>NC_141152.1:106046224-106712653 GCF_053477565.2 Lygodium microphyllum | reverse complement strand
AACTTTGAATATTGATCATCATAACCACTTTTTTTTGTCAATGATGGGGAGGCATTAACTGCACATTTCAACCATAAACCATTACATGTTATGGTAATGAGAATAAGATGTTATTTATATGTTTGTTTGTTTGTTTGTTTACGTGCATTTTCATTATCTATTAGATGCATGTCTAATGACTAATTACACAAGGTACCATGTGTACCACTAGTCGTATTATGCCTATTATTTTTCGGTGGCACTTCTGTTGCGTGGATTTGTTTGTATTCGTAGATGCATAGATTTATTTATTATGGTTGAAACCTTTGCATTGAAGCCTAAGGGCTAAAATTTTATTATTATATTCTTATTCTAAGTTTGTTAGATAGGAATTAGAAATTATTCAGAAAAAGCATGGTGTTCATATCTAGAAAGTAAGAACCCCAAAAAGGACGCTTTTCATAATCTTTGGGCACAAAAGCTGAAGAAATACAAATCCATAAATACATGCATGAGGGAGGTGCTCACTCATCCATGGGGGGACATTGTACCCATTCTTCTTGTCATTCGCTCTTCTCTCTATTTCTCTTTTCTGTAATTTGTGTGTTCTCTTAATTTTCAATCAATAATTTATATTGTATGGTGAAGGACTACAACATTCATATCAAAGCAATGTGATTGGCCTGCATGTCAACATCAAGAAGGGAGTCATCCATCCATACAAGGCATCATTCTCATCATCAATAGGTATCACACTACTATCCAATGGATCATGATACTCCAACTAGGATAACGTGAAATAGCCATTGTCATCCATTTCTCATGTAAGCTCTTTTTTTCCTAAATAACTTGGAAACACTCCCATAAGGCACACACTTTATTGATGAAGTGATCGCTCACCTCCTTCTACCTTTCTAATCATCCATCGAAAGTCTTCACCTTACTATCCTCAAGTGAATGGCCAGGCTGAGTCTACTAATAAAATCTTAGTGAACGTCCTAACCAAAGCAGTCTCTGCTTCACACAACGACTAGGATAACAAATTGATGGTAGCCTTGTGAGCCTACCTCACAGCTTATAAAATGGCTGTAGGACAGACTCCCTTTAGGTTGACCTATGGGACTGAAGCAAATCTACCCGTAGAGTTCTTCATTCCTAGCCTGAGAATTGCTCTTCAAGAGAGATGGGATGAAAAGGAAGCATGGACAAAGTGTCTAATTGACCTAGAATGCCTATCAAAAACTCGACTTCTAGCCACCCATGCATTTATATGTGAGAATGCAAGACGTAAAAGTTGGTTTGGCAAGCACGTCAAGTAGCAAGATTTCGAACATGGAGACTTAGTGCTCTTGTACTCCGTCAAGGGTCATAAACAGAAGATGAAGTTTAGAGGGCTAGGGCCTTTCAGAGTCTGTGCCATCATTAATAGAATTGGTAATGTGAAACTTGAAACCCTAGAGGGAGAGGGCATAGGCTTCTTCAATGGCCATCACATCAATTAGTACTACCCTCCCACGCACCCATTACATGAGCCTCTAATGCTAGAATCCCCTGTCAATGTACGAGTGGCCATGATTACGGAGATTGAAAATGAGGATGCATTGCTTTGAGATGGGTGTTCAATGGAGGGTTTAATCTATGGAAAAAACTTTGACCCTTGCTAGGTGACATCTATGGGTAGGGCATACTTAAAAAGGGACACAAATCTAGAATAGTAGGCTTCCAAACTCAATCCAGACTACTTCAAACTAAAGAATTTTTTCATCTTTAAGGTGTGGTATGCTAGTAGGGGATATCACCCACGTATAGATTCCTTCAACTTTTCCCAAGTAATGGATGCTTCCACAACCCCTTGGTCTTTGCATCATTACTTCCACCAAAGTTAGGCTTCTCTTGTCAATTTTAGCTTAGCTATCATTACCTGATTAGGAGGAGTAGTGCTAACAACAGTGAAGTAATCCTCCATAGATTCGATCCAAACTTGCTTTAGACTCAACATCCTTTCCTTTGCCATCAAACTTGAGCAATTTGATTTTCTTGAGAATGAATTTCTTCTCTTGCACTTTCGTTGAGGTAAGCATAGGCATGGGAGGTGTAATACCATAGTTTTGTTATGCTTACAAGTTTTGTCTCTCTCTAATAATTGAATCCACAAATTTGTTAAAGTTTATGGCATAAGTCTAGTACGAAAGTCCATGATCTTGCAAGTAATTCAAGGATTTTTAATTATTTATGGCTTTCAATAGGGCTAACCAAATGTTTTTATTACATCAAATAGAGAGATCAACTAGGAATTTTTTAAATTATAATTATTATAATTGTGGAATTAGACATATCAATAATTTTGTAGGTTGGAAGCTCATCAAATATATTTAAGAATTTATATTTTTGGGGGATATTTTGAAAATCATATTTGTAATAATTATTACGGCATGAGCATACTAAAATGTCAATAGACTTGGCGAAGAGAATGCGGAGCACTTGGTCATAAAGATAATGGTTTTGGCGAATTCGTTCTTCGCGTATGTTGAGGATGGAATTTAGGTGTGATTCTTCAAAGATAAATAGCTTGACCAGCTTAAGGTCTTCCATCCACTTGATTCTTTTGAGATTGTTTTAAACATAGGCAAGTCAATTAACATTGATAAAGTAGTAAACTCTGCTTTGCATCCACCGATGCTTCT
The DNA here is from genome assembly GCF_053477565.2 of Lygodium microphyllum. Lineage (NCBI taxonomy): Eukaryota > Viridiplantae > Streptophyta > Polypodiopsida > Schizaeales > Lygodiaceae > Lygodium > Lygodium microphyllum. Next base: position 106,709,990 of record NC_141152.1, on the reverse strand, counting down.
AATATAATGGCGAAGGGTTATACATACACTCCAAGATACTCATGAAGCGATCCCACCAATCAAAATCAAGGGAATGCATCGTGAATATAAATATTATTCGAAATACCAAGAATTTTTACCAATCTTCATTATTTTGAAAGTGATTCCATCAATTCTTAGAGGGCGAATCATATTTATATCAAATGTTTCCTCAAACAAGGTTGTAAACAAGTCTGTCTATGCATTAATTCAATTTTTCATGGTGATACCACATGTGATGTGCTTACTTACAACTGGTATGCCAATGTAACAAAGCAACGTACAAAATTTCAGGCTCGACTGAAGTGAAGCTATTACTTAAGTAAGCAGTTTTGAGCATAGTAACAGGGGATGGGGACAGGAGTTGCCATCCCCATCACCAGGAGAAGGGGGTTCTAACATGGGAACAGGACTGGGCCGGTCCAACAACTGCATGTGTAGCTTGAATTATATGCAGTCAGACGAAATACACCTGCGTGTGTATCAACAGGCTAGCATTCTGGACCATGACCAAGATAAGTATCTTATCAATAAGCTAGCTTTCTGGACCATAACAAGGACAAAGATCTGCATGAAGAGAGAAGCAACATTGCCTGAGCATGATGGCACTAATGGGTTCACAGCACAAAATGGCCGACTTGTCTCCATCTGCCATGCGCTGAATGTAAGGTTTTGAAGGAGAGCGCATCACATTGCCCTTTGAGGCCATGTCCAAGGAGATACTCAGACCTAGCATTTGCAGCAAGGATGGAGGATAGGAGCTGAAGCTGCAGAGAGCGAGCTGGTTGAGCTGTGCACTCGCAGTCCTCGATGGCGGCGGCCGCATCCGAATCAGACGGTGTTTGGTGTTTGCCCTGATGCTCCATATTCATGTGCTTGGAAATGAGGATGCTAAATTCCGAATTGTAATACCATCTGTACCTCTCTCTCTCTCCCTTGCTCTGGTCCGCCATCTCCGTCCTCATCAGCACTGTCAGAACCATCACCATCACCATCACAATCTTCCCCCGATCCTCCATCTTATCAATCCATGAGGAGCATATGTTACGTCCATAGTGTCATCTGAGATCTAGTCTAACCTCACGCACAAACTACGGCATGAAGGCGGAGTTAATTAACAAGGTGAGAGGAGTCCCGAGGCTGAGTGAAGGAGTTATATGAAGTAGGGTAAAGGGGTCAATTGCGAAACAAGCGCCAGTCGTGAAACATATCTTGGACATTAGTGGGGCTAGTCATAAAATATTTTGTGGTTGATTTTGTATGGAAGTTGGTGAGGGCATGTTGGTTCACATCCATTGTGTGTGATTTAGGGTTTAAACCCTTGTTTCGTTATTAAACCTACCATGTCTATTCTTGGGTAGTTCCTAGTTGATAGTTGGAAGGCTAATTTTTTAAACATGATTTCATTTTCAATCTCACAGACATTGCTAATGTCTATCGTGCAAGTAGAAATTTATTTTCCTACTTCCCCTTCATGTCACGAACAGAGCTGGAGCAAAAGATCGACAAATTTTGCATCATTTGATAAAAGCATCATGCATTAGCTTCAGTGTTCTACCACTGGCCCCTTTACCCTAGCCCATGGTAAATATATACAAAACCATACATTGAAGCTGCTCTAAAATTGCTAAGATAATTTTTAATTTAAGGATATACTTTCAAAAATTAATTATTCAAACTATACATGATTTTTAGTTTACAAGTTCAATAGTAAGACACATATTAAGGCTCTTAGAAAATTTTCTTTATTATAGTATCTCATTATATTTACCTTAGTGGTATATCAACAAGTGACATGTCTATGTACATAAATAGTTCCAAAAACGACACAAATTACAGAGAAAAGTTTTGTTACCCCCTCAACTTTTTGTTTTACAAGTTAAATAGTAAAACATGTATTAAGGCTCTTAAAATTTTCTTTATTATAGTATCTCATTTATATTTACCATATTGATATTGTAACAAGTTACATGGTAGTGTACATACACATGTGCAAGTGGTGGGTACATGTGTAAATCATGTATATGTGTAGATATGCATATCTAAGGATGTGTGTTAAAGGTATACTAACTGGCCCTATCGACTAGGCCTACTAACTTGCGATTTATAGACTTGCAAAGCTCACAAGGCTTTACCTTGTTCACTTTGTGTTTTTGTGAGTGTGCACACAATGAACAATGCGCTCCATGTCTAATGTGCAAGATTGTGGTCAACTACAACCTTGGAACTTGTTAAAGCTTGAATCCAAGGATTTCTTGGTGGTTTTAATTGCTAAGGTAGTGTGATCGTTATTTGGGGCATGCATAGTAGTTTAGGGAGCTAAATATGATGTGCAACATTGTTATCTTGTATATATTCTCACACCCTCAACCAATGCACCTTTAGCCAAACGTGCCCACAAACATCCCAAGTAGCATGATCTCATTCAACATTACCTTTTGTCCAACTTTATCCCCATGATAGGCTTACTTTAGCTAATCGTGCCCCATAAGAACACCCATGGGAAAAGGTACCCCACCAATGCCAACGAATTGGTGATGACGTATTGGAGGCCAATGGCAAAATCCACCTAATATTATGATCAACCATAAGGAGATGCAATCTTCCATAGCACGTGCACCTCCATCTTCTCCACTTTCATCTACTTTCCCTACATTGATGGCATCAACATCAACCTATTGTAATAGTTTCATGTTGTTGGCTTCTGTATTATGGGATTGACCTACCTATGAATGTGACCTTATACTTGTCTTGCAATAATAAAGTGTGATGGTGCGAGAACTCAAATATGGAGAGAGAGAGAGAGAGAGAGAGAGAGAGAGAGAGAGAGAGAGAGAGAGAGAGAGAGAGAGAGAGAGAGAGAGAGAGAGAGAGAGAGAGAGAGAGAGAGAGAGAGAGAGAGAGAGAGAGAGAGAGAGAGAGAGAGAGAGAGAGAGAGAGAGAGAGAGAGAGAGAGAGAATGTCCACTTCCAGATCACCAACTTTGTATCCAAGCTTGCTACTGTCCTAACACCCTCATGACCAAGATCACTGACATTGCCTAGGCACACCATCATAAACACCAAGCCACCTCCTTGTATCAACATCCTAATCCTTCGCACGACTATACTTATATTATCATGGAGTTGTAGCACCTAGCACTAACTACTTCCTCCACCCTACTACATAACTTTAGCAAACTACAACTTCAAAGATTGCAATACCACGAGCCCCCCCCCCCCCCCCCCCCCCCCAACCCTCCTAATTTGACAACAACATGCAACACCCAACCATCAAATAGTTGAGCTCCTACAAAAGTAGCGAATGTCCCCATGCCCCACATACCTCTTGATATAATCATGGGCATATATACCTTAATGCACTGGAGATGGAGATGATAAGTCTTGTATCATATAGTAATCCCCAATCTTGAATACAACCATAGTACCAAGAAGCGCCTACATAAAACAATGTTTGTACATTGCAATTAATTAAGACAATGTGCACAACTCATTTGGGCTCTCCTAATGCAACCAAGAGTGGTGAATGAATACACACATATCTGTCTGTGTGTGTGTTCCACACACACACACACACACACACACACACACACACACACACACACACACACACACACACACACACACACACACACACACACACACACACACACACACACACACACACACACACACACACACACACACACACACACACACACACACACACACACACACACACACACACACACACACACACACACACACACACACACACACACACACACACACACACACACACACACACACACACACACACACACACACACACACACACACACACACACACACACACACACACACACACACACACACACACACACACACACCCCCCCCCCCTACACACACACACACACAAAACTTACTCTATCCATCCACTTGCACATGATGCTCCTCATTGAGGCAAAGCTCCTCTCCAACACCAACCAATCTTCCAACAACTCATGCAAAATCACCTACATCATTTCCCGATTCTTGTTGCCCTATGCACATGACCTCGTTAAGAGAGCTAGCATCCTTGATTCCATTAGCTTGCATGCTTCCATCATTGCGCATAGTTCTCTTTGCTCTATCATGTCCTTTTGCTCATTTCGTGTCAACAACACAACACAATCTTGGTTGTAAGATGACCGGCTTTGATATTACATTCGAGAAAAAATTATGTGCATAGTATGGCTTCAATAACACTATACTCACACCTTATCAACATATAACATCCGGAGGATCGCACCTCTCTATGTTACAATCCTAAGTAGTAATAATAGTGACTATACTATTACTATTGGTTATAAGATGTGATATATATTGAGCTTAGAAAAAAGAAATGGAAGTGTGAGCACTCAAGAATGAGAATCGCATATGAAGACCACAAATCTCAAGAAGCACGTGGAGATTTAGCAAATCTAGCTCCCTAGGCCATTGAATTTGGAAGAAGGTAAGCCCCAAAAACAACACCATGCCATCATCTTCACCAAGGGAGATGTAGTGTAGGCCATTGATGTGAACCATGATGATTAGTTGGAGGAGGCTTCCAAGGTGCCATAGCCCATAGTTTTATGTCTTGAGCTAATGGGCTTTATCGGACCGAGATCTTGCAACTACCCACAATTGCATTATTATGAGATCAAGTGAGAGGTAGAGAGGAAGAGGGCTATGGGTATGACATGAGTTTAACTACTGTTAGTCTAGTAGGGAATTTTGTTCCCACATGGCAAGCTCTACACCGACTACTCAATCTCCAATTGCCCAGTTTGGCTTAAATCAAAATTTTAGTTTGTCATTATGCTAGTACAACAATTGCTTGCAATGTAATGTAATGCAACTTGATTTCAAACCAATGTAGCAGTCTTAGAATTCTAATTCTAGCACTTTCCTTGTCCATAATAATTGCATATGGGCTAAAGGATAGGCTACACATTTAGGGCTTTCTAAACCTCAAATGTGGCCATATGTTTCTCAATCTACTCAAAGTGGCATGACAATTGACGATGACATGCATGCCTATGCTAGATTGACTCCAAGCATATGGATTGCAAGTAGTGCAAGCAAATTTCCCCAACATACTCCAACTTTGAGTTTAAGATAGATGTATACGAACCTGCCATTGGATTCATCAAGGCATGTACCACTTGTATTTCCTTGTAGTAGTGTTGTCTACTCACTGTCAAAGGTGAAATTGTCAGACTTCTCTTGATCATGAACTTGTAGGCTCCAAGTAGAAGAGAAGGAGGTGCCTAGTTTTGATGCACAATTCTACTAGAGAGTTTGGTGTTCTTGGAAGGGTGGTTTCCACAAGTCCTTTTGATGAAGTGGCCAAATGCTACAGGAAAAGCTACAACAATGGTATACAACTCTAGATCTCATGCAAGCGTCTTCAAAAATGAGATTATGTCTCCTAGAAGTTTGCACACTACTTCTAGCAGTATTATTGCATTGCATGATGCCACTCTTGACAACATTGCTAATGCTGAGCATTAGGAAAAAAATGAACTCACAAATGGGCCCTTAAAAATAATATAGTTTAAGATGTGGGCCTTTTGGATTGTCCAATAGGAAGGCTAGATGTTAACATCGATGGAGGGTGAATCTTCTCTCTCCAAATCTTGGGTTTTTTATTAAAAAAAGGGGCAGTGCGGGATTAAAAAAATGGAGAATGAACAGTACACAAAATTTGAGTTTCTCTCACCTCGTATTTCCCCCTTTTATGGAGAATTTTCAATTTCGGTTTTTTTCCCTTTCACGAAATCAGTTTGACCCAAAAGTTGAGCAACAGACTAGTTTCCCGCTCTTCTCTATACTCGTGAATTTTCATCTCCATTGAAGCTCCCTGCTGAGAGTAATTAGGGTTTTGAGCATTCTGCTTACCTCTGCACTTTCTTCTCCACGCAGCTCCAGATTTTGGACAAAACATAGATGCCCATCTCTCTTTGCATTTTCTCTTGTTTGCTATTTTTTCAACAGGCTTTGATGTCTTTTCTTATTGTCGTTGTTGTTTTATCGCAGAGGTTGTTTGGGGTAGGAGACAGAGGTGCTCATCTCTCTCTCCTTTCTTTCCCCCCCTCTCTCTATGTGTTGTTTCTCTTTTATGTTGTGTTTTCAATAGAATTTGATGTTGGTTCTAATTGTTGTTTTCTTGTAGTGTTTATTTGGAGAAAGAGGCAAAGGTGTTAATCTCTCTCTCTCTGCTTGGTTTTTTTTTTTGTTGATATCTTTTCAATACAACACAATGTTAGTTCTAACCCTTGTTGTTTTATTGCAGATATCATTTTGGGTGACATTGCATAAGTGCTTATCTGTCTCTCCCTCTCTCTTTCTCTCTCTATGTTTCCTATTTTCTACTGTTTTTTCAATATACCTTCATGTAAATACTAACTCTTGCAAAATTGTCTTTTGCAGAGATCAAATTGAGCAAGATTGGATAGGTGCTCATTTATTTCTCTCTCCCGTGTACTCACATACACTCTCTTTCTTCCTCTCTACATTATCCCTTTTCTACTATCTTTACAATAGGGTTTGATGCTAGTTCTAACTTAAGGATCAATTGTTGTTGCAGCACTTAACACAAGGTAGAGCAGAGATTATGTAGCTCAATTTATAAGTAAATCTGCCATATTTTGTGGTGCCAAAATTTATTCATTTAATTAGTGACTTTTATGTTTGATGGGATTGATGTTTTCTTATGTCCATCATTTGCAATGGGTTTTAATTAGCAATGATTCAATCTTATCTTCAACAGATCAACTTATAGGTAAATTGGCCCTGTTTTGTATTGCTTCTATTCATGCAGTTATCTAGATATTTTTTGCTAAAAGGCATTCATGCAAGTATTTTTGTTAAAAGGGATTCATGCAGGTGTTTTTTTGTACATGCAGGTATTGTACAAGGTTTAGGTGAAGCATATAATTCTCGATAAACTATTTTGATGCGGTGAGTGACTCCTTTGTGTTGGATGATATGGATCTGCTGGAAGTCGATGGTTCAAAAATCCTCTGCTTTATTGGTTCTATGTGTCTATTTGGATCTCCATGCCAATTGGCAATGATCCATGAAACTCTTGTATCATATCATCTATATAACACACAATGTGTTGAGTCTTAGAATATCTCAGGTGTCAATCCAATGTGCCTATTAAGATTTGCATGCCATGTGGCTACTATCCTTGTAACAACTACTCTATAATACCCACATTTCATACAATGTATTGAGTCAAATCAGACTCCTCTTCATTATAATAAAATTTATTTTGACAAAATTCTTTGAGTATTTTTGAGCTATTCTTTTCATTATATTTCATGTAAATGGTATGATTAAAGTGATGTCTTGAAATTAAATCTATACTTTGTGTTGATGTATATATCCACATGCGTTTTGATATCGATGTTTATAAAAGTGTGAACATCTCTTAATGCCATGTTGATTTGTATGGCAGATTGGTGATTACTAGACATACTTAAAATGCTTATTATTTAGGGGTTAATACATACTTCTTTACATCTAATGCGTAGGTTATAATGCCTGAGAGAAGAACAAGCATTCTCTCGATAGAAATATGTAAATAACAGAAAAGATGAAGAAGGGAATTGGATCACTGATACATATCATTGCTCCTCTTGGGTACACATGCGTCCAAGTATGAAAGGAGCTTTCAGGGTGAAAGAATTTGCAATTGCAGATGTATCAAAGCACTGGAAGGGTAAAAATTTAGCTCTCAGACAAAGGAATGTTGATTCTCACCTTGTAACAGAGGCATTTGTACAACATGTATTCATGCAAAAAAAATTACATATTGTGCCCACTGTGCCCTTTCAACGAAACATTGCAAACAGTAAGTATTTGCAACTCATTGAGAATGAGAAATTTCATGATACCTATGTAACAACTTGTCTCATATTTACAAAAGTATACCCTTTGGATTGCTGTGAGTGGCAAAATGTTGAGAGTTTCACTGGTTCTTTTAAGTGTTACCACCTCGAAATTAGTAGATTGCTCTTTGAGGGGCGTACATCTAAGCAACTCGCAGAGGACCTTGTTTTTTTCTATGACTCCAAGTACATATTGCCCAAGGGGAGTTGAGAATATGGAACCCTTGAGTCTATGCACATATCGAATCTCAATAGCATAGAATGACCAGCGTGTAGTAGCGACATTTTGCACATGTGTAGCATAAAAATTTCAGTAGACATATTGAATTCTATGAAGCCAACCATCGGCTCAAAGAATGTACATCTAAGTTGGTTCATACCGATTGCAATTTTTGCACACATGTTCAAGGAATGTAAGGGTTTGAGACGTACCAAAAGCACGTACATCATAAAAAATACATCAGAGGATTATGTAACAAGGATTCTAGGCAAAACTTGGACATAAAAAATAACTCACAGTTCTGACACAGTGGAGTGTCGAGTCACAACAAGGGACATGGCTTTCAGGTAAAAATTTTCTCTTTTAGTTGACTATTATCTTACTTTGGGATGAATCGGCTAACTTTCCTTTCCAATTATAGGTACTTTGTCGCACGACAAACTTTATGCCTAGTGTTCAAGTATCGTAGATCAAGGATGCTCAAGGGTAAATGGTTGTGCCTTGATCAAGACATGCGTGAAAGTGCAGCTGTGGATGTTACTGCCATTTTTGAGGGCCGCGAGCCCTAAGTGTTGCAAATGGAGGATGATTGGCCCTTGAGTATAATGCGCCAGGAAATTATAATGTTAATGTAGAATCCACCCGTTAGCTTCTATTTTAAACTAGATAGTAGGAAAATTCAAAGCCGAGCTGAGGATAGTGTTACCAGCGGAATGTGTATGGCTCCACATATTTTAGAAATTGTAGTCTCCCTAAAAATTCCAACACCACAAGTTGTAATATCAAACACCTATAAATTTTTGGATTTTTTTGGCCAATAGAATATTGTCGCTTACAAACTTGCAATATTTAAAAATTATGGTATTTATGCAAAATCATACGCTTATTATACACTTTCCACATCAACACATTTACATATGCATGTAAACTTTACAAAGATGTAAGTAAAGCCATAACTAAATATCGTATGCGAACAATCCTTAATGGTTTAAAACTTAAGGTTTTTAAGGCAGAACAAGTTTAGTTCTTGTTTCATTGTTTCATTTCACACTTTCTCTCTTCATCTCATTATATCCACCACATCCCTCCTACCTGCTACGATGGATGCTCGTGCACACTTTGATCAGCGGATCCACGAGACTATCTTTGCCAACCAGGGTGACGAGATATTCCAGGTTTTCTCTAAGAACTTCAACCTTGAAAGCATGCTCTCATTGCTAGATCCCCACCTTTAGGTTTTGGAAGACTTTGTGAGCATGATTGCTATATACACATACTCCATTGAGGGATCCAACATGACTTGGGTGCCTCTGGAATAGCTCATGGTATTTCAAGCAGGGAAGAATCACCAAAAAGTGGTGAATAGGTGTCTGGCCCATGTGGATCCTTCGCATAGAGTATGCACTATTTCCATGGGAAGTGCACTAGGTACATCACCTTTGGATCTCGTGGAGTGTGATTGCGCATTGGCAATTTACCTCCTTGCATTGGATACACCCCTAGAGGAGGAGAGCAATGAAGATACAACTCCACAGGTTGTTTCTATCACATACACGGGAGAAGAACCGATTGAAGTGCTCATAAATGTTGAAGAGGAACATCGAGTGGTGGTAGAGCAAGGGTTGCCTCTCATGGTGCCATCTTCTTCAGAATAGCCACAAGTTGACAAACCCAACCTTGCCTCCTTGGCACCCATTGAAGTAGATGGTGTACAATACTTGCTTCTATCAGATGTATTGCAATACTTGGAAATGAAGGAAGAAGAGTTGTTTTCTATCCTAGTCAGGGATTCAATGGAAGACCTGATCGATTATGATTACATGGATGTGCATCCAACAATGGCAGAGATTGGAAGATATGATGGCACAAGCTTAGATACTGTGAGTGCGATCATAGCAGCATAGGATCATATTACCTCGGTTGAAGAAGATTACCTTGTGCCAGATGCTGAATTTGAAGCCCTACAGCACGATTTGTTCGGACCGAGGCCTCAGCTTCCTACCAAGGAGTTTGTATATCCCTCTGCCCAAAGAGGTGCCTCCTTGACACACGAGGAAATGAAGATACAAGATGATCTAGAGAAGGTGAGATTTCTAACTACCATATATTTTTATGCAATGAAACTTGATGGTAGGGTGCGTCGGGTTCCCTGGAGTCCACCGGTGAAATCTTGGCAAAAAATGATACCTGCAGACTTCGGACAGGGCAACTGCAAGCATCATTTTTGGCCAAGATTTCACCAAGTGGACTCCGGGGGACCCAATGCACCGTGCCATCAAGTTTCATCGCTTTCTGATAACTCTAGGTTAGTCACTAAATATATTGTTTGATTTGAATTTGTCATTTAGGACACACTGTATATAGATGAGTTTGCATCAAGGCAAGGAGGAGCTCGACATGTGGATCGACGCAAGGATTCAGTTCTGAAGGAGTATATCGGTCACCTTGCAGATTTGGTGGTCTTTCATAAGAAGTGCTCACCAGGAGGGCAAGAAATAATCATGAAAATTTGAGCTTTGACCAAGTTTGGACATTTTCGAGCGATACCTGTGATATCTAGCTTGGAGAAGGTGGTGCTAATCAAGCGGTCAAAGCTTCTTTACTTGTTTGACTGTTAACCCCAAGTCAAGATGGCGAAAAAATGGAGGAAAAAGCAAAAGGAAGATGGGAAAAGAACAAAGACACGCAGGCGGCCTCTAAAGATGAACCGAGGCAAAAAGCGCAACCTTAAAAGAAAAGGCGCCTCAAAAAACTCGAAAAATTCTTGTAAAAGAGCGCCAGGCTCCCTCTTGTGCCAATCGTAAAATATTAGATGGGTGTAGGCCAGAGGCACAAGGCTAGAAGAGGGAAACGGAAAAAAGACTTTGCCACAATGGCCGGTCATGTAAAAAAGGGATGGGTGCCCATGGGATTTTAGGGCTTGTATATATAAAGTTCAAAAAGTGAATAAGAGATCACTCTTTGGTGTGTGGCAAAAGGAGTCTTCTTCTTCTTCTCTCCTTCTCACCTTCTTGCTTGTGCGTGCTCTTGAGAGAGGGAGTGTGAGAGTGTGAGGGAGTGAGGGTGTGAGAGTGAGGGATCACGAGGGTGAAGCTCTTCACCATCTCCTCTTCTCTTCTTCTCTTCCCTTCTCTCTTCTTGCACGCACGGCTATTGAGGATGGAGCTTGGAGGTGGAGGAGGCTTGAGGATGCTTGAGCTAGCATTTAGGATCGTGGAGCTATCGGCATGTGGAAGAGAGGAAGAAAATAATATCGGCACTAAGGTAAGCTCACTACACTCGTAGGATCGACGACTAGGTGAGAGATAGCCATTAGAGCTCGCTTGGAACGCTTGAAAGAATAAGTGGTCCGTAGGTCTTGGCGGTTGAGCGAAAGCTCCCACATTTTGGTTTCATTGCGAGGACAAACGGATTCAAGCTCGAGCACTTGCGCATCTCATATCAAGCATCGAAGTAAGGGATTCATCCCCGAACCGGAGCTTGAGATAGGTAGGAAGTTTGTGTGTTTTTGATCTTCAAAACAAGTAAGTATTTTGGGTTATTTTGTTTGTTTGATGATTAGGAAACATGGAGAAATCATTTCAGTATTTTGCTTTCGATTCTTGTTGCATTTAGAGTAGGAAGGATTAGGAAATTGCACCGGAGAAGGGTAGGGTTTACTATTGCAAAACAGGGAAAAAATCGTGCAAAAATGGTAGAAAGCTCGCTTGCAATGCTTAAGATCGGCAAGTGAGTGATTGGGGGCATCAACACCATACTCGGGAAGGGGTATAAGAGCCAAGAGGCCAAGGGAGGACTCATTTGCAACCATTTCAGTGTGAAAGAGAGAGAAAGAGAGAGAGAGAGAGCTACTGCCCGATTCAATTCAATCGCACCAACGACGAGCCCACCACTCTATCCAGGTATATGAATCCCTTCTCTTACCCCCTTAGGTAGGATCTGGAGGTTTGTGCCTAGTATGATTGAGTGAAGCACAATAAATGATCGAAATCGAGCTCGCACTGTTTACGTGAGCCGCCCAGTTCGAACAATCACGTCTGGGCCAAGTCCCAAAATCGGCCCTCGGCCCCCTTGCCATTCGGCCTGTCCAGCCAAAACCCTAATCGGGCCACTCGGCCCATCCGAGTCTATCATTCGGATCGTGGACAAATTTGGCCCTTTGCCACGTGTCAAATTCGACCCTCGGTGTGCTTGCCTCGGCCCAATCGCCTCGGCCCGTCCAAGCGACCCCGTCTGAATCAACTGCTCGGCCCCCGTCCGAGCCAATCTGTCCGAGCGACCCCGTCCGAGTCCACCCTATCCAAGTCCCAAATTCGGCCCTCGGCCCATGTGCCTCGGCCCGTCCGAGTAACCCACTCGGACCCTGCAATTTGGACCAGTTGGGTCGGGTGTAGATTTTTACCAAATTTTCAAGAATTTGACCTGACCTCGCTAGAACTTAGCAGCGCAAACTGTCGAAAGCCCGTAGGGCGCTCAAAACTTGATTCTGGCACCCAAAATAGGCAAAATTGTAGGGCGCCACCACTTAGTAGCTAGAAGTGGGCAGTTGCGAGACCCAGAGGCTTAGATACAAACCGCTGAGTTGTAAGGCCTGATTGGACCAAAAATGAACGAGGCAACATCTTAGAGAAACCCTAAACCCTGACAAGACGGCGAGGAAATTGACCAACAAGCCTATTCGGCCCAAAACAACGCGAGAGTGCATAAGACGTCTAGGAATTGGTTGCTGCACTCACCCTGAATTTTCACACTTGAAGTACACTTAAGGAAACTGAAAGCCTGATTGAGCATAAGTGCACAAGGAAAGACACATTGAGTGGCCATAACTTGAGGACTGTATTAAATAATTGAAGGAACTCACCCATATAAACCACTCAAGGAACCCACCAGTAGGAGAGAACCCAATACATAGACAAACCATCAACGCGTAGAAGTAGGACCAAGCAAGGGACGCCGACGAAGTGGATTTGACGAGTCTACTGAACCTGATCGATAGCTTGGTGGAGCACAACAACTTGACAATGGCAGAAGAAAGTTCAGACCGCAGATTTAACGAGAAATTCAACTTATAAGCCTTTCCAGATGCTGTTTAGTAGTTACGACGCTCATGCTCGGTACGAGCACCGCGGTAGGACAGCAGACGCTATCATCGCAGATCTAGAAGAGGAGAGAAAGCTGGCCCGCAAAGCATTGAAAAGCATGGCTGAATACAATAGGGATCAGCAGGCTAGGAGCCAAAGGCAAAGCATAGAGTTGCGAGAGGTGCAGCGGGTGCTGAACTTGGCTGGCAGAAATCGAACGGACCATGAGAGAGCACTAGAAGGAGACTTAACGCTGAGTGAGCTTCTCATGAAGCGGCTACTCGATAACACGGCTGCAAAGCAAAGTGCCACGGCTCTAGCGACATCATTGCTCGCAGATTAGGAGCAAACCAGGGCTCAAAGAGCCAATCTAAAATCCCTATTGTTGCCAAGAAACTCAATAAGTACCAACCCCATGATGACCCATACAGCTTTGTTGAGCAGTTCGAGCAAGTCTGCGAAGCCAACGGCCTCAACAACCTAGCTCAACGATCTCAAGCATTCGGGCTTTGCTTGGGCGACAAGGGTAGGACTTGGTACACAAGCTTAGATAACGCAGAGCGAGCCAACTTCGATGGCCTCAAGGATCTCTTCATTAAGAGATGTGCCGAGCCCGGATACTCCGATAATCTACTAGTACGCTTGATGAACGTTAAGCAGAAAGAGAAGGAGGACATTCGCGATTACGTGACCCATGTGTGAAGTCTCTTCAAGAGAATCCCTACTGGAGAGCGACCGACTGAAAGAGCAGTATCAACTGTATTCATCAGCGGGATTCAGAACGAGGAACTATACAAGGCTTTGGCAGGCAACTCGAGCTTGCAGCGAGTTGTGCTAGCCAGGTTCTTTGAGGAAGCCATCCGAGTTGGCGATCAGCTGAAGGAGCGGAGCTCCAGAAGCACCAACCTAGAGGAGACCAACTCGTGAAGCTCAGAGAGAGTGTCAGCCTTGAGTGAACGATCAGCCCCATCATCCCAGGATAAAGAGAAAACCATCGAAACGAACCAAGACTTAACTGACGTTAGGATGGAACTAGCCAAGTTGCAAGACATGTTGAGACGACCAACGCACCTACACGTCCAATGCATGTACTGTGGCGAAAACCACTTGCCAGCCGACTGTCAAGACCCTAGGTCAAGACCTTGCGCTAACTGCAGTAGGTTCGGTCATGACGTCGCACATTGTAGATTGCCAAGGAGACTTCCATACTCACAACCATACGGCCAGCCTTTCCTAGCGAACATGTTGCAACCATTTTTCGGAAGGGGAGCCCCATTGGCCCTCCCTGCACCCAATGACATTAAGCCGGCTGTTCCTAGGATGGAAATAAACCCTATAGGCATTCCTAGACTGCCTAGTCCTTACCTAACCCATCCACCGAGTGACGCTCCTGTCCACTACGTGGAAGAACCAAACGAGGAAGAAGGTTACATATGCCCTTACGTCTCGCATGACGATGAGGGCAACGCTGTCCTCATGGATTATCGCCCCATACCGGTGATGGCGTTAGGAAGAGGACGGGGTAAAGGCCTAGGAGGGCAGACGCAGGATCCAATCACCTGTTGGACCTGTGGCCACCCAGGTCATGTCTCATCACGCTGCCCTGAAAGGGAGCAACAAAATAGAGACTAGGCTGACCAAAAGTTGCTGAGTGCGGAATCACCCATCTCTTCATCGATTGCCCAAGGCGAAAGCCGTCGTCTAGCTCAGCCAACGAGCCATCTGTCCCATTGGGGTTGTTCGGTGTCGAGAACCACGACGGGGAGGCCACGCCTATCCCATTGCGGGTCATGACCTGTGCCCAAACAAAGCAGGTTGGCATCTCTATGCCAAGACCTAGCAATCTCGATGCAGCCTCGATAGGAAAGAAGAGCCATAGACCGCGGAGGAGGAAGTCGGAAGCTAAAATCGCACTAAAACGGAGAGTGCTACAACTCTGCCCACTGGAAAGAAGGTCTCTGACGCAGAAGCAGAGACGTCAGCCCCTAAGACGACCGAAAAGGGAAGCGCTAAGGTAGGGGAATACCCGCACCCGAAGTGACAATTAGAGGCCATAAAAAAGGTGAAAGAATGGGTGAAGGAAGCCCAAGAACATCTAAAAGACGCTGAGCCCATCATAGAGGATGGGATCGATGATCTCTCCAGCATAAGTATGCCAACCTCACCCCCACAACCAAAGTCAAGAGAAGCAACTGCACCACAAGTGGTGCCACTAAGGCCAAGCCTCGGTGCTGCTACATGGCCGCGGTTCAGTCACAACCACTGGCCAGGACAATCCAGGTTAGGAGAGAGACGAACACCCAACGTAACCACATTGGTGACTACCCCTATAACACTTAGCCTGGGAGATCTGCTTAGGCAGCACCCCACCCTATGGCAAGATCTTAAGCAGTGGGTTGAAGGGTCACAAGAGTAGGCCACGACAGACCCTCATGACCATGAGGCAGAAACGCAAATACCGAGTTTGATGCTGCACTCTATGCCTAAATCCTTGCACGTCAATGCCTTCTGGGAAGGCTCCGAGATGCATGTAGTCTTACCGGTCTTAGCCCTAGGCGATACAACGAGGAAGGGAATCGTAGACACGGGGGCTGGGGTTAGTGTGCTTAGCCATGCAGTGCTTCAGACTTGGGGAGACCCACCTGTTGAGACTGCTAGGTTTAATGTCACACTAGCAAATGGTATGAGAGTCAAGCCATTCGGGGTGCTTAAGAATTGGCCAGTGAAGATTGTAGGTGTCCAATTCTCCGTTGACTTTATAGTCATGAAGGGAGTGGACTACGACATCCTATTAGGCCGCCCCTAGATGTGCAATGCTAGAGTCATCGAAGATTGGGGTAACGGCTTAATCTTCCTTGGCAATAGGACGGATGCCGTGAGATTAGAGATGGACACTTGGAAGACCTCACCAGTTGACTTAGATGCCATCTCTGCTATGCTCAAGGGTAATGCTCAGGTCAAGAAGTCCTATGGGCTCTTGACCAAGTATATCCCATGCCCAGAGGACGAGCGGGATTGGATGCATGTCCTTGCTACAATCGACCTGCCGTTCTCTGATCATGAGGCATATGAGCAAGCCATCAAAACAATCGGAAGGCTAACGATACGCCCTCCGTACCAGTCTGCATGATGGCAGGAAGCCTTCATGGAAAACCGAAGCCCGCCAACTCCCACGTCCCAGCCAACAAAAGGGAAGTCCAGGAGGTACTAGAATATCTATCGGACAAGCTAGCTGGCAATCCAGATGCAAATCTCAAACCACTCCAGGATCTCTTAGATGGAATCCAAGTGGCAATGAACCATAGTGCATGACTTAAACCTCATGTATAACTGGGCCCTGGTTCCTGACCAACGACCAGAGATAGACCGAGTCCTAGGAGACGATGAGAAGTCTGATGAAGGAAATTCTAACGACAAATATGAAGACTGCCAATCCTTCAGTGATGAAAGTGAGGGTGAGGTAGATACCGTGGAATACGACACTGAAGGACAAGAAATAGAGCAAATACGAGCAGACTCCAAGCCGCAGAGGAATAGTATCTTCAGGATGGAGCGAGGAGTCATGCGCGTGGAATGTGACTGCACCTGGTTGGAACACGTAGGAGCCATAGACCTTGAGCAAGCAGGACTAGCTCGCCAGCCAGGAGTGACATCAGTATTTAGAACTGAATCACCATCTGAACTGCGCCCACCAGGGGAGACCACCTCTTCTAGCGAAGGCGGGGGAAACTCTGAATCGGAGGTTAGTTCGGATAATGATCCAGAGATCCCTAGGCTGCCCACAACCAGACACACCAAGGGAGACCTACCTGTCCACCTGAGGCGCAGACGATTAAGACAGGAAAAGGCAAAATAACCCAGGGATACTCGAATGGAAGAACAACGAAAACTGCAAGACCTCCTTAAACGATTTACGAAATTAAAAAAAGGGGATAGGGTGGTAGTTCTGTTAGTGCCAAACGTCAAGCACAGACAAGCGAACCAATCGAGGGACCAGCCAAGGTTAAGGAGGTGGACCTAGCCCAAGAAGGGGAACCACCCCGACCAGTCTTCATTGCTGATGACTTGACTAATGAAGAAGAAACGAGTCTTGTCGCTCTCTTGCGAGAGTACATAGATGTGTTCGCATGGTCCTTAGAAGAGCTTAAGGGGGTAGATCCGAGTGTCGTGACTCACAACATACCCATGACGCCAGATGCAATACCTATCAAGCAGCAACTGTACCCTATGAATCCAAAACATGCTCATGCTGTCAAGGAAGAGATTGATAAGCTGATGACAACAGGATTCATTTATGAAATTGAGCACACAGACTGGGTATCACCCATAGTCATCGTGATGAAGAAGAATGGAAAAATCCGAGTGTGCGTCAATTACAAGAAGGTAAACACTGCCACCAAGAGGGACAACTATCCGTTGTCGTACACCAAGTACATGCTTGAGAGAGTGGCAGGAAAGGAAGCCTACAATTTTCTGGACGGCTTCTCAGGGTACAGCCAGGTGCAAGTGCATCCTGCAGACATGCATAAAACTGCCTTTGCCACTGAGTGGGGCGTCTTTGCTTACATAGTCATGCCCTTCGGGTTGACTAACCCCTGCCACTTTCCAACGCCTCATGTGCCCCTTTTGGACGGCTTCTCAGGGTACAACCAGGTGCAAGTGCATCTTGCGGACAGGCATAAAACTACCTTTGCCACTGAGTGGGGCGTCTTTGCTTACATAGTCATGCCCTTCGGGTTGACTAATGCCCCTGCCACTTTCCAACGCCTCATGTGCACCATCTTTAAGGACATGCTTCGCAAGGAGTTAGAAGTCTTTGTCGATGACCTCTGTGTCCACTCGACCTAGATCAAACACTTAGACAAACTCCGAGTAGTCTTCAAGCGGTGTCGTTTATATCGTCTCTCCTTGAACCCCTTAAAGTGCCAGTTTTGGGTGAAGCATGGATGCATCCTAGGGCATGTGGTGTTGAAGAATGGCATTGCCATTGACTTCTTGAAGGTCAGGGTCATTGTTGACCTTCCACCCCCGAGCAACTACAAGGGAGTTCAATGCTTCCTAGGCCATACTGGGTACTATCGACGGTTTGTACTCAATTATGCGTTGATCGCTAGACCATTGTACAAGCTGCTTATTGTCTTTGAATGGACTGAAGCATGCCAACGAGCATACGAATAGTTGAAGAAGACTCTAACCACATCACCAATCCTATGAGCCCCAGATTGGACCATCACCTTCCACGTGCATATCGATGCTTCTAAGTTTGCTGTGGGGGCAGTGTTGTGCCAGGCTGGCGGACACAATTTAGACTATCCAGTGAGCTTTGCTAGCAGAAAACTCACTGAGACGGAAATGAATTACTCGACAACGGAAAGAGAGGGATTAGCCATGGTATTCGTAGTGAAGAAATTCCGGCATTACCTTTTGGCCACGCCCTTCACCTTCTTTGTGGACCATCAAGCCTTGCTCTATCTAGTAAACAAACCTTGTGCTACAGGACGCATAGCTCGATGGCTCCTTCTGCTTTTAGAGTTTGAATTCTCCGTAGTGGTATGGAAGGGAAAACATCATTACATGGCTGATCACATGTCGCGCATTCCCACCGGAGAATCCACTGGACAAGGTGTTATTGATGAACTGCCCGATGTCCATCTGTTTAACCTTTCCAGTGAGAGAGATCTATTTAAGGCTGATCTAACGCTGTATTGGACAGATGACATAGTCCAAGTGCTTGAGCATGGGCTGCCTGACCGACCAATAGAAAAAGCCTGACTTAGGCGATTAATCCTTAAGATCCAGCCCTATCAGCTGATTGCAGGCCAACTCTATAGGCTGGGGCAAGACGGATTGTTGTGCAAATGCGTGTGCGAATATGAGATGCACGATGTGCTCTCAGAAGCGCACGGCGGCATTGCCAGAGGGAACTTTAGCGAAGACACGACAACACGAAAAGTGTTGCAGTCTCAACTGTGGTGGCCCACGCTTTTCCACAACGCAACACGATTCGTCAAGCACTGTGACAAGTGCCAGCGGACGAAGGTCCCAATTCGCAAAGATCAAATGGAATTAACCCCAGTTATTGCTCGACAACCCTTCGAAAAATGGAAAATTGATTTCATTGGACCCATCAGTCCTGCGGCACAGTATTCACAGGCCAAGTACATCATTGTGGCCACGGATTACCTCACTAAATGGGCAGAAGCGCGAGTGACACGAAAAAACGACGCTAGAACGACAGCTAAGTTCTTATGGGAGCAAGTGATTTTGCGATTCGGCTGCCCCATCGAACTGGTCAGTAAACCAAGGCACGCACTTCATCAACAAAGTGATTGCGCATCTCTTGTCCACCTTCCTCATCATCCATCGCAAATCCTCGCCATACTACCGTCAAGCAAATGGCTAGGCCGAATCAACGAATAAGATTCTTGTCAATGTCCTAACCAAGGTTGTCTCCGCTTCACGCAGCAACTGGGACAACAAGTTGATGGCAGCTCTGTGGGCTTACCGAACCGCTTATAAAACAACTGTCGGGTCAAACTCCCTTTAGACTGACATATGGAATAGAAGCGATTCTACCATTAGAGTTATTTGTTCCTAGCCTGAGAATAGCACTTCAAGGGCGATAGGAAGGGAAGGAGGCATGGACGCAATGACTAGTTGAGCTCGAACGCCTCTCGAAGAATCGTCTTCTCGCCACCCATGCGCTGATCTGTGAGAAAGCCCGACGCAAGAGCTGGTTTGACCAGCACGTCAAGCAGCGCGAGTTTGAGCAGGGTGACCTAGTGCTCCTCTACTCAGTTAAGGGGCATAAGCAAAAAATGAAATTTAGAGGTCTTGGACCCTTCAAAGTTCGTGCGATCGGCCAAACAGGCAATGTCGAACTTGAGACCCTAAACGGTGAAGGGATAGGCTTTTTCAATGGCAGTCGCGTCAAGAAATACTACCCCCCTTTGCATCCTTTGCATGAGCCACCGATGTTAGAACCGCCTGTCAAAGTACGAGTGGCCACAATCACTGAAATCGACGAGGAGGATGAGGAGGCCATAGAACCCGCATACCTCCGTATCACGGTCACGGCAAATCAAACATGTGCTTTCAATGCCTTGATCGACAAGGGAGCCGACTTTAATGTCTTAACCCATGATCATTGGGCTCAACTTGGCAAACCACAACTTCAACCCACCACTGCCAAATTAAGCTCGTATGGGGCCCATTCCTAAGCACTACTTGGCAAGTGCAAGGCAACCGTTTCTATCGAGTCTGAGACTGTTCCAATGATTTTTTACATGTTTCCAAATGCTAAAAACGCAGGCACAGAGTCATTGCTGGGGCACACCTTCAAAAAGCAGACCCACTGCAATGTTGACTACGCGTCGCAGCACATCCACCTCGCAATAGGCAACGCTCTCATTGTTACAACTTTCAGCAAGGGCTGTGAAACCTCATAACGGGCCACCAAGCCACTGATAGAAACACCTATAGGCAAGTCTAAGGAGGGGGTAGTGCGCGGCCGCCACTCCCTGAGCTTCATAGGCCGCAACCCATAATAGCCAAAGCTAAGGCCCCACAGCCTCGCCTTCAATGAATGCCTAAACAACCGCAACAGCTGCCTAGGAGTTGACGCTCCTACCCTCATAAGACTAGAAACTCTAAACCTAGGAGGCCCAAACGCAATTACAGGAATAGACGTGTAATCAGTCAAAGATGGGTCCCCAAGGCCCTCTTGCACGCACAAGGCTACTATGAGGGCAATGCTTGGCTATGGATACCTAAGGCCCACACGACCAAAGGTACCACTCGTATGCCAGCCTCAAGCTTGATCATCCCAAAAGCCGTAGAACCTCGAAACCACAAGCCGCAGAGCTTTCCCGATCCACAACCATCAAGTTCGTCCACGTGCGAACCCACGCGAGTCGCCCAAGCCTGTCGACCCAAGCAACAACTGCCATCTCAAGAATCATCACCTGCCGGAGACGATCTGACTTTCCAAATCCATCCTCAAAGCAACAAGCCGTCACTCGAGGCTGCTGCTAACACAGCCTCCATCCCAACGACCCAATCATAAGCTCAAGAACACTCATCACCGCAATTTTCCGTCGCCAAAGGCTCAAGACCTACCAAACCCCAACCACCCGCAAGCCTTAGGCCCTCTTACGAGAGGAAATCCTCTCTCTTACTAGCAGTTGATTTAGCTGAGGAAACAGGGGATGACGTGGTGGATTGCATTAAGCGACTGGACACCACTTTTGTGTCGCTAGCTCTGAGCTACAATCACCTCGACTTAGGCCTATTGGATGAATCCTTCGCAACCGAAGTTCAAACGGTGCCTTGTTCTTGGGAAACGTTTGAATTCACATTTGCAAAAGCCGCTACCTCCGCGGCTAACTTGGTCAGCAGTGAGATCTCAAAAGAGCAAGCAATTAAACAACGCCTCATCACGTCGTATGATCAACGAACCACTTTTGCCATCACTGACCAAGAAGTGGCAGAGCTGTCAAAACTTGCTGAGACGAAATCCTAGTTCTTAAGGCATTGGTACGCTCTTAGGCTGCAATGGGAAGTTGAAGGATGCCGAATAATGACCAACGCTGAGCAGCGACGCGCTATCAAAACAGCAGAGTATGACCCCACATACGTCGCGCCAACCTCATATTGAGTGTTAACCACGTTGCGGGGCTGCCCTATAGAAGAACACATCAAGGGACACCCCTACCTCGACCGCTTGTTGACCGAGGAGGAGTTACACATTGCAAGCCGAGTCAACTCGGGTGACTTCCTAACTGATGTTCTCACATACATCACCCAAGTGGGGATTAAATCCTCCGACTTGGACCACGAAGCCCATTTGGAATACAACCCCAATTTCTATACTTGGCTCCTTCACAAGTAGCCCCTACATCTCCATGCCAAAAGCCCTTCACCTTCTAACCCTCAATCCTAGGAAGGATTCTTCTCAAACTGGAAGGGGAGGGGGTAATGTGAATTAGATCAGAATCAGTAAATCAAATCAAAGTCAGTGAAGCACGTAGACATACATTGTGAAAAATGGATGGGTTAGGAAAAGGGCATGAAAACTTTGAATTAAAGGGCAAAAAGTCAAAGTCTGAAAAAGGGAATCTGCATTAGACCTTAATGAATTCATTCAAAAGCATAGAGTTTTTTCTTTTTCAGCAATTATTATGTTGCAAGCACTAATGAAAATTACGGTTTATGACAGGAACAAAAAATGTCGCAGCAGGACCGAGCCCACTGACTCCCCTTCACGGAGGAGGAGAGAACGCAGTACAGCATCAACCTGGAGAGCCGCGCCTACAATCAATTGAAATTCTGAACTATTCACAATTTGAAAGAATTAGTGGCCAAGGAAGAGGTGGCCAGGAGCGTTGTGGAAAGCTGCAACCTCAAGAAATACCTGGAAAGTTTCGCACAAGAACCCGACCACACGAGCTGTGTGGAATTTCTCAGGTCCTACAACCCTGACAGCGAATGTGGCACTGTCACAGTGGGAAGAGGACAGAATGCTAAGCAAGTATTGGTTCATCTAACCCCAGCCTTGGTGGAGAAGGCACTGGGACTGGAACCAAAGGTGGAAAAGAAACAGAAGAGGGACGTATACGCCATGCTGGGGATGAGAAAGGAGGACATGCCGACAAACGACGGCATCAGTATCCAGGACATCCCCAATGCAGAGACTAGGCTACAGGCAAAACTCGTACATGCGCTCTTTTCCAGCCAGCGCTACAACGCGTTGATGTACCAGATCAGCGTACCAATACTGAAAAATGTAGCGGCCCATACCTTGCACAAAGTTAACTGGAACGGTTACGTACGCAAGACTATCGACCAGGCAGCTCGAGCGCTAACCTTAGGAAGCATGCTAGCAGGAGGAGAATCCCCGATGTTGAAGGCTGCAGAAAGAAAGAGGGCCTCCTCCAAAGCCTCGTTCATCGCATACGGGGGCATCTTAACGGCGCTTATCCATGAGGCCATGAAGGAAGCAAAAGAGGGGGAAGGGGAAACACCCAACAAATCACCTCCTCATCAACACCAGGAGAGGTCCAGTGATAGGACAGAGACCAAGGAAGAAGGGGAAGAATAGAAGAGCAAAAAGCAGGTCAAGGAGACTAAGAAAAAAGCAGCGCAAAAGAAAAAGAAACAGGATGAAGGCCATAGGAAGGAGAATGAAAAAAGCAGCGCAAAAGAAAAAGAAACAGGATGAAGGCCATAGGAAGGAGAATGAAGACTTGGAGAAAGCGAAAAGGCAATCCCTCAGGGAAGCCGAGGAGAGAGAAAGGAAGAGGAAGCAAGAAGAAGAAGAAACAATGGAGCAAGTCAGGCAGGCTAAAAATGCGTCAAAGCAAGAGGTTGAAAGGAGAAGAAGAGAAGAGCAGGAGGAAAAAGAAAAACTAGAGGAAGAATACAAAAAGGCCGAAGAGGAAAGGAAAAGAAGAGTCGCGGAGGAGAATGAGGAGTTAAGAAGAAAGGAGGAGGAGGACCTGGCCGAGGCTACACGCTGGTCCATCGAGTAGCAGTCCAGGGTGGAAGCCTGAAATCAGTCAAGAGAAGAAAGGCCTAGCTCCAACATGCAGGCACCAGAACCCACGTCCCTCGCAGTTCTAGAAGGAAAAGGCAAAGCACCCCTCCATCCTATCCCCACCCTCATGGCACCCCCCGCTGAACCCACTACGCTCACCCCTAGCATCCCCACCAACTTGGAAGTGTCTAACCTGGTGGCTTGGATGCAATACTTCATCAGTAAGGAAATGGCCCAAGGGAAGAGCACGAAAACCATGACCATGGAACCAAAACGGCCAGCTGCAGATGCAAAATTGAGGCAGGACCAAAAGCGCTTGCGCATGGAGACCTCAACCACCCCCACCCACACAACAATGACGCCACCTGCCAGTTACGACTAATACATCGCTGAGCTATTCTCCCAACTGGAGAGAGCGAAGGAGGAAAAAAGAATGGCGGTGGCTGAGTTGGTGACAGAAAAAGAGTAAGTGGCGGCTTTCCAACTGGAGAAAACATGCATCATCGCCATGCAGCAATGCCAAATATTCGAACTTAAGCAAGTGTTGAAAGCCAAAGAGAACAGGGAAGAAAGCTACAAGCAGCCGGAGGACGAGAATCAAGAACTCGTGCAGATGCAGCGGGAATATAAGCTTCTCTTGATGCAATATAAGGAAATGGAGTCAAAGACCGCCACCATTGAGCAGATGATGGAGGAGCTGAGCGCCAAAGAAGAGGAGAGAAGACAAGAGAGGGAGCAACAACGAAAGGAGATCGAGTCCATGACCGATCAGCTACGCCTCAGGAAGAAAGAGCAAGACAACATGAGCAAAGAGCTCAGGGCCCAGGAGCAGAAGCTCGTAACCCTAGCTCAAAAGCAAGGGGAGAGCATGGAAGGAATGAGAAAAAGGGCCGAGGAATGGGCTACGCAGAACGAGACACAGGTGAAGGCACTGGCACGCTGCCTCGCCTTGGTGGAGAAAAAAAAAATCTTGGCAGAAAGCAAAGCGGACACCGCCCAGACAGCCTTCACTACCCAGCAACAACAGGCCTTCCTCAATACACTACTCGACACAACTCAACTAGAGGGAAAGGAGCCGTTGGAGGTGGTGAAGAAGAAATTAAGCATCGCACGCAAAGCCCTGCATGCGGGGCTACAGATGCCACCCCAACCTACGGAGGTTAGGCTGGGCTTAGAAGAGAAGCGAAAGTATCTACTACTAGTCAGCCTAACCCCCAAGGAGGCAGATGCCCTCGGCTTTGAAGAAAGAGCACCACAAGAAAACCGGTAGGGGGAGGAAGTCAAACTCGAAGTCAACATGAACAGATTCAGAGAAGATGTAATCCTGCAGCCCCCCTCGCCGCACAATCAGGATTAGCAATAACTTGACTTGGCCCTGGATAGACAAGCCACCCTCAAGGAGCGACGGAAAAAGCTGGTGGAAGAAGCCAGAAAAAGACTGCAGGCCAACCAGTCGTGCGGCCATCCGCATCCGTCCCACCATGCCCCGAAGACCTCCCAATGCAATTCCACACAGAACTAGTGGTCTGGGAACGACAGGAAATCGAAAAGGACCCTTTCTCTTTCAACTTCCTTATGCCTGACAGCTTGAGAAGGGTCCTGTCGATCAAAGTGATGGAGGAGGTGATCGCGGCTGGCAGAGCTGACTAGGCCAAAGATGGCTGGATGACAGGGTAAGGACCCCCACTTTGTGGGGAACGGAGGAGGCCGAATTTTGGCAAGACAAAGTATACGAAGTGCCACACACAGTAAGGGGCTACGACTGCCAACCCCTCTGGAGAAGTCGAATATGCAATACCAACATGCTCGCCTAGATGGCATTTTGTAACACCCTCCCCTACGAGCGAAACGACCCCACATTCATGGCGTATTCTCGTAGGGTAGGCGTGGATTTTGTCGCCACCCTCCATGGGAGGCATGACTTCCCCGTCATCTACAATTCCAATGCCACCTCCTTTGAGGACACTCTACTTTTTGATCTAGGAAGCCTACCCGCCTCCATGACGCACTTTCTCGTTGAGTTCTCCTCCTGGTCTAGATCCCGCTTTCATAACCACCTGTAATTACCTTAGGCTCCTGAAGCTCCTACTTAAGCAAGATTCGGCACCGCAAGAAAATGGCTTGCCTCCCCTCTTTTTTGATCCTCATGCTATTGTTAGCTGCGTTATGGCCCGCTTAATGATGAGAGCTAGCCTACTACCTTCCTTTTGCCTAGCTCTCCTAGAGGATATGAGTGACAGCAAATTCACTAGGTGTAATCACCCCTTCCTATCCACCACCTCTCTCCACGTCCGAACCTGAAAGGGTACATGCAAAGCCACCAATTTTTACGCAAATCCATCTGCCCTCCCTCCCCCCCTCATTCCGACGATGAGAATTAGAGTTGGCTATCATGCTCCTGATGTAATATTATCCCTAAATGTATCCCAAAAAAAAAAAAACGAAGCAAAGAAACGCACAATCACTGCACCTAGGGGTCCTTAAGTTAGGCGTGTCGTCCGGTGACTTCGGTTGGCCGGCTCCGCTCCTAACCCCCTAGCCCTTTTTGATCCCCCACGTCGCTTAGGGCACATCAAGGGCCGGACACACCTAGGGAGGTAACACTCACCTATGGTTAGACCTATCACCCTAAGCCACTGGCACCACACCCCCTTGGCACAAATGGGGTCCTCAAGTGTGGGACATCACCCGGGCTAGCCTGCCGTTAGACCCACCTCCCCATTCCACTAGCACGAGCACACTGCATCAACACGCTGAGGACATCACTCCCCTTAGGTAGAGCACCACACCATCTTCTTCAGGTACACCAAAAGTGCCCAACCACCAACTTCGGAGGCCCTCGTCCACCCATGCAATCGAGTGAGCTGCTCCGACGAACATCATTCTTGAGCTTCCACAAGCACCTGAGTCTACATGTGGCCCTCACCCTTACACCAACGCCGAAGTGCCATGGGACTGGCAACTGTCTAGGAGGGGGTAATGTTAACCCCAAGTCGAGATGGCGGAAAAATGGAGGAAAAAGCAAAAGGAAGATGGGAAAAGAGAAAAGACATGCAGGTGGCCTCTAAAGATGAACCGGGGCAAAAAGTGCAACCTTAAAAGAAAAGGCACCTCCAAAAACTCGAAAAATTCTTGTAAAAGAGCGCCAGGCTCCCTCCTGTGCCAATTATAAAATATTAGATGGGTGTAGGCTAGAGGCACAAGGCTAGAAGAGGGAAACGGAAAAAGGACCTTGCCACAATGGCCGGTCATGTAAAAAGGGATGGGTGCCCATGGGATTTTAGGGTTTGTATATATAAAGCTAAAAAAGTGAATAAGAAATCACTCTTTGGTGTGTGGCAAAAGGAGTCTTCTTCTTCTCTCCTCACCTTCTTGCTTGTGCATGCTCTTGAGAGAGGGAGTGTGAGAGTGTGAGAGAGTGAGGGTGTGAGAGTGAGAGATCAAGAGGGTGAAGCTCTTCACCATCTCCTCTTCTCTTCTTCTCTTCCCTTCTCTCTTCTTGCGCACACGGCTATGGAGGATGGAGCTTGGAGGTGGAGGAGGCTTGAGGATGCATGAGCTAGCATCTAGGATCGTGGAGCTACCGGTGTGTGGGAGAGAGGAGGCAACTCATATCGGCACTAAGGTAAGCTCACTACACTCGTAGGATCGACGGTGCGTCGGCTAGGTGAGAGATAGCCATTAGAGCTCGCTTGGAACACTTGAAACAATAAGCGGTCCGTGGGTCTTGGCGGTTGAGCGAAAGCTCCCACATTGACCAAATGCGTGGTGGAGCAATGTGTGTGCTTGCGACATTAGGCAACCTCGCTAAAGTGTCAGATCTGCTTCTCCTAGAGAAAGAGTTGAAGGGGGAGCGCAACATTTTTGAAGCGAAGAAGGAACTTATATTTTCATCAAAGGCTGGCCCCTCCTCTCCACCAATGAAAAAGCCAAGGAACATTGGCGGTTGAGCGAAAGCTCCCACATTGACCAAACGCGTGGTGGAGCAATGTGTGTGCTTGCGACATTAGGCAACCTCGCTAAAGTGTCAGATCTGCTTCTCCTGGAGAAAGAGTTGAAGGGGGAGCGCAACATTTTTGAAGCAAAGAAGGAACTTATATTTTCATCAAAGGCTGGCCCCTCCTCTCCACCACCAATGAAAAAGCCAAGGAACAATTGAGAGTTCTTGTTGGCTATCGGCTTTTTGTATCTACCATCACTAACAACCATCACATGTATTTTTCTTGATGAATATAAGATACTTTACTTTGTCTCTACAAATAAATATTTATTAAATAAATATGTGGTTCATATAAGTGTGATGATAATGTGTGGTACGTGAATGATGCATTCGCATACGTTAATATAATTCAATGCATAGTACTACACTTGCGATTGTGTAAGTGTGACAATAATGTGTGGTATGTGAATGATGCATCTGCATATATTAACATAATTCAACGCACAGTACTACACTTGCAATTGTGCATAAACAATAACGTAACTTGTATTCATATGTATTACTACTTTTGATGCGTTCGTATGTTAAACAAAAATTAAGAGTCATGCGTTTCAAGAAATAAAACAAAACAACTTTACTCAATTATTTGAATTCAATACACATTGCATGAGATATTGTGTATATATAAATAAATATTCCAATGTGGGAGAGTATACAAAATTTTTTGGGCTTCCAAGATGTTATGGCGCTGTAACATTCATTACAAACCTTGCATCATTAATCTAGTAAACTATGGCAGAGTCCCCTTGCTGTGTCAAAGCCGAATGATAAAGCTCATGTCTTTATTTGTGACTGTGACACGCTTTGCATGGATGGCTGCAAGTTGTGTATCATCAAACAAGTTGATGAGAAACCCCTCTGCAGCTGTTTGTAGGGTCTCCATGGCTGCAGCAGTCCACCTTCCTGCTGGTGGGCCATCCCGCACTCGTGCCCAAAATCTTCATATCCCTTTCAGTTCCAAGTCTTGCATGGCTTCTCGAACAACTTTATGAAAAGAACTTTTCGGGATGAGAAGCTCGTATCCATGTTGGATTCTCCTTATCTCTCGAAGGGTGACAGTGCTTGGTTTCCATCTCCTCTTCTTATGTGGTGGTCCTTGTGCTCTATGGGGACCACCTATTGCTGCATTAGAGGAGGCTCCACCTTGTGCTCCAGGTGGCGGGCCTTGGTGTAATGTCTTCCCGAGGCCAAAACGACGACATGCTTGCTTGGTGTGTGCCATGCAAGCTCAAGGAGGGCAAGACAGAGAAGAGACAGAGATTCGGGATGTGAAAATGGAGGAAGCAAAGAAATCAAGATATGAAAATGAGAAGAAGAATGAACTTTTAACCCATTTAAACCCCAAAATCGGGTTGATGCAGCTTCATACGCATTGTCCATCGTGTGACCGTAAATCCATAACCTTGTATCAGAATGTGAAGAAACTTCACACGCGCACTCATTAGGTGGCCAAGAACCCAATTTTTTTTTTGAAAAAAAGTGCCTGCAGACCCCTGGACTGAAGTCTGGTATCTGGAGCCACTAACAGACGCCAGACTTCGGACTAGGGGTCTACAAGCACTTATTTTTCAAAAAAAAAAGAGCTCTTGGCTACCTAACGAGTGCGCGTGTTAGGAAAGTGGCTCCAGACGCTAGACTTTGGACCAGGGGTCTGTAGGCACTTTTTTTTCAAAAAAAATAATTTGGGCTCTTGGCCACCTAACGAGTGCGCATGTGAAGTTTCGTCGCATTTCGATACAGTTTAGTATTTTAAAAATTATCCCACACCAAAATTATGGATGGATTGATAATTGAGAAATCAATATTGCGACTACTGGCCCTTAGAAACTTCACACCACATAGACTATACAGAGACATTAGGAGTAAAGGCAAAATTTTGCATGTTATTCCTATTGGAATTGATAGTGCTAACAAAAACTGTAAGTAAAAATTGAAAATACAGCGAAGATGCACAGTCAAAGTTGAGAGCGAAGGACAAGTGTAAAATTTTAATTCATATTTTAAGGATACATACAATAGTTTTGCATTGGGACATAGTCATATGTCCAATGCACGAGGATAACACTATGCCAAAAAAGATAACATTGCAAACTGTGTTCATTCCATTGGAACGAATGCATCCTTCACTGCTTGAAGATTTCTTACAAGTTGGAAGTCCTTGGGAGTTACAGTGTTGCACTTCGCATGTATTGCACAACATTGAGCATCAGTCATCAAGTCAACTAAAAAGGCCTCTACAGCACACTGTAGAGCATGAAGACATTCTTTTGTGAAGCGATCAGGTCTATCTTGACCTTGTGGCCAAAAACCACCTCTTGCTTTCTGTGTGGTAGAGTTCTTGCACAATCTCGCGAACAAGTCTCAAGAAGCTCGCCTTCGGAATGATGAGATCAAAAGAGCGTTGATACCTTCTAATTTCTCTCAAGGCCACTGTACATGGCTTCCACTTGCGTTTCTTCTGGGGATGCTGAGGAGGACCCTTGTGAGGGAAACTTGAGGAAGGTGGATTAGGTTAAGAAGGGGGTGCATCTGAGCTAGTAAATGCTCCAAGGGGCTGAACACGATATGGGGCTCTGAGCAGAAGCTTATTTGCAACTACCTTAGACCTAGCTATCTTTCCTACACAAGAGATGTGAGAACTCAATGAATAAGATAGAAAGTGAAACCCTCTTTTATATAACCCTAAACTGTGAGACTCATTCACATAGATGCACACTCTCTCTTTCTCTCTTAAACAATGCATTCTATAAGCAAAGCAAATGTATTCATATACAAGTTTCTCCATGATTCTGACAAAAGCATGCAATGAACAAATGTGAATACGATCCAAGGGAATGTTGAAGATGGGCTTCCAAGCGGGGTCTTCTCTATTGCGTGTCGGTGTAGCACTTGTCACCTTTCACAAGTTCTTCTTTCCATCCTTTCCTTCCACCCTCTCTGTCAAGCAATATAGGCATGGATTCTTTGTATTTGCACCATTGGAGATTCCACACATGCATTTTAAAGTTTTCAAGTCTCCTGCAAGATGCCATTCAACCAAGTATTGACCATACCCTTCAACCGAGAGCATCTCACCATGTTCCTGACAATCGATGATGCTTGGAATGCTTGTGTGCATAAAGAATAGCTGCAACACCTCAAATGTTTCCTTAGGAACTTCAAATACAGCAAGCCACCACACATGGCACTCAGATTGAACACTAAAGTTCCCTGGGTTATTCTTGTCGAATTGTAAAGCTCTATTCATCAGAGTTACACTAACTCGTTCAAGCTTTACTCCTTTGACGACCTCACTTTCATCTAATTTTATAACAAACTGCAATTTACCATTACATTCCTCAACAGACATATTGTAGTACATTATCGTTGCCGATTGCACCTTGTTCAAATCTAAATAGTAATTGTTGAGTTCGGTGAACTTCACCTCATATACGTTTTCGGTCCCAATCTTTAGTGTTTCCACACATTGAACATGCATGGGATCTCATATCAACTCCAAAACCTTTGTATTAAGTTGATGTCGGGCCTCTATTAACTTTGAAGGTTGAGGAAGAGGCATGATTCTATTTCTTTTTAGCACACGACCAAACCCAGCCTTCACACCTGTGAATATCTTTGAGTAAGTCATTGTGCTAATGCCGGCCCTGTCACAAATAGATTGTGCATCCATAGTTGAGAACTCATTTGACACATCTTTTAATGTGCACTCAATCACCTTTTCCTTCACAACCTTAAACTTACGATTGCTCAAAGCATTTTCCAATGTACTTGCCTTCAGCAATCTACTAATACACGATCCAACCTCACCCTCACCTAGGTTCTCTTTCTGAGTTACCTTACATGCTTTGATACGTTGCTTCCACTGGCCACTATTCGCAATTAACTCATTGATTGGCTTCTGCTTTCGTTTGCGCTCCTATGTTAGCTTGCTGTTGATCTTTCTCAAGTCGTCCAATTGTGCCTTTGCCTCCTCATATGAGATACCAATGTCATGGACAGTGTCCTGCATTGAAATAATTTGATTGTTTTGTTGAATTACAGTGTCATTCAGTTTTACCACTTGTCCTATGAGCTATTGTATATGAATTTGATGTGCAACAATCATATCATGGCAATTTTTTATGGTTGCTTGGAAAGTTGTAAATACTTTGAACGCCTGATCATTGAGCCGCCTAGTATAACCAAGTAACCCATTTTCACCCTCGCACACATACTTCAGCAAATTTGTGATTCCTGAGAAAGTTGGAGGTGTATTGTTTAAGGGATCAATTGGGTGGATTCCCCCATCAACCCACAAATCCACATGTTTCAATCCCATTTGCTTGTAACTTTGCAAAACTTGAGGGTTGACACTGGTACGCTAGGTTCTTTTGAATAATGGGGCATATTCAATCTCTATCTCAATATGCAGCTCTTTCTTTCTTGTATTCATTTTACTATGAATAGAAATGGGGAGCCTACTTGGTTGTCACAAGAGGTAGAGTGGAGATGCACAGAGAGGGACACAAAGGTACCAAGGGAAAGGAGGGTGTAAGTAATTCACTCTATTAATGAAGGTTGCATAAACACAGAGAAGAGGTCACAATAGAGCCATG
Organism: Lygodium microphyllum; assembly: GCF_053477565.2. Taxonomy (NCBI): domain Eukaryota; kingdom Viridiplantae; phylum Streptophyta; class Polypodiopsida; order Schizaeales; family Lygodiaceae; genus Lygodium; species Lygodium microphyllum. The sequence continues at coordinate 106,677,642 of NC_141152.1, read as the reverse complement.
AGAGAGTATAGATATGGGGAGAAATAGCTTAGAGGGTAGGGATGTCCAAGACTTTTCGTATTTTAGATATTTCTATTTTGCCTCCAAAAACATCTCCAAAAAATATGAAATTTGACTAGTTGGTTTGTTTTTTTACCAAAAGCTAGGATATAAAAAATCCCCAAAATATCTTAAAAGGAACTTTCAAAATTTTATTTTCCTTATTCTCGATTAAATAATCAATTACCTCGTATCTACTAATCATTTTGGATTGAAAACGAAGCACCACACTCCCGTAACTAACTCCTTTTTGAATATAAAATTTGGTTGAAAAAGACTTCTTGAATGAGGAGAGAGAAGGAATCTGAGTGTAGATAATATAAAAAAGGCAAAACAAGATTGCAAAAGTGGAGAGAGAGGAGGATTATTTTACTATTCTTCTCTCCTCTTTTCCTTGTTTTAAGGAGGAGAGAGGGGGGGCTAAAATGCCCATTTGCGAGTTCATTTTTTTCCTAATGCTAGATTCTAAGCCTCAATAGTGAAAACATTTAGAGCTTACTAAAACAAAGCACCCACTATCTAGTGTTAAAGTTGAGCTTATTGACATCAACACAAAAGGGGAAAACATTCATAAAAAGATAGGGAAATTGGTAATGTCTATCCAACTAAAGCTTCACCAAGCTTTAAAAATAGTGTAGTCAATGAAGATGTTCAAGAGTCACCATTGGAACATCATGAATCAATGAAGTGCAAGTTTGGAGAGAATAATAGCAAGGCAACTGTGGAGCTAGTTGTTAAAAAGGATTTTGAAAATATAAAAGTTGAATTGCAGCTGACAAGCAATCCTTCTATCCTTTCAATAATGCTACAAAAGAGTTTGTAATTCCAGAGTTATGTTTTCTACTGAGATTATCCAAAATCAACATCAAACCTCTACACCTATTGGAAGAAATGGAATATATTTGAGAGGTTATCCTTGTGAGAGTGCGCAACGGAAGAAGAACACAAACACAGAGGAGGAGAGAGAGACAGCAGAAAATGAAGGAAGAAAATCTGCACTGACTGTAATGAATGATGTATACACTGAAATGGACTGATCAGTCCCTGCACACAGCCCAAAGCGTCAGTGAGGGCACCAGATCAGGCTGATGATGATGGCAGCACCGAAGACGGAGGAAGATGACGGAGTCGGAGTGTGCACCTGCCAAAGAAGGAGGGAAGATGATAATACAACTGACTGCCAAGTGGGAAATGGCTATAAATAGCCAAAAAACCCAAAAACTGGCCGACCTGAAATTTGAGGCCATAAATATGTCCGACCAGCATTTAATGCTGATCCGACTAGCATTTAATGCTGGTAAAAATGCCAGGAATGCTCAGAAAAATCCCGAAAAGGGTGGACAATGTCCGACAGGTGAGGCAAGCTGAAGAATGCAGAAACTGCCCCGGGAAATGCACATAAAATCCCAACTAGAGGAGAAAATGCATTGAAATGCAATAAACTGAGTGCTCTAGAATGAGCTACCTCCTCCGTCAAAACAAGTGATAGACAAGTCAGAGCTCCTAAAGTCCTCGTCTGACTCAGACTGAGGCTCACAGGCAGGAGATGACAAGGCATGACAAACATGACTGCTAACAATCCTCTTGTATCTCTCAATCCTTACCAATTAAATTGGACCATCAAGGTCAAAGTTATAGCAAAGGCCCTATGCAATTGGTTCGAAGACCACACTTACAATGTGTGCACATGTTCTCAATATAGAGTCCCTTTTGGTCACTCCATCCAAAAACTTCTAGAGTTATGTTTTCTACTGAGATTATCCAAATTCAACATCAAACCTCTACACCTATTGGAAGAAATGGAATATATTTGAGAGGTTATCCTCTTGTATCTCTCAATCCTTACCAATTAAATTGGACCATCAAGGTCAAAGTTATAGTAAAGGCCCTATGCAATTGGTTTGGAGACCACACTTACAATGTGTGCACATGTTCTCAATATAGTCCCTTCTGGTCACTCCATCCAAAAACTTGCCAGCCTTCGTGAAGCCATTTAGCAAGATGTTCACAAAAGTCACTCCTTTGATCTCAAAGGCACTAGATCAAGAAAAGAGAAGCCAAAAGAATGAGCATCTCTGCCATATGCCTCAATCTATGATAAATGAGATGCCATAATGATGCTTGATACTCAAGAATGATACAATCACCATATCCTATTGTCCTATCCACCCTTTAGGGTTTAAAGAACGAAGAAGAAATGCTTTAAAAGAGGGAAATAGAAACTCTAAGACTTGATGAGTAAGATTCATGATTGATGCTTAGTACTTGAAGAATGACAAAATGGCCATAACTTGTTGAAATCATGGTACACAAGGTGATAAGTTACACCTATTTAAGATTCCAAGATTAGGACCATGAGTGCTAATCCTTTGGTCCTTGTCTAGCTCAAAACCTTTTCTTTCCTCCCATCTGCTCTCCCAGTTGAAAAGCCCCTAGTCCCTCGAAGATCCCAGGCCGCGAGCTCCCTCCTCTCCACATCGCCTTCTTGTCTTTGTCTTTCTATCTTTAGCCTTTAAGATAAGGCTTCTTGGGATCCCCGTTCATATGCAAATCCACACCTAAGCATAAACACCCATAAACATGCTCCTTCACACGCACAAGACAAACAGAAGTACACATGAAGTGAAACCAAAAGCATTTCTTATTTCTATGCAAATAACATTTAGTACGCACACCCAATACACACATACTTTCATAGTTATTCATGGGCATTGTCCATCCAAATGTCCTATTCATGTGCACCATGTTCCTAGTCACATAATAATAATGTGTCATATGGATATAACTTCAAGCATCTATAAACTGTAATCACACACAACATATATAGATCAAGCATTTACCAAATATTAGGCCTCATTGATGACACACGTAGAGCTATATATAATCACATGAGGTGTAAACAAAAAGTAACATCTCTCTCCTCACCCCCTCTTTGTTGAAAGCAATAGCCTAAACTTATCCCTTGCCCTCTCACTATCTCTCAATGTGATGATAGAGAAGACCTTGCACTAGAGCCTATCATCCTACATGACTCTTTGTGCTCCTAGGAAAAAAGAAAAGTTTATGTAATTGATGAAAAATGTGCTCAAACATTTAACATTTTCAGTGAAGAGATGCAAATGAAATTATGTTATGCATATCAAGCACCCAATGCTTAGACATAGAAATATGTATGCATTGGAAATATTGTGTCTACATTGTGCTCACTACGTAATGCAAACACATGTTCTTTGATTATGTCTTAGGGCCTTTACTCTTAAAATCCTCACCTATCATTGATAGATAGAACTCCACTCCACCTTGTACACTCATGAAAACTCTAACTCAAGTTATTGTAGACATTGATGACCTTAAACTCGTCAACCCCTTTCTCTCTCTTTCCAAAATTCCTAAGTAGCGGTGGATATGCCCAATGCAATGTGCTAAGAAGGTGTGTGCTCAATAAAGGTGCAAGCTTTCAGGTGCACATGCAACAAAGTTTGCTAAGTATAGCCTTAGCAGGCCTCATATTGTGCAATGTATTAAAAAGGTTCAATTAAGTACATTATGCCAATGGCATGGAAGTAGTTAAGTTGGGGTATAAGAAGCCCCAATGTAGTGTCCAAATTAGGTCAATGTAGCACTCATGACCCTCTTTTCCTTGCAATGGGCATAAGTTTCGGGTTTTAGAAAACTAATATTCTCCTTGTGTTGCCTTCCTTTTTGCATCCATCTTTATTAAATCTCATGATTCAATTTAGACAAAAAAAGATTACACACATTGTGAAAACGAATCACAAAGCATGGTTCAAACTCTTAACCTGGCAAGAGTTCAAAATCTATTGGTTTTCAAGGTAAGAAAACAACAACCATGCTTATCAATCGGTTCCAAAACCTACTTATCCATTGCAAACTTAGGGGTTTTTAGGGATTTGCAAAAGTACATCACAAAATCTTTGCGTTCTTTTAAGAGATTCACTAGATTGGTCTTCTCGCCCTTAGTTAGGTCATTAGCTATGAATAAGGTCAAGCCTTTTTACCTCTCATCAGCCCAAGTTAAGTTCCTTTACCGTAGTAGGTCCCTCTATTGGTTCACTGGCTATTCTTTATGCTTCACTCCTAGCAACACCATGGTTCAATCTCCTTTTTTGAATTTCATGAAACACTTGGGAGGATCCTAAGGTTTTCTCCATCTCTCAACTTCCAAATCCTTTGGTGTTTTCTTCCTTTCCTTCTTCAACTTTTTGTATTGCAAGTGGATTAGAATGTTGCCTTTGGTTTGTGAGTTCTAGGTGGCAATGGGATTTTTGGATCATTATCAGATATGATTTCTAACTCAAAATTGTAGTTGCATCCTATGTTAGTCATGTCGTCAACCTATCGTCTCCTAGTTGTGAGCTCTTGTCAGAGTTTAACATAGATATAGGAGCATTAGGTGCATCTTCTTTTTTACTTTCCATAGTTTTCCTACACCTATCAGACATTGTCATTATCATCTGGGGTTTTTTTGGGGTCTCCCCTATATTTTGGGCATTTTTCTCTTTAGTGATCAGCATTTATTACTAGTTGGCTCTAGCATTCATGGCACCTACAAGGGTAGGCAAGCCAATTTTTTGGTGTTTTGGCTATTTATAGCCACAACCCACTTGGCAAACACACACTCTTCAATCTTCAGTCTTCCATTTATAGGTGCATACTCGACACTCCGACTCTCCATGCTTGGTGCTGCTATCATCATCAGGCTAATCTAGTGCCCTCATTGAAAGTTTGGGCTACGTGTAGGGACTGATTAGTCCATGCCCATTCTACGAGCATTCTTCTTCAGTCAGTGTAGTATTCTTCCTTCATCTTCTACTTCCTCCCTCCCTCCCTCCCTCCCTCCCTCTCTTTGTCTGTGCTTCTCTTTATGTTTGTGTCTCTCTTCTATTGCACACTCTCACTTCCTATATGCAGATTTTCAGCCTACATTTTTTGCATTTAGTGCATGTACGGGTGGTCCAATGCCTAGTCGACCCTTTCAAAGACCAGGTGATATCATCTAGGACATGGCAACCTTATTTAGACATTAGGCAGCTCCAATTTTCTGTGTTTTGTAGGTGACAGTTTTATGGCATATGCATTAGCTTCCTGGTGGAGGCGACCCCCTTTTGGCTGGCAAGCGACAACCTTTCTTTGATAAATGCATCTTTTTGGGTGGTTGAGGTTTGAAGATGTCTTACTAGTTTACGCGCTTTGATGACTTAGAGGAGGAGCTTCTTTCCTGAGACACTCCTTTGAACAGAGACATGATTATTGTGATTATAGTTTGCAAGAGGAGTCCCCTATTAGCACCCATTCCCCTTCTATTCATCTATCACAAAAGGCTCCATCCTTATTGAAGATGCCATCCTTGATACCCTTGGTGCACGTGCCTATCTCACCTTCATTACCCAAAGAAGACAAACTTGATGGTTCCAACTATTTGTTGTGGTCATGTAAGATGGAGTGAATACTTGATACCTTCAATCTTTGGGCTCTTGTTTTTGACTCTATCCCCCATCCTAAGGAGGATCTAGCAAATAGGACTTCTATGGACCAAGCGGCCTTGTGGGATTGTCTCAACTCTCGAGCTTGATCCTTTCTCTTTATGAGTTTGCAGGATTATGCCCTTGTGCATGTTTGTAGCTTGAAGACCATGATGGAAGTGTGAAAGAAGATTGCATCTTTATATCAGCACAAGATGTTTTCCCATAAGATTTCCATTGAGAAGGAGTTATTGGAGTTGAGTCTTGATGGCTCCTCCTCTCTGAAGTAGCACATCACAAAGATAGAGGACATGAGGGGTGAGCTTGCCTCTCTTGTTCAAATGATATCCTCTGAGGATATGGCTATGATCCTTTTGATTGAGTTGGCATCTCCTTGATTCAATGTCTTCTACACTAGCCTTATCACATCAAGAACTTGTGAGACACTCTTATGGAAGGAGCCTTCATTGCTTGTCTTGGAGCATGATGAGCAACTAAGAGAGGTTGGGGCTAGTGGTTTTGGCTCTACCAAGGCATTTACTATAGCTACATGTGGAGGGAAGAAGAAGAAGGCATAAGCTAAGGACAAGAAGTAAGAGGACAAGAGGATGAGAAGAAGGAGAAGAAGCCCAAGTGCCCACATTGTGGGAAGGGCACTCATCTTGAAAAGAAGTGTTTGCAAAAGTATCCCCATTTGAAGCCAAAGGAGAAGGATTTCCAAGGATATGAAGGCTACCCCCGTGATGATAGATTCTGTCTCAGTACATGTATTTTCCAAGGAGGATACAACTCTTGCTTCTTCCGCTCAGGTGAAGCCTTGGCTCTTTGATAGTGAAATCTCTTCTCACATGACCTACAAATAGGATTGGATTCAAGAACTGAGTGCCAGAGGGGGCATAGTCACCATTGGTAACAATTCTACCATTCTCCTTCAAGGAATGGGGGCTATTCCTTTATTGCTAGATAGGTAGTCTTCTTTGGCCAAAAGTTCTCTATGTACGAGATTTAGGTTTTAACATTTTTTCTGTTTATGGTTTTACACGACTTTGTACCCATGTGGTATTTACAAAGGATGTGGTGACAGTGGAGGATGCTTCCACATGTGCTGTTCTTTGGATAGGATAGTGTACAATGACTCTAATTATACAAGACATATAGACAATAGGAAGTCCACCTCATGCTATGTCTTTACCTTTGCTAGAGGTGATGTTTCTTGGATGTCCAAGGTGCAAAATGCATTGCTCTATCTACTACAGAGGCAGAGTATATTGTAGCCACTAGGGGATTGGAATAGTAAGGAGGTTCTTTGCATAGGCCATTTGGTCGTAGACCTTGGTAATACTAATGTGGTCTCTACACTGCATTCAAATTCTATGAGCGCCATTCAATTGGCCAAGAATCTGATCTTCCATGCAAAGACAAAGCACATTGAGGTGCATTATCACTTCATTAAGAAGGTGGTAGAGGAAAAGTCTATTGAGTTTGTCAATCTCAACTGACGAGAACCCTCCGTATTTTCTTACTAAAAGTCTCTCAATGGAGCATTTTTCCTTCCTTAGGGAGTTGATGGGCATTGGATGAGATGACATCTTTCCTCATCCTATTGTACTTTATGCACAATTGTCCTTTATTACTTTTTTCTTATTCTCTCCTCACTAAGGGCACATTCACCTTTAAGTGGGAGGTTTTTGGGGGTAAAGGTGCTTGTGCCTAATTTCTCATATATTCATTACACTAACAGTACCCACATACCTGTACACTGCAAGTGTGGTGGGCGCCCATCACTGTCACTTCATTCTTTATTCTTTCAATGATTTTTGAATAAGGAAAGGTTGACTATTGGAGTTCCCATATACAACGTCTCTCTCTCTTGTTCTCTTGCTTCATCTGCCCCATAGCTCTTACTTTGCTCTTGCTTTCACTTATGTGCTCCACTCGAGCTCTACATTTCAATATCCATGCTTGGATAATGTAATAGAGTAGACTTGGATAATATAATAGTAGATTTGGATGATATAGTAGACTAGAACTTCACCACTAAAAGGATATGATTAAACTTGGAGAAAAGATACTTTCATGAGTGAAAATTCTTGATGCAAACTCTTTTTTGGTGGGGATTTTGACAATTTTAAGGCCATGGATAAGCTCAATGTGTTTTGATCATTTTGAGTACAAGTATGACCCCATTTTGAGCTATGAGTGAAGATGCTAGCCATTTTTGTAGTGTAGTTTGGGTAGGACCCTATGGTGTATACAATACCAATTTAGCATGGTTAGATTGGCCCTATGTACGCTATAGGATCCAAGTCAAACTACACCATTAAAAATGTTAGACATAATAACATTTGGCCGGGCAAGTAGCCCAAGATGGCCATTAATTAGTGTGTCCCGGACAAGGGCAAGAAGTGCCAAGGTCTGAAGCTCGGGGATACCCTTAGATTTCTTGCTAAATTGGGCAAGACTTGTCTATTTGGGAACACCGGTCGGGTGCACCATGAAAACAGGCCCTAAAGACCCGATTAGAAGGTGGGAAGAGGGTATATTTGGTTGGGAGGTGAGTAAGACACACAAAATCTTCTTCTCTTTCTCACATTTGGTATCAGAGTGCGTGGGTTTCCAAAAAAAGATTTGGGGATTTTTGTGGTCGTGCGGATTTCCAAAAAAAGATTTGGGGGTTTTTGTTACAACCACACAGGTGAGATCATGTAGCAATCGCAAGAGCGCACAAGAGTGGGTAGTGTGAAGGCATCTTTGCAATACACCACAAAAGACAACACATCGCCTCTTTCTGGCAACTCCCACCACAAGGCCCAACGACAGCCCAAAATCATGCCAATAGCACCACCAAGGCCATGTCAAGAATCGCGTGGTGGAGGGGGTTGCTCAAGATGCTGCGCCGAACACACACACAGAATGCACAAGGAGAAGCTCACTCAAGAGACAAGAAGAGAGATGGAGGCCAAAACGTTTTCTTGCTGGTTTCTTCTTCTTCTTCCACACTCTTTACAATGTACACAAAGTATAGATAAGATACAACATAAAAGGAAAGTGGCCTACTAAGTTAAACAATGCATAACCGACTACACTAGTCGACTGGCGCTATAACTATGCCAGCTGTAAATAGGTGTAACAACCTGAATATAATAAGTAATGAGTCAGTGGCCATGTGAGAGTCATAATGACCACCGACGTGCTAAGTGTAGACATGTGAACCCATCTAACCAGGTGGTCCATCATCAATGTCCGCATGTGTTGAGCTTGTCATCTCAACACTCCCCCTCAAGCTCAACTGCATCTCTGCAACTCCAAGTAAGCTTCGAAACTTTTGAAGCTTCTCTGTACCCAATGCCTTCGTGAAGATGTCAGCTATCTGATCTTGTGTGCTGACATACACCAAGTCAATCTCACCTGCTAGTACCTTCTCTCTCACAAAGTGGTAGTGTACCTCAATATGTTTTGTCCTGGCATGGAACACAGGGTTCCTAGCCAACTGTATACTGCTCATGTTGTCACAATAAATAACAACTGGACCTTCCACCTGCACATCCAAATCAGCCAATAGCTTTTGCAGCCATACTACCTCACATGCTACAACAGCAGCACCTCTATACTCAGCCTCTGTACTCGACAAAGCAACTGTAGATTGCTTTTTGCTGCTCCATGCAACTGCTGCACTACCAAGAGAGAACATGTATCCGCTGGTAGATCTTCTATCAGACATACTACCAGCCCAATCTGCATCTGTGTATCCAAACACCTGTACATCTGTACCTGCCTCATAGAAAAGTCCATAATGTAATGTGAACTTCACATATCTCAATATGCGTCTGACTGCATCCAAATGTGGCTTTCTAGGTACTTGCATAAACTGACTCACAAGACCAACAGCGTAGCTCAAGTCTGTTGCTGTTGGTATTAATTTTGTGATAATGGCAGAGAACAGTGGAAGCCCTATCATTGAGAAGCTCGACAAGAACAACTACCCTTCATGGAAGTTCCGTGTCACGAACTTCCTTATTGGAAAAGGCCTCTACGAGTTTGTTTCAGGTGAAGAAAAGGAACCGGAGATGAGTGATCCTCCAACTGCAGAAGAGACAAAGGCACGGAAGGAATGGAATGCAAAGGATAAAAAGGTCATGTATTGGTTGTCTGCAGTAATTGACAATAATATGCTGGGACACATTAGAAATGCAGAGAATTCATATGCAGCTTGGACCATACTTGAAAGTATGTTTTCTGTAAATACAAAGGCACGAAAGATTCAACTCAAGCAAGAGTTGAATACATTAAAGAAAGGGAAGATGTCTATCAATGAGTATGCACTGAAGGTAAGAAGCATTGCAGATGCATTGGCAGCGATTGATGCAATGCCCGATGATGATGATTTGGTGTCGTCTACCTTGGGTGGACTTAACAATGAAAAGGCTTGGAAGTCTTTTGTAACTTCTGTATATGTCAGAAAGCCATTTCCAGATTTCGATGAGTTGGTCTCCCTTATGATCACTGAAGAGATCAACATGCAGAGTGAGACATCTGAAAGAAGTGGTGAACAGGTCCAAGCTTTCTACTCCAGTTCAGGAAGGGGACGTGGCAGGTTCTCTTCAAGAGGCCGTGGTAGTGACAACCAGCAAAACAGATTGAATCAGCAATTTGGCGATATGCAGGTTTCAGGAGGTCGTGGTAACTTTAGATGCAGGGGGAGCTTTAGAGGAAGAGGTGGATGGCAGAATAGAGGTTCTAACAACTCTGGTATTGTGTGCCACTACTGTGGCAAAACAGGTCATATTGCAGCCCAATGTTATGCTAAGAGAGATGATATCCGCAGTGGTAAGTTGCAGCAAGGAAACTATGCATCGTCTTCACGACAGAATGAAGACAAAAATGAACGTTTGTTCATTATGCAGCATATGCTGAATGCTGTTACAGGAAAGGGAACACATGAAGATGTTTGGTATGTTGATTCAGGTGCATCCAATCATATGACCAGCCATGCAGAATGGTTTGGAGAGATGCAGGATTTGCAGAATGCAGATTATGTGCAGACGGGTGATGACTCATGCCACCCAATTTCACACATTGGAAAAGTTCCCTTGTCCTTGCATGATGGTAAGACAAAGAGTCTTTCAGATGTATTATATGTGCCATCTATTACAAAGAACTTGGTGTCAGTCGGTCAAATGGTAGAGCAAGGGCTGCAAGTCAGATTTAATGCAAAGGGCTGCTTTGTAGAAGACTTCAATGACAAGTGCAGGTTGATAGCAAAGGGAAGTAGAGTTGGACGTATGTTCACTCTAGATGCTGGAATTCCTACTATGAATGCTGCTATGTATGCCAAAGGAAAAGGTGTTGTTGCAGACATTGAAATTTGGCACAAACGCATTGGACATGCAAATGTACAAAGGTTGAAATTAATGCAGTCCAAAGGGTTGGTTACAGGTTTGCCTACTTTTAAAGTTGCAGAATTTCAGAAGGTATGTGAAGCATGTCAGTTTGGTAAGCAGGCAAGACAACCCTTTTCACATGACAGAGATGTAAGCAGAAATATCCTTGATGTTGTGCATACAGACATTTGGGGGCCTACACAAAATGTATCTCTTGGAGGTAGTTCATACTTTGTCACATTCATTGATGATTGTTCTAGAAAGATGTGGGTATATTTTATGAAGGAAAAGAGTGAAGCGTTTGAGCACTTTAGAACTTTCAAGGCTGCAATTGAAAGAGAAACAGGCTTGAAAGTAAAGTGCCTGAGGTCAGATGGAGGGGGAGAGTACCTCTCAAATGAGTTCAGTGATTTTCTGAGGTCTCATGGGATAAAGAGACAGTTCACATGCAGGTATACCCCACAGCAAAATGGGGTTGCAGAAAGGAAAAACAGGCATATTGCAGAAGTTGCACGCGCCTTGATGGCTGAAAAGAATATGCCTAAGCATTTTTTGTCTGAGGCTGTTCATACTGCTGTTTATATTATGAACAGAACTCCCACAGCTGCAGTTCATGGTATGACCCCCGAAGAATGTTTTACAGGTAAGAAGCCTGATGTTTCACACTTGAAAGTATTTGGCTGCATTGCGTATGTTCATGTGCCAGATGAGTTGCGGAAGAAACTGGATCCAAAGGCTGAAAAGTGTGTCTTTATTGGATATTCTTTAGAGCAGAAAGGGTATCGCTGTTACAACCCTGTCACATGTAAGTTCAGAGTAAGCAGGGATGTCATCTTTGATGAAATGAGCAGTTGGTATGCATCTAGTGGTGATGCATTGGATGTTGATGATGATCATGACACTCATGTGCAGGCTGAAAGGCAAGAATCACGGACTCTTAGTGGACCAGAGACATCATCTGGTAGTCCTTGGTCTGGGAGACTAAGGAGTACCTCTACATCTTCAAGTGCATCTAGTAGCACTACAGGTAAAGACAAAGGAAAGAATAAAGTGTCAGAAGGCATTGATGCAGTTCTTGATGGAGACTCCAGTGGCTCAGAGAGCTTGGATGATGAGCTTGGCATTCCTTCAGTGAGGACTCCAGGTGTGCAGAGAGCACGTGTTAATGCAAAGACTCCATTGAGTGATCCAGTAGTACGCAGGTCTAGCAGGGTGAGATACCCTGTTAAAAGATTTGGTTTTGAGGGTTATGCAGCTCACCATTATGCTTATATGGTGAAACTAGTTGAGGATGTTGAGCCCACATGTTTTGAGGAGGCTTTTGGTCATGCTCATTGGGATGCAGCAATGGATGAGGAGATGGCTGCATTAGAGGCCAATAAGACTTGGGATCTAGTATCATTGCCAAAGGGAAAGAAAGCTATTGGATGTAAGTGGGTTTATAAGATTAAGCATAATTCAGATGGTTCTATTAGCATGTACAAAGCTAGGCTGGTTGCAAAAGGCTATGCCCAGACATATGGCATAGATTATGATGAAACCTTCAGTCCAGTTGCTAGGATGGCAACTGTCAGATGTGTGATTGCTTTGGCAGCAGCCAAAGGTTGGAGGTTGCAGCAAATGGATGTAAAGAATGCCTTCTTGCATGGTGATTTGCAGGAAGAAGTGTATATGGATCAGCCAGCAGGTTATGAAGATTTAGAGCATCCCACGTATGTGTGCAGGTTGAAGAAGGCACTCTATGGGCTCAAGCAAGCACCTAGAGCATGGTCTGACAAGATTAGAGAGTATCTTGTCAATATTGGCTTTTATGTTTCTGATGCTGATCACTCACTTTATGTGAGAAAGGGAGATGCAGGTTTGGTCATCATAGTCATCTATGTGGATGACTTGATTATTACAGGTGATAGTGATAGTGGAATTGCTGAAGTCAAGGGCTGTTTGAAGATGAAGTTTGAGATGAAGGATTTAGGTGAGCTAAGGTACTTCCTTGGCATTGAGGTGATCAGATGTGATGATGGTATATGGCTGTCCCAAAGACAATATGGCTTGGATATGTTATCCAAGTATGGTATGACTGCATGCAAACCACTTTCAGTCCCGTTGGAGCAGAATGTAAAGCTGAGTGCTGATGTTGGGGATGAGATAGAAGACCCTACTATGTTCAGGAGGATAGTGGGGAGTTTGATCTACATGACCATTACAAAACAAGTAAATCTTCTGCAACCCTGGACCTGTAGTGCACAGCAATACACCAGACAGCCTTTTTAACTGTCTGCTCAACAATACATGCAATCTGCAACCTGTTTGCAGATAAACCTTGTGTTTACTCACAAGTAAACACCTTTGAACTTACAGATCTGAAATCTGTAACCTGCGCACCCACTTTCGGTCAATACAGTCGAAGTCACAGCGTACCCTGAAACTGCTGTCCGCAACCTTGCGGCTCTAAAACGGGCCCTGAAACGACCTCAGATGCCCAAAATAACTGCGGGAAAGCCGTAAAGGGCTTATCTGCAGAGTACACAGTGCTCTTCGCGCACACCAAATCTCACTGCAATCTGAGATTTTTGCTCTGCCCTGCTTCCAGTGCCTCCACAAGCACTATCGAAGAGAAAGAGTTGAAGGATGGGAGAGCTTCTTACCCGTGGCTTGCTTGCTCGAACATTGCTTCTTCTCCTTTGCTTCAACCTTCGAAATCAGCCTCTCTCAATGACGCGGCTCTGATACCATGTCAAGAATCGCGTGGTGGAGGGGGTTGCTTAAGATGCTGCGCCGAACACACACAGAATGCACAAGGAGAAGCTCACTCAAGAGACAAGAAGAGAGATGGAGGCCAAAACGTTTTCTTGCTGGTTTCTTCTTCTTCTTCCACACTCTTTACAATGTACACAAAGTATAGATAAGATACAACATAAAAGGAAAGTGGCCTACTAAGTTAAACAATGCATAACCGACTACACTAGTCGACTGGCGCTATAACTATGCCAGCTGTAAATAGGTGTAACAACCTGAATATAATAAGTAATGAGTCAATGGCCATGTGAGAGTCATAATGACCACCGACGTGCTAAGTGTAGACATGTGAACCCATCTAACCAGGCGGTCCATCATCAATGTCTGCATGTGTTGAGCTTGTCATCTCAACAGGCCAAGGCACACTCCATCACACAAGAGAGCTTTCTCTCTTTTACTTGAGAGAATGACTATCTCCCTTCCACCTTTTATCCTTAGTAAATTCCTTGTGGCACTCTGCATGTGGGATAGAATCCCATTTTTACCAAGCTTGTGAGCCCTCCATCCCCTTGGAAAAAAAAAGGTGTTTTTCTCCTCTTTTTGAGCACATTTTCTGAGATCTATAACTTCTTGGTACGACATCCAAATTGCAAACCGATTTCATGAGCTTCGAGAATGATTTGAAGACAAGCTTTTGAAGTATTATCATTTCCAATAGAACTTGGGAGCACTTCCAAAATTTCGCGCCAAAGTGACCTCTTGAGGTAGGCAAAAATTGGGATTTTTGGGCTCCAAAGGACTCCGATTCAAGTGATGTCAGTTCTTGTGGTTTTCTTACATCGATGGGTATCAAATTTCAGCATATTTGAATTCTGGTTTTGACTGGCGAGGACATTTAAAATTGTTGTCATGGTGCCAGATACGCTTTATCTCTACTTTTTGAGGCTTAAAATTCACTACTTTGAGTGCGTCTATGTATGCTTGAGAGTATGGATTCTATGTAGTTGGATGTTTATGCATGGTTTTACAGAGGATTTTCTGACCTATTCAGCTTTGCACTTTTGTTTGAAATGTACAAAGAGGCTTGCTTTTGACATGTATGCTTCTTGTGGATAGTACGTGTGGATAGCAGTTTTCTGAAAGTACATTGTATTTAAGCTTGCTTTGCTTTTGTTGGTTTGAATTATCAATCCAAAAAAAAAAAGAACAAAACATCAATTAATCAATCATGTCAGGCACTAAAGATATGACTTTGAATGACACTAATGTAGAGGAAGAACCTCTTATGCATCATGATGAATTGCCCTCTTCATCTAATGATGTGCGTAATTGTCTTTCTAGCTTGGAAGGCACTATGCAAGTTTTGCTTGAAAAAATGCAAATTCTAACTGGAAATGCTTTGGATAAAGGCAAGAGACCTTTAGATGAGAGTTTACCTTATGCATGTATGCATGACATACAAGTTATACATGATTCCTCCGTAGTCATTTCTTCGTTGCCAGAAGCTAAGTGGCAGCTTAAAGACCTTAAGCTACCTAAGTTCAATGGCACGAAGGCACAAAGGACTGCAGATGCGGTGGAACATTGGCTCTCTAAATGGGAGTAGTGTTTTAAGTTATGCCATATTCATGAGGATGCTTTAAAGATACAATAAGCTACATATAATCTCATGGATGCCGCTCACCATTGGAGGCAAAAAATTGAGCAGGATTATGCAGAGCCGTCTACTTGGATTGCATTTAAGACATTGTTTTGTAATAAATTTTTCCCTCCAGATGAGTGGACAAGGGCTCTAGATGCGTGGTTCTTCATAGCTCAGAAGAGCTACTATGTCCAGGAATATGCAGACAAGTATAGATAGATTCTGTTAAAGGTCCCTGAACATATTCCTGACTTTTTGCAAGTGCGTAAATTTGTCATGGGCTTAAAAGAAACCTTAAGGCCACTTGTCAAGAAGAAGAGATGTAAAAACTTGAATGAGCCAATGGAGCTTGCAATAGTCCTTGAAGATGGGAAGGCCCAGAGATTTCCTTGGACTAAAGTTGCATGCCCTATCTTTACTCCTGCAGTTGCACCTAGTGCTCCTCGTGCGAAGGACACTAGAGAAGTGCATATGATCAAGACTGTGACATGTACCAAGAGGAAGGTATCTGCTATGAGAGAGCCTACAATAAACCCATGCTCACTCCATAGCAAAGGGAGAAAGCAATGAGAGAAGGACTCTATTAATGGATGCCTGGGGCAGCATAAATTTAAGGCTTGTCCCAAGAAGGCAAGAGTTAGTGCTCAAATGGTGCTTAATCCAATGCAGGATGCGGATAAGGCGAGAGATGACCTAGATGAGTCACCTCCACATGACTCTGGTTATCATGAATGGATCCTAGCCTTCACAGTAACAAAGAAAGTACCAACTATGCCAGATGCAGTGTTATCGCTTGAGGCACAAAAGGGGTACCAATTTGCTGACACTGAGCTCATTGTAATGAAAGGCATAGTGGCAGGATGCCCTGTGCGTGTTTTATTTGATACGGGTTCTTCACATAATGTTATTAGCTCTAATCTCGTCAAGAAGCTGAAGCTCAAGTCTACCCCTTCAAAATATAGTTATTTGGTAGAGCTAGCTGACGGGATGGATACAGAGAATGGGATCAATGAGTTATTGACCTCCCTGTATAGATCCAGTCCTATGAGGATAGATTGGATTTTGAAATTACACGGCTTGTAACATTTGACCTGGTGTTGAGCAAGCAGTGGCATGCAAAGAAGAGACTTATCATTGACTTCTCTTCTCATATTTATCAATTTGAGCATGAGGACCGACGATTGTTGATTCGTGGAGAACCGAATCTCCAAGAAGCAAAGATTCTCTCAATGACCAAGGTGCCCAAGATTGACTATAAGTCTCTTTACTTTTTGTGGGAGCTTTCGCTCAACCGCCAAGACCCACGGACCGCTTATTGTTCAAGCGTTTCACGCCGAGTGTTAATGGCTACCTCTCACATAGCCGATGCGCCGTCTATATCTACGGGTGTAGTGAGCTTACCTCCATGCCGATTGAGTTACCTCCTCTCCTGCGCACTCCGGTAGCTCCACGATCCAAGTGCAAGCCTCAAGCAAGCTCCATCCTCAAGCGCCACGCTCCAAGCTCCATTGCCGCTAGCAAGACAAGAGAAGAGAAGAGAAGAGAAGAAGAAAGGGGAAGATGGAGAGCTTCACATCCCCACGGTCCCTCACCCTCACACACTCGCTCCCTCACACTCTCACACTCCCTCTCTCAAGCACAAGCTCAAGCAAGCAAGAACAAAAAGAAGAAGAAGAAGAGGAGAACTACTTTTAGCCACACACAAGAATGAGCTTCTCATTCACTTTTCGACTTTATATACAAAACCCTAAATCCCTTTTGGGCAGTCATCCCCTTTTTTACATGGTCGGCTGTAGCCTAGGCCCTTTTCCCATTGTCCCTCTATCTTCCTAGCTTCCTTTCCACCGCCCTGTCACGATTGTGGGAGAGAAGGAAGGAGTCTCACTTGTAGCTTTCTTGCTTGCACAATGGGGGAATACACATAAGGGTGGAGGCTGAAAACAGTTTTCCTCTTCTTAGTTGTGTAAGCCAAAAGAACTCTCATACAAAGAAATAGAAGAACCCTATATATGAGTCTCAAACCAAACTCAACTAACTAAGGTGCCATACTAACTGAGCCACGAACTAGAGTAGATAAGGATAGCTATCATGTAGCTATTATTCATGGGCGGTGTACCAACCGCGTCTACAACTGACAAGTCGGTGACATAAATACACAACGGTCACCCTGGCGTATCACGAGTGGAGCTCGATATCTCAACACTCCCCCTCGAGCTCAATCCCAATTCCTGCACACCAAGCAGGTCTCTGAACTTGCGCAGCTTCTCTGCGCCCAATGCCTTCGTGAATATGTCAGCTACCTGATCCTCTGTGCTGACATAAACTAGATCAATAAGACCTAGTAAAACCCTCTCTCGCACATAGTGATAATGCACCTCAATGTGCTTTGTTCGAGCATGATAGACTGGGTTATTTGCCAAGTGTATACTACTCATGTTGTCACAATAAATGACAACTGGCCCATCTGTAAACTGATGCATATCATAAAGTAGCTTATGCAACCAAGCTACCTCACATGCAGCCATTGCTGCACCCCTGTACTCAGCCTCTGTACTCGACAAGGCAACTGTAGGCTGTTTCTTACTGCTCCAAGTGACTGCAGCACTCCCAAAAGAGAACACATATCCACTGGTAGATCGTCTATCAGAAATGCTACCAGCCCAATCAGCATCAGTGTATCCATGCAACTGTATCTGAACCCCAGTCTCATAAAATAGTCCATACTGCAATGTGGACTTCACATACCTGAGTATGCGTCTAGCCGCATCCAAATGCGGTTTCCTTGGAGCCTGCATAAACTGACTTACCAATCCAACACAATAGCTCAAATCTGGCCTGGTAATAGTCATATAAATCAAACTTCCTACTATGCGTCTGTACATAGTAGGGTCTTCCAGAAGCTCACCTGCATCTGTGCTCAGCTTCACATTCTGCTCCAAAGGAACTGAAATAGGCTTACAGCCTGTCATCCCATATTTGGACAGCATGTCCAATCCATACTGCCTCTGCAAGAGTTGTATCCCACTTGGTGATCTAATCACCTCAATGCCCAAGAAATAACGCAGCTCTCCCAAATCCTTCATCTCAAACTTCTGCTTCAATAGCATTTTCACATGAAGGATATCTTCATCACTATCACCTGTCATAATCAAATCATCAACATAAATGACAAGTAGCATAATACCTTTCTCTGTTTTTCTCACATAAAGTGAGAAATCTGCCTTGGAAATCTGAAAGCCAATAGTGACAAGATACTGTCCTATCTTGTCAGACCATGCTCTAGGTGCTTGCTTCAAGCCATACAAGGCTTTCTTTAACCTGCAAACAAACTCAGGATGAACAGCATGCACATAACCTGGTGGCTGCTCCATATATATCTCTTCTTGCAAATCACCATGCAAGAAGGCATTCTTTACCTCCATCTGATGTAAAGACCATCCCTTTGATGCAGCTATAGCAATGACTGCTCTTACGGTTGCCATCCTTGCAACCGGACTGAATGTTTCTTCATAGTCAATGCCATATGTTTGTGCATACCCCTTGACTACTAATCTTGCCTTGTATCTGTTCACAGAACCATCTGCATTGTGCTTCACCTTATAAACCCACTTACAGCCAATTGCATTCTTACCTTTAGGCAAAGGTACCAATACCCATGTAGCATTTGCTTCCAAGGCATCCATTTCTTCATCCATGGCTTTCTCCCATTTTTCTTTTCCCATGGCTTCCTCAAAAGAAGTGGGTTCTGGTTCCTGTATCACCTTGACTATATATGCATAGTGAATGGCTGTAAATCCATCATATTTCAGCCTATCCACAGGATACCTAACTCTGGTAGACCTGCGCAAAGTGGGTTCACTCCCAGGTGCTCTCAAAACATCCCTGGTCTTCCTTACTCCAGGTGTAACAATAGAAGGAATACCCAACTCATCATCAATGCTCTGTTCTGAGCCACTGGATTCACCATCCACATAAGAGTGACCTGCATTCACATCAAACATGGGCTGATCAACCTTCTCTTTTCCTTTTCGTGATACCTGCATACCACTATCTGCATTACTTTGAGAAGATTCTCCTGATCTCAATCTGCCTGTCCATGGCGAAGAATGTGAACCACTGCTAGAGGACGCTCTAGGTCCACTAATATTTTGTGACTACTGCTGTGAATTCTGTGCAGCATTACCATTTTGTGCATCTACATCATCAATCACATTTACTGGTTTATACCAGCTACTCATCTCATCAAAAACAACATCTCTGCTCACTGTAAACTTACGAGTAGAAGGGTTATAGTATCTATATCCTTTTTGCTGCAGAGAGTAACCAATAAAGATGCACTTCTCAGCTTTTGGATCCAACTTGGATCTCAACTCATCTGGCACATGTACATAGGCAATGCAACCAAAAATTTTCAAATAAGAAATGTCTGGTTTCCTACCAGTATACCTCTCCTCTGGAGTCATTCCATGTATTGCTGCAGTGGGAGTCCTGTTCATTATGTAGACTGTTGTAGCAACTGCTTCAGCCCAATAAAAATTTGGCAGGTCTTTTTCATTGAGCATGGCACGAGACACCTCTCCAATATGTCTGTTTTTTCTTTCTGCAATTCCATTTTGCTGTGGGGTATGACTGCATGAATATTGCTGCTTTATGCCATGCTCCTGCAAGAACCTTGCAAACTCATTTGAGAGGTACTCTCCCCCTCCATCTAACCTTAGGCATTTTATTTGCAGGCCTGTTTCTTTTTCAACCATAGCTTTAAAAGTTTTGAAATGCCCAAAAACTTCACTTTTCTTTTTCATAAAATACACCCAAACTTTTCTGCTATAGTCATCAATAAAAGTAACAAAATAATGACAGCCTCCAAGAGATGCAGCTTTAGTAGTCCACACATCAGAGTGGATTAATTCCAATGGCTTCTTACTCTCTTGAACATGTCTAGGAAATGGTTTCCTTGCCTGTTTTCCAAATTGACAGGCTTCACATATCTTATGCATTTCTGCAACCTTGAATTTGGGCAATCTTGCAACAATATTTTGGGCCTGCATTGATTTAAGTCGCTGTACATTAACATGACCAATGCATTTATGCCAGATATCAATATTTGCAACTACACCGGTCCCATGTGCAAACATTGTTGTACTCAATTCAGACATGTCTGCATCCAACGTAAACATTCTGCCCTTCTTCTTTCCTTTTGCTATCAAGCGACCTTTATTTTTCATATCCTCAACAAAGCATCCATGAGGATTAAATCTGACCTGCAAGCCCTGTTCAACCATTTGACCAACAGAAACCAGATTCTTGGTGATATTCGGGACATGAAATACATCGGACAGGTATTTCTTTTTCCCATCCTGCATAGACAAAGGAATTTTTCCAATCTGCACAATAGGATGTGCAGTATCATCACCAGTCTCCACAAATCCTGGTTTTTCCATTTTCCTTGCATCCTCCATCCATTCTGCATGACCTGTCATGTGGTTTGATGCACCTGAGTCAACATACCATACATCATTGCTTTCTTCTGCACTTGTCACAGAATTGTTCATGTGCTGCACCATGAACAAATGCTCATTTCTATCATCACCCTGTCTACTAGAAGATGCATAATTCCCTTGTTGCAGTTTTCCATTCATAATGTTATTCTGCTTTTTATAGCAGTCTTTAGCCATATGACCCATTTTACCACAGTAGTAGCATTCAACATTACTGTTTGCATTTTGACCTCTTTGCCATCCACCACGACCTCTTTGGCTCCCCCTGCCTCTAGAGTTACCACGTCCTCCTCCATAGGACTGGTTTTCTTGAGTTTCTGCATATTCTGATTTCTACCACGGCCTCCAAATCGGCCTCCTCTACCTCTGCCTCTACTTCTTCCAGCATTTGAGTAGAAGACAGCTTCTTTTGAAGTTCCTCCTGAAGAAGATGCACCACCATTTCTCTGCTCCTCAGAAATTAGAAGAGCAATCAACTCCTCAAAATCAGGAAATCTTTCACGAACTAAAATGGATGTCCGAAACTGTGGATAATCCTTTCCTAGACCATTCAAGGTCACAGAAACTAAATCATCATCTTCCACTGGCGACCCAATGGAAGCAAGTGCATCTGCAATCTTCTTCACCTTCATGTGGTAGTCATTGATGCTCATATTTTCTCTTTGCACATTGTGCAACTCTTGCTTGAACTGCATTTTCCTGGCTTGCGTATTTGTGCTATACATCTTTGACAGAGTATCCCATGCCTCCTTTGGCGTACTTGCATCCTGAATATGCACAATCATAGAGTCTGAAATGCTGATAGACAGCCAATACATAACTTTCCTGGATCTCTCATGCCATGCTTTGAATGCCTGCATTTGCTGTTGATTGGGAACATCAGGAAGAACTGGTTCTTCTTCATTTCCTGCAACAAATTCCCAATATCCTTTTTCCATAAGAAAATTCGTCATTCTAAACTTCCATGCCTGGAAGTTGTTCTTGTCAAGCTTTTCAGTGACAATCTGTGAAAGAGAATCAGACGCCATTACAGAATACTGCAAAAAATTCTGTCACTGCAAAAAACACAGCTTCACCCTCACAAGGGCAAATGTGCAAAACTGGCGAAAGTGGTATTTGACCACACAGTCACTTCCTAGTGACGATTTTGCATAAAAAGGAACCAAGGATGATTCTGAAACTCCCAATGTCTATGCGCACAAGCATACGATGCAATTTCTACAGTAACTTTTCACCGACCTGTAGAACAGTGGCTGCACAGCATAAAACTGAGCCTTTTCCTGAGTGCATGCAGAAAACTTCCGCCTCCAAAACAGGCCCCGAAATGGCCTCAAATCAAAAAAACAAGGTCGCCAAGGGCTAAAGCCCTTTCCTGCAATATATACTGCCCTATTGCTTCACCGCGAAGGGCGTCTCAACCTGAGACAATGCACTCTTGCAATTTCTGGCTGTGCTACCTGCAGAGATCTGCTCCCAAAACAGAAAATGAAAGCAACACTGCTCCTCTTACCAGAACACTGCGAGCTTGGCTTGCTTTCTTGAGCTCCTTACCACGAACAAGGCTCTGAAACCATGTCACGATTGTGGGAGAGAAGGAAGGAGTCTCACTTGTAGCTTTCTTGCTTGCACAATGGGGGAATACACACAAGGGTGGAGGCTGAAAACAGTTTTCCTCTTCTTAGTTGTGTAAGCCAAAAGAACTCTCATACAAAGAAATAGAAGAACCCTATATATGAGTCTCAAACCAAACTCAACTAACTAAGGTGGCATACTAACTGAGCCACGAACTAGAGTAGATAAGGATAGCTATCATGTAGCTATTATTCATGGGCGGTGTACCAACCGCATCTGCAAACTGACAAGTCGGTGACATAAATACACAACGGTCACCCTGGCGTATCACGAGTGGAGCTCGATATCTCAACACGCCCGTCTACATTTATAAATTGCACGGGTGAGAGCCCGGCGCTCCTTGAATTAAACCATGATGCGCTTGTGCTCTTTTACAAAAGTTTTGACTTGCGCTTTTCCTTGTGTGCCTTTGTCTTCCATTTCTCTTTGCCTTGGCCTTTGTCTTTGTCTTCTGCTTTAGCTTTCCGGATTTTCCACCACCTGGCACTCTTCTACAAGATTTCAGGGTGCGCCTTTGTATTTTAAAATGCACCTTTCCTCTTTTGCATTTGCCTTGGGCTTTTTAAGGTTGCCCTTGCTCTTTTGGCCTTTTCTCCTCTTCTTTCTTCTGTCAGGCTACCTTTTTTCCACCTTTGCCCTGCGTCTTTTTTATTTCCTTTTGCTTTCTTCATGTTGGGGTTAACATTACCCCCCTCCTAGATGAGTGCCAGTCCCATGGCACTCTTCGTCGAAGGTAGCACCGAAGACGTGGGTGGAAGGGACTGTTGTGGTTTGCCTTGGGGGAGTTCTGATGTTGGTGCGGATGAAGGTCGTTGGTGGCACTGTGCTGTTCCAATTCGTTGGTGATATGATTGTTGTAGGTGGCGATAGGGCTACTCTTTGTTGGGAATGGCCACTCATAGCTAGCACGGGGGTTGGTGTTCATGGGATGCTCATGGTGGATTCTGCTCGTAATGATTCTCTGGTGGTTTGCATGATGACGTAAAGGACAAGAGGTCATAGTGGAGTGTAGATGTAGAGCTGACGGCACGTTCATTGGAGTCTTTAATACCTGCAATTGGAAAACCTCTTAGGTGGTCTCTCCCTAAGGGGTAGTGCTAGTCTTCTTTATCGTGCACAAGACATAGTTGAAATAGTTTGGGAGACAGGTCGAACTCTAAGCAAGCAGAGAGTATTGTCCTACACTTGAGGACCCAAACTGTGTATATACTTCGATGCAGATATTATGTGAGTGCTCGTGCATACTTAGATATTACGTAGGTAGAAGACCGCAGGTTGGTTTCTTGTAACGATGGGTGGATGAAGCAAAGTTGTCCATGATGGAAAGAAGTACACGTGAAGATGGGTGCAACATCCTGTGCATTGTGATTGCACGACGTAGCAGGATAGAACACATGGATAGTGTACTATCCTTAGGTGGTAGACATTGGGCCTGTGTAATGAGGACGGTGTACTGTGCGGTGCGTGCCCCAATTGATTGCCATGGTTTTAAGGCAGAGTGGAAGAGGCAATTGTGTGAAGGGGTCAGGGTGATAGGTCTAACCATAGATGCGCGGTGCTGTGATCGTGGGTGCTTTTTATTTGTTCGTTCTTTTGTATTCTTCTCTTTTCTTTTCTTTCCATCTCCCTTTTTTTTTTTGCCACAGTACAACCATTGCAATATGCGGAGGCTATGAGCCTTTCAATGGGTTGGGACATGTTACGCCTTGGAGGCTCAGGAAATGGATATGCCCATGATGATTTTGCCCTAGCCCCGTTGTTAGGGGAGCCATTGTTGCGATATTGATGTGATTGCGGTGACACCCGTCGTGAGCGCACTGTAGAGCTTGACCCAAGAAGAGAGTGTAGCCCATGACTATGCTTTGGTTCATGCGATGTGGGCACTCGCAAGGGTGATTTTTCGCGTTCAGCAGCGTGGCTTTGTTGCGGTTCTTGTGCGGTTGGTGGTCTTGTGGTGGCGTGGCTGTTGAACACGTTTGCGCAAAGACCTGTGTCATCCTGCATCCACTTGTCACTTCGTGAGAGTATATGCTCGCTTGCGTTAAGTACATCGAACAAATGCAATCATGTTAAGACAAACTTTTTCAGAATGCTATGATGTCATTGTGCGATGCCTATTCCGTTGCTTGTTAAGGTTGCATACATTAACGATAGGTAAAGGAAGTGTGTACAAGTGGGGATCTTTCCCCTTTACTCATCAAAAGACAAAAAGTTAGGGCATGATGACTTGTCAAGCTACTTGTACATCATAGGGGCTTAGTCGATTTGCACTAGGCGGGGTGAGTCCGAGTGGTTAGGCGACTGGGCTCTGCTGGTGCAGGGCTCCCATGAGGTTGGGCAGGGAACATGTCGGCCGGGACATGAATGGTGTAGTCTCGGGCCACCACCGTTTCCAAAATGCCTTGAAATAATTCATTGAATTCTTCCCTGTTCCGAGCTGCCCTTTCTACCCTTGAGCATATGGTGCTTGAGCGTACGTTGGGGTTTGTGCAACTGGTGTTGCCACCTCTTGCGTGCTTCTTTAAACTTTGACTTTCCTGGCCCGGGATTCTTTCGCCTTCGTCCGGGTCGGTGCCGCTTAGGACCTCGTTTCTTTGCATACCTTTTGAGAGTGGGCACGTAGTGCACTGGTGGAGGGGCGTGTGCTGCATGTTCCCGTCGTCCGCGGAGAGCGACTCTGCAAGCCAGCTGCCCTAGGTTCTCTATGTTTTTCTTGTAGGGGGACTTGCAACATGCAAACCAAGGGTTAGGCCTTGATACAGAATAAGACCGTTCGCAAGGGAGGGATTATAGTGTGGGTTAACAAACACATATGACTAGAAGAGGAGGAGTGGGACGTGTTGTGCTCGTTGTAGTGGGATGGCCCCCATGATGATGTTGACTTAGCTGCCCGCCATTAGCAGATCTTGGCGCACGCTGAGTTACGCGGGTTGGTGGTCATGGGTTGGGGTAGGGCTCATCCTTGGAAGGATAGACCGGAAAGGGAAGAAGGTGTATAGAAAGGGACTGCACCCTGTCTACACCATCAGAGTTGTTGGTCAAGGCTTCCTATGGCGGTAATGAGGGTTGCATGCCCTTCACTTGGAGGTGGGGATGGTCACACGACTTTTAAATGTGTGATGAGAGGAGGACTTGAGGGGCTTAGCCTGTCAGACCCAACTCTTCTCCCTGCGCTTGACTATCATTGCTTGTGTGTGTTGATATTGTCTATATAGGGTCACACAAAAATTATTGTTTATATATATACATATTTATGAATCCATGTCACTTCACGAGGATAGAAACCAATTGTAGAACTCGGGATTGTACTGGTGGAGCGTGGCACACGCATCTAGTACTCGTGGCAGCTTACTCAATATCGATAGATATTTTGCCACATCGAGTAGCATGGAACCTTGCCCGAGTCTACTGGCAACGTGTAACTCCTCCTCACTGAGAACCTTATCAAACAGAGAGTTTTCTTGGCTAGGTTCAGCCAAGTCCGTACCCCGAATGGCAATCAGCACTCCAAGGGAAGTTGGTGCCACATAGGTTGGGTCTCTTTGAGACCGCCATTTGGCCAATCGCTCCTAGTTCGGCCATTGCAACGCGGTTTTCACACCAACGCTGTTCAAATTGACTTCGGCCCTCTGACAGTCGCTTTAGTTGCTCTATCTCTAAGAGATTTGGTTGGCAGAGCGCATCATTGAATGTGACAGTTAAGCGCAGTTCGTCGGCTTCCTCGCCCAAGATGAGTAGCATGCGTTCATGTAGGCGCCTGTTATAGTGCTCGTCAAATGTTCTTGCTCTTCCCAAGATAAGGGAAATGGCAAGTATTCTTTGAGCTGCTCTTTAGGGAATGCACGCATGTCTGCCAGGACATAGATACGTGCGAACACCTTGAGCTTGGCATCCAACTTAGTTTAGCATTCGGTGACACTTCTATGTTCAATGAGGGCTTGCTCAGTTGCTATCTCATGTAAGGTTCTAGGAGTTTGCCTGGGCTTTAGCGTAGTTGGGGGCTCAGGCCTAGATGAGCAGGATCGGTCAACGCTAGGATGTCTGACGCTCCTGTGGTTTCCATGTTTCTCCTGAGGCTTCGTTATTGCGTCATGGTTTTCCTTGGATGTGACTGGTATAGGTTTCTCACCCTGTTGTGACAGTGTTATATCCACTCTTGACTGGTTAATGCAAGTTCTATTGTCGATGGATTGAGTGTTGCAAGCAGCCATTGATGGTAACGACTGCTTTGATTTTTCAGAGCACACGGATGTGTCTGAGGTTTCACCGCTATTAGGGGAGGTGTCAATGGGTACATTGGTGGGTAGACTCGATGCTTTATTCATCAACTGTCTAGCGCTCTTTGTCTCAATGTTCTTGGGGTCCACAACCACCTGCAACTGTTGTTGTTTTCGCTGTTTTCTCCTCTTTTTCTTGGTCAGTGAAGGTGCATCTCTCAACATCTCAGGACCCTAGACTCGGTCAACCGTTGTTGTGCTTGGTTGGGCCTTAGCATTTCCTATCTCTAGGGTGTCCACATGGGTTGTAGCCGTGGCTTGCTGACTAGCCTCGCCAGGTTGTGAGGGTACAACTGTCTCCCTTTTGGAAGAGTCTAGCTCTTCTACTAATTCCCATGTGTTTAACTACTCCAGCCTAGGCTTTAGGCGCTTCGAAAGTGCTGGAGTTGTTAATGAAGTTGGTTGTGACACCTCCTCGACAGGTAAACTACTAAGGACACATTTCGCAAGGGGCATTGTCACAGCCAAGGGCTGTGACTGCTGTGATCCCTAATTTGAAGTACTAGCAACTAGTTGAGTGAACTTGCTACCATTGGTGGATTGCGGTGTCAAGTCCTTAGGGCAATTGGAAGTGGTCGTGTCTTTTGTTGCCCTTAGATAATTCACTTGCATAGATAGAGTATCGGTTGAGCTAGCCACGGTGGATTGCACTGGCATATCCTTAGGTTGAGAGCTAAGGGTGGTGTCGTGTCCTGCCTCTTGGACATCTGGAAGCTTCGATGGAGATAGAGATTGGGAGTGAGCAGCCGTTAATGACGACCATTGTAGTGCTTCCTGTGTTTGTTTGAAAAAAGAGGATGCAGGAGATCTAGGACTCTTAGGTGAACTTGGCACTGGCTGAATGATTTGCTCGAGGCTATTAGACGATTGTGCCCTTTGCTTTGTTGAGTGGTCAGACTTGCCATGAGCAATGTTGTGCCTATGATGCATGTTGTCCTTGTTGAGATATCGAGCTCCACTCGTGATACGCCAGGGTGACCGTTGTGTATTTATGTCACCGACTTGTCAGTTGCAGACGCGGTTGGTACACCGCCCATGAATAATAGCTACATGATAGCTATCCTTATCTACTCTAGTTCGTGGCTCAGTTAGTATGCCACCTTAGTTAGTTGAGTTTGGTTTGAGACCCATATATAGGGTTCTTCTATTTCTTTGTATGAGAGTTCTTTTGGCTTACACAACTAAGAAGAGAAAAACTGTTTTCAACCTCCACCCTTGTGTGTATTCCCCCATTGTGCAAGCAAGAAAGCTACAAGTGAGACTCCTTCCTTCTCTCCCACAATCTTGACAGTCCTCTTGGAAAATCAAAGGCTCAATGGGCACTAAGCTCTTGTGCACGCTCAATGGCTACATATGACATCTGCTTAGTAAGCATGCTAGGCTGAGGCTCTTTCTTTCGAACACTCGTGTCCAATCTCTCTCCTTGAGACCTAGAGTTTCTCTTAGATTTCCTCCTGTGCTTCGTTGCTTGTGATGCAATCTTGCCTTCAGCTGATAGAGATGGTTTAGCAAGGGATTTTGGTACCCAAATCCATCGGTTACCTACGTAATACCCTTGAGCTCGTAGCAATGCCTTGGATATCCATCGCAGCGTTGTACTGGCCCTCCATCGATGCCTTCACCTATAAGGCTTGGGCTTCCTTTGGGGTCTTCTACGATATTTGTAAGTCCCAAGCCCGTCCTTGGCATTGTCTCTTGACCTTCTTGTTTCAAACATGGCCTCACTCACTGGTTCTCGTTGTTCGACCTGTGCTTGTATCAACTCTTCCAACAAGTCCTTGCTCTCCTTTAGTAGGCTTGACTGTTACGTCAACACCTTCCTTGCCTTTCCCTCGATGTTCGATGAGGTCACTCTTGCTAAAGGTTGTGACTATCCTCACACCCGGTAGTGTCAGGTGTATCCTCTGTGCTACATAGTCAGCCTCACATTTGATCGCCCTCTTGAAGGGTCTTCCTAGGAGGGTTTCCTTACCATATTTAGCACTATTTGGAGGAACATGAAATAGGATAGGCAAGCTTTCAGTTTCAGTTTTTGCAAGGATATTGCACTTCCCTATGAGTGCTTGTGGAGGTCCCCCATAAGGGCTAAGAGTTGCATTAGTCGGTGTCAACTCTGGTTGGCCTAATAGGGTCCATGCCTCGTAGGTCAAGACATTAAAATCTGCTCCTTCGTCAATCAGAGCATCGATAGTATGCTCTCTTTTCGCGGTGAGTTTGACCCTAAGATAAGCAAGTGGTACAATGTCTTCATCTTCCGGGTCTTGGCTTGTAAATTTAAGCCTTCTAACAAATGCCCTTGAGTCCCCAACTGCACAATCAGACGTGGATTCTCTACTGAGGTCTTGGGTCGTCTGTGCAGCGCTGCTCAAGGTACATCTATCGTCAGGATCATCATGTCTAGTCATCCACGCATTGATAGCTTGATGATGTTGCATTCTGCTTCAACTAGACGCAGTTTGAACACAATGTACATGTGTTCTTGCGGTGTGGCCTTTTTGCCCTTGATGGCTAGGTTGGCCCATTGAGATTCTAGGGTCTTTGTTTGTCTTTGTTTGGGTATGGGCTTCTGTTTCTTACTTTGCAAGTGAAGATCTATGCTTGTGTAGAGCCATTACTACACTAGGGCCTAATCCGGAGGACCAATCACGGTGCGCGTTTTCTCTCCAACCTTCTTAGGGGAGGTGCAGAGGAAGCAGAGCTCCCTCTGCGGGGGTCCTCTCCTATTGGCGGGGTCCTTGAGTGGTTTATCTGAGTGAGTTCCTTCAGTTATTGAATGCAACCCTCACTTTATAGTTACTTAGTGTGTGTGTCGCTCCTAATGCACTTGTGCTCAGTCAGGCTTTCAATTTCTTTAAGTGCATTCAAGTGAGGAAATTCGTGGTGAGTGCAGCAAACTACTCGAAGCGTCTTATGCACTCCCGCTTTGTTCGGGCCTGATAGGCTTGCTGGTCACTTTTCTAGCCGCCTTGACAGGGTTCAGCGCCTTTCTAATATGTTGCCGCGTTCGTTTTTGGCCAATCAGGTTTTAACTGCTCAACGCTTTGCATCTAGGTCTCTGGGTCTTGCTGCTACCTAATTCAAGCTGCTAAAAGCGGCTGCTCCCTACGATTTCATCTATTCTGTGTGCTAGAATCAGGTTCTGAGCGTTCAAAGGACTTTTGACAGTTTGCGCTACTGAGCTCTAGCCGGGTCAGGTCAACTTTTGACAGCCGGGTCAGGTCAACTTTCTGAGAATTTGGTAAAAATTTACACTCGGCCCAACTGGTCCAAATTGCAGGGTCCGAGTGGATCACTCAGACGGGCCGAGGCACAGGGCCGAATTCCTGACTCGGACAGAGCAGACTCGGACAAGGTTACTCCGACGGGCTGAGGCACTTGGGCCGAGGGCCGAATGTGACACGTGACCGAGGGTCGAATGTTGAACTCGGACGGGCCGAGGGTCAAATTCTTGACTCGGACGGGCCGAATGTTGGACTCGGACGGTTCGAGCCAAGGCCTGATTAGGGTTTCAGGCCGAGTGGGCCAAATGGTAAGGGGCCAAGGGCCGATTCTGGGACTCGCCCTAGAAAAGGCCACTCGGACGGGCCGAGTGCGGCGCGACGGCAACAGCACAATGTTGATCTTGCCCGATTCTTGCAATTTACCCAATCATACCAAGCACAAACCTCCATATCCTATCTAGGGGGATAGGGGAAGGGATTCATGTACCTGACTAGAGGGGTAGGCTCTTCAATGGTGAGATCGGAGCGGATCATGCGATGGCTCTCTCTCCCCCCCTCTCTCTCTCTCTCACTGAAATGGTCACAAATGAGCTCTCCCTTGGCCTCTTGGCTCTTATGCCCCTTCTCGGGTAAGGTGTTGATGCCCCCAATCACTCACTTGCTGATCTTGGGCATCACAAGTGAGCTTTTTGCCATTTTTTGCACAATTTTTGCCCTATTTTACCATGTTTTGCAACAGTAAATCCTAATGCTTATTTTCTTTGTTTTTCTTTGTTTTCTTCTACTCTAATGCATCCAATTCACAAGGTAAATACCTACACTACTTCATTTCACAACATAAATCTCAAAAAAGCAAAAGACCTACTTGCCAAGGAGATCAAATACCATCTTCAACCCCCTCACTTCCTACCTATCTCAAACACCGGTTCAGGGAAAGCCCTTACTTTGATGCTCGATTTGAAGCGCGCAAGCACTCAAGGCTTGAATCCGTTGGTCTCGGAAATGGAACCAAAATGTGGGAGCTTTCGCTCAACCGCCAAGACCCACGGACTGCTTATTGTTCAAGTGTTTCAAGCCGAGTGCTAATGGCTACCTCTCACATAGCCGATGCGCCGTCCATATCTATGGGTGTAGTGAGCTTACCTCCATGCCGATCGAGTTACCTCCTCTCCTGCGCACTCCAGTAGCTCCACGATCCAAGTGCAAGCCTCAAGCAAGCTCCATCCTCAAGCTCCATGCTCCAAGCTCCATTGCCGCGAGCAAGACAAGAGAAGAAGAAAGGGGAAGATGGAGAGCTTCTCCTCCCCACGGTCCCTCACCCTCACACACTCGCTCCCTCACACTCTCACACTCCCTTTCTCAAGCACAAGCTCAAGCAAGCAAGAACAAAAAGAAAAAGAAGAAGAGGAGAACTACTTTTGGCCACACACAAGAATGAGCTTCTCATTCACTTTTCGACTTTATATACAAAACCCTAAATCCCTTTTGGGCAGTCATCCCCTTTTTAACATGGTCGGCTGTAGCCTAGGCCCTTTTCCCATTGTCCCTCTATCTTCCTAGCTTCCTTTCCACTGCCCGTCTACATTTACAAATTGCACGGGTGAGAGCCCGGTGCTCCTTGAATTAAACTATGATGCGCTTGTGCTCTTTTACAAAAGTTTTGACTTGCGCTTTTCCTTGTGCGCCTTTGTCTTCCGTTTCTCTTTGCCTTGGCCTTTGTCTTTGTCTTCTGCTTTAGCTTTCCGGATTTTCCACCGCCTAGCACTCTTCTAAAAGATTTCAGGGTGCGCCTTTGTATTTTAAAATGCACCTTTCCTCTTTTGCATTTTCCTTGGACTTTTTAAGGTTGCCCCTGATCTTTTGGCCTTTTCTCCTCTTCTTTCTTCTGTCAGGCTACCTTTTTTCCGCCTTTGCCCTGCGTCTTTTTTATTTCCTTTTGCTTTCTTCGTGTTAGGGTTAACACTTTTGTTATATTTTAAATATTTCTAAATGTCTATCAAAGGATGACACTGATAAATGTGGAAGTTCCACAAGTATCCCTTCGGCCTTATCAAGTAAAATAAGATCCCAATTTTTTGATGTATTTAAATCTGATCTACCTCTTGGTTTACCTCCTCATAGGAATGTGGAGCATAGGATTGAGCTCGTCGCAAGAGCTAATCCAGTTGATGAGTCTACAGGAGGAGAATGAAGTTCGTAAGGTGGTGGATGAGTACTTAAGCAAAGGATTGATTAGACCTAGCTTTTCACCCTTTGCAGCCCCTGTTTTACTTGTAAAAAAGAAAGATGGTTCTTTTCGAATGTGTGTAGACTACAAGGCTTTAAATAAAATAACTGTCAAGCATAGATATCCTATGCCTCGTATTGATGATCTCTTGGATGCCCTAGGTGGTGCTTCTATCTTTAGTAAGATTGATTTAAAAAGTGGTTATCACCATATTAGAGTAAGAGATGAAGATATTTCTAAAACTTCTTTTAGAACAAGATTTGGTCAATATGAGTATTTGATTATGCCTTTCGGTTTAACAAATGCTCCTGGTACTTTTATGATGTTAATGAATGATTTACTAAGACCATACATGGGAAAGTTCGTTGTAGATTTTAATGACGATGTGCTTGTGTATAGTAAGAGTATCCATGAACATGAGTCACATTTGGTGACAGTATTTGAAACTTTGTGGGAAGCAAAACTCTATGCTAACCGAGACAAGACGATTCTATGTTTAACAAAGATAGAATATGTAGGTCATATTGTATCTGCCAATGGGATCAAGATGGACCCCAAGAAGGTTCTTGTGATACTTAGTTGGCTGACACCCCAAAATGAAACAACTCTTCCTTCCTTTTTGGGATTGTCAGGATTCTATAGGAGATTTATATACGCATACTCATATATAGTTGCTCCTATGATAGATTTATTGCAAGATATGGTGCCCTATGTGTGGACATCAGTGCAACAAGAAAGTTTTGAGGCTATGAAACAAGCACTTTCTATTGCCCCTGTTCTCAAGCTAGTTGATCCTGAGAAACCATTTGTTTTAGAAACAGATGCAAATAGCATCGCGATAGGTGCAGTCTTTAGCCAAGAAGGCAGGCCTATAGCTTTTGAAAACAAGAAGCTTTCCCCAAGCCAATAGAATTGGCCAATTCATGAACAAGAGCTTTATGCTATTGTTCATTGCCTTAAAGTTTGGCGGCACTATTTATATGGTGCCGATTTTAAAGTTTATACAGATCACCATACCCTTAATTATTTTTGTAGTCAACCAAATCTTCGAGGGCAACAAGCTCGATGGGCTGAAATGATGCAAGAATTTCATATGGAAATTCTATACAAGAAGGGTAAGGATAATGTTGTTGCTAATGCATTATCTCGTATAATGTATCAAATGAGCTTTACAATTTTAGAAAGCTCATTGCTTCAAGAAATAAAGGAAGCACAGTTAGAGGACTCTTATATGGCAAAAATTTGTCAGGCCATAGAACAAGACTCTTTGATTAGGGATGGTCCAGATACTTCTGTTTCATTACCTACTGTTATTTGTGATAAGGCAAGTTCATTTAAGAACTTTTCAATTGAGAATGGGTTTCTTAAACAAAAAGGCAAGATATGTGTTCGTAGTGCACGGGAACTACGAAAGAAAGTTTGTTTGATAACCATGATGTGCCTTGTGCAGGACATCCTGGTATTGATAAGACCATACAGCTTGTTAGAAGGACATTTTGGTGGCCAAAGTTGGCCAAGGATGTCTGCCAATATGTCCAACAATGCTTTCAATGTCAAGTTAATAAAGCAGAAAGGGTGAAGCCACCAGGTCTACTAATGCCATTACAAATTCCAGAATCTAATTGGAAAGGTATTTCCATGGATTTCATTGTCGGCTTACCTAGAACCCAAAGACAAAAAGACACTATCTTAGTGATAGTGGATCGCTTCAGTAAAATGGCTCATTTTATAGCCACTCGCTAAAGTGTGGAAGCTCCACAAGTCGCAGATTTGTTTATTGATCATGTGTTTAGGTTGCATGGTCTACCTACGTCCATTGTGTCTGATAGGGATGTCATGTTTACTAGTGATTTTTGGCATCATGTCTTTGGTCATTTAAAAGTGTCTTTAAACATGTCAAGTGGTGATCACCCAGAAATAGATGGTCAAACAAAAAGATTTAATCAGTTACTAGAAGACATGCTGAGAGCATATGTATTTGATAAACAAACAAATTGGGATACACATTTGTCTTTGTTAGAATTTGCTATAACAACAGACCTCATAAGGCGACAAGTTTGTCTCCTTTTGAAATAAATTATGGAATGAATCCAAGTTTTCCTAGTAAGGCTAGATGAGAAATGCCCAGCTGCGAGAATTTCTTACTAACATACAGGCTAATATTGAAATTGCTCAAGCCAAGTTATAGCAAGTTGTTGATAGGACTAAGCATTTTGCATATAAGAAAAGGTCAAGTAGGATCTTTGAATTAGGAGAAAAAGTTTTTCTCCAAGTACTAGCCAAGTCGTCTAGTTTATCGACTGATAAATGTCCAAAGTTATCTCCAAGATATTGTGGACTCTGGAAAATTATTTAGAAGCTAAGTGATGTAGCTTATCGATTGGAACTTCCTCCTAGATGCCATGTTCATCTAGTGTTTCATGTTATCAAATTAAGAAAGTATATCTCATGTGATGATAATCTAATTGATGGTATGGTACCTTTGCAGGAATAGGATTCAGTTGTTGACCATGGATCAGACAAGATACTAGATCGGAGAGAGAAATGGTTTCGTAATTGTACTCTTCACGAGTATCTAGTTGCCTGGAAGGGTCTACCAGTTACTGATGCTACATGGGAATCAGAAACTCTGATTCGACGACACTTCCCATCACTAATCATTGAGGACAATGATTTTTGAAAGGGGGAGAGAATGTCAGACATAATAACCTTTGGCCGGGCAAGTAGCCCAAGATGGCCATTAATTAGTGTGTCCCAAACAAGGGCAAGAAGTGCCAAGGTCTGAAGCTCACGGGATACCCTCAAAATTTCTTGCTAAATTGGGCAGGACTTGTCTATTTGGGAACAGCGGTCAGGTGCACCATGAAAACAGGCCCTAGAGACCCGATTAGAAGGTGGGAAGAGGGTATATTTGGTTGGGAGGTGAGTAAGACACACATAAAATCTTCTTCTCTTTCTCGCAAAAAATACCATAACTTTCACTCTAGAGCCCAGAATAAGGTCATGTTTACTTAAAATGATCGAGATGGCCGTTTAAGCTCATCTATGGCATTGGAACAATCAAAATTCTCACCCCAAAAATATTTATGTATCAAGAATTAAGAATTTTCATATTTCTACTAGTATTTACCTTGCGTCTCAAATTTTGGCTCATGATACTATCTTTTTCTCCAAAGTAATTTGTGTTATTATTTTCCATATATATTGCAATATTCACTCAAATAATGATCATTTTTCCCAAGTAATTGATGTCATTAATGTATAGATGTTATAGGAATTGGTGCAAAAGCCTCAAAGAACCCTAGCATAAGGAATAGTTATACTAGATAAACAATTGCCAAGTAAGGATAGATAGGAATTTCCAAGTGAGAAGTTGTTTTTCTTCCTTTATAAAGTTAGACAACAAACCTGTTGCTTTAACAATGTCAACAAAGTCTTCAATGTACCATGGAACATATAGTATATCATCTTGCCAAACACAGGGAGAAATACTTTTGTATAAGAAAACCAATTGTGTGAGATCTCATTGCATGTGGCACTTGTTGTTAAGATTAGCTAGCAATTTGTTTGATTGAGGTGTGATGCTAGAAATTTGCATATACATTGTATGTTTATCATGTTTGCTACTTAATGTTGTTTTATTTGTTTATATATATCATTCACAATTACATCAATATACAATGAAAAGTCTTTAAACATGTCATATGATATAGGGCCTGAATTAATTTCAAGTTTAGATTTTTCTAATTCACTTTACATATAGATTTTTTTTTCATTTATATATATATGTAAGCACTAGAGGAGAAGAAGACAACAACCACACTATTTGGTCATATAGCACCTCTAGAAGATCCACATATTGGAGAGAAGATAAGAGTTCATATAGAAGCCTCAAAGGACCCTATCATATAGGTCAATCATATTGGAGAAAGAATTGTCAATGGAGAGTAATATCTAGCTAAGTTTCCATTTATGGATTGTTTCTCTTAATTAAATATAAATGAAGGTTTGAGAAGTTTTAAAGCTTTCTTAAACAAAAATTATTATACTTTTGGTATATTTAATCATCAAAAAGACTTGGTAAAAGTTTGTTTTATTATAATACCCTATCATATGGGGTAAAGTTTTTAATTGGTATATACTAAATAATAATTTTAATAAGTATATACTAAATAATATTTATTATTAAATGATTCAAAATCATTTGGTATCTTAAATAGGGTTATCCATGGAGCTCCTCCCAAAATGTTACAATACTTCATCTCTAATTAAGGTAAATATGGTTGATGAAGTTTTTCCAAGGAGATCCCAATAAATTTTTCAATGGGTTTCAAGAGGAGTGTATACTGTAGTAGAGGAGTCCCATTTAGAAAGGGATAAAGAAATAACTTTGTACTCTCTTCAAGTTTCTCATTAGCTAGGTAGTAATGGTTAAGGACGGAGAAACAAATTCTTAGAGGTTTTTGAAATAAAAGTTATGCTTGTAAAGAAGAGGATAATTTATAAGTGATATTGTCCCATTGTCCTATTCACTAATCTCATCCTTAGTGAGGGGAACACCAATTAAAAGGCATGTTTTCCCTCAAAATTGTTCCTAATGATACAAATTCCATTCTATTTTAGTAGTTATGGAATTTTTATAGCAAGTGCAAGGTCACGGAATGCACTATATGTATCTTCAATCTAATTAGTTACAAGTTATTACAATGAACTATAAGTTTTTATTTTCTTGTTTAGACAATGATCGATTTGTGTTTATTAAGGCTTCTCAAATCACACTTGTTATGGATGGGTATTTTTAAAGCCCATAAACACTATGCCATAGTTTTTGCCTTTCATATATGGACAAATTTTGAGCATTATCATTCTAAAAATGCTTTTTATTTCAATTAGCATTGATAGATTGAGGGTCTTTGGATGGATGGATAGCCATCAAATCCTAACTTAGGTTCAAGAAACCTAATAAGGGTATGTGTGCATGCTCATACACAAGTAATTGTGCCCATTTCATTCCACAAATGCTTTTTATTTCAATTAGCATTCATAGATTGAGAATCTTTAGATGGATGAATAGCCATCAAATCCTTACCTACATTTAAGAAACCTAATAAGGGTGTGTGCACATGCACATATAAAACTAAGTAATTATGCCAATTTCACATTAGGACCATATGTACAAATATGAAATAAGAGCTTTCTAAATAAAAAGGTAGCACATCACCTTGTACTATTCACATCATGTGAATTCTTTTTTTTACATCTCTTACTATGTGGCGTGCTGGGTCATGGCCAAGAAAGGGAATTTCCTACCAAGTAGGAAACCATCACCCAAAGATTTGATCATTAAGAGTTAGCCAATAGGAGGGGAGATCCTTCCTAGCTTCCTACTTCTTGCTTTTCTACCATGACAAGGGTTGTTGTTGATAGCTCGTGTTGTGGGGATGACGAGCATTGATGCCATGGAGAATAGCATAAACTCTCGCTTCCTAGGAACGTCTTCCTCCATGCTCGATCTTCATCTTCTTTGAATCCCTCCACAGTTCCACATAGTAGCTATACATTTTATTCATAATCATATCTCATTTAATTTTGATTTTGAATAATTATTTTATGTTTGCTTCTCCTCAATTGTGTATCATTTACTTCTTATTTTGAATAACCATGTGTATAATATGTCTCATTTACTTTTGATTTTAAATAATACATATTTATTTTATGTATGCTTCTCCTCAACCCTACTACATGTCTCCATGAGAAGCAATCTTGCTCCATGTTAGTCTCTCTTTCATCATGAGTGCTCCTACTGTTGAAGATCATTGTATACGATATCTTGCTACATCATATTCATAATCTTGTCTCATTTACTTATAATTTTGAATAATTTCTTTATTTCTTTTTCCTCAATCGTGTCTTATTTACTTTTGATTAAATGAAATAATCATATATATATATAATCGTGTCTCATTTACTTTTGCTTTTGAATAGTTATTTTGTACTTGTTTTTCCTCAATCTTGTTCCACGTCACAATGCGAAGTAATCTTGCTTCACTCTTTCATTAGGGCTACTTGCTATTGAAGGTTGTTGTATATGATGTTTCATGTGGACATGAATGGGTAAGCCATAAGATTAAACCAATGGAGATGAAAATTGAGCATTCTCCTCTATGGTTGTAATTGCCTCATCTTTAAAGGTGTGTGTTATATTTCCACATCTTCAACAACAGTAGCACAACATTGAGCTTTTTAATCCCATGTGCACTCTCATATGATTCTATTTCTCACCTCTTCAATAAGTATGTGAGTTGGGTGTCTCCTTCTTATGTTGCTCTTTTCTTGTTGGCAATGGCTTTGAGAGCCCATGCTCATGCTAAAATTGTGGAATTAAATGTTTGTGTGGAGAATGGAGAGACTTTATTGTTCAATTTTAATAGAACACAATTCCAAAAGACTAATTTGTATACAAATACTTAGTTTGATCCTATCCAAATTCCAAAATCCGGCAGCATGCCATTGTTTGACAATCAATCCATTGTAACCTAGATATGTGATAAACTAACAAGATTGAATTAATCATCAATGGTGGATCGTCCATTACAAATTATATACTTATCTAATTTTGCTCTAAGTTTTTGCCTACTCCTTTCATTATCACCGATATTGAGTGATACTATGCCCTCTCATATTTTTTAGTATAAGGTCTGATCTTAGAAAAGTGGAGCATAATAGATTTATTTTCACTCCACCAATA
The DNA here is from genome assembly GCF_053477565.2 of Lygodium microphyllum. Taxonomy (NCBI): domain Eukaryota; kingdom Viridiplantae; phylum Streptophyta; class Polypodiopsida; order Schizaeales; family Lygodiaceae; genus Lygodium; species Lygodium microphyllum. Next base: position 106,638,758 of record NC_141152.1, on the reverse strand, counting down.
TTCAACCTAGTAAGATGGATAACCACCTTATACACATGCATGTTTATACTACATGGCCGCTATGCATGCATGCAAGGCTCTCTTGAATGCATACATATATTGCATGCATGCATACATGTCCACCATAGCATGCATGTGTGGCCACCTTTGCATGCATCCCACATGGCATATCAAGGGATAGATGGCATGCATGATGTAATTCCCTACTATGCATGGTATGCCTATGTGGATTGAGAACATGTCATCTCTAATGCCATGTTACTATGGTGACAAGGTTCTTTGATGATATGGAAAATCGACAAAAAGGCATTTAATGATGTGGTAAAAATGATAAGGATATCACCTCATTGGTGACTTGTCTATAGGAGATGGTGTTTTGACGTCCAAAACCATTGTAATTGTATCATCAACTACCACTAATGCTAGTTGGGACCACCCTTATTGGCAAACATCCCAACCCAACCAAATTTGCTCTTACAATGACCAACAATATTGTGTCATGGTAATTAGTGTGTATGGCCAAAAGTCAATGGGACTTTGGTAAGAAGAACTCATAGTATAGAGAGAAGAAATTTCATAGAAAGCAAAAGGTATGAAACAGTGGGAATCCAATAAACATAGAAAAACCAACTATAGATTAAGTTTATTGCATATAAGCTCATCCACAACCCATATACATTATATACATGAGCATAAAGACCATAAACTAGGGCTACATCTCATATTAAACTCAAATATATTCAGCCCATATGGATTGTAATCCACATACATGAGTTTAAGCATCAAACATGCATCTGTGGCTCAAAAATCGATCCATACATTCATATGGGAACCTATATAGCCCACATATACATGTTAATCCCTATTCTGGGATCCCACAATACTATTCTTTCAATCCAAAGCTTCAATCTTAGAACCTATCATAGTAGTAGATTAGGATATATCAAAACATACCACAATATCCCTCTATTTGAGATAGCCAAGAGCAAACTTCAGACATAGAGTAGAGAGAAATCACAAAGAATACTCTATGAGCATTAGTGGCCTACATTAAATCCCTATTTAGAATAGTTCACATGAGTGAGAATCCACATGCAATAGAGCACAACCATCCAAAAGTAGTTTTTTCCTATTGTCTTGTAGTTCTTTCCTTGCTTTTTCCTAGATCAGAGCATGCAATTGAGTGATTTTTCCCTTTTATTCACCCTAGCATGTAGGTGCCTAATGCAGCCCAAAAAATTCAATGGAAAAGGGGGGAGTAGATTTATTTCTCATTCACACTTGAATCCTCTTAATTATCTTGTCCAGGGCCTTCAAATTGATCCATTTTTTTGTCCACTAAAGGCACTTGACACTCTCCACTCCAACTGAGGCATGAACCCAATGTAATCTCCATGACACATATTCACAAAGGCACTTGACATTGTGCACTCCAACTGAGATATGAACCCACCTTAATCTTCATGACATATATTCAAAAATAGTATGTATTCAATATAAACATAGGTAACATAGTCTCATAGGCACACAATTCAAATACTATCATTATTACTTTCTTAGAGTTTTCAACCATTGGACATGCATCCACATGACATCCACCCCCTCTAAACCTACATATTCTCTAGCATGTGCCATATCTCATAGTCTTCAACATGATCAAGGTCATTTGCTTCATCTTTCTCCTCCTCCTCCTCCTCCTCCTCCTCCTCTTCTTCTTCTTCTATGTTGCCATGAGTACTCTCAATGCCATGTTCTTCTTTCTCATAAGTGGTAGAATCTCTTCTCTTGAATAGTTTGATCCTTTTCCAACTATAGGTATCTTCAACTCTATACTATTAAGCTTGCAAGAGAATATATGGCATTATCATAATGCATGCCTCACGTTAAAGGACCAAACCATTTCTTGGAGATCTTCCTGATGGTACTATGTTGGTTATCCAAGTTTATAGACAAGTATCCAAACTCCTTCTATAGCTCTCAATAAAAAAATGTGCCTCTTATCAAGCCTATATTTTTTTAATAGGTTGGGTTCTGTTAGTCTTTTTACTACAAGCTCTATATCCTAGTCTTCTCTCCAATTGACAAATCCTTAGAGCTAACAAGTCTTCTCTACTCATTCCTTCTTCCAAAGGTATAACATTCCATATAGTAGGCATTTCCTCTATTGGCATAATTGGCTTTTACCCATATATTTACTCTGCGAGCATATATATCGTAGTAGCACTATGAGTAGTGCAATTAGTCTACAAAGCATATCGAAGTAAGCTTCACCACTCTCGTATATTCTCTCTACATGCCTTGGCCACTCTCATATCTTCCCTCTACGTGCCTTTGCTAAGCCTTGACAATTGATAGGTATCCTCTTTCACTCTTTCCATTCCCTTCATGATTATATGCCAATGTAAGTGCAAGCTTGATCCCCCCATCCTAGAAAAGAAACCTCTAGACTCATCATAGCCATCCAACTCTTCTCTATTAGCTGTGATATTGACCACAAAACCATAATGACATATCACATCTTTCAACAAAAACATACATGCAACACTAGTAGCTTTTGTCCTCAGAGCTCAGCCTTCAACTTGATTTTTGAGCTTCTCCCATTAAAGCATGACATATCTCACACCATAATCCCATAGGTATTGATGCTAAATCCAAAAGTCATTTATAAAGCATAGAGAGAGGATAAGTAGGATGTAAAACATGACAATGTGTCATAGAAGAATACATCTAACATGTAATACAAGTCTCTATAGACTATAAGCCATCCCTATACATGACTTTCCACCAATATCTCTCTTTGATATTTTCAAATGTAGCCCAAAATCCTCCATGAATAACCCATAAGATCTCATGAAACTCCCTCATAATTTGCAGAGTTGGGTATCTCTATCATATACTACTCAGAAGGGGGTACCTCTTTTATGCTTTGGGTGCCTCCAAAGAAAGCCATTCTTTAGAAAATAGTCATATGAATTTTTTTTTATTCTCTTGAACTCTTCATCTGTCCATCCCTCCCTTCTTATCAAGGTACTCAAATGTTGCCTAAACTTCATCCATTCACCTTCATAGAGCACCTATAAAAACGTTTCTATTGGAGAGACAAAACATTCATGATCAAGTGTTGCTCATGTTATTTCACCCTCTTCATGATCTACCATTATATCCTCTTCATCTTCACACCTTGCTCTTAAAAGCATATCACCCACCACTAGATTATCCTTTCCTACTATATGTCAAAATTTTATATCCATGGATTTAATGTAGGCAATGCACTGTAACATAGCAATGTCAGGAGTGGAACAACTAGTGATCATCTCAAAAAGAGGCAAATAATTTGTTTCCATAATAAGTAATGCACCAATAAAATATTGGCATTTCAATTATGTAACCAATCGCCATAATTATCTTTTAATCTATGGATACCATGTTTGTCTTTCATTTAACACTTGAGCCCCAAACCTTATTACATACATATTCCCCTCAGCATCATCCTACCCACCATTAGCCCAACCAATCCCTATTAGGCGTGTATCAATAGTCATAATAATTGGCCTTCTACCTACATAATCCACTTTCGTTAAGGTAAGTGCAATCCTCAAAAATCTTTTAACTTCCTCATGGCCTTTGTGTGCACTCTATCCCACTAAAATTTCTACCCTTTTATTAATAATTGATAAAAATCATCTATAATATGTGCAAAGTGAGAAATCTAGAGGATATAAAATACATATGCTCCCAAAAATATTTGCCCCTCTAAAATTGATGAACAAGTCTCTTACATCTTGTCAATAGCATCCACTTTTATTTACCATCTACAACATAGACCACACATGTGACCCACAATCAAAATCTCATTTACCATATCACATCCAATATGAAATAACAACATTAGTTATAATCACCTTGACTTAGCATGTTATAAAAGGATTAGATATAACTTGCAATCCACATGCAAATGAACCAGCTAGATATTTGATAGCATCATCTAGCATAATGTGTATGCATATTATGGATGAAGGTAATGCACAAATACTTATTCTTTATTTTGTATTTGGATCTATTATACATTATTATGGTAAAGTAATTTTATTGCATCAAATTATTCTAATTGAGTTCAATATCATATGTTAGAAAAAATGTATTTGGTGGCATATTTTTCATGTGAAGCTTTCAAAGTTCTCACATTAACAAGTGACTTCCTTCTGAGACACACACACATACATTAGGGAGAGAGAGAGAGAGAGAGAGAGAGAGAGAGAGATTTTGATCAAGATTAAATTAATAAAATAGATAAAATAAGATCTTGTATTGTTGTGTGGAATTTTGTTCCTAAACTCTTGAATAAGGATTCTCTTTTTCTGGGATTGAGAACATGGAGGTATTAATTATATTAAATGTTCCTAAAGTAATAAGAACAAAAGCTGTTAGAAAAATGTCACCTCCATAGTTGCTCCCAAACCTGGGTATGCAAATACTTGCATCAAGGAAATGGTAGAGTCTACTATAAGCATTCTTTTCCAAAATTTGATACAAGAGTCGTGGTATAACAAGCAAGGTGTGCAATCGTGAAACTTGTGTGAGACACATGCTAGGAAGAAACTAGTAACCACATGTAAGAATTTGGAAACACTTTATAATGAAGAGTCAAATATTTTATGTATGCTAAGAAATGAGAACAACATGCATGTTTATTTACCTGATAGGTCGATGGAAGCCAATGTGTACCTTGAAAGAGTAAGATTCACCTCTTACATCCTAGCCAAGATCTTTTCACAATTGGCAATGTGCTTTGCAACAAATCTCCTACATCCCGATTCATCCATAAGGTATAGTATATAATCCACATTACTTTATTTGTTACGATTATCGTGTGAGCAAGAGAATGAATTGCTCCTTGTGGTAAAGTGTACACGCACACTAATCTCAAATAGTAATGAGATCCCTTCTTTCTATTGCCAATGAGAACTGATCATAACTTGAATATAAGGCATCCAAAGAGTAATAGCTATCCCAGCAAAAGCCTCTAAAAATTCATCCACAACTAGACCTATGCCTACATTTTTTATGGTCACTTTATTAACCAGCTATATATCCTGAATGAATCTCAATGTCTCCTTTTTCTTAGGCATTGTACACCATATGTTTGAATAAGGAGTTGAAGTAGGCTCCAAAATCCCGATCTTAATCTTTTCATTCAATTAATCAATCGGTTTCGTTTGGCATTGGAATCAGCTATCAAGTTCCAAGGTACATGTAGAATAGTGAAAATAACCATAGGAGAAACAATACATAGATCTATGTAGCCAATCTCATGTGGCTAAAATGCAAAGCTCTACCTTGTTTAGATAGCATATCCATACAAACATTTCTTCTCTATAGATGAAAGAGAATCATCATATTTAATTTCTAGTTCCTCGAGAGACTTTGCTATAAACTCAAATTTAGCTTACGAGAAGCCAATTTAATCTTGTCCTCACTATCTAAAGGCAATGGTATTGCAATTGGTTTAACCTTTTTGTCCACATTGTTATATTTTGTATCAACCTTTACTTCAACCCTTTCATCTAAGAGCATAGTTTCATGGTTCACAAACTCTTCAATCATCTAAACATATTTCATATCAACCTTTACTTTAGCCCTTTCATCTAAGCATATACAATCCTACTTCACAAACTCTTTAATCATCTTGTATATATCCAAGGAATATACTTGTACAATGCTATTTTTGGCTTTCAATCCAAAATTCAACATAGCTAAATTTTAGGGCCAAAAACGCTTCAAAAAAGGCACTTGTAAGAAAATGATTAAGTTGCTAATTAGTTGAGATTTTGGAAGAACGAAAACACCAAATTTGGTTGCTCAGATGTGATTAATGAGAGAATATTGAATTCATTAAAGAGCTCAACCATTAATTGTCCCTCATCTTTAGTTTATGTCAGGGTCACCTTTTCGGCCATTTTTTGTCTTGGAACTTGGGAGAATTTGTATTTTCGAGAAATGTCCACCTATATCGCGGTTTGTCTACTCATGCGTCTTCTTTTCACACGCTCTTTCTCCGTGCCTTTTCTCCATTCTCTTCTTTGTGCTCACTTTCTTATCACTGTGATCGTTGTTATGCTAAAATGTTTAGCAATACCTCTGCAAGTAATACAGATGCGAGAACATACAAGTACAAACTTACCATCCAACTAGATCCAATTTATTCATCTTGGAGAAGTATACATTGTCAAGTACTAATAGATGAGATGGAGGCTAACAGATTGTGAACTCAAGGAAAGAAACATATAAATTTGTGGGTGGATGGAAATATTTAAAACATGCATCAAAACAACAACTTCTTCTCTGTTGCTCAAAACCAAAATATGATGGCTCCATTGGCTTTGAAAGGGATGCACATATCAATAGTGCCGTTCAAATACTTCATGATATCCTTCACAGTATCCTAATGCCTCTTTCCAGGTGTAGCTATATAACATGCCACAACACCAACTACAAATGCAATATTTGGACGAGTGGCTATCATGGCATACATAAAACTACCCATTGCGGATGCATGGGGAATCTTGGCCATCTAGGCCCTCTGCTCATCTGTCTGCGGACAATCGGCCTATGATATCCTCACATGAGAAGGCAATGGACAGCCAATAGACTTCACATGCTGCATACAGAAGCACTCAAGGACTTTATGGATATACTCCTTCTATGAGATAGCTAGAGTAATCCTTGAGACTTGTCACGTGTAATGTGCATACCAAGTATACAAGAGGCCTGTCCCAGATCTTTCATCTAAAAGCTCTTCTTGAACTGAGCCTTAAGAGCATCTAGATCACCATGAGCTTTACATGCTAAAAGCATATCATCCACATAGAGTACCAAAATCAGTAATGAACCATCATGAGATTTCTTTTATACAAGCATGTATCCATAGCACTAGGAATCTAGCCCTGTAACTACGTGAATGCATCAAATTTGTGGTACCATTCCCTAAGTTCCTACTTCAAGCCATAAAGACTCTTCCTCAATTTGTACACTAGGTGTTCCATGCCAAGCTCTGCAAAGCCCTTAGCCTACTCCATGTATATCTCATCATGCAAGTCCCCATGTAAGAAAATTGTCTTGACATCCAACTTATATAAGTCCAAGTCAAGCTGTGTAGCCAAAGCCAAGACTAAGTGTAGGGTGGTCATCTTAACCACAAGAGAGAAGACCTCATCAAATTCAACACCATGCTCCTACTTAAAACCCTTTGCTACCAATTTGGCCTTGTATGCCGGCCTAGGGTATCTAGGGGTACTTTTCAACTTGTACACCCACTTGCAAAGCAAAGCCTCCTTGCCACTAGGCAAGGAAACCAAATCCCACGTATGATTTTTATGCAATAAGTCAATCTCAGATTGTATAACCCTCTCCTAGGAGTGACTATCACCCCTGCACATAGCCTCGTCACATAGGTGAGAGGCTCTCCTGCATATGTAACCAAGTCATAATTTATGGAGGGATCATATAAAGGTCAAGAGGTTGTCTATCTCTAGTAGAATGCCTCAATGGGGGCTAAGCTACACATGTCCAACATCCTGTCTAGCATCATGGCCATGAACATCAAGTACTGTTGTAGGCTATCCAACTAGCTATACAAGAGTAAGTGGCTCCTCCTAAAAAATAACCCTGTGGATCTCAGTAACTTTCTCAGGTTGCTTATGCATTTTTTCCTCATGGAACACAACATCGTGGTGGCTGGCTGCAAATCACTTTTCGCACTTGCGAATCCCAAAGTTGATATCCCATCTCACATGCATCTCCATAGCCAATGCATTTCACACTTTTAGGATCCAACTTATTGAATTTGTCCTTGTGCACATGACAGAAAGCCTCACATCCAAAGACACGCAAATGAGCATAAGAGGGAGGCTTTCCTATCCATACCTCCTCTACAACCTCAAAGTCAATACCACTACAAGCCGAACGATTCATGATATGTATGAGAGTAGTAAACTTCCTCAGCCCAAAAATGTTGTGGTAAGCTAGCTTGTCAAAGCATGCTACGGACCGTGTCTTGGATAGTCCTATTCATGTGTTCAACCATAGCTCTTACTCCCGCTCATGCTTCCACTTCACGGCTCAGCTCCCTTTGTTCTGGGAAGGGGTCTAAGGGGCAGTCAATTGACGCTTAATACCCTGCTCATCATGAAACTACTCAAAGGCACATGAGACATACTCACCCCCATTATCAGTCCTTAGGTATTTCAACATATGCCCAGACTAGTTCTCTGCTAGAGCAAGCCAATGCTGAAAGACTGCCAAGACATCAAATTTTTACTTTATGGGATAAGCCCAAACCTTACATGAATAATCGTCAATAAATATAACAAAGTAATTTGCACCCCCTAAGGACTGACAAGGCATGGGTCTATATACATCTGAAAGTAGAAGAGCCAAAGGCTCACCCATGCATAGAATACCAAACTTTTTATGCGAATTCCTAGTGTGTCTGCCATATAAACAATGATCACATGACTCAAAATGCGAGTAGTCAAAAGGTGAAAGATACTGCAAATCACTAAGAATTTTCATCCCCTTAAGCGACATATGCCCAAGACGAGTATGCCAGAGAGATACATGTGGGAGAGAACCCATTGACAAAACATGGTCAATAGTACCAGATACAACCAAGGGATAGAGGTTTCTAGACTTGGCACCTATTGCAAGAACAAGCTTGCCACGAGTAATCTTCCATGTAGAATCACCAAAGCATACCTAATAACCTGCATCATCAAGCTACCCAAACAGACTTAAGGATTTTAGTTAGTGCAGGTACATGACGTACATTATGCAGAACAGAAGTGCTACCTGAGGAAAACTGTAGAGTGACATCGCCAATGCCAACAATAGCAAGAGATCGATCATCATCACCTAAGCACACATAACCAAATACACTGCGATGTCGGAGGGGTTTTCATAGAAAGGTTGTATCCACCAGGATCAGAGATAGAAGGAAGGAGAGATAGGAGATGGAAGAGAAGGAAAAAAATAGACAAGAGGTAAACACAATAAAGACAAAGCACAATGAATCGAATCAATATGTATTGACAGAACCTGAAATCCCTTATCTGGCAGCACTACTCAAAAGCAATCTCCAAGCATTAGATCTCCTAAAGCTCCTTCATAGACCAAAAACGTGCATTAAAACAACAGCTTCTTCTCTGATGCTTGGAACCCAAATCTGATGGCTCTGTTGGCTTCGAAAGGGGGGTAAAACTTTAGGATACCTACTCTAGAATCTCCCAATTCACTCCTTCTTCTTCTTCCAATTCAAAGTGTTGTTTTCAGCTTGTCAATTGTGATTGCGACCCGCGTGATTTCGTCCATCTTTCTTTTTTATGAAAAATCCAAAATTGGCTGAAAAAGTAACTTACTTTTTGCATGCCATCCTAATATAGAAGCTTTCCTAACTTTTTAGGATTGTACAATAAATAATATCAAAAATATGCTAAAATTGTCCAAAAATCTAGTATTTTTGGACCATCCATGCCACGAACGCTAGCACTAATGACTCAGATCACATTGACTCTCTACATCAATAAGAAGGTCGAATGATGATGCACTCCATATTTTTTCACATTGTGTTCGGGTAGTGACATGACAGCAATAGGTAGGAAACCACTCATGGTAGGGGGTCACATGAAAAGATGCACGTGAATCCAAGAGACAACACTGTGCATACATAGACTAAGCCTTGATCAGCTTGCTGAGAGGCATCACATGAAGAGGTTGCTAAGATGTAGTCACCATCAGACTCCTCAAGCTGCATGACATTTATCTCCTCATTCTTTACGCTGGACTTTGCAAGTATAATACTGCAATCATTGAATTTCTCCTGCACTTTTTCTTTCCCCTTTTCTTTGCACTTGTCATTGTGCATCTTATGGCACTATGGTCATATGTGTCATGCTTTCCCACAATAATGGCATGTAAGATCAAACTTATGTCTACGAGACTTGCTACGTCCACATGACTTAGATCGGGACTTCTGAGAGTCCTTCCCATGACGATCATTATCTTTATTGCCACTTCTACCATCTCTAAGGAATAAAGCATGTGAATTGTGGGAAGCATAATTGTTTTTACTATTAATCTCCTCAAACAAAAGAGCACTCTCTACATCTTTCAATTTCAACACATCAAGTTTGTTGGTACAGATCACAATGTGAAGTACATCCCAAGACTCAAGTAAAGTGCAAAGCAGAAACAAAGGGTGCAAATTATCCTAAAACTCAATACCCTGTTGAAGCAAATTCTTCATGATAAAATGAAATTGGCTAAAGTGAGCAGACAATGGAATCCTCTCCTTCATGTGGAGATCCATCAATTGTTTAAGCCAATACATCTCCAAAGTAGGGCTCTGCTTTGCATAAAGTTCTTGAATCTTTTCCCATAGATTCCATGCACTCTGATCTTCATCTTCAACAACATTATTGTGGACCTCTTCAGAGAGTGATCAAATGATAGTGGACTTGCATAATGCATCTAAATCAGTTATGTCATCATCATCCATGTTCTTGAGTTTAATACCTTTGTTTCTTAGTGGCTTGATCTGCAATTTCTACACCAAAACCTCTCATATTTAAAACTTCCAGTAGCCATAGTTGGTGCCATCCAACTTGGCAATGTTAAACAAAGCCATATCTTTGAGATGACCAGTCATAATGAGTCAAACAAAGGCAGACTATGCAAAAAACAGCCTATTGTAATTAGTAGTAAACAAGCCAAAACCACCGCCAAAACAAGCTAAAAATAAGAGAAACTGCTAAAATGACCAAGTGTCCACCAAATAGTACCAAAAGTACATCAAAATGACATGATTAAGGTTAGTAAATACATCACAGTCCACATAAAATAGCTTGCTATAATAAATCACAGTAGTGAGAAAAAGAGAGCAAACAATGAGCTAACAGTGATCCAAACTCAAGTATGACTACCATGTCAAATCTTGCATCAAGCGGGCATGTAACAAACACTGGAGCAACCAAGAAACATGAGCCAAACATCCAAATGTGTCAGAGCAATCGATGTCAGTAGAAGGATACAAGCCTGGGGATAAATAACTCAAAGAGTGAGCCAAGTTATAACTAACAAGACCTGACAAAGGTGAGTGTATACTCAACGAGAGGATGGATCAAATCAGCCCAAAAGCATCCAATGCAGACAAGTATCTATCAAGAGCATAGACATGTAAGGGATCCCAATCTCATATACTTAAGAAGCTCAACTGCATAACTCACAAGCTCTACAATATCCAAAGATAGATGAAGCTCCCACTAGCAGAAAGATAAATGTCAATCGAGCAACCAAGCTCAAAGATAATATGTGAATACATAAGACATCATGTAGCCAAGACCGTATATCAATGGAGCATCCAGAGCAAGGGATTGGTCAGCATCACCTATATCATCCAATACATCATGTAACAATCAATGTCAAATCTCTGACAGCCCAAATAGGCATCCAAGAGCTCCAAAGTATGCAAATCAAAGCCCAAAAAAAGCTCCAAGTGGCAATTAAACACACACAATGTAAGGAGCATGCATTTCTGACATATGCTTCAAAGCATGTTCCGAAGGGTCAAGCATAGACCATAGGCATAAAAAAAGTCACAAAGCATGTCACTGTAGACCAATTTCAATCAAATGCCAACCAAGACGAAGCTCAATCGAAGCTCAAAAGGTATTCCGGAGCAATACAAGGCATGTGCCAACCTCTGTATACATCCATGTAGTCATATGAATCACTCTAGAAGCACCCGTGAGAACAATAGGCAAAGCATAAAGTGACCAAATAACCTTCAACCCTAGTGTATTATAGCAATAAAATTACTACAAAACTGAGATGAAATAGGTCCAAAATCATCTCCAAATGATTCCCATAACATATGCATAACATTCCCTAACATTTGGGCATCAATCGAGTACCAAATGGCATCAACAACTAATGCCAACCAAGCATAAATATCAAATGCTAATGTAACATTACCTCTGAACTGCCTATGGACTGTTATAACAGTCTTGGAACTAATGTGTATCAATCCAAACCCAATACCAATCAAAGCCTTCAATTCCAAGCTCTAAGAAGTTTTGTATGCATTAGATGAACCAGTTTTGAGTGCCCAAGGCCTAGGAGAGCTGCTCTTGACCAAAGGGAAGCTAAAATGTGACTTGTGAGCAGCCACACTGATGGCACCTTCATTCCTGGAGGGGCTGGGGAGCTAAAAAAGGCTTTGTCTAGGTGTAGGGGATCCCCAAGGACCCAAGGAAGCTCCCTCTTAAAGGGTAAATGCAACGGAAAGGTGTATGCTTCACTAGAAGCAAAGAGGCATGGCTACCTTGTTTTTCATACCCTGTGAACTAAAGTAAAGCAACAAAAGAGAGCTCTAGTAGCTTGAAATGAATGCCCCCCAAGAAGCCCCAATGCGAGCCCGAGAAGGATGAGACCAACTGAAAGCTCAAAGGTGTGGCTATGGCTACCAAGAGTGAAGACCAAGGTGTGGCTATGGCTACCAAGAGTGAAGACCAACCGAAAGCTCGCAAAGAAGAAGGCTATGATTCCCGTTGAAGGGAGGTAAGCCCTGAAGTGAAAGCACGAGGGGGAGCAAGAGCTATAGTGGAAGGAGTAAGAGCAAGAGAGAGAGACACATACACAATTTGGGAACTCCAACAGTCAATGTGTGACCGGCCTTCCCTTTATTCAAATGTCGCTGAAAGAATAAAGATTGAAGTGACAAGGATGGGTACCTCTGCCGCCTATAGTGTATAGGCACGAGTACTATTAGTATAGTAATACACGGATGGCTAGGCAGAGGTGCCTTTACCTCCAATACTCTCTTCATTTTATAGACGCTTCACTAAGCATTATGCCACCATTGCAACACCTTTGATTGATTGATTAAAAAAGGAATCATTCTTTTGGGATGCTACTGTTGATCATAGTTTTAAGTAGTTTTTAAGGAAATGCTTACTTCTTCAGTCCCCATCCTCATATGCCCTAATTTCTCCAAGGAGTTTACCATTCAGTGTAATTCCAATGGGCAGAGGTACTAATGCCATACTGCTACAAGAGCATGGTGTGATTGCTTTTGAGAGCCGTAAGCTTGATGAAGGAGGTACAAATGAATGTATATGACCAAGATATATTGGTCATCATCCATGCTATTTAGAAATGGCACCACTACGTATATGGCAGGCGCTTTAGAGTAAAGAGCGACCATAGAGTCCTCCAGTACTCCCTCACTCAGTCTACTTTAACTCCTAAGAAAAGGAGATGGGTGGCGATATTACAAAACTATGATTTTGATATTTCTCACAATCAAGAAAAAGATAACATCATGGCTAATTTTCTCTCTCAAATGTGGGCATGTAGAGTATCCTCCATTTTAGAGTTGCATAATGATTGGATTGAGGACCTTCAAGAAGCTTATTTGTTAAATGAGGACTTCAACTACATCTTCCAGAAATTACAGCATGGAATAATGGCTGAAATCTCCCAATATCAGCTCAAACATGGCCTTATTTGGTCCCATGGCAAGATTGTTATCTCCCATACTTCTCCTTTCACACAGAAGATCATGGAAGAAATGCATTCTTTCCCCACTGCTAGTCACTTGGGTGGTTTCAAAACATATGATAGGATTGCCAAGGGATTTCACTGGAAAGACTTATGGAGGGATGTCAAGGATTTTATGGCCAAGTGTGTTCCATGCTAGCGAAACAAGGACAACATGCTTAGACCCATTGGCCTCTTGTAGCCCCTGCCTATTCCTAAAGGGAAATGCACACATATCACCATGGACTTCATCATGGGTCTCCCCATTACAAAGAAAGGATGGAACAATATATATGTGGTAGTTGATTGCCTCACCAAGGCTACCCACTTTATCCCCGCTAAGACCCAATGGTCTCTCAGGTGGCCACTCAGTTTATGGAGTATGTCTTCAAGTTGCATGGATTACCGCAAGTCATAGTACATGATCGGGATGCCAAGTTTATGAGCAACTTTTGGCAAGCATTTTTCACATCTATGAGCACCAAGCTTACTCCATCCACTATATACCACCCATAGACAAATGACTAGACTGAAAGGGTAAATAAATGGCTTGAGACGTACCTATGGCACTTTTTCCATGATGTACAACACAGTTGGGATACATGGCTCCACTTGGATGAATTTGCATATAACAACTCCATCCACTCTAGCATTGGGGTTTCTCCTTTTGAGGCCTTATACGAGTATAAGGTTCCCCTTCCTACAGTCTTATTCAATGATAAGATCAACCCTCACAGTGAAGCTAAGTTGGATCACATGCAGACCCTGGTTTAGCAATGCAATGTGAATCTTCAAAAGGCGCAAACCCACATGAAGCTCTATGCTGATGAGAAATGAAGGCATTTGGAATTCCAAGAGGGAGAGTTGTCCTCTTAAAAGTGTCTAAGTCCAGTTACTCCACTCTCCAAGAAGGCAGTAGTAACAAGCTAGCCCACCGTTTCTATGGCTGCTACTGGATCCTCAAGAGAGTTGGTGACTTGGCATACCGATTAGAGCTTCCCCCTACCACCAAGATTCACAATGCATTTCATGTCAACCAACCGAAGCCCTTCATTGGCACCTCAGTGGACTATGTGGAAGAGCTTCCCCCCCATAGATGAGGAAGGTATCATTCAGAGCTTCCCCCTACCACAAAGATCCACGATGTGTTTCATGTCAACCAACTAAAGCCCTTCATTGGCACCTTAGTGGACTATGTGGAAGAGCTTTCCCCCATAGACGAAGAATGTATCACTCAATATATCCCTAAGGTAATCATTTGGCCAACGAGATAAACACTTGAGATAATCATTTGGGCAACAAGATAAACACTTAAGATCTCGATCCATCAAGGAATGCCTCATCAAATGGTACGGCCTACCCCTAAAAGAAGCCTCATAGTGCCCAGCTACTATTGTCAATGAGTTTCCTCACCTCCAGGATGCCCAATGGCACGGGCTAAAGACTAGCAAGTTATGTCCCCTTTTGACCACACCCTGCCTGCAGACTACACATTGTTTTAGAACAGTTTTGTATCTGCCCAAAACTCAGCAATGTGCTTCCTACATGGGCTAAAAGTACATGTCATAAGCTCTGTTTTGACATGTGGCACTCTCCATTTGGAGCAACCTATCCAAAGTGCTAGCAATTTTACCTCAGCAGGCATGTAATGGACAACATGTTGTCCATAGTCTTCACCCACCTATTTTCATTGTAATGTGAAACAAAGTAGTATTATGTACCCCACTCCTTAGCCTCTCTATCATGCCCCTCCAATTGTCTTTTGTTTTTTAGGGCAAAAACTTTCAAGGTGGAGATAGGTTGTAACGAGTAGGATACACGCGAACTAGGGATTAGACGCCCAGTCACACTAATCGGGATATATAAGGTGTAAGCGACCCAGTTTAGGACATCCAATTACTATCAAGAACATACTCTTCACCTTCATCTTTAGCTTCCCTCACTTCCTCCTTCCTTCTTCCCTCTTTCTTGTCTTTCTCTCTTCTCTTCCAGCCTTTCTTCTTCTTCCTCCTCCTCTCTCTCCCTCTTCAACTCATTCTCCTCTCTCCTCTCAGCTTCATTCATTATTACAATGATTCACTTTGCCATCAACTTCTAAGCTCATTACAGGTCGGTTTTGTCGACTTAAAAGGAGAAGTAGCTTAGAAGCGACAACCTACACACGATTGGGGAGAGAGGTTATTGTCTAGAGGAGCAGCCTACAGAATATCCAGAAGGCTTGATGGTATGTTATGTGGAGAAAGTTGGCGATCAAGAATGGGACAATATTATCAACTTGATCGTTACGGTTCCCATTATCAACAGGTTGGTAAACAATAAGCGTGCAACTATAACAACATGTCAACCGAGCAACAAAGCATGTGGCAGTCGACAATTGCAAAAAAATCCAAACCATCGTGTGCACAGGAGTTTCATCGATCTGAGCTAGCAAACGAGAGCTTATGCATAAAAAGAGACACTGGAGTTTTAGGCCATCAACTGCAGGTTGCAAACTGAAGAGGGTGTTCATTGACACGAGCTATAAAGGGATCTCAAACAAACCATGCTAGTCCTACATGCAAATACTCATGCACTATAACAATCACCACAATGGCTTCATGAACATATGTATAGAGTTGAGGAGGCCAAGCACTTTGCATCTTGCTCTAATCTAGTCCAAGACTCGGAAAGAGTATCTATTCTTTCGTCTCTATATTGACCATATGAGAGTATGAATCTCTATTCCTTGTGTTCCAAACAAAAATACTCCTCTTGGAAAGGTTTCATTTGATGGTGTTAATTGATTGTCATCCTAAAGCATTACTACCTCTTCATTGTAAGCTTCATTAGGGATACTTCCTTCTAAAAGATGGTTGATTACCAATGTAATATGAGTGAGAACTTTGAGCATCCATCGTGTGCGAGAATTGATTATGTATTCCAAGCCATGTTCACTTTGTGTACTTTCTCTCGAGTTCTAAGTGGTGGAAACCAAGGACTACCCTAGTTTGTATTGCATGCCACGCTCTTTGCTTGCTGAGTTGATGTGTGTTTGACCAAGAGTCCGAGTCAGAGTTCTACTGAGAGGATTTCCGAGAGAGGAATCGAGTTATAGGCCAGTCGCCGAGAGGAATTTTTATGATTATTGAGTTTCTTGTTGGCAGGGGGGTCTGACAGGGTGTCTACTCCAATGTTTTCCTAGATTTCCTATCTTCTTCTTCACAGGGTACCAACTCCCTACTTGATGTGCCTGCTTCACGAGACCCCGCATCTTCTAGCCATTGAGCGTGCAATGCCCCGACAACGAGAAGCAATCTTTCTCCATGTCATTCTCTCTTCATGAGTGCTAAAGGCTATTGAAGATTGTTATATACAATGTCTTGCTTCTCTACAACCTTACTCTATTGAATATTCTCACGAGCAGTAGCCATTAGAAATTGACTATTGTTTTGTTTTATGTCCTTCTTCTTTACAATCTTGTTGCATATATGTCTCTCTTTCATCGTGAGTAGTACTGGTCGAAATAAGAGAAATATTTTCTACCATGGGAAGCAATCTTACCGCATGTATGTCACTCTTTCTTCATCAATACTACCGATTGTAATAACAGAAAATGGTTGCTACCATTAGGAATTAATTATTGGTATATATAGAGTATTCACTATTATTATGTTGTATTTGTAGAGTAGCCAATGCTATATATGTATATGAATCTCCCACCATTGAGCAGTATGATCATATCACCCATCACTATGTTGCATATGCATATTCATACCTCACCTTGGCAATAGAGAGAGGTAACACTAAAGCCCATGAAGTTACTCATACTACTACCCATTAAGTCCAAGACGGACTTAACCATTTAATTGGCCTTGTAGTCCAATAGGATGGGCTTAGAATTCCACCCCCCAATGGGCATAAACCTACTATCTACAAGGAGTGCCCCTAAATGGGCAAAACAATTCACAAGAATGGCCTTATGCTATCAATGGCAAGGTTTAGCTTAATGGAATTAGTTCATTGGTAGTCGTATGCTTCCTCTAACTATCATCCTTAGTATAAGACCATTCATGAGAATGGCCTTATGGTGTCAATGGACAGGTCTAGTTGAATGGATTTAGTTTATTGGCAATTGTATGCTTCCTCTAACTACCATCCTTAGTTGAATAGATAGAGCTATTGTATCCTATGTATAGTATATCCATGGCTAGACGAGTTTTGGGCAATTCCCTCAATGGATTGAATTAACAATAGAACCAAAACAATAGTTGTGTATATGTTATCCATGGCTATAGAATTGAAACAATAGCTTCAATCCATGATCTCAAGGATTTTGAGCAATTATGAACCTTGTTAAATGCCTCGAATGTTATTCGTCACTATAGTTACACATGCTTCATAAATTATCTTCACACATATGCTAATATGCATATTATATAGTTTCTTAGTCACATGAGATATCTTAGATTGGAAATTTTGAGTAACTCAATCATATGTTGAACAATTTGTCCACGAAAAATGTGTTTGGGTGGCATGGACATCTTGAAGTTCGCTTTTTAGGTTTGTCTACAAGCTATGTGAAAGGCCTCCTTGAACACTTCTTGCCAACTATCAAAAATCCCTACGCAACTAGGTACTAAAAGTGTGTCCCTGTGATTGAGTCTAGCCGCACATGATATCTATGAAAAGCCAAAAAAAAGCATAAAATAACTCAAGTGGCATCTACTCATAGACCACAATGAGCATATCATTAGAAGTAAGACAAACTATGGAATCCTTCTTCCGAAGAAAGATGAAAGAAATCCTAAAGTCCTATGGTGAGATCTAGTCATTTCTATAGAAGTGTTAACCTATGAAAGAGAGAACAAAATGCCCCATCATGGGAGGCGACGTTTCTCTTTGCATTTACGACAAGCGAGTTTGGGCATGTACTCTGTTCACACAAAGAAGCTAAGGGACACTCAAGTACATCAAACAAAGCTACTCTAGCATGCCATACGAGGAGAGTCATGCACAATGTTGTAAGCTTGATTGAAGAGCACCATTTTAGTCACGTCAATCTATCTTCCCCTAGTTGTGTCAAAGTCTAATGGAGACATGAGAGCTCTCAATTTTTAAGTGCATTTCTTGCCTTTTCTTGGTGTTTGCACATATTATTGTGCATTTCCTAGGCTGTCTAGGTTTGTGCCTGTCTACTATTTTTTGTGCCACATGTGTGGGCTCCCATATCAACAGACCGCATTTATTGCAATCAGACTGCACAAGAGCAATCGGCCTGCATTTATTGCCTCTCCCAAAAACAATCGACCAACCAAATTTAGGGCATATTTTTGCAGCCCCCCAATTTTGGTGGAAGTTGGCTACATATAGGAACCCTCCCTCATTTGGCAAATTTGTATCTTGCAGGCTTTGCACTCTCCAACTCTGGTGCTGCCATCATCTCAACCTGATCTGGTGCCCTCACTAATGCTTAGGGCTGCATGCAGGGACTGAACATTCCTCATCATTGTATTCAGCATTCTTCTTCAGTTATTGCACTCTCTCTCTTTTTATTCGTAAAACACTAATGCTTAGGGCTGCATGCAGGGACTGATCAGTCCTCATCATTGTATTCAGCATTCTTCTTCAGTTATTGCACACACACACACACACACACTCTCTCTCTCTCTCTCTCTCTCTCTCTCTCTCTCTCTCTCTCTGTGTTCCTTCTAGACACATCTACTTCAACATTCTGGAGTGTGACTGAGATGAGTATTGACATTTAGGATCCTCTGTGCTGGCCTGAAGGACTGATTTGTATAACCTTGAGTAGGACACGTGCTGTCTGGTAAGATTCAACTTTGCATCACAAGGTTTTTACCCTGTGTGCATTAATTAACCAAGTACACGTGATTGTTGTCTTGGGTAATACTGCATATAAATTCTGCAGAATGGTTATCATCCATTCAGCTGTAGATGTGCCATGGATGTCAAGTTACAATGATATGATGGTTTTCGACAAACTCTAACTTGAATCTTACTGAAATATGACCAGCACTAGCAGGCTACAATATTCCCACCATAAGAATCAAGATTCAAACTACAAGGACCAATCTCAAGTTTATGACAAAATTGGTGGTATTGTAAGACTCATTTCTTCAATTTCCATTATTTTGATAGCAATCGTTAATACTTCTCGGTTATAAAAGCTTATGCAATCATTTCACAGAGCAAAACTTCTCAACTTTTTCATGAAAAATAATTCTGTATCGATCAATTACAATTATTGATGTGTACATCTCAAAACCAAGTATTAAGTTAGAGACTGCAATCCTACGATACTCCAGATGATACATAATGTACGTGACTAAGCATTAGAAAAATCACTCTCTCTTGATCCTTTTTGCCTCGTCTTCAAGTTTTTGTATATCTCGATAGTATCTGCACATCCGACTTAGTACCCTGTTTTGCAAGGCAGACAGACATAAGAATTGGAAAATCTAATGGGCTCCACGCAAAAGTTTGTTTAGTTCTAGTTGAAAATCATAATTGAATTGTAAAAATAAAATCAAACGGGCTGCTATAGTAAAGAGAGATGAACATCAATCCCTGCTATAAAGAAATGCTGCGGAAAATATTTACTAGGGGCTCAGACCACATCCTGGTTAAACTATTGTGCAAACCTTTTAACAGTAAGCAGTCCCTGCAATTGGTTCCTAGCATAGTACCTCCTGCTGTACTGCTAGCATGGAGCTGCCTTCTGGACACAGTCACAGCCTACAGGTGTCCGCTTGCTCATGGAGTGATGACAGGGTGAATTGCACTCTAAGAAATTTTAAAACAGGAATTTCAGAAAATACATGCAGGGTTGCTCAGGCTCAATTGAACCCCACACTTGGAACAGGCCTTCAAAACAAGGACTAAGCTATATTAGAATCAACCCATCCAAGGGGCATTTAGAAATATACATACTTGATCATCCATCGAAAATTATAAGTGTATCAGTATGTGTCTTTCTACCTTTCCTATTGGTACACACTGCTCGAGAGAACATAGTAATCAAACATTCAAACAAAATTTCTGTCAACAGTTTGACTGTAAATCATGTGGTAGTAGATGCTTTGTTCAAAAGACCCCATGTAGATGTCAGAGTGAAGCAGTGCGGAAGTGTATGACCAATACAAAGAGTGAAGAGAGAGAGAGAGGAGAGAGAGAAAGAGACAGTAAAATGCAGAAAATCTGCAGTGAGGAATGCTGTATAAGGATGCAGATATATACATGGGTGCAGAGAGAATGTCTGCGTACGTCTCCACCTCGAAGATCTCACACTCCATGAAACCCGAGAGCAGTCTCCACAGTCTACAGCCTAAAAACTGAGAGCACAACTGTTCAAGAGTGTGGAAACTGGGGCCTATAAATAGCCCGAGAAAAAAACATCGAATAAGGCAGGTCGGCTGCATTAAATGCAGCTGACTCCACAAAACTGTCTGACCACCAGCTGCAGTCTGACCTGCCCTGCCACGTGTCTTGCTGACGTCAGCTCCTGCCTGCCTGTCCAGGGAATGCCAATCTTTTAGCACCCCCTGGCTAAGGGATCTGGAGAACTGTCGAAGTAAAGCCTAAGGAAGCGCCTTCATAAACAAGTCTGCAAGATTGTCCTCTATCTTGCAGTAGACCAGAGCAATGGTCTCATCCAAAATCTTCTCTTGAATGAAATGGTACTAGATCTCCATATGCTTCATCCAAGCATGAAACACGAGTTTCTTGGCCAAAGCAATGCAACTCTCATTGTCGCACTGAAGAACAGTAGGACCTCTCTACGGGCAGCCAAGCTCCTCCATGAGCCTGCGAAGCGACACGGTCTCACAAGTAGTAGAAGACACTACCCGATACTCAGCCTCAATCGAAGATAGGGCAACCGTGGGTTGCTTGCTACTGCTCCAAGAAACAGCACCAACACCCAAGGTAAAGTAATAACCTATTGTGGACCTCCGATGATCCACATCACCAGCCCAATCTGAATCACTCCATCTTGTAAGTACGAAGTATGTAGCACCTGTACTTGCTGGATAATAGATCCCAAGATCAAGGGTCTCTCGAAGGAACCGCAAAATCCTCTGAGCAACTTGCCAATCAAGTCAAGAACATCTAGCTCAACAAGGAGACTCAACATCAATAGGATCTCTATATACTCAATCAGTGTCTCTTGGCACTTGTGTATTTAAATCACTCATGAATTCATTGATTTTACCTCAGCTGCTCAAAAGTTCATTCTCAACACTTGTAATGATTTAAAGCCCTATTGATCAAATCCATTTGTAAGTCTCAATTTCTTTGTGAAAGGTTCGAGTGTCCTCATTGTAAGACCTCCTTCTAAGATGACTGAAGTGGAACAAATAGCAAAGCTTAATGGTCTTGACTTTTGAGGAATTTTGAGCATTATTGACGGAGGAGGAGTTGAGGCTAAAAGCCTGAGAAGGAAGCAACAATGGAGATGCTACATTCTTTGCCAATGCAAAAGGCAAGGGTGGTTCCTCCATAAGAAATGATGGTAACCAAAAGAAGAAGGGCGGTAAGAAGAAGCTGCAGGCAAAGATGATGCATGCCCTATTCTCAAGCCAGCGGTACAACAGCATTATGACCAGAATCAATGTACCTCTGCTCGACAGTATCGCGGCGCAATCGCTGGACGAGGTGAACCTCAATGGGTTCGTAAGAAAGACAATTGAGGCTTCGGCAAAAGCCCTGATGACAGGAGGAAGAGCCGTGGCAGGAGAATCCCCTTCACCTCGATCGACCCGCAAAGCCTCATCCTCCAAGGCCTCCACCATAGGGTTTGGAGGTGTCCTTACCGCAAGCATTCACGAAGCGATAGGGCAGGGACAAGCAGGAGAAGACAAACAGGGAGGTGACGAGAAAAGTGGCGAATCACCGTCGCAGTCCCAGCCTCACGTGGAAGAGCAGTCTCCAAATCAAGGAGCCAACCAATTGCCTATAATGGGTAGCATCCGCCAAAAGAGAATCGAAATGAGATGTAGCCTTCCAATTCAAGTCCATAGGAGTGCTAAGAGACTTGCATGCCGCCATCTTGCACGTAGTCAAGAGTTCCTATACATATCATTGTTGCGAAACAGAGATCCCCCTCAAAGTTTGATACATCTCATGACCTAGGAAGAAATGAAGAAGGCCCATATCCATCATCTTAAACTTCTCAAGAAGTGTTACCTTCATCTGCTCAACCATGTGAGTATGGTCACCTGATCACAATCAAGTCGTCCACATAAAGGACAAACAACACACGACCTCCACCTAAGGTGTGAACATAAAGTAAGGGTAGCCTTGGAACATCGATACCCCAATTTCTCTTGGAGAAACTCAATCTTCTCATTCCAAGCACGGGAAGCCTGCTTAAGGCCATAGAGAGCCTTCCTCAACTTGCACACCTTACCATCAAAAGAAACAAAGTCTAGAGGTTGCTCAACATAGATCTCCTCCTTTAACTCCCCATTCAAGAAAGCAAACCTCACATCTAGCTAATAGACCGGCCATCGCCTATGGCTAGCCAAGGCAAGAACGGCACGAATAGTAACCATCGGAGCTGTAGAGGCAAAAGTATCATGGAAATCAATGCTTGGGCGTTGGGAATAACCTTTAGCAACAAGGTGGGCCTTGTGCTTGCCCAACGTGCCATCACTGTAGTACTTGGTCTTGAAGACCCATTTGACTCCAATGATCTTCTTATAAGGAGGCTTTGGCGGAAGATACCAAGTGCCATTCCTCTCAATCAACTCCATCCCCTGCTCCATCACTCTCCACCAACGATCATGCTATAAAGCCTCCTTCATGGAGATGGGCTCTCGATCCTGCGTGACACTAATCATCAAACAATAATTAGTTTTCACAAGCTCAGTGTGCTATGCCTAGTTCCTCCAAGAATATCCTACGGCTGCCACTCCTTAGGGATCCCCTTAGTCCCTGCATCACAAAGAGTGTCACGAGCCCAACGAGGAGACTGGAGCTCGCCTCCTCGCTCTCCATCTACTGAAGTATCTGGAAGGTCCACTAACGGCTGTGATGCAACCAGTGAGTCCGGTGGCTAGGAACTATGCTCCTCATCCGAAGAAGAGTCCTCAAGAGGCAGAAGCTCCAGAGGAACAATCGCAGGTGCCCAACTATCATCGGGATCTCCAAGAACAAGGTGTTCCTCATCCCCCTTTGAGGCTCAAACTTCCACAAATCGAAAATCATGTCTCATGTAGGCATCCCGCTTGACAAGGTCATACAATCACTAGCCTTGAAATTGCAAGCTAAAGGCCACAAACAGGTCTTTTGGAAGCCGCTTCAAATTTGTCACACTGTGTTTTCGCGATGTTAACATAGGCATCACACCCAACAATCCGAAAATAAAAAACATCTGGCTTAGACCCAAAGTACGCCTCATAAGGAGTCATACCAACAACATCAGAAGTAGGGGATTGATTAAGAATGTGAACTACAGTAGCTACAATCTCAACCCATAGAGGTTCACTAAGGTGTTTGACGATGCTCCATCATGGTACGCACCATCTCGATTACACTGCAATTCTTCCGTTCCAATATGCCATTCTCCTGAGGGGTGTTTGTATTGGCAAACTACCACACTTTGTAGGCACACATGATAAAACATGTCTTCATTGCAAAGCAAGTCTGGGGTTATGTATTTGGTACTAAGAGAAAGTGTATAGGCATTGTTACACAAATGATGTAGGTTCATCTAGCTCATCTTCATGACTAATAGATTGTCAATACCAGCTCCTCCTCACACAACTAATCAGCTAAGATGGGAAGGGCGAGAGTTCCCGAGCACATGCATTGATTGCACTTTTGTGCAAGAGACAAGTCATTCCACATATTCAATCATGCACAATTGGGCCAAGGACTTGGGATGTACTTGCCTCTTTGTATTGAGCATGTAATAAGACATATGTTGCCTTTTTGTGCAAGCAGCTCATGATAGAATATATGACAAAAGGTGATTCACTTGATGCATACATTACTCTAATAAAGAAGAGAGGTGCTTGCTAACATTGATGAGATTATTCCGTATGCATCTCTTATCTCTATTGTCTTGGCTGCTCTACTTAAGTCATATCAAAGTTTTGTCTCTACATTCTACTTGCTCACCAAAGAGAATGCCAATGCATATACTTTTGATGAGTTGGTCTCATTGCTATTGCAAGAGGAGCAATCACAAGTCAATCGCTCCAATATGATGGATACTCAAGTATCTAGAGTGACACAACTTATTAACTTAGTTGTGTCCACACCGCACAAACATTGGGCACTGCCCAAAATTTACCAATTCTAACACCCCCCTTATTGCCAATGTGATAGTGTACAAGGAGTGAATCAATCATCAAAAGGTAGTAAGTTTAAGGATTTTCACAATTCCTCAATATTTTCACATAACAATGCCTTGGTGAAAATATCTAAAACATTCTCCTATATTGGATTGTAGATCATGTTGATCTCTGATCTCCCCTACATGTGATCTCTCTCTAACATAGTCATAATGTATCTCAATGTATTTCAAAAAAGTATGAAACAATGGATTCCATGCTACTGCAATAGCACTCTCAGTGTCTCAAAGAATAGGAGTGAATCCCTCCAAATGAACATGAAGATCAACCAATACACGGCATAGGCAAAGGCATTCAATTGCCGCTATGAAAGCTTCCGTGTACTCTGCTTCACAAGATGGGATAGCCACAATAGGTTGCTTCTTGTTTAGCCAAGAAATGCATGATTGGCCTAGAAAGAAATAATGTCCACAAGTAGACAAACCATATGATTGTGTTCCTTACAAATATCCAAAAACGTGATTTAACAGCTTGCTAATATAGTTTCCTTGGATTACACGGATATCTACTCACCTATGATACTACATACTATATGTCAAGACGAGTGTTGTACAAATAGATACGGCAACCCATAGCTTGGACGTAAATAGCAACATTTGATAGATCACTACCATCATGCATTGAAAGTTTCAACCCTATTTTCATAGGTGTGCTCATGGATTTACAATTTTGCATGTTAAACCTTACTAGCAACTTCTAGACATATTGTAACTAAGACATAACAATATCATATTGATTTTGGGTGAATTGAATGAATCCCCCAAAAAAGTGAAGCAACCATATATCTTACATAACAAAGTAGACTGCAATTCAGCTCTAAAACCTACAATTTCTCTCATTTGATCTAGTAAGCAACATATGATCTACATAAAGAATGATGATTGCTAAATCCCCCCCTTCCTTCTTGACATAGAGGGTGGTTCAACTAGGTTGTTTTACAAACCTTGTGCGGTCAAAATGCATCTATCTTGGAGTATCAAGCACGTGGAGCTTATTTTAAGCCATATAAAACATTCTTCAACTTGCATACCTTGTGCTCTTGGCCTTGCACAACAAAGCCTGGAACTTGTACAGCATGTACTTCCTCTTCCAATTCTCCATTCAAAAATGTTGTTTTAATATCCGATTGATGTACATTACAAGTGAAATGTGCAACTATAGCAATCACAAATCTAATTTAGTCATCCTCGATGTAGGAGCAAATGTTCTCCTAGTTAATGACCTTTTTCCAAGCATATACCTCCATATGTGAAACTTAGTGCAAAGGACAGCTCTACATCTAATGATGAGAAGGCTCAAATGGCCAAGATACCATATGCTTCACTTGTTGGCACTTTGATGTATGCTATGGTTGCTACACGTCCTGACATTGCCTTTGCAGTGGAAGTGGTTAGCAGATACATGGCAAACCCTGGTAAAAAGCATTGGGAAGCAGTGAAAGGTATTATGAGATACCTCAAAGGCACAAAGGATTTGTGCATCTACTTTGGAAAGCAGAAAGCATCTATCGTTGGCTTTACGATTGCAGACTAAGCTAGTCATGCGAACTGTAGAAAGTCCACTTCTAGGTATGTATTTACCTTCACGGGAGAAGCAGTCTCTTGGATCTCCATGCTATAAAAGTGTGTTGCATTGTCTACTACAGAGGCAGAGTATGTGGCTGCCACTGAGGCATGCAAGGAGGCTTTATGGCTTTCACGTTTGTGGGAGAGCTTGGCATTATAGAGTTACCTGTTCTCCATTGTGATAGTCAGAGTGCTATCATGATAGCACGGAATCCGGTCTTTCATGCAAAGACATAGCACATACAAGTGAAGTATCACTTCATTAGAGATCTACTTGATAGCAAGAGCATTGAGCTTGTAAAAGTGTATACAGATAATAATCCTGCAGATCTTCTCACGAAGGGTCTTCTATTACGATTTTTACAAGTATGTCTTCTATCCTCAGCTGATACCCTACTCCACTCTCAGGAAAAACAAGCACGAGAAAATCTCTCTCTCCACCCGACCACGCTCAAGAAGATGCTGGAGTGCCACCCCATCGTGACTCCCTCTACCAACTGTCATTACCTGGTGAGTTCTACTATTTAAGTATTACTCACTTACTTCCTAAGCTCCCCTTAAACCCGTACGGGTGCCCAAAGCCCCACGACGGTCATCCCTCGTGCTTGTCTCCCCATAAGTTACATTTATTAATGCAACATTTCCTCCCTCTTAAGAATCGGTTTTGTCCTCAAAAACGATGGTTGGGAGGTCCAACTATAAATTGGGAAACCTTTTCCTTAAAGTACTTACTCGCTCCTATGTTGAGCTTTCTTCTGAACAATCTTTCCATTTCACCAGATATCCTTGATAAATAGTATTCTTTGTTCGTCTGTTACGAACATTTAAAATTCTTTCTCATTCATGTGGAATAGATTTTTCACCTAATAGCTCTTCAATGTTATCATTTAAGATTAAATTATCCATATCTCCGAGTTTCTTTCTTAGCTTGCTTACATGGAAAACTGGATGTGTTTTACTACCAGTAGATAGTTGGAGCTTGTAAGCCTCTTTTCCCATCCTCTTAAGTATTGTGAAAGGACCACAATACCAGGGTGAAAGCTTTGGACATCATCCCATTTTCATGGTTTTAGTTTGTTCAGGCACCTTAAGATAGACCAATTCCCCTTCCCCAAAGGAGATGTCTCTTCGATGAGGATCTGCATAAGCTCTAGCTCGATTTTTGAGCTTTCTTAATATTTTCTTGAGCAAATTGTAGCATACTATTCATATCCCCCAAGAAATCCTTTGTTGCCTGAACCTTTTCCTTATGCAGTCCTACTGCATGAGGAGCTCTGGGCTGAAACCCGTACATGAGCATAAATGGACTATATCCAGTGGAAGAGTGTTTGGCACTATTATATGCAAACTCTGCTATCGGTAAATACTCTTCCCAATTAGTTTGCCTTTTACTTACATATGCTCTCAACATATCTTCAAGGATTTGGTTAACCCTTTCACTTTTCCCATCTATTTGTGGGTGCTCCGCCGTGCTCATGCTAAGTTTAGTATCCAATTTCCTAAATACATCACGCCAAAATTGACTATCAAATTTTCTATCACGATCAGAAACTACATTTTCCAGAAGGCCATACAATCGGTATATGTTCTCTATGAACAATCTAGCCAATTCTAGTGTTTTAACATCAGTTGAAGTTGGAATAAACCTAGCCATTTTGGTTAACCTATCCACAATCACCCACACAGAGTCGTGCCCCCTCTGTGTTCTAGGTAACGCGACAATAAAGTCCGTGGAGATACTCTCCCATTTTCTCGAAGGAATCTCTAATGGGTGGAGAAGTTCTCCCATTTTCAATCTTTCAGCTTTATTAACCTGGCATTTATTACATTTGACCACATAGTCAAGGACATCCTTATTCATTCCAGACCAATAGAACTGCCTTTTAATAAGACTATAAGTCTTATTAACTCGTGGATGTCCCGCACTAGGGGTATCATGACACTCAAAGAGTATCTGGCGCCTTATTTCTTCATTTTTCGGGACACATACCCTACCCTTGTAGAGTAAATAACCATTATCAATGGTAAAATTCTTCCACTTGAATCCCATTTGAGCAACCCCTAATGCTCCATTTCCTTGTTGAACGTCCTCAGATATTCCTTTCTCAATGGAGGCTCTTCCATTTGGATCCCCATTTTCTATTGCTTCCCATATGTTGAAATATGCTGGATCAACCTGGCATTTTCCTTTTAAAGATTCAAGTAAATCGGAAGTGAACTGAGTAAAACTCAATTCATTTATGATGGGCATTCTGCTGAGTGCATCAACCACTATATTATACTTTCCTTTTCTATACATTATCTCATAGTTGAACTCTTGGAGGAGTTCGGCCCA
The DNA here is from genome assembly GCF_053477565.2 of Lygodium microphyllum. Classification (NCBI taxonomy): domain Eukaryota; kingdom Viridiplantae; phylum Streptophyta; class Polypodiopsida; order Schizaeales; family Lygodiaceae; genus Lygodium; species Lygodium microphyllum. The sequence goes on along the minus strand of NC_141152.1, from coordinate 106,609,908 downwards.
TCTGGCTTTACGCTCTTGTAGATCCGGTTGGTCATTAAGCCACTTAATGCTTTCATGATCCGACAAGATCAAAAGTTTGGCACTGTACAAATAGTGCCTCCATTTCTTCATTGCATGTACTATTGCATACAGCTCCCTCTCATAAACGGAATAATTCCGTTTTGCACGGTCTAATTTCTTGCTTTCAAAAGCAACCGGTTGACCCTCTTGTAATAAGACCGCACCTATTGCCCTGTCACTGGCATCAGCTTCAACGACGAATGGTTTATTGGGATCCACAATTAATAGTACTGAAGCTGTAGCAATAGCTACCTTAAGTTTTTTAAAACTTTCGTTTTGGTCTGTTCCCCAAGTAAAGCTCTTCCTTTTCCCTTTAAGTTGGTCCGTCATTGGAACAAATATCCTGGCATAATCTCGAATGAATCTACGATAAAATCCAAATAAACCTAGGAAGATCTGCAACTCTTACAGGTTCCTTGGAGATGGCCATTCAATAATTGCCCTTACTTTTTCTGGATCAATCTTGATTCCCTCTTTCAAGATAATATGCCCCAAATATTTTGCTTGGGCTGCCTAAGTGCAAGTATCATGACTTTGGACATGTATGTGATGCATGTCAGTTTAAAAAGCAAACACGCTTTTCATTTATGAGACATGTATGGAATAGCTCACGACCCTTGCAGTTGATACATTCAGATGTATGGAGTCCGTCTCATAATGCTTCGTTTGGTGGTGCTCATTACTAAGTATCCTTCATTGATGATTTCAGCAGGTATACTTGGCTTTACATATTGAAACAAAAGGATGATGTGTTTGATGCATTCAAGGACTTCAAGAAGCATACTGAAAATGAGTTGAGCTGTAAAATTTCATGTCTTAGATCAGATGGAGGTGGAGAATATGTCTCTAATTGCTTTGACAGGTACCTTGCTAAACATGGGATCAGAAGACAGTTAACTTGCAGCTATACACCGCAGCAAAATGGTGTGGCATAAAGGGAAAATAGGATACTGATGGAATCGGCAAGAGCTATGCTGAATCACAAAAGTTTGCCAAATGGTTATTGGGCTGAAGCAATAGTGACTGCTGTGCATGTGCTGCATAGAACCCCTACAGTAGGAATTCATGATGTAACTCCATATGAGAGGTTGTATGGTCATAAGCCTGACATTTCACACTTAAAGATATTTGACAGCATTGCATATGTGCATGTTTCTAATGAAAAGAGGAAGAAATTTGATCCTAAAGTTATTAAGAGTGTGTTCCTTGGTTATGCACAAGACCGGAAAGCTTACAAGTGTTATGTACCGTCTACACAAGAGACATTGATTAGCAGAGATGTTTTTTATGAGCTGACATCATGGTATGGTAATCCTGTTGTAGTGGCTACTGATGGATCAGCAAGCACTAGTAATGCTGAAAATACACCTACAATGAGTACATCTATGAGTTGTCCTACATGTGATGGGTCACCTACAGTAAGTCCTTGGTCAGGATACTTACAGAGTCGTACTCCTACGTCCACTAACATGGATATGCCAGTGAGGGGGAGATTGGATAAGGAAAAAGAAAAGATGCTTAAGGATGTGACAGATCCACTTACAACAGGTTATGAGTCATCTAACAGCGACAGTTTGGATAGTGAGTTGAGCATTCCATCTGTTATGACGCTTGGGGCAAGGCAAAGTCGTTATGTACCGCCTCATGAGAGGCAAGCTCAAAGTGAGCCACAATTACGGAGATCTGAGAGAGTTAGAAAACCAGTTGACAGATTTACATACACTAGTTATTCAGCCCGCCATTATGCATATATGGCTAGTGTGACAGGTTACAAAGAACCTACAAAGTTTAATGATACAGTTACAGATGATAACTGGTGTGCTGCCATGGATGAGGAGTATGCAACCTTGGCTGCGCATGCAAAGGCTGGATATTATGGCAAATGGATGTCAAGAATGCTTTCTTGAATGGTGATTTGGTTGAGGAAGTATATATAGAGCAGACTTAAGGCTATGTTCACTCGGACTTTCCTACACATATATATAAGTTGAAAAAGGCTGTATATAGATAGAAACAAACACCTAGAGCATGGAATGCTCAGATCAGCAGTTATTTACAACTACATGGATTTAGATTGGGTGATGCAGATCACAGTTTGTTCACGAAGAAGACAAATCATGGATATGTATTTCTAGTGGTTTATGTAGATGATCTTATCATCATTGGAGATGATGAAGAGGACATTGTTGAAATTAAATCATGTTTACAGGCTAAATTCAAAGTCAAAGACCTTGGTGAACTAAAGTATTTTCTTGGGATTGAGGTAGTCTCTACGCTTCAAGATATATGGCTGCTACAGAAGCAGTATGCTCATGACATGTTACAAAAGTATGGTATGGTTGAATGCAAGCCTATGGAGACACCTCTTGATTAGAATGTCAAGCCCCAGATTGTTGGGAATGACATAGAGAATGTGACCATGTATCGACAGATGGTGGGCAACTTGATATACTTGACTATTACTCGTCCTGACTTATGTTATGTTGTGGAGCTAATAGTGAGTTCATGCAGAAGCCTCGCAAACCACATTTAGATGCAATCAGGAGGATCATTAGATATTTAAAGGGTAATACAGGTTATGGGTTGTTTTATGCATATGAAAAATCTCGACTTGGCAAGGTTTACTGATGCTGATTGGGTTGGTTGTGCCTGTGACAGGAGGTCAACCAGTTGTTATGCATTTGGATTGGGCGACAATATGATTAGTTGGCAAAGCAAGAAACAGCCTATTGTTGCATTGTCTAGTACAGAAGATGAGTACACAGGAGCTGCCTTAGCAGCTTATGAAGCAATTTGGTTTATGAAACTGTTGAAAGACTTGGATATACAGCTAGAAAGCAGAGTGAGATTGCATTGTGATAACCTCAGCAGTGTTATGTTGGCTAGCAATCCTGTCTACCATAATGCTAGGTCCAAACATATTGAGGTTCACTACCATTTCATCAGAGAAATGGTTCTTACAGGGCAGATTGACTTGATTCATGTGAAGACTGAAGACCATGTAGCATATATATTTACCAAGCCTCTTGGTAAAGAAAAGTTCATATACTTCAGACAGCTACTTGGAGTTTATCAGATGGTTTGAGCTTGAGGGAGAATGTTAGAATATCAAGCTCCCGCTACTCTTCAGTCAGTCTATCTTTATGTGTGTAACCGACATTAGTTGGATACAGCTGTACATGTGTGTGACATTCAATAAGTCGGTGTAGTCAGTGACTTAACCACAATTAGTCTTGGTTAGTCATACCTATGTGTATAAGTCTCTTTCAGTTAGTATGATGAACAATGAGCTGAGACTCATCTTCCGCTCCACTCTGTCTCTCTCCCTCTCTTCCAACACTGAATAGGTTGCATCAAACTGCGGGATGAAAGTCAAAGCTTTCAATCTCCTAGCTATCCAAAATCCATTGGATTAGCACTTCCGTGACGGCCTTGCATTTGCATTCCTTGCCCCATAAGTACCAACTGTTTTATTCCATTAGCATCTTTGGAAGCTTCAAATGAAGGGTTTGGCATTATCTTCGGTACATCTTGCTGTCCCAAAGGTGTAGAAGACGTCTTCTTCTTCTTGCCTTTGCTGTCCTTCTTTGGAGCATTCAAAAATCTGGCAAATTGAGGATCCTTTGCCAATTTAGCAAAGAGATTTACTACTGTCCTCATCCACTTCTTGAACTGGTCATCAAATTCCTCTTCACTTTGCTGGTCATCAACCTCCTTATGCCCTAAAGGCCGTGCATCTTGCCCAACAGCAACATTTTCAGGTTGCTGTCCATAATATCAGCCTTGTCCTCCAAGGTCAAGCATTGCATTTCCTTCATTCCCATGTGAACGTTCATACTGAGAGGCATCATCATTGCTTGAGTCTATCTCACTATGTGAAGACATATTGCTGTAATTTCTCAGCTGCGAGTAAAAATCAAGGGATTGAGTGGTATCACGGCAATGGAACCATGCAACCAGCCTTCCTTCCGTGGATGGGTGGTAAATCCCTGATTACAACTTAATTACAACAGCAAACAATTAATGCAAATCTGAAAATACAAATTTACCTACTGATCTTGGACAATGTAAATTCGATTGGCTCCAAAATTGGTGCATCTTTCAGTATTTCTTTAGCTTTATTGACGAAGGAGTTGATTTACAATGGGATTCTCCCAATCCCTTTTGGTATTCCAACTCCCCTTGCTGTACAAAATCATCAGCAAGTCTCCAATTTGATTTGCCCTTTGATTCGAGCAATCGATTGGCCTTCACCCGCTTTGATGGGGATGGAAAATACCCCAAATTCAATTATTTGCTGGTCCCTCCACTTGAATAGGCTAAAAACAGCTTCAGCCATGTTGAATCTAAGTCTTGCAGCTTCCAATTTCTAGCACTGTAGAGAGAGAAAATTCAGAATTTTGTCGCAAAGAATGACTGAAAATCAGTCAAATGCAACTGTTGCCTTGCCACAACAGCATGTAGATGCAAAGAACTAAAGAAAATCAGTCATTTACTGCTGCTGCCCTGTCTCAACAACCTGTAGATGCTGTCACCTACTGTTGAATGGTCTTCCTCTACCCCTAGCTGCCTCAAAAGGTCCTCCAATGGCAGCAAATCAGACCAACAGCCTCCTCTCCCTCTCTCTTGCAGGCTGAATTTATAAAAATGCTTCTCTCCAGTCTCTAAAGACGTTTTTCAATCTTGCATGGGCATTTTTGATAAGTGGCAACCCTCCCAAATGATTTTTCTTGCATTTTCCATAATTAAATATTAATTTTCAGTCTTTAATCTAATAACTATTTCGGTTCTCTGAAAATTAATCTAATAACTATTTCGGTGCTTTGAAAAATTATCTGACTAGCCAATAATTAAATTGGCTAGGCAACTTCCATTCCCGAGTGTCTCTGTGCCATCTTTGACCATCAAATTGACGTTAGGTACCATTAAACGCCACTTCTCTAGTGTTACCAACTGACACTTATGGCCAAATGAATGACCTAGGCCAATAACTGGCACCACATACTCCCAATAACCTGTGCGGTATAACTTATAGCAACCTTTGCCTTTGACATCCCGTGATTTCTTCACGTCCCGAGCTCATAAATTTCCTTTAACCCCAGTTGCACCTCACATATGTAACATTTAGTTAATCATGTGATTAAAAATTAATCCACATGTTAAGTGAGGTTTCAAAAATACATATCCTCATGACATTCCTTGAGTTTTTAACTACTTTTTTTCGAGGGGAAAGAAAAACCCTATTCTTGGAGATCCGAGTCATAGTCGAGCACCATAGCCAGTGTATATGGAGCCTATGCCTCTAAAGACTCCACCGACCAATGAGAAGATTGCTTCTCCACCAAATTCCCCACCAATGGATATTCTAGAGCCTTCGATAGAGGCAGAGCGATAAGGGAAGTATCGAACGCCTTCTCGGGCTTGTGAGACACTCCCTGATGCAAGGACTGGGGGCTTCCCAAGGAGTGGCATGTTGAGCTAAACACACTTTACAATTGATTAGCGTTTTTAAAGAGCCCCAAAACACACTTAATAACGCAAATTTGGTACACGGTTCGAGAGAGTTTCAATGGTCCCCCAATATCCTAATTTTTGGGACACTCTTCAATATCTATAAATAGTCAAGCTCCCCACCATTCACCCTTATCCCTCTAGTGCAGGTTCTCACTCCTCTATTGTGTTTGGTCCATCTACCATCGTCATCTCACAAACTGCCTCCTCCATCGTGCATTCGACTCTCCATTAGCCACGTGAGAGGTGGCAACCCTTCCTCATTATCAACCGTCAGCCTTGTAGTCTACATTCGACCTTTTCACCCCCAAGTAACAATTGACAACCATCTTCTTACTCCTCCCCGGGCTTGTGAGACACTCCCTAATACAAACATTAAGATGCTTCCCAAGGAGTGGCATATTGAGCTAAAACACACTTTATAGCTTATTAATATTTTTCTATAGCCCTAAAACACACTTAATTAATGAAAAACACAAATTTCGAGCGCAGTTCGAAAGAGTTTTTGTGGTTCCCCAAAACCCTAATTTTTGGGACACTCTTCAACATCTATAAATAGATAGGTGCCCACCATTCACCCTTGTCCCTTTAGTGCAAGTTCTCACTCCTCCACTATGTTTAGTCCATCTACCATCACCAACCCACAAACTACCTCCTCTGTCGTGCGTTCGACTCTCCATTAGCCACGTGATAGATGGCAGCCCTCCCTCATCATCAAGCATCAGTCCTCCAGTCTGCATTCGGTCGTTTCACCCCCAAGCAACAATAGGCAACCATCTTCTCCCTATTCGTGACCATCTTCTCCTTGCTAACGAACATCCTACAACTGCGTTTACAGCTTCCTCTTGTCGCCCTCTACTCCAAACACCTTCCTTGCTGCCGCCTCAATCATTTGACCCTCTGGTGATCAATGTTTGGTGTTTTCCTGGACTAGCATACTCTCACTAGTGGTCACAACACTTGGAATCCATCTTCAGCGAACGTCACTCTCCAACACTGCATTGCTCTGCCCTTGGGCATTCTATACACTCTTATATTCATCTACAGCATTCCTTCACTTCAAAGTTTCTTCTCTACGTGTTTATCCCTATGTTTGAGTTTTGAATTTTTGTGTTTTGCATTTTGCATTTAGGGTTTGAGTTTTGCTTGTCTTTGTGTTTCAGTCTTGATCGTACATGTTGTGTTTCCTCGGTGCAAACCCTAACATATCTTCACATGGTATCAGAGCTAGTGCTCTTCTAAAGAGTATCTTGCGGGGATTGTGGAGGCTAGTCTTTATGCGAAACTCTCACACAACTCGATAGACTCATAATGTCTCAAGTACCTTCTTCTTCGGATCCCATGGCACTCTATCAAGCTTCTCCATCATTGGAAGCTTTGAGAAGACATTATGGTCTCAAGAAGAAGATAGACACACCTTCAACTTTACCATCTTCTTATCCTTGTTTTGGTCATCTTACAAATTGCGCATCACGTAGTTCAATTTATCCTCCTCCAACGAGTGCTACTACTCCGTCTAGACTGATTGGTGAGACTAGCCATCTCTTTGATCTTGGAGGGATTATGACATTCGGCACCTCTCGCGATCCATCTCCTTTATCTCCATTAGGCCTTGTGTCGGGTTCATATAACCCTTTCAAGTCATATGAGCCAAAACCCTCTTTTATTTCTCCTTTTAGTGTGCAAGATCCGAATGGTTTCCAGTATGTTATCTTTAATAGAGAAGGCTCTTGAAGCAAATACTCTTCATCAAGTATATCTCTACCATCTGTTTCATTTAAGCAAGTAAACCGCACTTCTCAACTCCCTCTCATCCCTCCACTATCTTTTCCACATTCTGATCTACTCACATTCTCATTCCAAAATCTTAGATTACACTTCGCTTCCGCTCAAAGCACACTAGGGATTGGATTTTCCATCTCCACTCCTAACACACTCTCTTTCTCCATCCCACCATCTACCTACTCTCCCATCACTCCACAAAGATTCCAAAATCTTGGATTACATTCCACTTCCGCTCAAAGCATACTAGGGATTGGATCTTCCATCTCTGCTGCTAATACTCTATCTTTCTCCATCCCACTATCTACCTACTCTCCAATCACTCCACCTCTTTGTGTATCGTTAGGGAAAATGCCACTTTTTAACATTGTACCTTCCATATACCCCCACTTTACCACATCCTTCCACACTAGGATAGTTATGATGGAAATCCCCCTCACTACCCTTGGACACTCACAAACCCCCCCATATGACCTTTCAAACACAAGAATATCCACCCTTTGCTTATGGACTATCGTTCCACATCCCTTGGGTCACTCCTACGTATGGATTTCCATCCTCTACTCCCCGTGTCCCTATCCCTTCACCATGGGCTCCTTAGGCAGTTACCATACCCATCCCTAGTTCATCCATGCCCACATTTGGATCCGCTGTGCACACTTCTTGTATGCATGGTAGGCACTCTGGGATTCCTTCCCAAGTGTACTCCACTCCCCCACCCTATCCCCCTATTCAACCTACCCCCATTATCACCTCCATCTCCTAGCACTGCCACTCTTGTTGCAACGACCAAAAATACCTTCATGGATAAGACTCGTTTTAACGAGACGTGTAACAAACCTTTTGAATATCAATTGTTACAAAGATATATTGACTCAATTAATTTGATGCTCATGTACTTTGAAAGGCGATTTGTATTATTTAAGTGTTTTAAAATATGATTAATGTTCATCTTTCTATTCAAGGATAATCAATGACCCAAATATCCTATAATTATACTTGGATGGTCATTGAAGAGATACCAAGAGAAGTTAAAAGTTTAGTCGAGCGATTAGATTGACCAAAAAGCTCAAATGACTAAGACTTTTACACTCAAATAATCGTATTAAATAGAAGCCCATTGTCACAACTCTATAGAAACAGAATTTGTATCCTTATTCATTAATTTGTTTATATAATGATTTATTAAATTTGTTTCCTTTGCACTAATTAGATATAAAGAAAAGTGCATTGGAGCTAGCCACTGATGAGTGGTCACAGTTTATGGTGGACCCACGCCGTGGGTTAGAGAAAAGATAAATCACACTTCCACCTATATGGCCCGATTGGGCACCTGTGACCAGAACTCATGTATATCAGGGTTAAACTCGCACACAGAAAGGATTGATGCCTTGAAGTGTGGGCTAGATCCGCCAAAACAGACAGTTACAATCAACAAGATGGCATGATCATGAAATGCTTGTACAATGTGCATGTGTGGGCTGAAAGCTTGAAATGCACATTTCTTTGCATAGGAAAGTCACATGAAGATTCTGATACCATTTTTGCGATGTACACGGAAAAAGCTTTCATATGACACCCATATTGGGGGATCCCTAAATTTTAGGAGCCTCGAATTAGCCTAAAAATGCTAGTCCTAAAAAATAGGGATGTCATTCTAAAAATAGTAAATTCTGTACTCTAACTGTGCTTACTAAATTTAGTTGTTTCTATTCTTGACAGTATTCAGCCCAAAAAGAAAGGCCATAGAGAAGAGACAAGTGTCAAGACACTTGTCACAAAAGTTTCCAAGTGTCCCACCACTTGTCACATCTCATGACATGTGGCTGGACACTAGTCTTGTGCTACTCCACTTTCCCCTTTTGTACTAGCTCTTCCCTCTCCTATAAATAAGAGCATCTTCAACCCTCAATCTTATCTCCATTACTTTTATATTTTCATGGCTGTAATTTTGTGAGTAATTTTCATTTTCAGCTTTAAGTGTTCATTCTCTTTTATATTAAATCTCGAAAACAAGCGAATTTCATAATTGTTAAGCATACTACATTGTTCGGGGCGTTTACACCCATATAATGAGTGGTTTCAAAAAGTGAAACCAGATGCCCATGATCAAAGAAACAAATCATGAACCGGTGAATCTATATAATGAAGCTTTTCAAAAGCTAAATTTTTCAACTACTAAAATTTAGAATATTACTATTTTTGAAAGTTGCTCAAATGGAATTTATGTTCACGTCAAAGGCTCCAAAATTTCACAAACAACAATTTTGTCTTCAATAGCTATCTCAAATTCTTAACGATTTGAGAGATTTTTAGAGTAGAAGGTTTGAAAGCTTCTTTCTCTAGAAAAGTGACATGTAGCATCTAGAATAGCACAACTGTCATTTTGAAAACAAACACTTATTATTTGTAGCCTCTGTCAGAGTGCAGCGGTGCGGAAGCGTAGGACTGAGAGAGAGAGAACGCAGAGAGAGAAGGGAGAGAAAGAGACAGTGTACACTGAAGATCTGCTGTATAAAGAATGCTGAATACAAAGATATACACGGGCGCAGTGCGCTGGACTGCGTGTCTCCACCTCGACGATGCGACCTGCTGTCCACCTCGAAGTCTGCTGCAGTCTGCACTGTCTGCTGTCTGAAATCTGTGAACAGAGACAGAGATCTGCACGGCACCGGTCTGTAATCTGCGACAGAGAATAGTGGCCAGACTGCTGAAAACGTCAGCAATAAATAGGCGAAAAATCACCTAGAACGGGGCTCAAAACTGGGGCGCAGCCTGGAATAAAATGGCTGCAGGCAGTCGGACTGCCACGTGGCAGTCCGACTGCTGCAGGTCCGACTGCAGCAGTCCGACTGGACTGCACCAGGCTGGCTGTACCTGCCTGGCTGTGATCCTCTCTAACACCCCCTCTCAGAGCTTGGGCAGGGCAGAAGCCTGAGGGATCTGGAATGTTGCCGAAGTAGAGCCTGAGGAAGCGCCTTCGTAAACAAATCCGCAAGATTATCCTCCGTCTTGCAATACTCCACAGTGATGGTCTCATCCAAAAGCTTTTCTCGGATGAAATGGTACTGGATCTCAATGTGCTTCGTCCGGGCATGAAAAACAGGGTTCCTTGCCAAGGCAATGCAACTCTCATTGTCACATCGCAGCAATGTAGGACGAGTCTGGGGGCACCCAAGCTCCTCCAACAATCTCCGAAGCCACACAACCTCGCATGTGGTGGAAGACGCGGCCCGATACTCCGCCTCCGTAGACGAAAGGGCTACCGTGGGCTGCTTCTTGCTACTCCATGAAATAACACCTGCACCCAAAGTAAAGCAGTAACCTATTGTAGACCGCCTGTGGTCCACGTCACCGGCCCAATCCGAGTCGCTCCAACCTGCAAGTACAAGATCTGACCCATCTGTCCCTGCGGGGTAATGAATCCCCAAATCAGACGTCCCCCTCAGATACCGAAGTATCCTCTGAGCAGCCTGCCAATGCACCGTCTTAGGTTCACTCATGAACCCTGCCAAGAGCCCAACAGCAAAACATAGATCAACCCTGGTGTTGAGAAGCCAAATCAAAGACCCTATCAACTGTCGATAGCGGGAAGCATCCGCCAAAGGAGAAGCTGAGTGGGAAGTGGCCTTCCAGTTCGGATCCATAGGAGTAGAGAGGGCCCGACAATCTTCCATCTCAAAAGTCACCAAGAGCTCCTGTACATATCTCTGTTGGGAGAGAAAGATCTCCCTCTGAGACTGATAAATCTCATGGCCTAAAAAGAAATGGAGTAGACCCAAATCCGTCATCTCGAACGTCCGATGTAAAGCTGACTTTGTCTCCTGGACCTGCTGTGCATCATCACCTGTGACAATCAAATCATCAACATATAATACAAACAGCACACAACCATCCTCGGAAGTGTGAACATACAGCTGCGGATCGGCCTTGGACCGCCGATATCCCAACTGAGATTGGAGGAACGAATCAATCTTCTCGTTCCACGCTCGCGGGGCCTGCTTGAGGCCATACAGGGCCTTCTTCAACCTGTAGACTTTCCCATCTGAAGAACCAAAGCCAGGAGGCTGCTCGACGTAGATCTCCTCCTTCAAATCACCATTCAGGAAGGCCGACTTCACATCCAGCTAATAAACAGGCCATCTCCTATGGCCAGCCAAAGCAAGAACAGCTCTAATGGTTGCCATACGAGCGGTAGGGGCAAAGGTGTCATGACAGTCAATACCTGGGCGCTGGGCAAAACCCTTAGCAACAAGGCGAGCCTTGTGCTTATCCAAAGTACCATCACTGAGATATTTGGTCTTGAAGACCCACTTGACTCCAATCACCTTCTTCTTCGGGGGGCATGGCACAAGTGACCAAGTGCCATTCCTCTCAATAGCCTCCAACTCAGCTTCCATAGCTGTCTTCCATGGGGCGGACTGTAAAGCCTCCTTCACGGAGGTGGGCTCTCGATCCTGCATAACTCGGGACATCAAACAATAATTGGAGCAAACAAGCTCCGAAGAATGCGCCTGGTGCCTCCGTGACCGCCGCGGACCATCCTGCGGTCCCCACTCCTCAAGAACCCCCTCGATCCCTGAATCACGGAGTGTGTCACGGGCCCAGCGAGGAGGCCGAACCTCCCCTCGTCGTTCTCCATCAGTAGAAGACTCTGGAATGTCCACCGGTGGTAACTCCTCAGAAGGATCCGGTGGAATAGTAGACTCTGTGTCAGAAACAGAATCATAATCAAACGGCACAGGCTCCAGTGGAACTGTAGAAGGAGCCAAACTCTCCCCTGGATCTCCAAGAACGGGATGCTCCTCACCCGTTGAAGAAGCCGGAACCTCCACAAACCGCACATCACGGCTAGTATATACATCCCGCTTGACGGGATCATACAGTCGGTAGCCTTGGGACTGGGAGCTGTAGCCAACAAATACCTGTTTGCGGGAAGCCGCTTCGAATTTGTCACGGTGAGCTTTGGGAATGTGAACATAGGCATCACACCCAAAGACCCGAAAGTAAGAAACATCTGGCTTCAACCCAAAATACGCCTCAAATGGAGTCATCCCTTCCACGGCCGAAGTAGGAGATCGGTTAAGGATGTGGACTGCAGTAGCCACAGCCTCGGCCCACAGAACCTGAGGGGTCTGTCGGTGCTCCATCATGGTGCGCGCCATCTCGATCACACTGCGGTTCTTCCGTTCTAGAATACCATTTTCTTGAGGAGTATTCGTATTGGCAAACTCCTGGTGAATTCCTCTATCTGCACAAAACCGAGCAAATTCATTAGACACAAATTCACCTCCCTTGTCGGATCGCAAGGTCTTCAACTTCCGGCCTGATCGGTTCTCCTCAAAGAGAAGCCAATCCTTGAAGTGCGAGAAAGCTTCTGACTTTAGTGCCAAAAAATAGGCCCATGTCATCCTGCTATAGTCATCCACGATCAGCATAAAGTACGAGCTCCCACGCAGGGACTCATTCCTCATAGGGCCACATAGATCCGTAGATACTAACTCCATCGGCGAAGTAGACCGCCGCGAAGCGGTGTGGGGAATGGCATCCCGATGCTGCTTCCCCCTTATGCAGGAGACACATGGCTGCTGGCTCACCACTATATCCGGCAACCCTCGAACAAGCTGTCCCCGTGACGCCTTCCGAAGATAGTCATAGTTCAGGTGACCAAACCTAGCATGCCATAATTCAGACTGTGACTGTGAGGTAAGAAGAAGAGTAGAGAGGGCAGTGGAAGACTTCAATTTGTAAATGCCGTTCTCCTCATATCCAGATGATAGAACCTTCCTCGATTCACGATCAAGGACTCGCACTGTAGAACTGTCAAACTCCACCAGAAGACCAAGGGAGCAAATCTTATGGACTGAAAGGAGATGGTACCCCAATCCTGGTACATGCAAAACCTCTGAGGTATGGGTGCCACCTCGTCCATCCGGAATAAGCTGCATCTTACCCCGACCTGCAATAGAAACTGAAGAGCTGTCTCCAATGAGAACCTGCCCACGCGAAGGTCGCAGCTGGGCAACACCATCTGATGAAGGAGTCATGTGCCGTGAGGCACCACTATCAACAATCCACTCTCGAGCTTGGGGAGCCGCCAGCGCAGCATCAGAAGCATTCGGTGAAGCGTCCTCAATGACAACTAGATGTAGAAATGCAGCTGATGAGGGTGCAGCCACCGCTCCAGAATCCTTAGTATCCTTCTTCTTGGTGTCCTTCGAGTCTTTGTCAGGGCAATCCTTCTTCCAATGGCCAGTCTTTCCACAAATATGGCATGTGGAATCTTTGTCCTTGTCCTTCTCCTTGTCCTTCTTGGACTTGTTATCCCCCTTCTTCTTCTTTTGGTCCTTCCCCTTCTTCTGAGAGGCTTGACCTGTTAACGCCTCCGTCTTGGAAGCATTCTGTCCCTTTAACTGTTCCTCTTGGTCCAAGACCATAGGAACCAACTCTTCCCAGCGAAGAGTAGACTCTCGCCCCGAAGCAATAAGGGCAGAGTAAAATGTACCGAATCGTGGCGGCAACTGGGACAATAGTGTGATCGCCATGTCTTCGGAGGAAATCGGCTTCCCCGCATTCTGAACCTGCATCTGTAACTGCCTTAGCTTGTTAATGTGTTCCCTTAGCGAAGAAGACTTATTGACGGACAAGGTCCACATCTGTACCTCCAAAGAAACCCTCTTCATCAGGGTCATCCGATTGTACATTTGATCAAGCTCCAGCCATATCTCACGAGCCACCGTCAAGTGCTCGATGTGAGCGATCACGGCTGTAGTGCATGATAGAAAGAGAAAGGATCGAATCCTGGCATTCAGTTTGTCCCAATGAGACTGGGCCCTGGCCAACTCCGCACGAGCATCGGAAGAGAGTTTGGACTCATCTCTTACCGAAGGCCGGTCAATATCTTCCTGTACCAACTCCGCCAGATCATAGGACTCAAGGATGGCCAACATCATAACGCGCCAAATGCGGTAGTTGTCGCCGTCGAGCTTCTGATCTGTAGGAAGAGCCGGTAAGACAGGCACCTTCCGGTCCATAATCGCCTGGAACTCCAAGTCCATCTCTGTAGACATCTGCACCTGTAATGCCTTCTCAAATGCAAAAGCAGCCCCCTCTGACTGAGTAAACTCAGCCTGCTAAGGCTCTTCAGCGTCCCGAAGCTCCTTCACCCGCCGGAGGCGATGAAAAAGCAAAACCTACACTTTTAGGTTGAAAACTCAAACTTTCTCCGCGTCAAACAGCAGTAAACAGCAGCAAATCCACCACCTGTGCGCCCACACTCGTTTCAGCCTTGTTCCAAGGCGCAGCCCTCCTGTCTGCCCTTAAACGCAAAAAACGCAAATTTGTGTCGCGATGGAAACTCCTCTTCAGGTTGATTCTGCGCTCAGTCAGCCCTCAAACACTGCTCTGATACCATGTCAGAGTGCAGCGGTGCGGAAGCGTAGGACTGAGAGAGAGAGAACGCAGAGAGAGAAGGGAGAGAAAGAGACAGTGTACACTGAAGATCTGCTGTATAAAGAATGCTGAATACAAAGATATACACGGGCGCAGTGCGCTGGACTGCGTGTCTCCACCTCGACGATGCGACCTGCTGTCCACCTCGAAGTCTGCTGTAGTCTGCACTGTCTGCTGTCTGAAATCTGTGAACAGAGACAGAGATCTGCACGGCACCGGTCTGTAATCTGCGACAGAGAATAGTGGCCAGACTGCTGAAAACGTCAACAATAAATAGGCGAAAAATCACCTAGAACGGGGCTCAAAACTGGGGCGCAGCCTGGAATAAAATGGCTGCAGGCAGTCGGACTGCCACGTGGCAGTCCGACTGCTGCAGGTCCGACTGCAGCAGTCCGACTGGACTGCACCAGGCTGGCTGTACCTGCCTGGCTGTGATCCTCTCTAACAGCCTCTACTTTTCACTTTTGAGCACCCAAGCCCCACACCTATATATTGGAGGTTTCTCTTTTTATTTGCAATAAGCTCTCATACTAAAATATCAGCCACATGCTTTATACTCTTCTATCTATCTCTCATCCAAGAAACACTTTCTACTTAGCATTAAAGAAGAAAATCAGCTCGCTGCTCGGAGTTTGCAAAAATTAGGATTTCAGAATTACAACAAATCAGCCCTTTTGTATATGGTTCAAGCACTTCGTGTCTATGGTTTTGTTTCAATAAATTCCTTTGAAGGAGGAGGAACCAATTGCCCTCTCCACATGGTGTCTCTGTTAGCAGAGTATTTGTCAGCTTATGTGTGAGTCTGAGCTTGATCTGGGCTGGGCATTTTTATTAGGTATTTTAGGTATTTTTCTGGTGTGGCATTTTATGCCAGTGGAGCATTTTTATGCACCAGTCGGCCAGCTTTAATGCTGTCCGACCAGCATTATTGCTCCCCACTTTTTCAGCCTATTTATACTCAGTGGCTCCTCCTCAGTCAGTCACTTCATCTTCACCATCTGCAGACTCTGTGGAGAGAGGAGCCAGTGCCAGTGCTAGTGCCCACGCAGCCAGTGACTCACTGTTGTATGCGACTGTCTCGTGTTCAAATATATGGATTCCATTTCCCGTGCATACATCTGAGTTCTCATCTGTATCGTGTTCTTTCTTTTCTCTTTTTGTCTTGTGTTTCAGCAGTTTATTTCAGCACATGTTTATGCTTCCACCGCTGCTCCACTTCTGACATGGTATCAGTTTTCAGGATTTGTGTTTCTGCTGTGTTTTCTTGCTGATTTAAGGACTGTTTTGTACCCCTGCTGCTCAGACGACTGCTGTCGCAGCCAGGCGACCTGTTTTGGGGCTGTTTACAGCCTGCGTTTTTTGCAGTCTTTCTATCGCCTGCTGTCTACGCACCCTCTGCTGCCTGTGTTTTTCATCTGCAGCTGCTGGCGACAGTTTTCTACCTGTTTTTCTCCAGTTTACAGCTGGGCATTTTTATTAGGTATTTTTCTGGTGTGGCATTTTATGCCAGTGGAGCATTTTTATGCACCAGTCGGCCAGCTTTAATGCTGTCCGACCAGCATTATTGCTCCCCACTTTTTCAGCCTATTTATACTCAGTGGCTCCTCCTCAGTCAGTCACTTCATCTTCACCATCTGCAGACTCTGTGGAGAGAGGAGCCAGTGCCAGTGCTAGTGCCCACGCAACCAGTGACTCACTGTTGTATGCGACTGTCTCGTGTTCAAATATATGGATTCCATTTCCCGTGCATACATCTGAGTTCTCATCTGTATCGTGTTCTTTCTTTTCTCTTTTTGTCTTGTGTTTCAGCAGTTTATTTCAGCACATGTTTATGCTTCCACCGCTGCTCCACTTCTGACATGGTATCAGTTTTCAGGATTTGTGTTTCTGCTGTGTTTTCTTGCTGATTTAAGGACTGTTTTGTACCCCTGCTGCTCAGACGACTGCCGTCGCAGCCAGGCGGCCTGTTTTGGGGCTGTTTACAGCCTGCGTTTTTTGCAGTCTTTCTATCGCCTGCTGTCTACGCACCCTCTGCTGCCTGTGTTTTTCATCTGCAGCTGCTGGCGACAGTTTTCTACCTGTTTTTCTCCAGTTTACAGCCTGCGTTTTGCTGATTCAGCATCTCTCGTGGCTGGATGACTGTTACTTCAGGCCGTTTTCTCTGTTTTTGGCAGTTTTTGACTGATTTTTTTGACTTTCTGCAGCAGATTTTGTCTTCTATTGATCAGATTTTGGGTTCTAATGTGAACTCTCATTTTCTGTAGTCTGTGCTTGTGTTTTGGCTGTGTTTCCTCTCTAAATTCCATCTCTTCTCTACTTCTCTTCTTATCCTCTCCATATGGCTCCTCCGTGCACTTCCACTGATGATAAGTTACATGGACCTGATTATCTCACATGGAGTGCTGTCATGAAAGCTTGATTTGTGCAGAAGCGACTATGGTACATCGTCTGTGGAGCTATTGCTCGACCTCTCCGTCCTTTTCCTCTTCCTGAAGACTTTGATGAGGACAACCATGAGGACGCGGTGCTCACATGGGACTCGGACGATGCCCGTGCTTACTTGGCGTTGCTTCGCTGTATTTCTAAAGCGGTCTTACTGGCGGTTACCTCCTGTAGGACGTCTCCTGAAGTATGGCAGAAGTTGCAGCAGATGTACGAGGCACCTTCCACCATGCGGGCCGTCACACTTTATGGCCAGCTCCAGCAGATGAAGTTTGAGCCGAAAGATACTATTCAGTCTTTTCTTCTTCGTGTTACGCAGGTACAGGACCAGCTTCGGCACATGCAATCTGCTCTTCCCGAGGTGCATCTTGTCGGGACGGTCCTCTACAAGCTCCCCCCGGAGTTTGATGGAGTGGCCAATGCTTTGCGGGCGCAGACATCATCGACTCCTGTCAGTTTTACACATATGACCTCGATGCTTCTTGAGCATGAGGCATCCTTGAGATTACAGGGGCGGCTTCCGGCACATTATGGAGGTGAGGCTTATGTAGCTTCAGAGAGGGGTGACGGGAAGAAGAAGTCGAAGGCCCAGTGTTACCACTGTGGCAAGAAGGGACATTTGCGGAAGGACTGCAAGAAGTTAGCGGCTTCCAGGAAGAAGCAGCAGAAGACGAAGCGGGATGCTGACTCTACCGATGAGTCCTCTCCTTCATCAGACTCCGACTCCGATCCTCCGACCAAGGTGAAGTCCAAGGCGCGGAAGGGATCCTCTTCTTCGGATCGCGGGAAGGGCTTGGTGGCCCCTTCCTCGGCTGCTTTCTAGTGGTGGTGATGAGGTCATCCCTCACGACTCTCTTGTGCCAGAGAGGGAGTGTGAGCGGGTGTTCAGATGGGGCAGCCGCACCTCATCTATACTTTTATACAGGTGCACAGGTTCCAGAGAGGGACGTCCCTGACGCATCGACTTCAGTCTGGCGGAATCAAATCCTGGAGCTGGGATTGACATCCAGGTTCATGCTGAGCTAGTTATCTGACAGAGAGCGGGAGGCTTTCATCTGGAGCTCACATGAGGGGACACTTTGGCGGTCTTGCCAAAGGCGGGGACTCCATGGTCACCTATGTTCAGGGGCATTTTTGACAGGATGGTCTTGTATGCTCCTGCGAGACATTGATGATGGACACAGAGACATGCTATGATCTTCTCTATTTTCAGGTGTTTGGTACACTCGACATCGACATCAGGTTCTCTCCGAGGCACCTTGGTGGTGGCTTGATCACCCACTGCTTGGGTATCCATGGTTCTACTTGGTGGTTCTATGTTGTATAGTTTCTGATCCCTTTTCATTGTACTATTGTATTGTATCAGATCACTCATGATCTGAGAGAGGGTGTTAGCAGAGTATTTGTCAGCTCATGTGTGAGTCTGAGCTTGATCTGGGCTGGGCATTTTTATTAGGTATTTTAGGTATTTTTCTGGTGTGGCATTTTATGCCAGTGGAGCATTTTTATGCACCAGTCGGCCAGCTTTAATGTTGTCCGACCAGCATTATTGCTCCCCACTTTTTCAGCCTATTTATACTCAGTGGCTCCTCCTCAGTCAGTCACTTCATCTTCACCATCTGCAGACTCTGTGGAGAGAGGAGCCAGTGCTAGTGCCCACGCAGCCAGTGACTCACTGTTGTATGCGACTGTCTCGTGTTCAAATATATGGATTCCATTTCCCGTGCATACATCTGAGTTCTCATCTGTATCGTGTTCTTTCTTTTCTCTTTTTGTCTTGTGTTTCAGCAATTTATTTCAGCACATGTTTATGCTTCCACCGCTGCTCATCTTCTGACAGTCTCTCTCTCTCTCTCTCTCTCTCTCTCTCTCTCTCTCTCTCACACACGCATTTTCATGGTGATAATTAATCAAGTTGGTTAAGTTTAAAGTATTGCCATTCTCACATTCTTTCCAACGCTTACATTGATATCAGAGCAAGAACTTCTTCTTTGTAAGAACATTTCTGGGTGACAATCTTTGGGCCGAACTCTCACCATATCAAGAGACGAAGAGAATTTTGATGAACAATCACAAGGCTCCCGACACTCTATATCTAAATGCTTCTCTGATTATAAAAAGATACAAAGATACAAGGAGCTGGAAACTCCTCCAAAAATTCAAGCTTTGATGGAGAGAAGGGCTAAAGCATGGACTGTGAAGCGAAGATCTTTAAAGATTTCCTTATCGAGAAGACTCTTGAGACAGATAGTACCTCAACATAAAAAGTATTAATGTTATTGATACAACTAAATCTATGAAAGATAACACATCACCTATCATTGGAGGATCCATCCAAGCGGTGACTTCAAAGTCTCCTCATACACAAGCTCCTTCCTCTTGTCCCAAGAATCTCTCTATGAAGAAGGGCAAGGAGAATGTCAAAGAACTAGTCGTTTTCATGGTCGCTGAATCTCCAAATTAGCAAAGGAAAACGATGCTAAAAGAAACTTCAAGCATGGAGAGAAGAGCGTCAAGTTTGACATTTTCTATCGTAAGAGAGATTCTCAAAAAGTTATGTATTTTACTAGGCAGTTTGATGCTGCTTTTGGTGGTCAAGATTATATAGAAAAATAAAAAATTAAAATGCTTAAAATGCATCTAAAGGATATCGCTTTAAATTGGTGGCTCAAAGTTGTTAAGAGGGAAAAGAACTTAAGTCTTGGAAAGAGTTTAAGGAGATACTTAACAAGAAATTTCTACTGTCATCCTTTAAGCCAATGTACAACAAGAATGGGATGAGCTAAAGCAAAGCCATGGAGAAAATGTTAAAACATATATCAACAGGTTTGCGGCTAATTCTCTTAAATTTAGATATATTAACGAGGTTCCTTCCAATATGGAGATGAGAAAGTTTATCCATGGATTACATCCGATGGTGTAGCAAGCTGTCAAGATGACAAAGTCCTATACTTTGAAAGCAGCCCAACATGCAGCCTTAGAAGCTAAAAGACTACATATGCCATAGATGCTTGGTAAAGCCTCAAAAGAAGAATCACAAAGGAAGAAGACCAAGATATTTGACCAAAAAAAGTCAAATAAACAAAAACCAAAGCATAAGGATGGAGATACATCACCATTGCTATCCAAAAAGAAGCTAACATATCAACAATTAGCAAAATATACAAGAGAGACCGATGTTTCTCTTGTGGAGAAAAATGACATATGGCTGGTCAATGTCCTGATAAAACAAAGAAGGAAAACCAGCCCCAAAAGACACCTCAAGAAAATGTTGTACCTAAGAAATCCTTACAACAGGATGAAACTCCGTCAGAGAAAAAGAAGCTTTTTATGGCTTGGGATAAGATTGCTAATCAACTTATTCTCATTCATTTTGATACACGAGCTACATATCATTATATCCATCCTCGGATTGTTGAAGCTCTATGTCTACCAAAGGAGAGGTTTGAAACACCAAAAATATCAAGTGTTGCCTTTCAAAGAATGGAGTCCGAAGTTACTTTCATTCTTGGGAAACTATGAATTGAGATAGGAGATTATGTAGATCATGAGAGCTTTGTTATGGGAATTCTTGGTCATTGTGATGTTGTATTAGAAATACCTTGACATAGAAAAAATAGATCCCACCATTGATTGGAATCAAAAAAGTTTAGATTCCCTTTGAAGGGTAAAAATGTATCTTTTGATGTGGGAGTGGAAGGAAACTCTATTCCCATATTATCCCATGTACAAATTTGTAAAGCAATGAAAATGTCTATTTCCTCGCACTTGATTTTTGTCAAAGATTCTAACAAAGTCTCTAGAATTGAAAAGTCCATCTCAAATGTAAATGAGGACCGAATGAGTTTCTTAGAATTGATGGTATCTTGGATAGATAGAATGGATCCAAAGTATTCAATCGAATTGACCCGAATAGTGACTACCTCCAATAAGGATTGCTTCTCGAAATATTTATAAAATAGTATTCAAGCAAACTTTTGGTTTGTATGAGTTTCTTGTGCTACCATTTGGTCTCACCAATTGCTCCTACAACCTTTATTAGAATGTTGAAAAGAATCTTTAAAGCACATCAAATGTTTAAAGGTGCTTTCTTTGATGATATTTTGTTTCATTCAAAATATGAAAAAGAGCATAAACAACACTTGAAAATAGTGTTTCAAGAACTCCACAAACACAAACTTTATGTGAATAGCAAAAAGAGTGAATTTTTCCTAGAAAGATGGGATTCAAATGAATCTAAAAAAAATCAAGGCTATTGTAGATGGCCAAATTTGACTAGTGTTCATGAATTTTGAAGTTTCTTGGAATTATACTTTTATTACAGGAGATTCATTCAATGGTTTGCAATGGTTATTGGACCATTGTATAATCTAACCAAGAAAGCAATGGCATTCCGATGGACCAAACTAGAGAAGCAAGCTTTTAAAGCTCTAAAGTTCTATATCAGCAAAGAACCTGTTTTGACTATACCTAATTTGTTGAAACCTTTCTTTGTGGAATGTGATGCTTCAGGAGACTGCATTGATGTAGTCTTAAACCAAGAAGGACATGCAATTGCTTATGCAAGCAAAACGTTACAAAATACAAAAAAGAATGCTACTATCTATGAAAAGGAGTTAATTGCTCTCATTCAAGCTTTAAAAGATTGAAGACACTATCTTTTAAGTGAAAATTTACTCATTAAGACAAACCACGACAATTTGAGACACTTTCTTAACCAACTAAAAATTTCTTAAAAGCACATTTGATGGGCCAATTATTTAGCTCAATTTAACTTTCAAATACTATATATTTCTCGAAAGCAAAACAAGGTAGCTGATGCCCTATCAAGAAGATCTCAAATTCATGTAGTGTCCATGATTTATCGTATATATTTCGCTAGTATGAGGGACATGTACACTTCTAATCAAGATTTTAAAATCATCTAAGCGAGTTTACAACTTGGTATAAGAATAAACTTCTATGTTATCAAAGATAGATTTTTTTAAATGAAAAATAAGTTATGCGTTACTAAATATTTCACGCCTAAAGTAATGGAAGAATGTCATGCAACTGCTTACATGGCTCGTCGTGGTACTTTGGCCACAACCAAGGCACTTGAAATGTATTTCTTTCGGCCAAGTCTTCGACAAGACATTAAACAATTTATCAAAGAATATCTTGTGTACCAAACGATTAAGTTTGATCTCCAAAAGCCTACATGGCTTTTGCAACCATTACAAATTCTGAGAAAACCTTGGAAAAGAATTGCTATGGATTTTCTATTTGGCTTGTCAAAATCAGCAAACAGCAATGATGGCATATGGACTATTATTAATAGGTTTAACAAACATGTGCATTTCATTCCAGTCAAGAAGACTATCAACTTTCAACATATAGCTAGAATATTTATTCAACAAAACTTCAAATATCATGGGTTACCATAATCCATCATGGATAGAGATCCACGAATCACTAGTCCCCTTTGGCGAGTTCTTTCTAAAAATTTTGGTACAAAGCTTACTTTTTCTTCTTCTTATCATCCTCAAGCACATGGTTAAAGTGAGATAGTCAATCTCACAATATTGAATATATTGAAGTGTTATTGCCATGAAGCCGACCAACAATGGGAAAAGTATTTATCTTTGATAGAATATGCCTATAACAACACAGCTCATACTTCTACAGATAAAGCACCATTTAAGATCATATATGGAAAACCACTCTTACTACCTATTCTCAAACCAAAGGAGAAGATATTTCATGCCAATGAGTTCATGCATAATCTGGATACAGCTTTTTTCCAAGTTAGATGAGCTTTTGCCCAAGTCGACACCACGTTGCAAGGGAAACCGGCCCCTTCCTCTTTACAAGAATTTATTGAAACAAAACCACAGGCACCAAGTGCTTGAACCATATACAAAAGGGCTGATTTGCTGCAATTCTGAAAATTAGAATTTTAAAACCTAATTTTTGCAAACTCCGAGCAACAAGCTGATTTTTTTCTTTAGTGCTAAGTAGAAAGTACTTCTTGGATGAGAGGTAGATAGGAGAGTACAAAGTATGTGGCTGAAATTTCAGCATTAGATTTTTTGGAAGGAAAAACCACCAGTGGCAAGAACTTGCAAGATACGAAGGCAAGCCAAAACAAGGGTGACACCACTTCCTTCACCCAAGCCAAGGAAACACGACCTCTTTGGCAACAAATTCCTAAGAAAAATAGGTTTTGCACACACTGCCGCCAGAGATCGACTATATGGATGAGGAGTATCGTACCAAGGCCCAAGGTTTTTCCCCCTAGAAAACCACAATAGACTACTACAACTACCTCTTCTCTGGCTGGCCAGTCTAGTGGGGCTACACCCCCCACTACATCATCTGCTCCATTTGCCCCAATGGCTATTGGACATGTGGCACGCGGACAGCCTCAATAGCAAATCTCCTTCACTACTCCTGAAGGATTAGCTGATTGGTCCTTTCCCCCCTGTTGCACCTTCCCCCATGCATTGCATGATTTCATCATCTTTGTACTACGGCGCTTAAACAAGCAAACAATTTCCCCACAAGGAACACTATCCAAGTGGAACCTATTGCATAAGCATTCTTTAGCATGTAGCATACTATGCATCTCATTGTGCAAAGTACCACTAGACAAATCCTAAGTTGTTTCCACCGGCAAATTACACCACCATCTATGTTGGGTCTACCATCCCTACTCCCGTCTTTTGGGTCACTGTTACTTAATCGACCATCACTACTAAAATTAACTTTTCACCACTAAAAAAAAAAATCAATGTGGTTCCATCCATCTTTGTAGGGCTTTGTAGGCCATTGGGCAACCAACGTGTACCCTTTGTTCGATACCCTATCCTCTCAGGGATGACTACTTGGACTCCCTTGGTAAGATAACCATCACCTCTGTAGTCTTGGTAGACCACTGAACTGGGCAGCCGACATGCACCCTTTATCTGATGCTCTGCCTGCTTTGGGATGGAACGCCTTGGGGTACACATTGTCGACCTTCCCTTTTAGACTCAGTTTTAGGCCTTCAAGGGGATATTGAGCTAAAACATGCTTTACAATTGATTAGCATTTTTAAACGGCCCCAAAATACACTTAATTAATGAAAAATGCAAATTTGATACACGGTTCGACAGAATTTCAATGGTCCTTCAAAACCCTCAATTTTTAGGGCACCCTTCAACATCCATAAATAGACAGACTATCCACCATTCACCCTTATCCCTTGAGTGCAGGTTCTCACTCTACTGCATTTGGTCCATCTACCATCGCAAGCCCACAAACTGCCGCCTTCTTCGTGCGTTCGACTCTCCATTAGCCAAGCGACAAGTGGTAGCCCTCCCTCGTCATCAAGCATCGATCTTGCAATCTACATTTGGCCTTTTCACCCCCATGCAACAACTCGCGACCATCTTTTCCCTATTGGCAACCATCTTTTCCTTGCTAGTGGCCATCCTACAGCTACTTTGAAGCTTCCTGCTGCCACCCTTTGCTCCAAGCACCTTCCCTGTTGTCATCTCAATCATCTAACCCTCAGATGATCAACATTTGGTGTTTTCCTCAACTTCTGCACTTTGACCGGCAGTCAAAGCACTTGGGATACGTCTTCGATGGACGTCACTCTCTGACACTAATGTATTGCTCAGTCCTTGGGCATTTTGTATACTCTTAAATTCATCTATAGCATTTAATCACCTCATAGTGTCAGAGTGCAGCAGTGTGGAAGCGTAGGACTGAGAGAGAGAGAGAGAGAGAGCGCAGAGAGGAGAGAGAAAGAGACAGTGGAAGATGAAGATCTACTGTATAAAGTGTGCTGTATACAAAGATATGCAGATATATACACAGGCGCAGTGCGCTGGACTGCGTGTCTCCACCTCGATGATGCAACCTACTGTTCACCTCGAAGTCCGCTGCAGTCTGCACGATCTCCTGTCTGAAATCTGCGAACAGAGACGGAATCTGCACGAGCCTCCAGCCTGTAATCTGCGAGCAGAAGAGTGTCAGAGACTGCTGGAAATCACGGCTATAAATAGCCAAGAACTAGGCGCCAAATAACTGCCTGTCCGCTGCATTAAATGCAGCCAACTGTATAGTCTGACTGTGCAGCCTGGCTACAGTCCGACTGGACTACCTGGCTCTGATCGCTAACACCCCCTCTCAGAGCCTGGGCGGGGCAGAAGCCTGAGGGATCTGGCATGTCTTCGAAGGAGCGCCTGGGGAAGCGCCTTAGTAAACAAATCTGCAAGATTGTCCTCCGTCTTGCAGTACTCCACGGTGATGGTCTCATCCAAAAGCTTCTCTCTGATGAAGTGGTATTGGATCTCTATGTGCTTCGTCCGGGCATGAAAAACAGGATTCCGTGCCAAGGCAATGCAACTCTCATTGTCGCATTGCAGCAAAGTAGGACGAGTCTGGGGGCAGCCAAGCTCCTCCAACAATCTCCAAAGCCACACAGCCTCACATGTGGTGGAAGACGTGGCCCGATACTCCGCCTCAGTAGACGAAAGGGCTACCGTGGGCTGCTTCTTGCTGCTCCATGAGATAACACCTGCACCCAAGGTAAAACAGTAACCTATAGTAGACCGCCTGTGGTCCACATCACCGGTCCAATCCGAGTCGCTCCAACCTGCAAGAACAAGATCTGAACCACCTGTGCAAGCTGGATAATGAATCCCTAAATTAGACGTTCCCCTCAAATACCGAAGTATCCCCTGGGCAGCCTGCCAATGCACCATCTGAGGTTCACTCATGAACCCCACCAAGCGCCCAACAGCAAAACAAAGATCAACATGAGTGTTGAGGAGCCAAATCAATGATCCAATCAACTGACGATAGCGGGAAGCATCCGCCAGGGGAGAAGCTGAATGGAAAGTGGCCTTCCATTTCGGATCCATAGGAGTAGAAAGGGTCCGACAATCCTCCATCGCAAAAGAAACCAAGAGCTCCTGTACATATCTCTGCTGAGAGATGAAAATCCCCCTCTGAGACTGATAAAGCTCATGGCCCAAAAAGAAATGGAGTAGACCCAAGTCCGTCATCTCGAACGTCTGATGTAAAGCTGCCTTCGTCTCTTTGACCTTCTGCGCATGATCACCTGTGACAATCAAATCATCAACATACAACACAAAAAGCACACAACCAACCTCGGAAGTGTGTACATAAAGCTGTAGATTGGCCTTGGAACGCCGATATCCCAACTGTGACTAAAGGAACGAATCAATCTTCTCGTTCCATGCACGCGGAGCCTGCTTGAGGCCATACAAGGCCTTCTTCAACCTGTAGACTTTCCCATCTAAAGATCCAAAGCCAGGAGGCTACTCGACATAGGTCTCCTCCTTCAAATCACCATTGAGGAAGGCCAACTTCACATCCAACTAGTAGACATGCCATCTCCTATGGCCAGCCAAGGCAAAAACAGCTCGAATAGTCGCCATACAAGCAGTGGGGAAAAAAGTGTCATGACAATCAATCCCTCGGCGCTGTGCAAAACCTTTAGCAACAAGGCGAGCCTTGTGCTTGTCCAAAGAACCATCACTAAGGTACTTGGTCTTAAAGACCCATTTGACGCCAATCACCTTCTTATTCGGGGGGCGTGGCACAAGTGACCAAGTGCCATTCCTCTCAATAGCCTCGAACTCGGCTTCCATAGCTTTCATCCATGGTGCGGACTGTAAAGCCTCCTTCACGGAGATGGGCTCTCGATCCTGCATAACACGGGTCATCAAACAATAGTTAGAGCAAACAAGCTCTGTAGAATGTGCCTGGTGCCACCGTGACCGCCGCGGACCATCCTGCAGTCCCCACTCCTCAGGGACCCCCTCGATCCCTGAATCACAGTGTGTCACGGGCCCAACGAGGAGGAGGCCGGACCTCTTCTCGTCTCTCTCCATCAGGTAAAGACTCTGGGATATCCACCCGGTGGTAACTCCTCGGGGGTGACCAGTGGAACAATAGACTCTGTATCAGAAACAAAATCAGAATCAAAAGGCGCGAGCTCCAAAGGAACTGTTGCGGAAGCCCAACTCTCCCCTGGATCTCCAAGAACGGGATGCTCCTCACCCGTTGCTATGGCCGGAACCTCCACAAACCGCACATCTCGATTGGTGTATACATCCCGCTTAACGGGATCATACGAACGATAGCCTTGGGACTGGGAGCTGTAGCCAACAAATACCTGTCTTCGGGAAGCTGCTTCAAATTTATCACGATGAGCCTTGGGAATGTGAACATAGGCATCATACCCAAAAACCCTAAAATAAGAAACATCAGACTTAGTCCCAAAGTAAGCCTCAAAAGGTGTCATCCCATCAACGGCCGAAGTGGGGGATCGGTTAAGGATGTGGACTGCAGTAGCCACAGCCTCGGCCCACAGAAACTGAGGTGTCTGTCGATGCTCCATCATGGTGCGCGCCATCTCGATCACACTTCGGTTCTTCCGTTCAAGAATGCCATTTTCTTGAGGAGTGTTGGTGTTAGCAAACTCCTGGTGAATACCTTTATCTGCACAAAAACGAGCAAACTCATTAGAAACAAATTCACCACCCTTGTCGGATCGCAAGGTCTTCAATCTCCGGCTTGATCGGTTCTCCTCAAAGAGAAGCCAATCCTTGAAGTGGGAGAAAGCTTCTGACTTCAATGGCAAGAAATAGGCCCATGTCATCCTGCTGTAGTCATCTACGATCAACATGAAGTACGAGCTCCCTCGCAAGGACTCATTCCTCATAGGGCCACAAAGATCCGTAGATACAAGCTCCATCGGTGAAGTAGACCGCCGTGAAGCTTTGTTAGGAATCGCATCTCTATGTTGTTTCTCACGAATGCAGGAGACGCATGACTGCTGGCTCACCACTATGTCCGGCAACCCTCGAACAAGATGTCCACGTGACGCCCTCCGAAAATAATCATAGTTGAGGTGACCAAACCGAGCATGCCATACCTCTGACTGTGTCTGAGAGGTAAGAAGAAGAGTAGAGAGGGCGGTAGAAGACTTCAATTTGTAGATGTCGTTCTCCTCATATCCTGATGAGAGAACCTTCCTTGACCCACGATTAAGGACTCGCACCGAATCACTGTCAAACTCCACCAGAAGTCCAAGGGAACAAATCTTATGAACCGAAAGTAGATGATACTCTAAACCTGGCACATGCAAGACCTCTGAGGTATGGGTACCACCACGTCTATCTGATAAGCTGTATCTCACCCCGTCCTGCAATAGACACCGAAGAGCTATCTCCAATGAGAATTTGCCCACGCGAAAGTCGCAACTGGGCAACACCATCTGATGAAGGAGTCATGTGCCGGGAGGCACCACTGTCAACGATCCACTCTCAAGCCTGGGAGCTGTCATCGCAGCATCAGAAGCATTCGGTGTAGAGTCCTCAATGACAGCTAGATGAAGAAACGCAGTTGATGAGGGTGCAACCACCGCTCCAAAATCCTTCGTGTCCTTCTTGTTGGTGTCATTCTTGTCTTTGTCAGGGCAGTCCTTCTTCCAATGGCCAGTCTCTCCACAAATATGGCATGTGGATTCTTTGTCCTTGTCCTTGTCCTTCTTTGACTTGTTATCCCCCTCGTTCTTCTTTTGGTCCTTCCCCTTCTTCTGAGAGGCTTGACCTGTCAGTGCCTCCGACTTGGAAACATTCTGTCCCTTTAGTTGTTCCTCTTGGTCCAAGACCATAGGAACTAACTCTTCCCACCGAAGAGTGGACTCTGGCCCCGAAGCAATGAGGGCGGAGTAGAAAGCACCGAATCGTGGCGACAACTGGGACAAGAATGTGATCGCCATGTCTTCGGAGGAAATCGGCTTCCCCGCATTCTGAACTTGCATCTGAAGCTATCTAAGCTTGTTGATGTGCTCCCGCAACAAAGAAGACTTGTTCACAGACAAGGTCCGCATCTGTACCTCCAAAGAAACCCGCTTCATAAGGGTCATCCGGTTATACATCTGATCAAGCTCCAGCCATATCTCCCGAGCCACCGTCGAGTGCTCGATGTGAGCTATCACGGCTGTAGTACAAGATAGAAAAAGAAAGGAACGAATCCTAGCATTCAGTTTGTCCCAGTGAGACTGTGCCTTGGCCAACTCCGCACGAGCATCGAAAGAGAGTTTGGACTCATCTCTCACCAAGGGCCGGTCGATCTCCTATACAAGCTCCGCCAAATCGTAGGACTCAAGGATGGCCAGCATCATCACGCGCCAAATGCGGTAATTGTCGCCATCGAGCTTCTGATCTGCGGGAAGAGCCGGTAAGACAAGCACCTTCCGGTCCATGATCGTCTGGAACTCCAAGTCAATCTCTGTAGACATCTTCACCTGTAATGCCTTTACAAACGCAAAAGCAGCCCCCTCTGACTATGAAAACGCAGCCTGCTATGGCTCTTCCGCGTCCCGAAACTTCTTCACCCGCCAGAGGCGATGAAAAAGCAAAACTTGCACTTGAAAGCTGAAAACTCAAACTTTCCTCCTCGTCAAACAGCAGTAAACAGTAGCAAATCCACCACCTGGACTCCTTTCCCGCGCGCCCACACTCGCTTTAGCCTTGTTTCGAGGCGCAGCCCTCCTGCTTGCCCTCAAACACTGAAAACGCAGCCTTGTGTCGCGATGGAAACTCTTCTTCAGGTTAGTTCTGCACTCAATTAGCCCTTCACTGCTCTGATACCATGTCAGAGTACAGCGGTGCGGAAGCGTAGGACTAAGAGAGAGAGAGAGAACGCAAAGAGAAGAGAGAGAGAGACAGTGGAAGATAAAGATCTGCTATATAAAGTGTGCTGTATACAAAGATATGCAGATATATACATGGGCGCAGTGCGCTAGACTGCATGTCTCCACCTCGATGATGCAACCTGCTGTTCACCTCGAAGTCCGATGCAGTCTGCACGATCTCCTGTCTGAAATCTGCGAACAGAGACGGAATCTGCGCGAGCCTCCAGCCTATAATCTGCGAGCAGAAGAGTGTCAGAGACTGCTGGAAATCACGGCTATAAATAGCCAAGAACTAGGCGCCAAATAACTGCCTGTCGGCTACATTAAATGCAGCCGACTATACTGTACCAGGTCGGACTGCCACGTGGCAGTCCGACTGTACAGCCTGGCTACAGTCCGATTGGACTGCCTGGCTCTGATCGCTAACACACAGTTTCTTCTCTCTATGTTTGTCTCTGTGTTTGAGTTTTGAGTTTTTGCGTTTTGCGTTTCGCATTTGGGTTTTAGAATTTGAGTATTGTTTGTCTCTATCGTAGTCTTTATGTTTCAATCTTGGTCATACATGTTGTCATGAGGACATTTATTTTTGAAACCTCACTTAACATGTGGATTAATTTTTAATCACATGATTAAGTAAATGTTGCACATGTGAGGTGCAACTGGGATTAAAGTAAATTTACGAGCCGAGACCTGAAGAAATCACGGAGTATCAAAGGTAAAAGTTGCTATAAGTTATGCCGCTCAAGTACTTGGTGGTATCTGGTGCCAATTGTTGGCCTAGGTCATTCATTTGGCATAAGTGTCAATTAGTGACACTAGAGAAGTGGCGTTTAATGGCACCTAAGGCTAATCTGATGGTCAAAGATGACACAGAGACACTCGAGAATGGAAGTTGCCTAGTCAATTTAATTATTGACCAGTCATTATTTTTCAGAGCACCAAAATAATTATTAGATTAATATTTAGTATTTAAAGACTAAAAATTAATATTTAATTATGTTTAATGCCAAAAAAACCATTTGGAAAGGCTGCCACTTGTCAAAAATGCCCATGCAAGACTGAAAAACATCTTTAAAGGCTAGAGAGAGGCATTTTTAGTGTATTCACCCCGCCAGAGAGAGGGAGGAAATGTTGCTACTCTAATTTGCAGCCATTGGAGGACCTTCTGAGGCAGCCAGGTGCGGGAGAAGACCAATCAACAGCAAGTGATAGCATCTACAAGCTGTTGAGACATGGCAACAACAGTAAATGACTGATTTTCTTCACTTATTTGCATCTACAAGCTGTTGTAGCAGGGCAGCAGTTGCATTTGACTGAGTTCCAACCATTCTTCGTGACAAAACTCTAAATTTTCTCTCTCTACATCTTTCTCTCTCATCTCCCAGCCATTTCACAGCCTTGCTCTGAAGATCTCAGCATTTGGACCCTTGGAGGTTAAGAAATTTCAGATTTCTCTGTTGGATTCAACACAGCTGAAGCTGTTTTTAGCATATTCAAGTGGAGGAACCAGCAAATAATTGAATTTGGGGTATCTCCATCAAAGCATGTAGAGGCCAATTGATCACCCGAATCAAGGGGCAAAATAGATTGAAGACTTGCTAGTCGCTTTGGACAGCAAGGGGAGTTTGGATTGCAAAGGGAATCAAGAGAATCCCATTGTAAATCAACTTCTTCTTCAATAAAGCTAAAGAAATACCGAAAGATGCACCAATTTTGGGGCCAATCGGATGTGCATTGTCCAAGATTAGTAGGTAAATTTGTATTTTCAGATTTGCATTAATTGTTTGTTGCTGTAATTAAGTTGTAATCAAGGATTTACCGCCCAAGATACCACTCAATCCCTTGATTTGGTGGGCCCGAGACACCTGATTGCAAGCCAAAGCTTTGTGCTAGTGCTGATTTTTACTCTCAACTGAGAAATTACAGCAATGTCTTCATATAGTGAGATGGATTCAAGCAATGATGATGCCTCTCAGTATGATCGTTCACATGGGAATGAAGGAAATGCAATGTCTGACCTTGGACAAGGCTCAGCAAGCTGAAAATGTTGCTGCTAGGCAAGATGCACGGCCTTCAGGGCATAAGGAGGTTGATGACCAGCAAAGTGAAGAGGAATTTGATGACCAGTTCAAGAATTGGATGAGGACAGCAGCAAATCTCTTTGCTGAATCGGCAAAGGATCCTCAATTTACCCGATTTTTGAATGCTCCAAAGAAAAACAGCAAAAGGCAAGAAGAAAACGCTTTCTACACCTTCGGGACAGCAAGATATACCGAAGATAATGCCAAACCCTTCATTTGAAGCTCCCAAAGAGGCTAATGAAATAAAATAGTTGGTACTTACGAGGCAAGGAATGCAAATGCAAGGCCATCACATCATGGAAGTGCCAATCCAATGGATTTTGGACAGCCAGGCGTCCATGCTATGATAGAGCAGCCAGGATATTTTGGTGGAAGCACAATTTTTCGTGCTATGGTTGAAAAATGATCACATACGGGAATGTATCGCACAAATCCCTATGGTATGCAGCAACCAATGCATGGTGTGCAAAGCCCAATGTATTCGCGTATGGCTGGAAATATGCAAAACCCTATGCATGGCAGCATCGGCTTGATGCCTAGGGCACAAAGTAGCATGTTTGGTACCGCATCTGCACCCCCGATGCTTATGGGGCTCAAGGAATGAATGTTGGTCATGAAAATGCTCCGTTTGGCGTTGGTTTTGATGTAAATTCAGCAAATGCACCCTTTTTGCAGCAGCCAATATATGACAACTTGACACCCAAAGGGGTAGCAAAAGACTATGATGACGACGGAAAAGGAGTGAAGTTTGAGTCCTTCAATGGTGTACAAGATAGGCTGAAAGCTTTGGTTTTCATTCAGCAATTTGATGCAGCCTATTTAGGGGGAAACTTCACGGAGTCCTCAAAGATTCGAAAGGCAACTACTTTCTTGAAAGGAAATGTATTACAATGGTGGTCCACTCTTTTGATGCAAGGTAGAGCACTGTCAACGTGGATACAATTCAAGCAAATGTTTGCATCGAATTGGTTGACAAGTACCTTTGAGGTGGACATCATGACAGCTTGGAATAAGTTGGATGCTAAGGAATGTAAGAATTTGGAGCAATATAATAAGAAGTTTTGGATTAAATCCACCATGTCTAGCATGTCTCAGGTTATAGAAACTAATGCTACAGCCGATGCTTTGCTGCATGGGAAGGATTCAAGCTTCCTAGAGAGTGGGGAGAAGCTGAATAAAAAGTTAAACTTTGAGGCTGAGAAAAGGGGCAAATCTGAAAATCAGCCTGTAAAGAGGCCAAAACAACAAAGAAAGGGCTTGAAAACATTGGCACAACGTAGAGAATTGATGGCTGCAAATAAATGTTTTATTTTGTGCACAGCAGGGTCACGTTGCAAGGGACTGTCCCAATTGGCAGCAAGCTGGAAAATCAAAAAATCAGGGAGATTCTAAAGGAAAGAAGCCCAAAACATCAATGGAACTGATGCCCGATGTTGTTAGTGATCAACCCAATGATGATGCTACTGAGTTGTACAGAGCATAGGGCAAAATTAGGGATCAACATGCATTGATTTTCTTTGATAATGGTGCACAAGCCAACTTCATCTCTGTTGACATGGCCGCCCATCTAGGCATCAGAGAGGATGAGATGAGACCCATGGGGGAAGTTGGAATGGCATGTACAAGCCATCTAGAGCCTGTCACACCACTCATTGGAAAGCTTCGGTTGCACATACAAGGATATGTGGACAACAAAGAGTTATTCATTGCTCCACTTGAGGGTTGTGACGTATTGCTTGGTACGCCATGGTGTCACCATATGCATGTAGTAATTGATTCTCATGCAAAAAATATCGCTATTCAACATAAGGGAAAGGTGCTCACACTTGATGTAAAGTTGAAAGGTGAATCTGTCCCTGTTGTATCTATAGCTACCATTTCCAAAGTAATGAAAAATCATCTTTCAGCATCCTTGGTTTTTACTAAGGATAAAGATGATAGTGAGAATGTTGAGAACATGTCTAAGTTAGAGAAGGATCACATGTCATTTCTGAAAATGTATGCTGATTGCTTCTCTCAGTCACTTCCACAACAACTACCGCCCGAAAGGCTAGAAGATCATAGCATAGATCTTATCCCTGAAAGTAGCCCACCTAATAAGACACCCTACAGAGTCAGTGCAGCCCAACAGGAGGAAATTATGACTCAGGTAAATGAGCTGTTAGAAAAGGGCTGATTCAGCCCAACTCATCTCCTTTTTTTTCTCCATTGCTTTTAGTGCAGAAAAAGAATGGTTCATGGCATATGTGCATTGATTATCGTGCTCTGAACAAAGATCACAATAAAGAATCCCTTTCCGATTCCTCGGATCGATGATGTTATGGATAGATTGCAAGGGGCAATCATATTTAGCCGTATAGATTTGAAAAGTGGCTATCATCAGACATGCATTAGACCGGAAGATGTCACTAAGACAGCTTTCAGGACATCTTTTGGATTGTATGAGTTTCTTGTTATGCCTTTTGGACTTACAAATGCTCCTACCACTTTTAATCGAATGATGGATCGCATCTTCAGGCCACCTAGAGGATTTGTGGGCACTTTCTTTGATGACATGATTGTCTATTCATAGAACGAGCCAGAGCATAAAAAACACTTGGACATTGTGTTCAATGAGCTGTGTGAGCATAGACTGATTGTCAATGACAAGAACAGTAAATTCTTATTGCATGAAATCCACTTTTTGGGCATATTGTATCAGTTGATGGTATTTGCATGGACCTTGCAAAGGTTGAGGCAATACGACCATGGCCACCTCTGAGGAATGTGCATGAGATCCGTAGCTTCTTGGGTTTATGATCTTACTACAGGAAGTATGTATGCGGATTTGCTGAAATTGCATCTCCATGGCATGCCTTGCAAAAGAAGGATATACCATTTAGATGGACAACACTGGAAATTTCAGCATTTGAAAAGTTGAAGAAAAAGATGACTTCACATCATGTGCTTGTGTTGCCCGATCTGAGAAAGTCATTCATGGTTCAATGTGATGCATGTGGTAATAGCATTGGGGTTGTCCTTCTGCAAGACGGCTGAGTTGTGGCTTATGAGAGCCGAATTTTCCACGATGTAGAAAAGAATTTGCAGATCTATGAGAAAGAGCTCTTGGCTGTAATTCATGCACTGTCTATGTGAAAACATTATTTGTTGGGGGCTGATTTTACAATGCAGACAGACCATCAAACTTTGAGATACTTTCTGATGCAGACAAAGTTGTCACAGAAACATATGAGATGGGCAAATTTTCTCTCTATGTTTCATTTTCAGATTGTACATATTGATGGTAAAAAGAATGTTGTGGCTAATGCACTGTCACGTAAGCCACAAATTTCAGCTATCATCATGGTTTATCACACTGAGTTGGATGTCATGAAAGAGCAATATGTTGTTGATTCGAACTTTGCTAATGTTTATGATCAAACTTGCGATGGCCAAAGGCATGGACACTTTGTGCTAAGAGGTAGATTTCTAATGATACATGGATAACTGTGTCACAAAGCAGTTAAGGCCTCGAGTTATCACTAAAAGTCATGCTCCTCCATATCCAAGACACAGACGTATTGATGCCACGGTCAAAGCAATGGAGCATTTCTTTTATTGGCCAGCTTTGAGCATGATATAGAACAGTTTGTTAAGACATGCATCGTATACCAGAAGGTAAAGCATGATAGGCAAAAGATGCCGGGTTTGTTGCAACCCTTGCCTATTCCAGATAGGCCTTGGCAGAGCATTGCAATGGACTTTATTTTTGAGCTTCCTAAGACATCTACAAAGAATGACGGGATATGAACTATCATTTGCAAGTTTAGCAAACAAGCCCATTTCATTTCGGTAAGGAAGAAAATAAAGGATGATCATATGGCACGATTGTTTTTGCAGCACATCTTTAAGTATCATGGTATGCCAAAGTCAATCATTAGTGATCGAGATCCCCGGATGACCAATTTATTTTGGAAGGACTTATTTGAGAATATGGGTACCACACTGAAATTCTCATCATCCTTCCATCTACAGACAGATGGTCAATCTGAGGAAGCAAATTCCACAGTATTAGATCTTTTGAGGTGCTATGTTTTAGACCACAAGACACAGTGGGAGTAGTATTTGCCCTTGGTTGAGTTTACTTACAACAACACAGTGAATAGTTCTACGGGCAAAGCTCTATTTGAGGTGGTTGAGGATGGCAAGAATGTATCACCTATTCTGCAAACTAAGAATAAGATCTTTCAAGCTGATCATTATGTGGAAAACTTGGCTGTAGCCTATACAAAGATAAAATATGCACTTCAGAGATTGCAAGAAAAGCAAAAGAGAGCAGCTGATCACCACAGACATGCTTTACAGTTTGCAAAGGGTGATTATGTATTGCTGCGTTTTGAAAAGGCAAGGCTGAAAAAGATGAAAGGAAAAGAAAGATTGTATCCAAAGTTGAGTATGAGATACTATGGGCCCTTCCAAGTGTTGGAGAAGATCAACGATATGGCATATCGATTGAAATTACCTCCACATTGGCAGATACACAATGCCTTTCATGTCAGTTTGTTGAGGCCTTTTCATGGTGATGTGCCAAAGAATATGTCTGCTGAAATTCAACCTGAGGTTAAGGAGCTAGATGAGATTTTGGTACCTGAGCAAATTTTGGCACATAAGGAAAGAAAGGTCAAAGGTAAAGTTTCCAAGAGATACTTGGTGAAATTCCAAAATTATTCACCAATGGATGCCAAATGGATGGAAAAGGATGACTTGGTAGACCATCCTCAGTTGTTGCAGCTTTACCTAGATGCCTTTCAGTTAGAGCCAACTTTAGTTCGGGCTCCGTCAAGTTCAGCAAAGCAAGGGTCCGGAGTATTGCCTAATGCTCAAGGGGGAGGTAGCACTTCCACTCCTAAATAATGGACAGCTCTCGTATGTAGTGGATCTCGTATGTATTCAGCATGCATCCAAGGTACTGTGCTGATAGTATGTTTGCCATGAGGTCACTACTTAGTGTGCTAGTCACTATGAGATATATGCAGATGAGTATGAGTTTCACCCGAGCACTGGAACTATACTTTTGCATCGGCTTATGATCAATGTAGCATGAATTTTGCCTGAATTTTGAGACACAAATTCTGATCAATTTCACCTCAATTTTTTATCAGCTTGAGAACCATTTATGGTCACTTTTTGGATCAGTTGTGCATCAGTTTTTGCACTGATTTTGTTGCTGGTCAGTTTTTGCAATGAGTTTGTGATCAGTTTGGGGTCACATTTACAACAGTTTGTGACCAGTTCTCCGATCAACAGGTGATCAGTTTATGATACCATTGATGTTCTAGCCATGGTTTATAATTGGTTTTCACTATACTATGGTTTGATTTTGCCAAATGAGTTGAGCTCATGAAAAATGGGCATGTCACATAATAATCTGGCAATGTTTTTGAGATTCTTTGTGAGTCTTATGCTATGTTATGTTGGTTGGTAATTTTCAAAATATGTTGGGCATATGGAATGGTTGAACAGCAGTGCGCAATGTTGTGTTGAATATGATGTCCTATGGAAATTCCAGTGTAATACTTTGCTTTTGATGCATTTGGCAGAGCAATCGAGGATGATTGCAAGGATTTCAAGGCAGAGGGCTATCATGAGGACATGTATTTTTGAAACCTCACTTAGCATGTGGATTAATTTTTAATCACATGATTAAGTAAATGTTGCACATGTGAGGTGCAATTGGGGTTAAAGTAAATTTACAAGCTCGAGACCCGAAGAAATCACGAGATGTCAAAGGCAAAAGTTGCTATAAGTTATGCCACACATGTACTTGGTGGTATCTGGTGCCAGTTGTTGGCCTAGGTCATTCATTTGGCATAAGTGTCAATTTATGACACTAGAGAAGTAGCGTTTAATGGTACCTAACACCAATCTGATGGTCAAAGATGATGTAGAGACACTCGGGAATGGAAGTTGCCTAGCCAATATAATGATTGGCCAATCATTACTTTTCAAGGCACCAAAATAATTATTAGATTAATTTTTAGTATTTAAAGACTGAAAATGAATATTTAATTATGGATAATGCCAAAAAAACCATTTGGGAAGGCTACCACTTGTCAAGAATGCCCATGCAAGACTATAAAACGTCTTTAGAGGCTGGAGAGATGCATTTTTTGTGTATTCACCTGGCCAAAGAGAGGGAGGAGATGCTGCTTGTCTAATTTGCAGCCATTGGAGGACCTTCTGAGGAAGCCAGGGGCAGGAGAAGACCAATCAACAGCAGGTGGCAGCATCTACAAGCTGTCAAGACAGGGCAACAATAATAAATGACTGATTTTCTTCAGTTATTTGCATCTACAAGCTGTTGTGGCAGGGCAACAACTGCATTTGACTGATTTCCAATCATTCTTCACGACAAAACTCTAAATGTTTTCTCTCTACAACTTTCTCTCTCATCTCCCAATCATTTTATAGCCTTGCTCTGAAGATCTCAGCATTTGGACCCCTGGATGTTGAGAAATTTCAAATTTCTCTGCTATAAAACCTAATCTACAACAAAAATTAGAGTTTAGCAGCAACCTCAGGAAGCGTGTCAAAATTGGAAGCTCCAAGACTTGGATTCAACAGGGCTAAAGCTGTTTTTAGCCTATTCAAGTGGAGGGACCAGCAAATAAAAGAATTTGGGGCACCTCCATCGAAGCAGGTGAAGGCCAATTGATTATCTGAATCAGGGAGCAAAATAGATTGAAGACTTGCTGGTCACTTTGGACAGCAAAAGGGGAGTTTGGATTGCGAAGGGGATCGGGAGAATCCCATTGTAAATCAACTTCTTCTTCAATAAAGCTAAAGAAATACCAAGGACACACAGAGCTTGTGCTTTATGTGGATTATCTCATTCTAACAAGTAACCATGCCCACATGGTCAAGCAAATTAAAAAAGCACTCCATGCAAAGTTTGAGATCACAAATACGAGGGCTTCTTCATTTCTTCTTAGGCCATGAGATATAATAAACTAAGAGGGAAATCTCTCTCCCAACAACGGTACATACAAGAGCTTCTGATCACCTTTGAGATACAAGAGTGTTAGGATCTAAGAAGAGGGGATGTTAGAGATATGATCACCTCCACGATGAGCACAAGAATATACAAGAAAAATCAGGGCAATTTGTACAACATTGCATTATATAGGAGCACATAACAATATTGGGCAAACACCCAAGTTTGAATAGCAATTTGGACAACTCGATCAAGGCAAGAAGGTTGGACAAGTTTGTCATGCAACAAGATGCATTTTTGCAACAGTTGTATCATTATCTTATTATTTTTAAGAGTCAACCTGTTTTTTACAATAGTGGTAATGGTTAACTTCAACAAGCAACTATGCACATCAGTGTAGGTATCAAACGGTAGTAGGAAACAAGAAAATTAGGGTTAGCTCATCGCAGTGGAATCATGGATCAATGATGGATTAATGGAAGAGGGGGCATGCCACTTGTAAACACGCAAACTATGGCTACAACTAGTAATCAAGTAGTCAAGCCCATAATCTAGACACCTATGACAATTTACAATGCTCAAAAGGAAGAGTGCTAGTACCCTCCATCTATAATGCCTAAAGCACACGAAATGAAAAACAATAACAATGTCATAGCTAATAAAGTCATAGTCTAACTCAAATTGAGACTCACAAGTAGGAGATGATTGTACAAGACACACTTCTACTAATAGTATGCTTGATGAAGCATACTGAAAACTACCAACCTCCAAAGAAGTCTCTTGATATCATGTGAGAATAAGCAGTGGAAGTGGAAAAATCACGACTGCTAAACAATGAGAAAAATGAAGAGTAAAAGAGAGCCCAACAACTCAAACAATGATCAAAGGGGCAATAGAATCCATAACGCAAGACATCAAATGTACCGTACAAACCACACAAGTGATGGCACATGAGGTGACCTGCAGTACCTCCAATCTCCCTCTCTCTAAGTGGATGTGATCCAATACAAGACCCAAGACAAACGAGCTAGCCCCCAACGAGCACCCGAATTGCCCTTGAAGACTCCCCATAATAAACTTCACACCAAGAACGTAATACCCACAAAGTTTACACTGCTAACGTATATAAGACATCCAAGGATATAAACAAACACAATTCACAACACGTGGAAGATGTAAAAGAGTCATGTACATTCAAGGTTAGTGAGAAAAAATACTTGACGTCATAAATGGACATAAAGATAAGTCAAGACATCCTCAAAGAAAGAAAGGCATGAAAACAAATCAAATAGCGAGTTCAAAAGAAAGGAATAGAACTTGAATTCTAGTTGGCTTGTACTAATAATGGTCACAATCAATAAAGCCTCGTAAACTCAAATATGGTTTAATAGAAATGCATTCAACTTTGAATGAAAATTTGCTAAGAGTGAAAATGGGGCTGTAGGCCACTACGGCTGTGTACATGGGTGCATGAGTTCAAGCCTTGGATGCATCCCCTGAGACATCTTTACATTCACATTTTCTCCCAAAAAAGAAGAAAAATAGATAAAAACCCATTGGCGACACCATTGGTGCCTAAAATTTTATCCTTTCTAAATTCTTCTTAATGTGCTCATTATCAATGGCCTTCGCAATCAAATCATCAAGCACGCCTGCGTGAGTTCAAGCCTTGGATGCATAACCTGAGACATCTTTACATTCACATTTTCTCCCAAAAAAGAAGAAAAATAGATAAAAACCCATTGGAGACACCATTGGTGCCTAAAATTTTATCCTTTCTAAATTCTTTTTAATGTGCTCATCGTCAGTAGGGGGGGGTTACTCACTTGATTAGACATAATCATGGATGATCTGTCTGTAGAAAAATCTTTACTTCTGATTGGCCATATAATATTTCAGGGCATAACTTCAAGCCATCAACACTGCCTATTCAAGGTTAGTTCCAAAGACTTGAGCTCTTTTCTGCTAATTGATTTGTTTCAGCTATCTGAAATAGTTCTTGACATCTGACTTGAGGAGTACCTAACTGCAGCCAACTAGCAAAGCCCTCAAAGCTACAGTCCTTATAGGTCAAAACATTTAAAAGACAATGTTGGAGTACCATCTGATTTTTACTGTATCAGCATATGTTCCTCTGAGTGGCATCTTTCAGCATTCTAAGCAACCTTTGAAATAGAGAAGTTTCCTTACTCGACAAAGTCTTCACACTTTCTTTTAGCTGATAAAATAAATCTGAAAACCATTTGTATTGCCAGAACCCAAAGAAAAGCACTTGAGATTCGTTCATATCTATGTCACCACACTGAGTCTGAGTTGGACATTGGAATTTACCAATACAGCAAGCACGCACCAATTGCCAGTAAGGTATTACGCTGAGCTTTGAAGACCTGTTCATGCAATACACAAAATGAGCTTGCTGTCCAACACCTCATCATCATCATCATCATATCTCTCTCTCTCTCTCTCTCTCTCTCTCTCTCTCTCTCTCTCTCTCTCTCTCTCTCTCTCTCTCTCTCTCTCTCTCTCTCTCTGTGTTTGTGTGTGTGTGTGTGTGTGTGTGTGGGGGGGGCACCCATTTCCGGGCGTGTCCATGTGCTTGCGTGTGTGTGCGCACAAATTGTTGGTCTGTCCATCTGTCTACATGAATGTCTGCGCATGCGTACACACATGTTGCAAAAACTGTCTTTACTCTCAGAATACTATAGCAGCCAGAGCACAACGGGATCACAACCTAGTAGATTGTAAAGCAACACGCAAGCATCCATGGACTGTTTTGGTAATGCAACCATCAGCATGCGTAGGCCTACATCACTAAACAGGCATCATAAGAGGAAGCTACAGAAGGCAGATCGTCAGATCACTTACAGATCGTTCGTATCTGTCGTGCTCTAGCATGGTGCAGACGTCCGAGGAGCATTTGAGGCGATGCTCGTTTTTCCAATAGATATCTGATAAGGGGGGCAAACACTTAAGCAATTTGCATTGGCATGGATATCTGTGAAGCAGAAGGATCGTGTGAGAGGGGTGTCACCTAGGAGCTGGAAAGCGGCAAAAGGGACGATGCCGATGCCGGGGCTGAGGAGAGAGGCGACCAGGTCGACCACGCGGCGTCGGAGGGGAGGAGGATATGGAACAGTGAGTAACAGAGCTAGCAGAGCTTCAGCAGTCGCGACAACACCCAGCATCACCCATTGCAACGCCATGGAATCTCTCTCTCTCTTTCTCTGTCTAAGTTTGTCTGTGACTGAAGTAAAGTCCCAGCAGCGTGCCTTGTGTGACAAGGAAGGTGGATTGCGAGAGACAAACAGGTGGATTTGAGGCTCTCCCTGGAGGGTTACGGGGCACTATGACGGCATCAAATAAAGTACTGTAAACTCCATGGCGTCTGTCTATACTTCTATACTACCAATTGTATGACTTACCGAACCAAAAACCAAAACTTAAAACAAACTCTATGGCAAGAGCTTAGAACAACCTCTATTTTTTCATTTTAATTAAAAATAAATATTTTTAAAAATTGATTTTAGACTCATCTGTACTACTACTTATTTTTTAATTTGATTTTAGCCAACTCATATATACTACTGCTTATTGTATGACTTACCAAGCCAAAAACCAAACCCAACAAATACATGGCAAGAG
This sequence comes from Lygodium microphyllum, assembly GCF_053477565.2. Classification (NCBI taxonomy): domain Eukaryota; kingdom Viridiplantae; phylum Streptophyta; class Polypodiopsida; order Schizaeales; family Lygodiaceae; genus Lygodium; species Lygodium microphyllum. Next base: position 106,567,262 of record NC_141152.1, on the reverse strand, counting down.
CTTGATATAACCTCTAAGTTTTTTATTTTAATTAAAAATAAATACTCTTGCTAAATTTGATTTTAGCTTACTCATTCATTGTATATGTGCTCTCTCTCTCTCTCTCTCTCTCTCTCTCTCTCTCTCTCTCTCTCTCTCTCTCTCTCTCTCTCTCTCTCTCTCTCTCTCTCTCTCTCTCTCTCTCTCTCTCTCTCTCTCTCTCTCTCTCTCTCTTAGTGGCAAGGTGCCACATCTAAAATCTCTACAAGGAGTGCCATAAGATTATGTTTTTCAAGTGCAGGACATTGATTTTTGCTCTCATGGCAACTATATAATGCATGCACAACCACATCAGCTCTCATGATCAGCATGCTTGGGAAAAGGTAATGGTATTGATGCCCATCTGCTCCTCCCAGCCCCTAGGACAACCCTCTTCCTTCTCTTTCAAGGTCATCATAGACCACCCTAACATCTCTATCATCGCTGCTCCCTTCTACCCTATACATTTTTCACACACAAGTGGTGTCATGTTCTAATCAAAGTCTCAACCCTCTATTTCTTTAAGCTTAGGTGCCATGAAGGCCATGTCATGGGAGGAAGTGGAGATGGCCTCCTTCTAGAATGCAAGTCAAGCGACAGACAAGTGAGGATTTTAAATGAGGTGATGACGACTAATGTCTTGGGAACGTCTTAATGTTGCATGAAGGTTGAGTTGGTGGGCCCATTTTTATCATAGAAGTTGCTTGGCTTCTATTGATACGCTATATAGAAGGCCTACTATTATGAAAGGAGGACATGCATGGTATTGAGGCTATGATTCTCTAAAGCTTCTATATGTTAGCATCTGCTACTCAATTACCCCATATTCCACGTCCTTCTTAATATGAGAAAAGACAATATGCACAACCAACATGGATTTGCCATTGTTCAATCTGCAAAACTAACATGTATTTGCTCTTCCCCTCTTGGGTGTGCATTAAAGTGTGTGAATACCATGTCACACATCTCTAGCAAATGATGTATTTGATCTAGATTGTTGTGTGAATGTATAAATGGATCAAAATAGTTGGAAACACGACAATAAGTGTTTGAAAGAATCTAATTTCAATCCCCACATGTGCACTTAGATGGAGAGTGCAAGTTGACTTACTCATGTAATATAGCCCTCTAGCAATTGAACAAAAGTGCAAATGCTTTTATGATGTTTGGAATGGGTGGGAGGTGCAAACCAAAACTATTAATGCTATGGCTCAAGTTTCTCTAAGATAAAGCTTAAACCTAGAGAATATAACATAATTAGTTCGTGAGTTTATATAGATGTCTCCAAAATTTAGAAAACATGCAATCCACATAAAACTCATAATATGTTTGTAGGTTTGATCACACTTTGAGACATAGTAATATTGTTAATATTCAAATAGTCTTCATAATGCCTAACTTTCACACTGTAATTTGTGATATACATTGGCAAAATAGAAACTTCTTTAGAATAGCAAGATTCAAAGACAATGTGATCATTTCAACAATATTCCCACTTTAATCTATCTAGCTCTTAAGTCATTATTGACATTTTGAAAAACCAACCAAAGTTATCAAAGTGGGGCTTTGATGGATTGTATAGATTTTGAGGCTACTTGAAACACACACACACACACACACACACACACACAGAGATGAGGCTCTATTTTTAGGAAGATTTTTGTAACATTTCTTTCCCCCCTCGTGACCCCGTACCCTCCCCCATGGGAACTCACCCCCTTTTTTCCTAAATTTTTTTAATTTTTTTCCCTTTCGCTCCCCCCCCCCCCCGATAGTACGTTGGGGAGAGAGGGACAGGGAGTGATGTGGAAGAAGGGGAGGGGAATACCGCCCAGGTGGCGGCGTTCAGCTGCCCCCCCCCCCCCAATCGTCTGAGGAGCCCTCTCTTGACTTGCTACATCATCACGACCTGGGCTTAAGAGCCAAGCCCCCCCCCTACTGCCGTGACATCAGCATATATCCCCCCCCCCCCCCCTCATGGGTTCCAGCAAGCGGCCCTCCCTCCTGGCATACGAACGCAGCGCCCCCCCTCAAGCGAATTACACCCCCCCCCCCTTCTATTCAATCAAGTAGCCCCCCTTTTTCAAAGGAAAGCGGGGGAAGTTTGAGCTGGGCTTGCGAGAGGCTCGCGAGGGGCTGCGGTCAGAGGGGGTGGCATCCTGCGCATGTGGAGAGAGTGCATTGAGGCTTTCAAAAAGGAGAGAAGAGAGAAGAAGTGAGGAGGGAGAAGAGAGGAGAAGGGAGAGAAGGAGGAGGAGGAGGAGGAGAAGAAGGGAAAGAGGGAGAGAGAAGAGAAGTCGAAGGAGTAGAAGAGGGAGAGAGAGAAGAGAAGGTGAAGAAGGAGAAGAAGAGGGAGAGAGAGAAGGAGAAGGAGAAGAAGAAGAAGAATAGGAAGAGAAAAAGAGGTGAGGGAGAGAAGGAGGGAAAAGAAAGAAGAAGAAGAGAAAGAAGGAGAGAGAGAAGAGAGAAGGAGAAGGAGAATAAGTGAAGGAGAGGAAGAAGAGAAGGAGAGGGAGAAGAAGAGAAGGAGAAGGAGAGAAGAGAGAAGGAGAAGGAGAAAGAAAGAAGAAGAGAAGGAGAGGGAGAAGAAGAGAAGGAGAGAGAGAAGAGAGAAGAAGAATAGAAGATAGAAAAAGGAGTGAGAAAGAGAAGAGAAGAAGGGAAGGGTAGTAGAAGAAGAGAAGGAGAGAGAGAGTAGAGAGATAAGAGAGAAGGAAAAGAGTGAGAAAGAGAAGAGAAGAAGGGAAGGGTAGTAGAAGAAGAGAAGAAGGAGAGAAGGAGAGAGAGAGTAGAGAGATAAGAGAGAAGGAAAAGAGGGAGAAGGAGAGAGAGTAGAGAAATAAGAGAGAAGGAAAAGAAGAGAAGGAGAGAGAGAGGGTAGAGGAAAGGAGAAGAAGAGAAGGAGAGGGAGAGAGAGTAGGAGAGTAAGAAAGAAGAAGAAGAGAGTACGAGAGTAGAAGAAGAAGAGAGGGAGAAAGAAAGGAGGAGAGGAGAAAAAGAAGAAGAAGAGAGAGAAAGAGAGTAACCGCCACAAGTCACCCAAACCACTCTCTTGGCAACGAACCACATCCGGTGGTCTCCCCAACCGATGGTGTCTAACCGAAACCGTAAAGGTCCGAATTGCCCAATCTCCGAGAGGCGAATGGCTCCTAAGAAGAAAGTCGTGGGAAGCATAGGCGCCCAAGCCACCGTTAATGCCAGAGGGGTGAGCGGAACGACCAACGCAGCACACACAAATCAAGCCTAGGTTCTAAGTGTTAAAAATTAATTCAGGAATTATTTCTCAGGGAAACGATTGGTGTCGTGCATAGGGTTTCTTTACTCTAAGAGCTAAGTTGCATGTGCAAAACGGTAGAGTTTGGAATTCGCACAAGATTTTAGGCACGAAATGATAGCTTTTACACACATAAAATGATAAGGTTTTCGCATTATTTCACATAAAATAATAGTTTTTATAAACAAATCCAGTGCATGAACAGTCATTTAGAAATCATGCTTCGCGATCATGGCTAAAAGAAACACATGAAATGATAGACGCCAATGGATAGGAACCTAGACCTTCATGATATCCAGTGCATTAGGAATAAGTATAATTGCCTGCGAATTATTTTATCAATCTTGCTGTGGACTATCGCAAATGGATATGCTCCTAGCCTAATTGAAGCTGGCGACCTAACCCTAGATGGATTGTTGACCCAAGTTATGCTTGGTTGTTTGAAAAGGTTGTAACTCCCTTGAGCAAGTGTTTTGATACATCCAAGTTAAAGTCTGGCTGTGCATGCAATGGGATTGCGATGCCCTGAAGCAAGAGGTTGTGCATTTAATTGTTTGTTAATGTGGTTCTGGATGTTAACCCAAATGGGGTGTGTTTGATGATTGCATGGTCGTGTTTGAGGTGACTCATTGCCATGGAAACAAAAGGAATGTTTTCCTTAGTAATTGTTTGTAAGCTGGGTGCTTCAGCTGTGATTGATTCCCTAAAGGAATAATTAAAGAAGAATGGCGCTAGCTACCCCGCGAACTGCCAAACCCTAACCAAGGGGGTTGTGAATCCGCACCGGGAATGTGGACCGAACCCGCCGCGCGAGAGGTCTCTCCGTGGAAATTACTTGGCGTAGGAGGACGCTTGGGTGCTAGTGGGGGCTTTGGCCGTAAATCCCAATGCGTCCGGGCCCTACACAAGTGTTCTACGCGACTCGAGATGGGATCTCGAGGCCTTGATACTAGTTACAAGGCGGACTCTTGGTAGAATAAACCTTCGGATTTTATTGTCGGAAGACGGAAGGATTTTTATGCGGAGGCAGAAAGGATCAGCACTTAATTCTCCTGTATGGGTAGGAGACACACATTAATCCGAAAATAAGTTAAGGAAGTGTTTGATCTTGTTTTAACCTGTCTTCGTGTTTATGGCCTAAATTACGTAAAGGAACCTGTGATTAACGGGTTAATTAAGGAAGCTGCCTTTATATGTCAAACATAATGTGGTAGGTAAATAGATAACTAAGACAACCCTCGAGGGAAGTGTGGTGGAAGTGACCAATGGGTCTATCCTGCGGAAGGGTGGTCTCGGTTAGTCGAGAGCTTTCCTCAAAGGAAATGTTAATGAGGAATATTAGGAAAAAGTCGGTCTATGAGCTTAGACAATGTTGGCTAGGAAACCGGACTTCAAGTGGATCCTAGTGGGAAAGGCCGGATAAGTTCCGTTGCGAGGCAGACTCGAGAGACCCTAGTTGACAAACCTTGTGTCATTCCTTGGGAGTACTGGGCGGCGTCCTCTAGATTGATCTCTCCATGGGCTGCTAAGACGTGTCCCGAAATTTGAGGGGCGGGCACGTTACAATTGATATCAGAGCAAAACTTCATAATACTACATGATTGATTAATGTTCGGATCATAGACATAACCTAAATAACCTAAGTGGTATGACTTCATTGTGAGGCACCTTCTACACCTATGAATGTTGACATGCAAAAGAAGAAGTTCCTTCTCAAGCAAATTAAGCCACCCGAGTTTGATGGCAAGGGAAGGACTGTTCAAGTTGACACCGAGATCTGGATCGAGTCCATGAAGGACTATTTTGAGGCACCAGGAACTGCACCTGCTAACCAAGCCATGCTCGCCAAGCTTAAGGTTACAGGCGAAGCGAGACTTTGGTGGAAATAGTGGTACAGAGACCAAGTGATCTCGGAGGGGACAGTCACTTGGACTAAGCGAGACTTGGGTGGAAACAGTGGTGCAGAGACCAAGCGATCTCAGAGGGGGCGGTCACTTGGACTAAGCTTAAGGACGCTGTGCGAGGGAGGTATCTGCCACCTGCCTACCGCACACAAAAGATGAATGAATTCTACGACTTGAAGCAGCTAGGATTATCCCTTGAAGCATATTATTCAAAGTTTGTTTCACTCCTAAAGTATGCACCCCGAATGGATATGACACAACAGGTGTCAAAGTTCTATGCTGGGTTGAATCCACCCATAAACACTCGATTGGAATCAATGCGCCCAACAGACTTGCAAGACACATTACTCCGAGCGAATCCAATCGTCCAAGAACTTAAATCAGGCAACTATGATGAAGATGACTCACCGGATCAAGACAATAGGTGCCACAAGTGCGAAGAGATAGGACACATCCGTAAGAGATGCCCCAACCGTCGATGTTTCCATTGCAATGAACTAGGACACATCCAAACAGATTGTCCTGAGTTGCACCCTGAGAATCAGGAACGTGCGGTCAAACGAAGCTGTCTAAACTCTGTTTTTGGCTCATATTATGAATCGCATGATGATGAAGGCCTGGAGCATCTTGTAACCTTTGAGGATGACTTGATATCCTAGGAAGATATACTTGAGGTAATAAGTATTGTACTTGGAATAAATCCTACTGCATTCTATGAGTTGTGACAAGTTGTCATTTTAAGAATTTGAGTAATCAAAGTAGCGTAGGGAGGCATGGTGGGCCTTAACCCACAGGCTATAAGCCCCAATTGTGCTTGTCTTTACCAATTTCTCTCGAGATGAGGACATCTCGATTCCTCTAAGGGCGAGAGGATGTAACATTTCTTTCCCCCCCGTGACCCCGTACCCTCCCCCATGGGAACTCACCCTCTTTTTTCTAAATTAAAAAAAAAATCCTTTCGCTCCCCCCCCCCCCCCGATAGTACGTCGGGGAGAGAGGGAGAGGGAGTGATGTGGAACAAGGGGAGAGGAATGCCGCCCAGGTGGCGGCGTTCAGCTTCTCCCTCCCCCTTAAAAGGCCCCCCCTCCATCGTCTGAGGAGGCCTCTCTCGACCTGTTGCATCATCGCACCCTAGGCTTAAGAGCCAAGCCACCCTCCCTGCTGCCGTGACATCAATATATCCCCCCCTGTTGTGGGTTCCAGCAGGCGGCCCTCCTTCCTGGCATACGAATGCAGCGCCCCCCCTCTGGCAAATTACACCCCCCCCTTTCTATTTGATCAAGTATCTCCCCTTTTTCAGAGGAAAGGGGGGGAAGTTTATGAGAGGCTCGCGAGGAGCTGCGGTTAGAGGGCGGCACCCTGCGCATGTGGAGCGAGCGCATTGAGGCTTTCCAAAAAGGAGAGAAGAGAGAAGAAGTAAGGAGAGAGAAGAGAGGAGAAGGGAGAGAAGGAGGAGAAGAAGAAGAAGAAGGGAAAGAGGGAGAGAGAAGAGAAGTAGAAGGAGAAGAAGAGGGAGAGAGAGAAGAGAAGGTGAAGAAGGAGAAGAAGAGGGAGAGAGAGAGAAGGAGAAGGAGAAGAAGAAGAAGAATAGGAAGAGAAAAAGAGGAGAGGGAGAGAAGGAGGGAAAAGAAAGAAGAAGAAGAGAAAGGAGAGAGAGAAGAGAGAAGGAGAAGGAGAAGAAGTGAAAGAGAGGAAGAAGAGAAGGAGAGGGAGAAGAAGAGAAGGAGAAGGAGAGAAGAGAGAAGGAGAAGGAGAAAGAAAGAAGAAGAGAAGAAGAGAAGAGAGAAGAGAGAAGGAGAAGGAGAAAGAAAGAAGAAGAGAAGGAGAGGGAGAAGAAGAGAAGGATAGAGAGAAGAGAGAAGAGAGAAGGAGAAGGAGAAAGAAAGAAGAAGAGAAGGAGAGGGAGAAGAAGAGAAGGATAGAGAGAAGAGAGAAGAAGAATAGAAGATAGAAAAAGGAGTGAGAAAGAGAAGAGAAGAAGGGAAGGGTAGTAGAAGAAGAGAAGAAGAAGAAGAGAAGGACAGAGAGAGTAGAGAGATAAGAGAGAAGGAAAAGAGTGAGAAAGAGAAGAGAAGGGAAGGGTAGTAGAAGAAGAGAAGAAGAAGAGGAGAGAGAGAGTAGAGAGATAAGAGAAGGAAAAGAGGGAGGCGAGAGTAGAGAAATAAGAGAGAAGGAAAAGAAGAGAAGGAGAGAGAGAGAGAGAGAGAGTAGAGGAAAGGAGAAGAAGAGGAGGAGAGGGAGAGAGAGTAGGAGAGTAAGAGAGAAGCAGTAGAGAGTCGGAGAGTAGAAGAAGAAGAGAGGGAGAAAGAAAGGAGGAGAGGAGAAAAAGAGGAAGAAGAGAGAGAAAGAGAGTAACCGCCACAAGTCACCCAAAACACTCTCCTGGTAACGAACCACATCCGACGGTCTCCCCAACCGATCGTGTCTAACCGAAACCATTAAGGTCTGGACTGCCCAATCTTCGAGAGGCTAATGGCTCCTAACAAGAAAGTCACGGGAAGCGTAGGCGCCCAAGCCACTGTTAATGCCGGAGGGGTGAGCGGAACATCCAACGCAGCACACACGAATCAAGCCCAGGTTCTAAGCATTAAAAATTAATTCAAGAATTATTTCTCAGGGAAGGGATGAAAGGATTGATGTTGTGCATATGGTTTATTTACTCCAAGAGCTAAGTTACATGTGTGAAACGGTAGAGTTTGGAATTCGCACAAGATTTTAGGCACAAAATGATAGCTTTTACACACATAAAATGATAAGGTTTTTGCATTATTTCACATAAAATAATAGCTTTTAAACCAATTTAGTGCATGAATAATCATTTAGAAATCATGCTTCGCGATCATGGCTAAAAGAAACACATGAAATGATAGACTCCGATGGATAGAAACCTAGACCTTCATGAGATCCGGTGCATTAGGAATAAGTATAATTGCCTACGAATCGTTTTATCAATCTTGCTGTGGACTATCGCAAATGGATACGCTCCTAGCCTAATTGAAGCTAGCAACCTAACCCTACATGGATTGTTGACCCAAGTTATGCTTGGTTGTTTGAAAAGGTTGTAACTCCCTTGAGCAACTGTTTTTATACATCCAAGTTAAATTTTGGTTGTGCATGTAATGGGATTGCGATGCCGTGAAGCAAGAGGTTGTGCATTTAAATGTTTGTTAATGTGGTTCTAGATGTTAACCCAAATGGGGTGTGTTTGATGATTGCATGGTCAGGTCTGAGGTGACTGATTGCCATGGAAACAAAAGGAATGTTTTCCTCAGTAATTGTTTGTAAGTTGGGTGCTTCAACTGTGATTGATTCCCTAAAGGAATAATTAAATAAGGATGACGCTAGCTACCCCCCACGAACCGCCAAACCCTAACTAAGGGGGTTGTGAATCCGCACCGGGAATGTGGACCGAACGCACCGCAAGAGGTCTCTCCGTGGAAATTACTTGGCGTAGGAGGGTGCTTGGGTGCCAGTGGGGGCTCTGGCCGTAAATCCCAATGCGTCCGGGCCCTACACAAGTATTCTACGTGACTCGAGATACGATCTCGAGGCCTTGATACTAGTTACAAGGCAGAATCTTATTAGAATAAACCTTCGGGTTTTGTTGCCCAAAGACGGAAGGATTTTTCTGCGGAGGCAGAAAGGAGCACTGAATTCTCCTGTATGGGCAGGAGACACACATTAATCCAAAGAGAAGTTAAAGAAGTGTTTGATCTTGTTTTAACCTGTCTTCATGTTTGTGGCCTAAATTACGTAAAGGAACTTGTGATTAACGGGTTAATTAAGGAAGATGCCTTTATATGTCAAACATAATGTGGTAGGTAAATAGATAACTAAGGCAACCCTCGAGGGAAGCGTGGTGGATGTGACCAATGGGTCTATCCTACGGAAGGGTGGTCTCGGTTAGCCGAGAGCTTTCCTCAGAGGAAATGTTACCGAGGAATATTAGGAAAAAGTCGGTCTATGAGCTTAGACAATGTTGGCTACGAACCCGGTCTTCAGGTCGATCCTAGTGGGAACGGTCGGATAAGTTCCGTTGCAAGGCAGACCTCGTGTCATTCCTTGGGAGTGCCGGGCGGTGTCCTCTAGATTGATCTCTCAATGGGCTGCTAAGACGTGTCCCGAAATTTGAGGGGCGGGCATGTTACAGTTGGTATCGGAGCAAAACTTCATAATACTATATGATTGATTAATGTTCGAATCATAGACATAACCTAAATAATCTAAGTGGTATGACTTGATTGTCAGGCACCTTCTACACCTACGAATGTTGACATGCAAAAGAAGAAGTTCCTTCTCAAGGAAATTAAGCCACTTGAGTTTGATGGAAAGGGAAGGACTGTTCAAGCTGACGCCGAGATCTGGATTGAGTCCATGGAGGACTATTTTGAGGCACCAGGAATTGCACTCACTAACCAAGCCATGCTCGCCAAGCTTAAGCTTACAGGCGAAGCGAGACTTTGGTGGAAACAGTGGTACAGAGACCAAGCGATCTCGGAGGGGACAGTCACTTGGACTAAGCAAGACTTTGGTGGAAACTGTGGTGCAGAGACCAAGCGATCTCGGAGGGGACAGTCACTTGCACTAAGCTTAAGCACACTGTGCGAGGGAGGTATCTACCACCTGCGTACCGCACACAAGAGATGAATGAATTCTACGACTTGAAGTAGCTAGGATTATCCCTTGAAGCATATTATTCAAAGTTCGTTTCACTCCTAAAGTATGCACCCCCAATGGATATGACACAACAAGTGTCTAAGTTCTGTGCTGGGTTGAATCCACCCATAAACACTCGATTGGAATCAATGCGCCCAACGGACTTGCAAGACACATTACTCCGAGCGAATCCAATCGTCCAAGAACTTAAATCAGGCAACTATGATGAAGATGACTCACCGGATCAAGACAAGAGGTGCCACAAGTGCGGAGAGATAGGACACATCCGTAAGAGATGCCCCAACCGCCGATGTTTCCATTGCAATGAACTAGGACACATCCAAACAGATTGTCCTGAGTTGGACCCTGAGAATCAGGAACGTGCGGTCAAACGAAGCTGTCTAAACTCTGTTTTCGGCTCATATTATGAATCACATGATGATGAAGGCATGGAGCCTATTGTAACCTTTGAGGATGACTTGATATCCTAGAAAGATATACTTGAGGTAATAAGTCTTGTACTTGGAATAAATCCTATTGCATTCTATGAGTTGTGACAAGTTGTCATTTTAAGAATTTGAGTAATCAAAGTAGCGTAGCGGAGGCATGGTGGGCCTTAACCCACAGGCTATAAGCCCCAATTGTGCTTTCTCTCGAGATGAGGACATCTTAATTCCTCTAAGGGGGAGGGGATGTAACATTTCTTTTCTCCCCCCTCCCCCCCGACAGTACGTCGGGGAGAGAAGGAGAGGGAGTGATGTGGAAGAAGGGGAGGGGAATGCCGCCCAGGTGGCGGTGTTCAGCTACCCCCTCCCCCTTAAAAGGCCCCCCTCTCCAAGAAGGGAAGGGTAGTAGAAGAAGAGGAGTGAGAAAGAGAAGAGAAGAATGGAAGGGTAGTAGAAGAAGAGAAGAAGGAGAGAAGGAGAGAGAGAGTAGAGAGATAAGAGAGAAGGAAAAGAGGGAGAAGGAGAGAGAGTAGAGAAATAAGAGAGAAGGAAAAGAAGAGAAGGAGAGAGAGAGAGTAGAGGAAAGGAGAAGAAGAGAAGGAGAGGGAGAGAGAGTAGGAGAGTAAGAAAGAAGAAGAAAAGAGTAGGAGAGTAGAAGAAGAAGAGAGGGAGAAAGAAAGGAGGAGAGGAGAAAAAGAGAAAGAAGAGAGAGAAAGAGAGTAACCACCACAAGTCACCTAAACCACTCTCCTGGCAATGAACCACATTTGGCAGTCTCCCCAACCAATCGTGTCTAACCGAAACCGTTAAGGTCCCGACTGCCCAATCTCCGAGAGGCGAATGGCTCCTAAGAAGAAAGTCGCGGGAAGCGTAGGTGCCCAAGCCACCATTAATGCTGGAGGGGTGAGTGGAACGACCAACGCAGCACACACGAACCAAGCCCAGGTTCTAAGTGTTAAAAATTAATTCAAGAATTATTTCTCAGGGAAGGGATGAAAGGATTGATGTCATGCACAGGGTTTGTTTACTCTAAGAGCTAAGTTGCATGTGCGAAACGGTAGAGTTTGGAATTCGCACAAGATTTTAGGCACGAAATGATAGCTTTTACACACATAAAATGATAAGGTTTTTGCATTATTTCACATAAAATAATAGCTTTTAAACCAATTCAGTGCATGAATAGTCATTTAAAAATCATGCTTTGCGATCGTGGCTAAAAGAAACACATGAAATGATAGACGCCGATGGATAGACACCTAGACCTTCATGAGATGCGGTGCATTAGGAATAAGTATAATTGCCTGCGAATTATTTTATCAATCTTACTGTGGACTATCGCAAATGGATACGCTCCTAGCCTAATTGAAGCTGGCGACCTAACCTTAAATGGATTGTTGACCCAAGTTATGCTTGGTTGTTTAAAAAGGTTGTAACTCCCTTGAGCAAGTGTTTTGATACATCCAAGTTAAATTCTGGCCGTGCGTGTAATGGGATTGTGATGCCTTGAAGCAAGAGGTTGTGCATTTAACTGTTTGTTAATGTGGTTATGGATGTTAATCCAAATGGGATGTGTTTGATGATTGCATGGTCGGGTCTGAGGTGACTCATTGCCATGGAAACAAAAGGAATGTTTTCCTTAGTAATTGTTTGTAAGCTGGGTGCTTCAGCTGTGATTGATTCCCTAAAGGAATAATTAAAGAAGAATAGCGCTAGCTATCCGCCGCGAACTGCCAAACCCTAACCAAGGAGGTTGTGAATCTGCACCAGGAATGTGGACCGAACTGTCGCGAGAGGTCCCTCCATGGAAATTACTTAGCGTAGGAGGACGCTTAGGTGCAATTGGGGGCTCTAGCCATAAATCCCAATGCGTCCGGGCCCTACACAAGTGTTCTACGTGACTCGAGATGGGATCTCGAGGCCTTGATACTAGTTACAAGGCGGAATCTTGGTAGAATAAACCTTTGGGTTTTATTGTCGGAAGACGAAAGGATTTTTTTGCGGAGGCAGAAAGCATCACTTAATTCTCCTATATGGGCAAGAGAGACACATTAATCCGAAGAGAAGTTAAGGAAGTGTTTGATCTTGTTTTAACCTGTCTTCGTGTCTATGGCCTAAATTACGTAAAGGAACCTGTGATTAACGGGTTAATTAAGGAAGCTGCCTTTATATGTCAAACATAATGTGGTAGGTAAATAGATAATAAGAGAACTCTCGAGGGAAGCGTGGTGGAAGTGACCAATGGGTCTATCTTGCGAAAGGGTGGTCTCGATTAGCCGAGAGCTTTCCTAAAAGGAAATGTTAAAGAGGAATATTAGGAAAAATTTGGTCCATGAGCTTAGACAATGTTGGCTAGGAAACTAGACTTCAGGTCCGATCCTAGTGGGAAAGGCCGGATAAGTTCCGTTGCGAGGCAGACTCGAGAGACCCTAGTTGACAAACCTCGTGTCATTCCTTAGGAGTGCCGGGGGGCGTCCTCTAGATTGATCTCTCGATGGGCTGCTAAGATGTGTTCCGAAATTTGAGAGGCGGGCACGTTACTTGGTATCAGAGCAAAACTTCATAATACTACATGATTGATTAATGTTCGGATCATAGACATAACCTAAATAACCTAAGTGGTATGACTTGATTGTCAGGCACCTTCTACACCTACAAATGTTGACATGCAAAAGAAGAAGTTCCTTCTCAAGCAAATTAAGCCACCCGAGTTTGATGGCAAGGGAAGGACTATTCAAGCTGATGCCGAGATCTAGATCGAGTCCATGAAGGACTATTTTGAGGCACTAAGAACTGCACCTACTAACCAAGCCATGCTTGCCAAGCTTAAGCTTACAGGCGAAGCAAGACTTTGGTGAAAACAGTGGTGCAGAGACCAAGTGATCTCGAAGGGGACAGTCACTTGGACTAAGCGAGACTTTGGTGGAAACAATGGTGCAGAGACCAAGCGATCTCGAAGGGGACAATCACTTGCACTAAGCTTAAGGACGCTATGCGAGGGAGGTATTTGCCACCTGCCTGCCGCACACAAAAGATGAATGAATTCTACGACTTGAAACAGCTAGGATTATCCCTTGAAGCATATTATTCAATGTTTGTTTCACTCCTAAAGTATGCACCCCCAATGGATATGACACAACAGGTGTCAAAGTTCTCTGCTAGGTTGAATCCACCCATAAACACTGAATTGGAATCAATGCGCCCAACGGACTTACAAGACACATTACTCCGAGCGAATCCAATCGTCCAAGAACTTAAATCTGGCAACTATGATGAAGATGACTCACGGGATCAAGACAAGAGGTGCCACAAGTGCGGAGAGATAGGACACATCCGTAAGAGATGCCCCAACCGCCGATGTTTCCATTGCAATGAACTAGGACACATCCAAACAGATTGTCCTGAGTTGGACTCTGAGAATCAGGAACGTGCGGTCAAACGAAGCCGTCTAAACTCTGTTTTTGGCTCATATTATGAATCACATGATGATGAGGGCCTGGAGCCTGTTGTAACCTTTGAGGATGACTTGATATCCTAGAAAGATATACTTGAGGTAGTAAGTCTTGTACTTGGAATAAATCCTATTGCATTCTATGAGTTGTGACAAGTTGTCATTTTAAGAATTTGAGTAATCAATGTAGCATAGCGGAGGCATGGTGGGCCTGAACCCACAAGCTATAAGTCCCAATTGTGCTTGTCTTCCCCAGTTTCTCTCTAGATAAGGACATCTCAATTCCTTTAAGGGGGAGAGGATGTAACATTTTTTCCCCCCCTTGACCCCGTACCCTTCCCCATGGGAACTCATCCCCTTTTTTCTAAAATTTTTTAAAAAAATTTCCCTTTTCCTCCCTCCCTTGATAGTACGTCGGGGAGAGAGGGAGAGGGAGTGATGTGGAAGAAGGGGCGGGGAATGCCACCCAGGTGGTGGCGTTCAGCGGCCCCCCCTTAAAAGGCCCCCCTCCTCCATCATCTAAGGAGCCCTCTCTGGACCTGCTGCATCATCACATCCTGGGCTTAAGAGCCAAGCCACCCCCTACTGCCGTGACATCAGCATATCCCCCCCCTCGTGGGTTCCAGCAGGCGGCCCTCCTTCCTTCCATACGAATGCAGCGGTCTCTCCCTCTGGCGAATTATACCCCCCCCCTTTCTATTCGATCAAGTAGCCCCCCTTTTTCAGAGGAAAGGGGGGGAAGTTTGAGCTAGGCCTGCGAGAAGCTCGTGAGGAGCTGCGGTCAGAGGGCGGCACCTTGCGCATGTGGAGCGAGTGCATTGAGGCTTTCCAGAAAGGAGAGAAGAGAGAAGAAGTGAGGAGGGAGAAGAGAGGAGAAGGGAGAGAAGGAGAAGGAGAAGAAGAAGAAGGTAAAGAGGGAGAGAGAAGAGAAGTAGAAGGAGAAGAAGAGGGAGAGAGAAGAGAAGGTGAAGAAGGAGAAGAAGCGGGAGAGAGAGAAGGAGAAGGAGAAGAATAGGAAGAGAAAAAGAGGAGAGGGAGTGAAGGAGGGAAAAGAAAGAAAAAGAAGAGAAAGAAGGAGAGAGAGAAGAGAGAAGCAGAAGGAGAGAAGAGAGAAGGAGAAGAAGTGAAGGAGAGGAAGAAGAGAAGGAGAGGGAGAAGAAGAGAAGGAGAAGGAGAGAAGAGAGAAGAAGAAGGAGAAAGAAAGAAGAAGAGAAGGAGAGGGAGAAGAAGAGAAGGAGAGAGAGAAGAGAGAAGAAGAATAGAAGATAGAAAAAGGAGTGAGAAAGAGAAGAGAAGAAGGGAAGGGTAGTAGAAGAAGAGAAGAAGGACAAGGAGAGTGAGAGAGAGTAGAGAGATAAGAGAGAAGGAAAGGAGTGAGAAAGAGAAGAGAAGAAGGGAAGGGTAGTAGAAGAAGAGAAGGAGAGAGAGAGTAGAGAGATAAGAGAGAAGGAAAAGAGTGAGAAAGAGAAGAGAAGAAGGGAAGGGTAGTAGAAGAAGAGAAGAAGGAGAGAAGGAGAGAGAGAGTAGAGAGATAAGAGAGAAGGAAAAGAGGGAGAAGGAGAGAGAGTAGAGAAATAAGAGAGAAGGAAAAGAAGAGAAGGAGAGAGAGAGGGTAGAGGAAAGGAGAAGAAGAGAAGGAGAGGGAGAGAGAGAGTAGGAGAGTAAGAAAGAAGAAGAAGAGAGTACGAGAGTAGAAGAAGAAGAGAGGGAGAAAGAAAGGAGGAGAGGAGAAAAAGAAGAAGAAGGGAGAGAAAGAGAGTAACTACCACAAGTCACCCAAACCACTCTCTTGGCAACGAACCACATCCGGTGGTCTCCCCAACCGATGGTGTCTAACCGAAACCGTTAAGGTCCGAACTACCCAATCTCCGAGAGGCGAATGGCTCCTAAGAAGAAAGTCATGGGAAGCATAGGCGCCCAAGCCACCGTTAATACCAGAGGGGTGAGCGGAACGACCAACGCAACACACACAAATCAAGCCCAGGTTCTAAGTGTTAAAAATTAATTCAGGAATTATTTCTCATGGAAAGGATTGGTGTCGTGCATAGGGTTTGTTTACTCTAAGAGCTAAGTTGCATGTGCGAAATGGTAGAGTTTGGAATTCGCACAAGATTTTAGGCACGAAATGATAGCTTTTACACACATAAATGATAAGGTTTTTGCATTATTTTACATAAAATAATAGCTTTTAAACCAATTCAGTGCATGAACAGTCATTTAGAAATCATGCTTTGCGATCATGGCTAAAAGAAACACATGAAATGATAGACTCCGATGGATAGAAACCTAGACCTTCACGAGATCCGGTGCATTAGGAATAAGTATAATTGCTAGCAAATTGTTTTATCGATCTTGTTGTGGACTATCACAATTGGATACGCTCCTAGCCTAATTGACGTTGGCGACCTAACCCTAAATGGATTGTTGACCCAAGTTATGCTTGGTTGTTTGAAAAGGTTGTAAATCCCTTGAGTAAGTGTTTTGATACACCCAAGTTAAATTCTGACCGTGCATGCAATGGGATTGCGATGCCCTAAAGCAAGAGGTTGTGCATTTAATTGTTTGTTAATGTGGTTCTAGATGTTAACCCAAATGGGGCGTGTTTGATGATTGCATGGCCGGGTTTGAGGTGACTGATTGCCATGGAAACAAAAGGAATGTTTTCCTTAGTAATTGTTTGTAAGCTGGGTGCTTCAGCTTGATTGATTCCCTAAAGGAATAATTAAAGACGGATTGCACTAGCTACCCCCCGCGAACCACCAAATCCTAACCAAGGGGGTTGTGAATCCGTGCCGGGAATGTGGACCGAACCCGCCGCGAGAGGTCTCTCTGTGGAAATTACTTGGCATAGGAGGGCGCTTGGGTGCCAGTGGGGGCTTTGGCCGTAAATCCCAATGCGTCTGAGCCCTACACAAGTATTCTACGTGACTCGAGATAGGATCTCGAGGCCTTGATACTAGTTACAAGGCGAAATCTTATTAGAATAAACCTTCGGGTTTTGTTGCTGGAAGACAGAATGATTTTTTTGTGGAGGTAGAAAGGAGCTCTGAATTCTCATGTATGGGCAGGAGACACACATTAATCCGAAGAGAAGTTAAGGAAGTGTTTGATCTTGTTTTAACCTGTCTTCGTGTCTGTGGCCTAAATTACGTAAAGGAACTTGTGATTAACAGGTTAATTAAGGAAGTTGCCTTTATATGTCAAACATAATGTGGTCGGTAAGTAGATAACTAAGACAACCCTCGAGGGAAGCGTGGTGGATGTGACCAATGGGTCTATCCTATGGAAAGGTGGTCTCAGTTAGCCGAGAGCTTTCCTCAAAGGAAATGTTAACGAGGAATATTAGGAAAAAGTCGGTCTATGAGCTTAGACAATGTTGGCTAGGAACCCGGACTTCAGGTCGATCCTAGTGGGAACGGACGGATAAGTTCCGTTGCGAGGCAAACTTGAGAGACCCTAGTTGACAAACCCCATGTCATTCCTTGGGAGTGCCCGGCGGCATCCTTTAGATTGATGGGCTGCTAAGACATGCCCTGAAATTTGAAGGGCGGGCACGTCACAATTTTGATGAGTGACTATTGTAGGAAGACTTCTTCAGTTTTCAAGTATGACTTTGAAATTGAAAACATTAATGTAAAAGATAGAGAATGACATATTGGCGTGTGTTGAGAGTTAGACAGAGAGAGAGAGAGAGAGAGAGAGAGAGAGAGAGAGAGAGAGAGAGAGAGAGAGAGAGAGAGAGAGAGAGAGAGAGAGAGAGAGAGAGAGAGAGAGAGAGAGAGAGAGAGAGATGTGGTGTAGCAAGGAGTGCGATGTCCAATAGAGCTTCCAAATTTAATAAGGATGTAAAGTCCAATGTCAATGTTTTAGCTCAAGCTTCATCACATGTACACATACAAATAAGGACACATGCTCTCATTGAAAGCAATGCTTTGAAGAAGAAATCTACTTGAAGACTAGATGACACTTTGGTCTTTTGCTTTTGTTTTTTTATGTGAGAGCAATTTGGAATGAACTTTCAATGTTTCTTGCATTCCCTCACAAATAAGCATTATGTTGGTGTATGAAGGTAATGAGAGAATGTGATATGCTATTTATATATTGTGAGAAGTAAGTTCAAGGTTTAGTGTATAGTAAATGGGGAATGTGTTTCAAGAGAGATGGAGAAGAGAGAAAGAGAGGGACAAAGGGGAAGGGGGATTAAATACCATCACTTTACATGCACCCTAACAATCCACAGTTGTGCAAGTCCTAGTATAGAGTGCTGGTTTTTTCTTAATGCTAAATGATAACGTCATATTATCCAAAAGTAAAGTAATTACATGCAAAGGAAACACTATGCATCTGGGGTTAGCTAGTTTTTTAAAGAAGAGCTTAAAGATCCACTAGGTTGTTCCTAGTCTTCTTGTTAGAGTACAAATAGAGTCCTTGAGTCCTTTTTCTTATCCATAAGGGCCACCATTGCTTTACCACCAAACTTGACTTCATTTCATATTCTCCATATGAACCTGAGGGTCAAGACTTTGACCACATTTAGCAACTTCAATATCTAATCGTCAAGGCCAACTAAGTAACGAAAGAGGGTTGTCCTCATACTTACATTTCCTCTAATGTTAGCTACTTTCAACCAAGTATTCACCAAGCTATATATAGGTTGCACCTACATGCATTCGCACTAAATGAACCAGAGTTTCCTCCTCCTTGTAGAAGGCACAAAATGGTGAGATATTAAACATTCTAGTAAGAAGACTATGAACTAGAACTTTATGGCTTGTCACTCACCATAGGAGGAGATCTAGCTTGTAAGAGGTGTCACCTTCCAAACCTTATGGAGATGCTTCCGAGAGATCATTTTCGTATGTGGAAAATGCCTTTTTCGCTTTGCCTAGACCTAGATAATTACCCTGGAGTACGGGCCCAATATATCACATATTTTTTGTAGTTTCGTAGATCTTTGCCATTGACACCTTTGATAGTTTGGGTTTGGTGGCAATCCTTGACCTCATTGGCAATAGGCCAAGTAGATTTGAGAATTTGCATAATGTATGCATTCAATACATTTCCTTGTTAATGAGACTCAATTGCCGAATTGCTCCATCCATGGGCATCCATTTAGTGAACCCCCTCATGTATATGCTTCTGTCCATCTTAGACTTTTCCAAACCTATGGTAAGTGGCAAGTCATAGGCATTTGGAACGAAGTAGATACTATAGGGCAAAGACAACTTAAGCTTATAGGTTCAATCCTTTAGCCAAGGAGTGTCCTTGAACATACAAGCCCAAGCATTGGACAATATTTGTGCAACTTGCAATTGGTTGATCTTGATGGCACAACCACTCATCATAATATCTTGCCATCTGGCGCCTTGCCAAGTGCATCCAACAATTACTACATTAGATAACCCATACTAAATTAGCTTCATGTAGCAATTCTAATCTAAGAGATTCATCCTCTTTATCATTAATCATGGTATCCTAACTTATTTGAGCAAAGCCCTTTCTGATAACCTTTGCTCCATAAACAAGGATCTAAACATCCTTTGAGTTCTAGACCAAGTGGACTTGTTGAAGGGGCGAATGGAGCCCATAAACATAAGTAAGGCTATTAATATGATCCTTAAGTACATCCTATTTGCCATGAAGTGTGAGGGATACATTTTGCTACTTTCTTATCTTTTTCTCTATTTTTAAATAAACCAATCAGCTCGTTACTTAATGGGGAATATTGGGCATCCCAAATACTAGATGATCTTGCCCATTTTCACCAGCCTGAAACCATATTCAAACATCCACTTTCTTGGGTCATTCCATCCCAGGTAAAGCATTTCAATTTTAGAAATGCTTATTTGGGAGGTAGAAAAAGTGGTAAAGTCTTCATAGATGCTAAGGAAGCAATCCAAAAATATTTTTCTACATTTAGGATAAGAGCATTATCAATAGCAAATGATGGCCTCTAGGGATCATTAAACCTTTAATCGAATTAATCAAACCTTGTTGAATTTTATAGTCAATTTTCCTCGACAAAGAATTTGTGATGAGGGTGAAGAGCGAGGGGCAAGTGAGCATCCCTGTGTAACAATTCTCCTAAGGGAAAAGGAGGGCATATAGTAAACCATTCACATAGATAGATGTAGTTGCATTAGAAAAGATAGCATCAATAAAGTGAATGAACACAAGGCCAAATCCAAATGAGCAAAGGATGGAAATGATGAATTTCCCAATATATACAACCAAGGCTTTATCTAAATTGAGCAATACAATGTCAAACTGGGATAAGAGAGAAAAGTCAATAAAAAATATCGAATTCAAGATAATGTATTGGATCTTACGACCATGGATAAAACCAAATTAATATGCATGTACAACACGTGCCAAAAACATGCTTAACTCTTAACGCAATATCATTGGCTATTACCTTATAGGAGAAACAAAGCATTGTGAGGGGTCCTCAATGATTATGTTTGCTTCTATCCTTCTTGTGTTTTGCCTTTATTATTTTGAGGTACAATTTTCTAGGGGCATCACCCATTATCTCCTAGTCACCTCATTGTTAGTTGTCGGACATGGGCTCCTTGCACATGTTTCTTATGGGAGCTTTCGCTCAACCGCCAAGACCCACGGACCGCTTATTGCTTCAAGTGTTTCAAGCGAGCTCTAATGGCTATCTCTCACCTAGCCGACGCGCCGTCGATCCTATGAGTGTAGTGAGCTTACCTTGGTGCCGATACGAGTTGCCTCCTCTCTCACACACCTCGGTAGCTCCACGATCCTAGATGCGAGCTCAAGCATCCTCAAGCCTCCTCCATCTCCAAGCTCCATCCTCCATAGCCGCGCGTGCGAGAAAAGAGAAGAGAAGAGAAGAAGAGAAGAGGAGATGGTGAAGAGCTTCACTCTCTTGATCCCTCACTCTCACACACTCACTCCCTCACACTCTCACACTCCCTCTCTCAAGAGCACACATAAGCAAGAAGATGAGGAGAAGAGAAGAAGAAGATAGCTCTTGTTAGCCACACACCAAAGAATGAGCTCTCATTCACTTTTTGAACTTTATATATACAAACCCTAAAATCCCATGGGCACCCATCTCTTTTTTACATGACCAGCCCTTGTGGCAAGGTATTTTTTCCATTTCCCTCTTCTAGCCTTATGCCTCCACCCTACACCCGTCTAGTATTTTACAATTGGCATAGGATGGAGCCTGGCGCTCTTTTACAAGAGTTTTCTAAGTTTTTTTAGGCACCCTTCATTTAAAATTGCGTTTTTTTCCCCAACTTAGCTTTGGAGGTCACCTGCGTGAAGTTGCTATTTTTCCATGTTTTTCTACTTTTTCCTTTCTTTTTTTGCCATCTTGACTTGGGGTTAACATTACCCCCCTCCTAGACGGGTGCCAGTCCTAGGGCACTTCTGTGTTGTTGTAGGTTGGGAGGCGATTGGCCAAGTGGTGCAATGGTGAGGGCCACTTGGAGACTTAGGTGCTTGTGGAAGCTGTGAAATTTTTTTTGTCGGAGGAGCCAAATGGGTATTGCGCGGTTGACGGGGCCTCCGAAGTCGGTGGTTTGTTGCTTTTTGTGATGTTTGAAAGAAGAAGGTGCAGTGCTGTTCCTAAGGTGAGTGGTTACCTCGTCATATTAGTGCATTGTGCTTGTGCTAGTGGAATGGGAAGGTGGGTCTCAGGCAAGCCTGGGTGATGTCCCACACTTGAGGACCCCATTTGTGCCAAGGGAGGTGCGGTGCAAGTGGCTTAGGGTGACAGGTCTAACCATAGGTGAGTGTTACCTCCCTAGGTATGTCCTGCCCTTGATGTGCCCTAAGCATGAAGTGGGGGAGTAAAAGGGCTAGGGGGTTGGGAGTGGAGCCGGCTGACCGAAGCCATCGGGCACGCCTAACTTGAGAACCCCTAGGTGTAGTGATCGTGCTTTATGTGGTGGTAAGTGCTTCTACAAGTGGGCTATGTTGTCCAGTCAGTGGAGAGTGTTTTTCGTGCTGTTATTTTCTCCGCTTTTACTTCTCTTAAAAAAAAAAAGAAATTTTAAGTTACAGTAGTGGAATGACATCCAGGGCCTAATTCTCTTCATCTGAATGAGGAGGGAAAGGGGATCGGATGGATTTGCTCAAAAATTGGTAGCTTTGCACGTATCCTTTCAGATTCATGCGGACGTGGAGAGAGGTGGTGGAGAGGAAAGGGTGATTGCACCTAGTAAACTGGCTGTCATTCATGTCTTCTAGGAGGGCTAGGCAAAAGGAGGGGAAAAGGCTAGCTCTCATCATTAGGCGTGCCATAACGCAGCTATCAATAGCATTGGGGCCAAAAAAGAGGGGGAGCAAGCCATTCTCTTGTGGTGTCGGATCTTGCTTGAGTAATAGCTTAAGAAGCCTAAGGTAATTACATGTAGTTATAAAGGCAGGATCTAGACAGGAGGAGAAGTCTGCGAGAAAGCATGTCATGAAGTCACTTAGGCTTCCTAAATCAAAAAGGAGGACATGCTCGAAGGAGATGGCATTGGAGTTGTAGATGATGGGGAAGTCATGCCGGCCGTGGAGGGTAGCAACAAAATCCATGCCTACCCTGCGAGGATATGCCATGAATGTAGGGTCGTTCCTCTCGTAGGGTAGGGTGTTGCAAAACACCATCCAGGCAAGTATATTAATATCGTATACTCGCCTTCTCTAGAGAGGTTGGCAGTTGTAGCCCCTTACAGTGTGTGGTACCTCGAACACCTTGTCTTGCCAAAACTCTTATTCCTCCATGCCCCACAGAATGGGGGTCTTTGCCCTATCTTCCAGCCATTTTTGGCCCAGCCGACTGCCAATCGTGATCACCTCCTCCATTACCTTAATTGGCAGGACCCTTCTCAGGCTGTTAGGCATGAGGAAACTGAAAGTAAAAGGGTCCTTTTCGTTTTCCTGCTATTCCCAAATTACTAGCTCCGCGTGGAATTGCGTTGGGAGGTCATCGGGGCATGGTGGGAGGGATGCGGATGGCCGCACGACTAGTTTGGCTTGCAACTGCCTTCTGATTTCTTCCACTAATTTTCTCCGTCGCTCCTTGAGCGTGGTTTGTCTGTCCGGGGGCGGGTCGAGTTGTTGTTGTTCCTGATCATGCGGCGGGGGGGAGCGTGGGATTATTTCTTCGCTGGTTCTTCTTATGACAAATTCAATGTTAGTGTCCTCCCCCTGCTAGTCATCTAGCTGTGCTCCTTCCTCAAAGCCGAGTGCATCCGCCTTCTGGGAGGTTAGGCCGGCCAATAGCAGGTACTTTCGTTGTTCTTCTAAGCCCATCCTAACCTCCACAAGTTGGGGTGGCATATGTAGCCCTGGATGCAAGGCTCTGTGTGCGATGCTCAGTTTCTTCTGCACTACCTCCAACGCCTCCTTTCCCTCCGACCGGGTCGTGTCCAGTAATGTGTTGAGGAAGGCTTGTTTTGGGTATTGAAGGCTATCTAGGCAGCGTCCGCTTTGCTTTTTGCCAAGATTTTTTCTTTTTCCACCAAAGCGAGGCACCACGCCAGTGCCTTCACTCGTTTCTCGTTCTGCATGGCCCATTCCTCGGCCCTTTTGTTCATTCCTTCCATGCTCTCCCCCTGCTTTTGTGCTAGGGTTACGAGCTTCTGCTCCTTGGCTCTAAGTTCTTTGCTCATATTCTCGTGCTCTTTCCTTCCGAGGTGTAGTTGATCGGTCATGGACTCAATCTCTTTTCGCTGTTGCTCCCTCTCTTGTCTTCTCTCCTCTTCTTTGGCTTTTAGTTCCTCCATCATTTGCTCAATGGTGGCGGTTTTTGCCTCTAGTTCCCCATGTTGCATCAGGAGGAGCTTGTATTCTTGCTACATTTGCAGAAGTTCTTGATTTTTGTCCTCAAGCAGTTGTTTGTAGCTTTCTTCCATGTCTTCTTTTGCTTTCAATTCTTGCTTGAGGTTAAATATTTGACGTTGTTGCATGGCTATGATGCGGGTTTTCTCCGGTTGGAAGGCGGCCACTGACTCTTTCTCTGCCACCAACTCAGCCACCACCACCATTCTCTTTTCCTCCTTCGCCCTCTCCAATTGGGAGAGCAGCTCGACGACGTATTCATCGTAACTCGCTGGTGGCGTCATTGTTGTGTGGGTGGGGGTGGTTGAGGCCTCCACATGCGGACGCTTCTAGTCCTGCCTCGATTCTACATCCGCGACTAGCCGTTTTGGCCCCGTGGTCATGGTTTCTGTGCTCTTCCCTTGGGCCATTTCTTTATTGATGAAGTATTGCATTCAGGCCACAAAGTTGGAAAATTCCATGCTAGTGGGGATGCTAGGGGTGAGCATAGTGGGTTTAGTGGAGGGTGCCATGAGGGTGGGGATAGGATGGAGGGGTGCTTTGCCTTTGCCTTCTAGGACTGCAGGAGGCGCGGCTTCTAGTGCCTGCGTGCTAGAGCTAGGCCCTTCTTTCCTCAGCTAGTTCCAGGCTCTTGGATCATCCGCCCTGCATTGTTGCTGAATGGATCGGCATGTGGCCTCGGCCAAGTCCTCCTCTTCCTTTCTTCTTAATTCCTCTTCTTCCTCTGCAGCTCTTCTTTGCCTTTCTTTTTCGGTCTTTTTGTATTCTTCCTCTAGTTTCTCTTTTTCTTCCTGCTCCTCTCTTCTTCTCCTTTCAGCCTCCTACTTTGACGCCTTTTTAGCCCGCTTGACTTGCTCTATTGTTTCTTCTTCTTCATGCTTCCTCTTCCTCTCTCTCTCCTTGGCCTCCCTGAGGGATTGTTTTTTTGCTTTTTCCAAATATTCCTTCTCCTTCATGCAGCCTTCGTCCGATTTCTTTTTCTTCTGCGCTGCCTTCTTCTTGGTTTCCTTGACCTGATTTTTGCTTGATTGCTCTTCTTGCACCTGTCCTTCCTTATCGATCTCAGTCCTGTTGATGGACCTCTCCTGGTACTGATGAGGGGGTGACCAATCAGGCGTTTCCCCTTCCCCCTCTTCTGCATCCTGCATCTCTTTCACGGCCTTCTAGATGAGCGCTATTAAGATGCTTCCATAGGCGATGAACGAGGCCTTCTTTCTTTCTGTGGCCTTAGACGCTGGAGACTCTCCTCCTACGGGCATGCTTCCTAAAGCCAGCGCTTTAGCCGCCTGGTCGATGGTTTTGCGCATATAGCCATTTCAATCGACTTCATGCAGGGTATGAGCTGCCACATTCTCTAGTACCGGCACACTGATTTGGTGCATCAATACGTTGTAGCACTAGCTGGAAAAGAGCGCGTGTATCAGTTTTGTCTGCAATCTGGTTTCTACATCGGGGATATCTTGGATGCTGATGCCGTCGTTTGTCAGCACGTCCTCCTTTCTCATCCCCAGCATGGCATACACATCTCTCTTCTGCTTCTTTTCCATTTTTGGTTCTAGTCCTAGCCCCTTTTCCACCAAGGCGGGGGTTAAGCGAACCAACACTTGCTTGGCATTCTGTCCCCCTCCTATTGTGACGGTGCTGCATTCGTTGTTGGGGTCATAAGACCTAGGAAATTCCACGCAGCTTGTGTGGTCGGGTTCTTGTGCAAATCTTTCCAGGTACTTGGTGAAGTTGCAGTTTTCAATGACTCTCCTGGCCACCTCTTCCTTGGCCACTAATCCTTCTATATTATGAACAGTTCGGAATTTTAGTTGGTTGTAGGCGCGGCTCTTCAGGGTGATGTTATACTGCGCTCTCTCCTTTTCCGTGAATGGAAGTCGGTGGACATGGTCTTGTTGTGACATTTTTCGTTCCTGGCATAAACCGAAATTTTCATTAGTGCTTTCCACATGGTAATTTGCTGATTGTATTGCTGAAAAAGAGAAACTCTATGCTTTTTGAATGAATTCATTAAGAACCACTGTAGATTTTCCTTTTCAGCCTTTGACTTTTTGCCCTTTACTTCAAAGTTTCCATGCCCTTTTTCCTAACCCATCCTTTTTTCATAATATATGTTTATGTGTTTCACTAATTTTGATTTGATTGGCCTGATTTGATTCACCTCACCCCCTCCCCTTCCAGCTTGAGAAGAATCCTTTCTAGAATTTAGGGTCAGAAGGGCAAGGGCATTTGGCATGGTGGCGTAGGAGTTACTTGTGAAGGAGCCAATCATAGAACTGGGGGTTGTATTCTAAGTGAGCTTCGCGGTCCAGGTTAGAGGGCTGAATCTCCACTTGCGTGATATATGTGAGAACATCTGTTAGGAAGTCACCAGAGTTGACACGACTGGCAATGTGTAACTCTTCCTCAGTCAACAAGCGGTTGAGGTAGGGGTGTTCTTTGATGTGTTCTTCCATGGGTTAGCCCCGAAGAGTGGTTAACACTCTATACGAGGTTGGTGTGACATATGTGGGGTTGTATTCCGCTGTTTTGATAGTGCGGCGCTGCTCAGCATTGGTCATTATGCGGCACCCTTCGACTTTCGATTGCAGCCTAATAGTGTACCAATGCCTCAAAAACGGGAGTCAGTATCAGTGAGATTTGATAACACTGTGATTTCTTGATCAGTGATAGCAGAAGTGGTTCGCTGATCGTATGACGTGATGAGGCGTTGTTTGATGGCTTGGTCCTTGGAGATCTCGCTATTGAGCAATTCAACCAACCGAGCGAGAAGCATTTGTGAATGTGAATTCAAAGGTCTCCCAGGAGCATGGCATGGTTTGAACTTCAGTTGCAAAGGGTTCTTCCAATAGTCCTAAGTCCAAGTGATCGTAGCTTAGTGCTAGCGACATGAAGGTGGTGTCTAGTCGTTTAATGCATTCCACCACGTCATCCCCGTTGTCCTTAGCGAGGTCAGCGGCTAGCGCTAAAAAGGATTTGTGTTCATAGGATAGTGTAAGGCCGACGGGTGGTCGAGGTTTGCTAGAACTAGAGTCGGTGACAACGAAGAGTTGTGGCTGGGAGTGTGCTTGAGTCTGCGGTTGGGCTGCTTAGATTATGGGTGGATTAGGAGCAACCACGACAGATGGGCTGCTACATTCAGGGTGGATTTGGGGAGTCGGGTTGACTTGGTCGGGTGATGAATCATGTGACAGAGTCTGTTGTTTGGGCCGATAGACTTGTGTGACTTTCTTGGGTTTAGGCGTGGATGAGTCGAATGGTTGTGATTTTAGAGAGCACTGCGGCGAATGGTTTGGAGGGTTTATGGGACTTGGGTTGATCAAGCTTGAGGGCGGCATATGAGTAGTGCCTTTGGCCGTGTAGGCCTTAGGGATCCACAGCCAGGTGTTGCCCACGTAGTAGCCTTGCGCATGCAAGAGGGTTTTAGGGACCCATCTTTGCTTGAGCATGCGGCACTTGCTGTGACTACATCCTGGCCTCCTAGATTTAGGATTTTTGGTTTTATGAGGATAGGAGCGTCGATTTCTAGGCGGCAGTTGTTGCAGTTGCTTACGCTGTCATTGAAATCTAGGCTGTTGGGCCTTAGGTTTTGCTGTTGTGGGCTGTGATTCATGAAATATGGGAGGTGGCAGTCGCGCACTACCCCCCTCCTTGGAGTTGGTTATGGATATTTCTACTGGTGGCATTGCGGATAGTGATGAGGTCACGCAGCCCTTGCTGAAGGCTGTGACAATGAGAACATTGCCTATTGCGAGGTGGATGCACTGCGATTCATAATCAACATTGCAGTGAGTCTGCTTTTTGAAAGTTTGCCCTAGAAGCAGCGACTCCATGCCTGCGTTTTTAGCATTTGGCAACACGTAAAAAATCATTGGGACAGTCTCAGACTTGATAGAAACGGTGGCTCTGCACCACTTGTCGAGAAGTGCGTAGAAATGTGCCCCATATGGGCTTAATTTCACATTAGTGTGTTGAAGTGGTGGTCTGCCAAGTTGAGTCCAATGATCATGAGTTAAGACATTGAAGTCTGCTCCCTCGTCGATCAAAGCATTGAAAGCGCATGTTTGTTTTGCAGTGATCGTGATATGGAGGTATGTGGGCTCTACGGCTTCCTCGTCCTCATCATCAATCTCTGTGATTGTGGCCACTCGTATCTTGATAGGTGGTTCTAACATCGGGGGCTCGTGCAAAGGATGGGTGGGAGGGTAGTACTTCTTGACATGATTGCCATTCAAGAAGCCTATGTCCTCACCGTCTAAGGTCTCGAGCTCGACATTGCCTGTGCGGCTAATTGCACAAACTTTGAAAGGTCCAATAACTCTAAATTTCATTTTCTGCTTATGCCCCTTAATTGAGTAGAGGAGCAATAAGTCGCCCTGTTCAAAGTCGCGTTGCTTGACATGCTTGTCAAACCAACTCTTGCGTCAGGCCTTCTCATAGATAAGTGCATGGGTGGCTAGAAGGCGAGTCTCTGAGAGGCACTCGAGTTCGACCAGGTATTGCGTCCATGCCTCCTTCCCTTCCCATCGTTCTTGAAGTGCTATTCTTAGGCTAGGAACGAAGAATTCTAATGGTAGAACCGCTTCAGTTCCATAGGTCAGCCTGAAGGGGGTGTGACCGACAACCGTTTTATAAGTTGTGCAATAAGCCCACAGAGCTGCCATTAGCTTGTTGTCCTAGTCGCTGCGTGAGGCTAAGACCACCTTGGTCAGAACATTGATAAGAATCTTATTCGTGGATTCTGCCTGACCATTTTCCTGAGGGTAGTATGGCGAAGATTTGCGATGGATGATGAGAAAGGTGGACAAGAGATGTGCTATCACTTCGTTGATGAAGTGCGTGCCTTGATCACTGACTAGTTCGATGGGGCAGCCGAATCGCGAGATCACCTGCTCCCATAAGAACTTGGCAGTCATCCTAGCATCGTTTTTTCGTGTCGCTCTTGCCTCTGCCCATTTCGTGAGGTAGTCTATGGCCAGAATGATGTACTTGGCCTGTGAATACTGGGCCGCAGGACTGATGGGTCCTATGAAATCAATTCCCCATTTTTCGAAGGGTTGTTGTGTAATAACTAGGTCAACTCCATCTAATCCTTGCGAATCGGGACTTTTGTCCGTTGGCACTCGTCACAATGCTTGATGAATCACGCTGCATCGCGAAAAAGTGTGGGCCACCATAGTTGAGATTGCAACACTTTTCGTGCTGTCGTATCTCCGCTAAAGTGCCCTCCAGCAATGCCGCTGTGCGCCTCTGAGAGCACACCGTGCATCTCATGTTCGCATATGCATCTGCGCAGCAATCCGTCTTGCCCCAGCCTATAGAGTTGGCATGCGATCAGCTGATAGGGTTGGATCTTAAGGATTAATCGCCTAAGTTGCTTTTTCTATCGGTTGATCAGGCAGTCCATGTTCAAGTACTTGGACTATGTCATCCGCCCAATATGGCGTTAGATCAGCCTTGAATAAATCTCTCTCACTGGACAGGGTAAAGAGATGGGCGTCGGATAATTCGTCAACAATGCCTTGTCCAGCGGCTTCTCCCGTGGGAATGCGTGACATATGGTCAGCCATGTAGTGATGTTTTCCTTTTCGTACAACCACGGAGAAGTCGAATTCCAAGAGCAGAAGGAGCCACCGAGCTATGCGTCCTATAGCACAAGCTTTGTTTACTAGATAGAGCAGGGCTTGATGGTCCACAAAAAAGGTAAAAGGTGTGGCCAATAGATAGTGCCGAAATTTCTTCACAGCAAACACCATGGTTAATCCTTCTCTTTCATTGAGTAGTTCATTTCCATCTCAGTGAGTTGTCTGCTAGCAAAGCTCACTGAATAGTCTAAGTTGTGTTCGCTAGGTTGGAACAACACTGCCCCCACGGCAAACTTAGAAGCATTGATATGCACGTGGAAAGTAATGGTCCAATCTGGGGCTCGTAGAATTGATGCTGTGGTTAGAGCCCTTTTCAACTCTTCATATGCTCGTTGGCATGCCTCGGTCCATTCGAAGACGATCAACAGCTTGTACAAAGGTCTAGTGATCAATGCATAGTTCAATACAAACCGCCAATAGTACCCCGTATGGCCTAGGAAGCATTGAACTCCCTTGTAGTTGATTGGGGGTGGAAGGTCAACAATAGCCCTGACTTTCGAAAAGTCAGTGGAAATCCCGTTCTGTGACACCACGTGCCCTAAGATGCATCCATGCTTTACCCAAAACTTGCACTTTAAGGGGTTCAAGGAGAGATGATATAAGCGACACCGCTCAAAGACTGCGCGGAGTTTGTCTAAGTGTTTGATCCAGGTCAAGTGGACACAGAGGTCGTCGACAAAGACTTCAAACTCCTTGCGAAGCATGTCTTTAAAGATGGTGCACATGAGGCATTGGAAGGTGGCATGGGCATTAGTCAACCCGAAGGGCATGACTATGTAAGCAAATACGCCCCACTCAATGGTGAAGGCAATCTTGTGCCTGTCCGCAGGATGCACTTGCACTTGGTTGTACCCTAAGAAGCCGTCCAGAAAATTGTAGGCTTCCTTGCCTACCACTCTCTCAAGCATATGCTCGGTGTACGACAATGGATAGTTGTCCCTCTTAGTAGTAGCGTTCACCTTCTTGTAATTGATGCACACTCAGATTTTTCCATTCTTCTTTATCATGATGACTATGGGTGATACCCAGTTTGTGTGTTCAATTTCGTAAATGAATCCCACTCTCATCAGCTTATCAATCTTCTCTTTGATAGCATGAGCGTGTTTTGGATTCATAGGGTACGGTTGTTGCTTGATCGGCGTCACGTCTAGCGTCATGGGTATGTTGTGAGTCACGACACTCGGATCTACCCCCTTAAGCTCTTCTAAGGACCAGGTGAGCATGTCTATGTACTCTTGTAAGAGAGCGACAAGACTCTTTCTTCTTCCTCAGTCAAGTCATTGGCAATGAAGACTGGTCGGGGTGTTTCCCTTTCCTGGGCTAGGTTCATCTCCTTGACCTTGCTTGGTCCCTCGATCAGTTCGCTCGCTTGCCCTTGACGCTTGGCACCTAATAGAACTATTACCCTATCTCCTTTTTTGAATTTCGTAAATCGTTTAGGGAGGTCCTACGGTTTTTGCTGTTCTTCCGTTTGTGTATCCCTGGGTTGTTTTTCCTTTTTCTACCTTAATCATTTGCGCCTTAGGTGGATGGGTAGGTCCCCCTTGGTGCGTCTAGCCATGGGCGGCCTAGGGATTTCTGAATCACTATATGAACTAATCTCCGACTCAGAGTTGAACTCCCCGCCGTCCCTAGAAGAGGTGGTCTCCCTTGGTGGGTGCAATTCGACGGCGACTCTATCCTAAGCCACTGATGTCATTCCTGGCTGGGCTAGGCCTGCTTGCTCAAGATCTATGGCCCCTACATGTTCCAACCAGGCACGATCACATTCCATGCGCATGACTCCTTGCTCTATCCTGAAGATACTCTTTTTCTGCGGCTTGGAGTCTGCTCGTATTTGCTCTATTTCTTGCCCTTCAGTGTCATACTCCACGATGTCTACCTCACTCTCACTTTCGTCTCAGTGAAGGATTGGCTGTCTTCGTATTCATTGTTAGAGTCCTCTTTGTTAGACTGCTTGCCATCTCCTAGGGCTTGGTATATCTCTTGTCGTTGGTTAGGAACTAGGGCCCAGTTATACATGAGGTTTAAGTCATGCACTCTGGTCCATTGCCACTTGGATTCATCTAGGAGATCCTGGAGTGGTTTGAAGTTTGCAGCTGGATTGCCAGCTAGCTTGTCCGTTAAGTATTCCAGTATCTCCTGGAGTTTCCTTTTTTTGGTTGGGACTTGGAAGTTGACAAGTTTGGGTTTCCCACGAAGGATTCTTGCCATCATGCAGACTGGTGCGGAGGGTGTGTCGTTAGACTTGCCGATTGTTTTGATGGCTTGTCATACACCTCGTGATCAGAGAACGGCAGGTCGATTGTAGCAAGAACGTGCATCCAATCCCACTCGTCCTCCGGGCATGGGATATACTTGGTCAAGGGCCCATAGGACTCCTTGACCTGGGCGTTACCCTTGAGCATAGCAGAGATGGCATCTAAGTCGACTGGTGAGGTCTTCCAAGTGTCCATCTCTATTCTCACGGCATCCATTCTATTGCCAAGGAAGATCAAGCCGTTACCCCAATCTTCGATGACTCTAGCATTGCGCATCAAAGGTTGGCCTAATAGGATATCGTAGTCCACTCCCTTCATGACTATAAATTCCACAGAGAATTGGACACCTGCGATCTTCACTGGCCAATTCTTAAGCACCTCGAATGGCCTAACTCTCATACCGTTTGCTAATGTGACATTAAACCTAGCAATTTCGACAGGCGGGTTTCCCCAAGTCTGAAGCACTGTGTGGCTAAGAACACTAACCCCAGCTCCCATGTCCACGATTCCCTTTCTCGTTGTAACGCCTAGGGCTAGAATCGGTAAGACCGCATGCATCTCGGAACCTTCCCAGAAGGCATTGACGTGTAAGGATTTAGGCATAGAGTGCAGCGTCAAACTCGATATTTGCGTCTCTGCATCATGGTCCTGAGGGTCTGCCGTGACCTGCTCTCTTGACCCTTCAACCCACTGCTTAATATCTTGCTATAGGGTGGGATGCTGCCTAAGCAGATCTCCCAGGCTAAGTGTTACAGGGGTAGTCACCAACATGGTCAGGAGATCGTTGGGTGCTCGTCCTTCTCCTAACCTGGATCGTCCTGATCAATGGCCGTGACTGATCTACGGCCCTGTAGCATCAAGGCTTGGCCCTAGCGGCACTGCTTGTGGTGCAGTTGCTTCCCCCATCCATGGTTGAGGAGGTGAGGTTGGCGTGCTTATGTTGGAGAGGTCATCGATTTCATCCTCTATGATGGGCTCAGCGTCTTTTAGATCATCTTGAGCCTCCTTCACCCATTCCTTCACTTTTTCTATGGTCTCTAATTGTCGCTTCGGATGTGGGTATTCCCCTACCTTAGCACTTCCCTTTCCGGATGTCTTAGGGGTTGAAGTCTCTGCCTCTGCTTCAGAGACCTTCTTTCCAGCAAGCAGAGTTGTAGCACTCTCCGTTTTTAGTGTGATTTTAGCTTCGCTACCATTGCTACCTTTCCAGGCTAGTGTCAAGTGATAATCATCCTTAATTGCTAATAGGGTGTCCCCTTTGCCCCTTCAATAGGTGTCATCCAATACCTAGCAAGCCTCTAACTTCACCTCCTTGATGGCTTCTTCATTCAATTTTAGCTCCTACAAAGCTAGGATGCTCGACATATGTCGATGTATGATCCCATGGCAAATATATTTGTGCATGTCAGCTCCAAACCCATGCAGGTTATAGGAGATGGTAATCTTCAGTGTGGTCTTGCTTGCTTTAGAAATTATCTTCAACATCATACCATCAATAGGGGGCATAAAAGTTGTGATTGACAAGCAGAGTGCAAGCCAACTTCTTAATGGATATTCTCCCTTTGGACTTTGCTTGCTTCTGCTTATGTGCTTGATTTTTTGGGGCAATATTTTCTTTTTCAGTAGTAGCCTAAGAGGAGTTGGTTTCTTTAATTTGTGATTAATGTCCTTTAGTCTTGGCTATAGCTTGAGAGGTTTCTCTAGGTGACTAGTCCTTCGAGGCAATTGATGCCTTTCACTTGCATTTGTCCAATGGTTGTAGCCTAGACTCCTCCTTTGGGTCTATAGAACTTTTGGCCTCAATGTAACCTTCACATTGTGCAAAGCATCCATTGTCCTTACAATAGTGGCATGCATTTGGGAATGTAGAGAATCTTACATAAAAAACCACTTTGAAGCCATGCAGGTTAGCAACATCAAGTACTTCAGGGGGTTCATTTCAGTGGGTCCAAAGAATACATGCTCTCCTTTATGGTTTGATCTTTCTTGAAGGGTGTATGGCAAAAGGGATGTACAACAACCTATCGAGCATTTGGGCCAACTTCACCTCAATGTCAAGCCAAGACAGCAGGTCCACAAAAGAGATCCACACTGGACATCCATGTTGCAATATCCCATCTACCAAGAAAGAGGAGCATTGAGGGAGAACATATACAAGGTTCCCCCTATAGCCAATTGTTGAGGCAAGCACCTAGTCTTGTTCAACCTTTGAGACCCCCATGATGAAATAAAAACCCTTCCTTATGAACTTGTGTTGCACAAGCATGGCATGTCCTTGAAAGGTTTTTTTGTACCAAGAAAAGTCCTCCTCAAAGGGAGGGTGGCCAAGAGAGTAAAAATAGATGCCATAAGTAACCAAGTTGACATACCTCTACTTGACACTGTCAAGCACAAAGGAGACTATAGGTTTGTATCTTCTTTTCCTTGCTTTAGTTAAGGATGCCTTATGTGCTTCATTATACCTTCTTAGCGATAAGATGCTTCTCAATGGTTTCCATATTAACATCTGTGGATTTTGTAGCATGTAGGTAATCCATTTGGGTTGAATTAATCTTCAAATCATCTCAATCATGCTCTATCACATCTCATACTCCCCTACTAGTCCATACTAGCTTGCAGGTAGGGCCAACACATGTCCCATAAATACTATATTTACTCAGTATTTAATTCTCACGATTCATTCTTTGCCACTCCTCCATGTCCCTATTTTTTGACCAATTTTCAAAATTTGTGACCTCACAACATTGCATTTTCTAACCAGCAATGAATGGAGTGGTTTTTGGGTTCTTTCATTTTACCAAATGCAATCAAATGCTGTAGACCTTGGCCATGCAAAGTGTAACATCACAAAAAATAGAGTGCACTTTCCACCTTAAGCCATGCCTTGCATGAGCAAATTCAATTTTCCATAAATGCCTCACATATAGGCATCATTATTTTGTTGTTGTGACCATGTGGCCCACACCTGCTTATATATATATATATGTATATATATATATATATATATATATATATATATATATATATATATATATATATATATGTGTGTGTGTGTGTGTGTGTGTGTATATATATATATATATAGTGTGTGTGTGTGTGTGTGTGCGCGCGTGTGTGCATGGTCGTGCATGTGTGCTTTAATGTCTTATTGGGTCCCCCCCTCTCTCTCTCTCCTACTATATCTCTCTCAGCTCTCTGGTGTCTATTCCAATTATTTACTTTCTTATGCATGTTAATACTAATTAATAATAACTATATTGATAGTTCACAGTAATACATGAAAAATATGAATAACTATATAAATACCTAAGACTTACATATCGAGAATATGAACATTGATATATTAATTTTAATAGCTATATTAATAAATAAATTAATACATTGTATAATCGAATGTATTCACAAATATAAATTGTGATAATGTAGTAATGTACTTTGAAGGAAACATAAAACAAAAATGATATGCTTTCGTAATGCTTACCAAGTTCTTTATTGCCATGTAGATGCATTTTGATGTAGAGCATTGAGTCTACATTCAAAATAGTGATCCAGGTTTTTTACAACCCGGATTATTACCACAAAATTTGGCCAAAGCTCCTATCAAGAGCTTACCATATCACTTTGGGTTTACTCTTCAAGCACTAGGTATGCTACATTGCTTCTCGATTATGATAACTCTAGCAAATGGGGGGAACAAGTTCTTAGGAGGCATGTCAATGTAAAGGGTAAAAGGGATGGTTATCTTAGTGAAGATGGAAATGGATTACATCTAGGAGTTGAGTGAGTGCATAGATTTTTCAAAGGACTAGCCTCCAACTACACATGGGCCCCGTCTGCATCACTAAGATTTGGAATCTATCACCATCATTAGAGGACACCTCACCCTAGCACACAAGTCAATATCCACATCATGGTGTCATTTGGATCTTGCACAAAAGCTTACAAGCATGACCCCTTTTGTCACATGCTTATATGTATTTATATACATACGGGGGACTAAAGTCAAAGCAGCGTTTGGAAGCCGTTTTTTATAATCTCAATAACTCCCAAGAAAAAGCGAATTTCAAGAAAATTCCCGCGATGCCCGATCGGTTTCGAACTGCTCTACAAAGTTGCAGAAGAAATGTTTTTCAAATTCCTCACGGATTTGAAGTTACGAAGGCGCAGATTGCTGGCTATATGCAATTTTCTTCTCTCTTTCACCACACCAACTTTCCACTCTATCCTTCTTGTAAATATATTATAATAATGTGCTTTGGGCACCCACCTCTTGTAATCTAGCTCCATTTATCTATTTTGTCTACCACCACCCTTGGCTTCTTGCATGATGACCAAGGTGGGGACTTGTCCCATCCACTATTCTCCATATTTTCAAAGATGCCATACATCATCTAGGATTATGTTAATCAAGAAGATTAGCTTAATCTAATCCCTCATGGAGGCTATATAAAGAGCCCATGGAGAATGAAGAAGGGGGGAGGAAGGACAATGACAAGTCCATGAGAGCATTCTAGAATATCCTCATCTCTTTGAGGTAAGCCATGAGTAAGTTCTTTTATTATGTAGTATAATGGCAAGCTTCCTCTACCTCTTCTCCTATTATCTCCCTCTCTTCTCATCTTCTCATTCCATGTAGCATAATGGCAAGCTTCTTCTACCTCTTCTCCTCTTGTCTCCCTCTCCTCTCATCTC
The DNA here is from genome assembly GCF_053477565.2 of Lygodium microphyllum. Lineage (NCBI taxonomy): Eukaryota > Viridiplantae > Streptophyta > Polypodiopsida > Schizaeales > Lygodiaceae > Lygodium > Lygodium microphyllum. The sequence goes on along the minus strand of NC_141152.1, from coordinate 106,531,108 downwards.
TCTCTCTTATATTCCAATATGGTGTCTAGCACATATATTCTCTCTTGTAAATTTGTGTCTTGGTTCTCTTGATTCTCTTTAAGAAAAGGGATGTCCTAGCCCATCCCCCCTTTGGCTAGGTGGTGCCCCTCTTTAGTTCTCTTAGTGAGGATTGGAGGTTGGATGGGTAAGAGGCAACCCGTTCATCATTTTGGCCCTCAATAGTATCTTGTTTGTTGTAGAATTATGTTGCACTTCTCCAAAAGCACTAAATATCTATTCACTCCCAAATGATGCATGGATGTATGGCACACTCTTCTGCTCTTTATGAATGCAATTGCCTTATTTCACATATACCTTTTACACATTACATAGTACAAAGTTGAATCACATGCATGCACATATTAGTCTCTTTGTGGCTATGTGTATCTGCGTGCCTACATGTGTGCATATACAAATAACGGTTCTCTTATACAAATTTACAATGGATGTAACCCATTGCATTTGTGATTTTTTTTTTGAGTTTGATGGGAATGTGAGTTCAAACCCTAGTGCACTCTTTTTGGTGGCATAGAATGTCTATTCCCCTCCAAAGGATACATGGATGTATTGCATGCTCTTTTGCTCTTCAGGAGTGTAATTGGCTTGTTGGGCATATATTCTTTCTTTTATTTTTGTAGTCTTGTATGTAGCAAATACTTGATACTTTTGACATCTTTTATATGGCTTTGGCTAGGCAAAGTCAATCACACACATGCACATATAATCTCTTGATTAACATGTATGTGTGGGTCCACACATTGTGGACCCACACATTGTAGGATGTGTGGGTCCACACATCCTACAATGATTCTCTTCTATAGATACTAGACATAGTGGTTGCATTTGTAAAAACTCTAAATGTAAAGATGCGAAAATATGTCATTGGCATAGTCTTTTGCTCTTCATGAGTGTAGCTGGATTGTGCATGTGTCTTTTTCTAAAGAAATTATACCTTGTATGTAGCAAATATGCAATAGCTTTGACATTTTTTCTATGGTTTTAGCTAAGTAAAGTCAATCACATATATGCACAAATAATCTCTCTATTAAAGTGTGTGTGGGTGCACATGTGTACACACATCCTACAATAATTTTCTTATATTGATACATAATGGATGGAATGGGTTGCATTTGCAAATACTTTGAATGTAAAAGATGTGGATGTATATCACCCCCTCCACAACACACATGCAAAACATCTCAATTGGGTCTTCCAAGTACATGTCTTTATAGCATTCTAACTTCTCCACTATCCTCACTGTGCATATGGGATTTGGGACATCTCTTCCTGGAGCATACATCATTTGTTATTTCTCAACATGTGTGTGTGTGTGTGCTATGAAGCGGAACACGTGGCAAATCTAGCAAAATCAAATCTCAATCATAAACAACTTTATGACACACATAATAGAACTTAGTGGAAAAAATCTAACAAATCAAACATCACAACTATTAAATACAAACAACATTATAATACATAAGAGGATTTGAATAACTCAATAGATTGAGAAGGACAAGATAAAAAGCACACAATTGGGCCCAACCTCCCCCATGGCAAAAGCCATGGTTTGCTATCCTTAATTATATATTATAGTTTTACATTGATATTTATATGCATATATTACATATAATTACAAAGAAAGTACAAATATCAATTGAAATACAGAGTTTTAAGAGTCAAGAGATGTTATGTAACATGCTGTAGAAAATTCTGTACTCTAAATCTTGACGTTTTGACATCATTGTCGTGTTCGGAGCATGCCAAAACCCCCAATATGACTCTTGAAGCTCTAAATTCTGATTCTAGATGAGGGAGAAATGAAAAAACTTAGTTTTCATCCTCTTCTCCTGTTTTGCGCGCGATCCTATTGCTTTTATAAATAAAGCTAGAAAAGCCTTCTAAACTTAACCACATTAAAAAAATAGCAAGGTATTCTATAAAGAAATCTTATTTCAATAAAAGTATATCTTAAATCTCATATTCTAAAATAAATAAATAAATTAATAGTACTAATGACAATGATCTAATTATTACTAAAGAAGTTTAAACTTATAACTTACAAATAGAGTAATAATTTTAATAATATAATATCATATAAATATATAATATAATATATTATACTTAAGATAACTAATCATAATTATGAAATTTGCGCTTGGACTTACCCTAATGCCTAGTGCTACCCAAAGCCACCGCGACTTGCTCTACACATCAACTGAAGTATTCACAATTGTTTATAAATAAAATAAACAAACAATAGTGAATACCTGGCAGTCTTTGTCTACAAATAATTAAAATAGGTTGGAACACTATCCTAACCTTAGTTTAATTCGAGTGCACACTCTAAACTCATAAACATTTATTAATTTGTTATGTATTTTGCAGAATCACCCGTTATGGAATCACCCACGTTCACATTAAATTAATCTAACAACCCGAAAAGGAGAAACGTCCCAGCCAACTTCTCACATAAGGATTCCACCTTGTGTATGATCCCCGATAAATAAATATAGTTTTACGAAATCCATCGAAAAACCTTATGGAATACACCGTGGAATATGCCTCCTAGCATCAATGTGTGCGTGTGTCCCTTGTCTAATATTGCAATGTGAAGATTTTCCATGAGTCAACTTCTACCATGCCCCTAACGCTCTTGTTGTCTCTCCAACAACTTGATGCATTATCAATATGTTTCAAATGGAAAATTTTTATAAGTGTTTTTTCGAACATTTGGAGGGGACTTCATCTCTAATAAGTCCTCAATTTCTTCATCTCCATCTTCCTCTTCCATGGTATTTGTAAAGACCATCTCATCTTACTCTAGCAAAAAAATGGACACTTCATCTTTCAAATCATCTTATATGGATGGAGGTTCTTCCCCTTCTTTTGTCTCTTCGAGTAGAGTTGACTCACTTTCCATACCTTATTCCTCTTCATCACTCTCTTCTTCTAGTGACTTCCCAATCATCATACTTAACTTCTTCTTTAGTCCCTTTTTGTCATAAAGGGTAAAGGCAACCATCCCCAAATTTGTATAATATTAGCATCCCTTAACTAAGGCCTTCCCAAGCTCAATGAAAAATCTTCCAATCCTATAGGCATTACATGAAACTTTGATTTAGTAAAAGCACAAACAACTTTTACCTCCAATCCCTGGACCACATCTACGCATCAAATCTTTGCATCGTTGGCAAGTTTGATCTTGAAACTTGAAAGACCAACCATCTCTAAATCCAACCTTTGCAAACATGCTTATGTTATTACACAAAATGTGCTCCACCCTCAATATATGCTTCTCCTATATATTTGTTGAAATGCCAAGCCTCCACTCCAAGACATATATCTAGAAGGTCTTCTAAAGTACACACATGCACCTCTCCCTTCTTTGGTTCAGACTTTCATGGGTTTACCAAATGTTTCCATGCCATTCTCAATTTAGGACATAAGCTCCATTAAATATCTATTAGTTAGATCCATCTTCTTTCATCTCAAACTTCCTCTCCTCTCCCTTCTTTGGTTCAGACTTTCATGGGTTTACCAAATGCTTCCATGCCATTCTCAATTTAGGACATAAGCTCCATTAAATATCTATTAGTTAGATCCATCTTCTTTCATCTCAAACTTCCTCTTAGGTTTCCTCTTCTTCTTTCTACTACACTCTCCTTTAGTAAATTCTTTTCTTTTTTGTCTTTCAATTAATTTCTCTTCATCCTTCTTGCCCTCTTTAGGAGAGCGACAATGGCTTCTTCCTAGCTATCAAATTCATTGCAATATTTCCTTTATCCTCCCCCTTGCCCCACTAGGTTGTCGTGTTACTTCCTTGATCTCAATAACATAATTACTCCTATTAGAAACATTCCTCAACATCAAGTATACATCTCCCCCTCAAGAACAATTAGGGCTTAATTGACCCACTCCTTGGCAATTGTGACATGCTCTTTGTTCTCCTCATCCTCCTTGTTGCTTCTCATCTCTATATTTAGTCCAATTTTAGGAGGGTCTCCACCCCTTCTTCTTCTAGGCTCCTCCATACCATGAAAAGGTAGATCCCTCACTTGCTTAGAGATGGCTTTATTCCTTCCTTTATTAAAAAATCTTCATGGCATGTGCATAGTAGTATCCCTAGTAAATATTACACTCTACATCATAGATGAGATCCTAGGAGGATACTTTACACTTAGCTATCCCAATTTGAACATCTTTCACTCCTTCTCACTAGTAAGCTTAACCACTTCCTCGTATGTTTCAAGTTTCTTCGATTCCATTTTAAGACTAAGGGAGCTTGCAAGTTTAGTAAATTATAAATTGGTTCTTCTTTGATGTGGCAGGGGGCCTTTCTTCTCCAAAGGCTTTAGTCCATCAAGTTAAGAAGGCTTTGAACCCTTGAGTGAACTATTCCATGCTCTAAATCTCCTTCTACACATCAATAAGTGACCCCCTCAAAACCATACTTACATCCTCTATCTTTGTAAACTTCTAAATCCAAGCCCCCTCTACATCTTCATAATTCATGCATACTTATGGTTGCTTAGCACCTTGTTCGATCATATACTCTGTCAACCATTCTCATGACATTCCTCATACCTTATTACAAAAGATATTTAATCTCCCACCACAAATGCTATTTCAAAATATTCAATTCTCTCTCTCTCTCTCTCTCTCTCTCTCTCTCTTTCTCTCTCTCTCTCTCTCTACACAAATATAGTCCTCCATGTTTTAATCTAGACCTTGGTATCAATTTTGACCTTGGTCCCATTGCCTTTAAATTCATACAAATTAACTTGCTTTAAGAGGAAATTTCCTCCTAAAAATCAATTATAGTATCATCGAGATGTTGGTAGTGTATTATTGACTTCAAAACATGAGTGTATGCAATTTGGAGAGTTCAAGGTTTAATTCAATCATTATGGTCCCCATAGGATCCTCACTTCCATGAAGTTTCTCCACCTCTTTTCTAGTATTCGATCTTCCATTCCAAATCGATGATGGGGATCATGAAACCCTCTATCCTTATCATAGGCCATGAGTGGATTTACTTGCTTAAGGATACTCTAAGCTCTTCATTTGAGGTGATGAAGCAATGATGTGCTCAGCCTTTCACGCTGCATGGCTCAAAGGCCTTGGATACCAAACAATACACTTTTGGGTTCAACATCATTCTTAGATCTCAAGGCTAGCCCAATTATTGATAGCACTATTGTTTTCACACATCCAATGATCTTCTTAATTTAACTACAAGCATAATCATAAAGCAACCATACAAAAAAAAGCATTGATTATGATATATGGCACTCGAGAATAGTATGATGCAGGGCTAATTGGTCCCATGAACTCAACCCATTTTTCAAAGGGTTGATGGGCCAAGACTAACATGAACTCCATCTTGTCCTTCTTAATAGGCACCTTTGTGCATTGGCACTCATCATATTATTTGACAATATGAATTGTCATGTGGCTATAGCTTCAATCAAGGAAAACCATAGGAAAGACCATTTACACAAAGAATTCAAATATATGCATAATGCAGGGAGCCTTTACAAGGTTTTCTAGGAACATAGTACAAGTCATCCAAGCGTAAAAATATCAAAAAGTGACGCATTTATGGGGGAATTTTATAGTTATGCTTGCATTAGATTGTTGATTAGGCAAACTCACATTCATTTTGAGTACGTAGACAACCCTAATTGGAGTTTCTATGACAAATTTATGGCCAAAATAAGTTGCAATCAAGCTTAGGGCAATGCACAAAAACAAGAACAAGGAAAGCAAAAATCAAGGCAAGGAAGGAAAAAGTGAACTTTTATGTTTTGGAAGAGTAGAGAGAGCATATATGAAGCATAGATGCAAGGGAGAAACCATGGGGCATGATTTTGAAGCTACTGCATGATGAATATTGGGTTATAAAATTATGGTTTAGGGTTCATGATGAAATATATCCCTAAATCAATAAAACTATAAATATAGATTATACATGTGTGCATCTTCATTTTTTCTTTATTCTTTTTTCTCTTCTGTTGAATTCTCATAGCCACTAGACGTGGTGTCTACTCAGTCACACTCGTGAAATTCCTCAATATCTTTGGTGAACCTGATGTGAAACTAGTTAAAAGGGGATGTGAAGTAGGTGATTTAAATAAGCCACAACAAATACCATAATTGCCTTGTAAGAGAGGGGGATTTAATAATGGGAAAATACTAGCTACACTGGTTGGTATATAAGGTGTTTGGGACTTGATTTTTGATAATCAGATTTTAATACAAGTCTCCTTTCATCTTCATCTCCTTCTCCAAGCTCTCATGGCTTCTTCCTCTCTCTTTCTGTCTTTCTCTCTTTTTTTTTTAGTATTTCTCTCTCCTCGTCACTCTCTTTCTCTCTCTTTCTGCAGTCTTTCTCTCTCTTTTGCACCCTCTCTCTCTCTCCTTTCCTTCTCTCTCTCCTACCTCCTTCATTACAAGTGGTATCAGAGCTCTAGTTTTGATCCATTTAGTTACTTTTCATGCTCAGTTACCATCCTTTTCAGTTTAAAAATCCAAGAAGCTTCAGGTACACAGTGACAGGCACAAAAATGGAGGAGCACTGAAGAGCCACAGGTCAAGGACCAAGAGCATAGCAGTCAGGAGCATTAATGGAGTCCTTAGACCAAGATTGGAGGCTGGAACACCACATTTAGCAGGTCGTGGGTCATTCTGGGCCAAATTTGAAGGTAAAATTTTAGAAACAGTGGTCACAAGAAGTAGGGAAGAGTTAGTCTTGGTTACTTTTCATATGCAGTCTTCTCTCTCCTCATTCTCAAGCTCCTGCCAAGCTCCCATGGAGGAGAAACACCATGGATCTTCTCAACCTCAGCCCCAGTGATCTTCATCACTCTTCCTGAGCCTCACAGGGATCAAAGTCATTAGTTCAAGTTGTCCAGGGACTGGTTGGACCCTCCCTTTCCCTCTAGGAAGCAGCCCGTAATTTTCGACGCAAATTTTGAGCTGCATCATGGGAAAAACCAGCAGACCAGGCCTCTTCTTCATCCTGGCCTTCTTCCCCATCATCTAACAGTTCATTCCAGCAATATTGAATCCTTCTTTTCATCCTCTTCAACATCCTTCAGCCTTTGAAACCCTAACAAGTGCAGGCCATGGACAACCATGGATTCTCCTTCTGCATTCATTGATTCTTGAGGGCTTTTGCCTTCCTTGGTCCCAAGGACTTGTACCTATAGGAATCCTTGAAGAAGCAAGTATCAAGAGGCCTGTACTTGAAGATAGAGGCAAGATTGCAAGCTGGACATTTGGGGCAGCCATAGCCATAGACCACGACCTTCAATTTCTTCAAGTTCCCTTCAAGATTGGGTCCCGAGGCTTCAAGATTGGAATTCTTTACCATCAATCGAGCTTGTTTGCTCAATGGGAAGAGCTATGGAGCACGGGAAGGCATTATGGGGGGAGATTTTGGGGCATTATTCTTCTATGATCTTCAAGGCATGCTAAGAACTAATGGAGTTCAACCTTTCATTTCCCCATTGAAGAATCAAGCTTGAAGACTCAATTCTTGGCTGAAGTTGTCATCATGGAGCTAATGGGAGCATTGGAGACCAATCATGGGGACATTGGCTACTAATTCTTAGCCGTCTTCACCAATCTAAGAGGTAATTGACTCTTGAGCTCTCTTCTAATTTCATTCTCTTGCTGAGCCTAAAAAGCCTATTTCAAGTAGACAATCATGCATTTTCTTCTAGATTTCAATGCTTACATGATACCAATTTAATTTCAGTTCTCTCTTAGGCTTCCTTGCATTTAGGATGATCCATTCCATGCTGGAAATTCTCACTACTATTTACTGATTGCCTCACCCTAACCTCTTGACTTGTGATGATTGCTTGAGCAAATATTAATCCCTGAAATCCATTGTAAATGAGGTGAGTTAGCAGTGAGTCACTGCTCGGTAAGCCCTCTCCTTATTCTCAATTCAATTCCATGCACCTCATGAAAAGAATTACTTCCAAGCCACTCTGCATAGCATGCTGATTGCTTAAATAATAAATGTCTGCCATGTATACTCCGGGTGAGGAAAAAGCTCGATGCCAGGCGAGGTGGCAAGACAAAAGAGGGGTGACCCCCCTTGCCATCAAAGACCTTGAAGGGGCGCACAACCCGACCCGGGGGAAACTTTGCCCACCTCCCGGTGATCCGGAGCCCAAAGTTGCTTGCAGGTGCAGGTACCCACTTAAAGAATTGAGATATTGACTTGCACTGATGTATGGATGTATTACTGGCTGCAAATGTATGGAAATTTTATTGAGGATGTATTTGCAGACATGGGAATACATATGCAGTCAATGGCAGTGAATGTAATGCTTGGGATGTATGAGAGATGCTTATGCATGGGAAAATTGTGCTAAGAGATGCTTATGACATGCTCAGTTCTATAATAAGGCTACAAACAGTGAAATTGGATGAATGGGCAATGCATTATGCCACGTGGGATGACCCTTTAGTCATGCATTGACAAGATAATCCATTGTAACCCCTTTCTTAACCCTCACAGGGTGCTGTAAGCAGTTTGTTTGCATTTACAGAGGTAAAACTACTCCTAGGAATTGAGGTGCAGGTCTTGAAAAGTGCCCACAGGTCCTATTAAGGGCTTGGATCAGTTTTGGAACTCTATTTGGACTCCACAATATACTTACAGGTCAAAACAGGTCTCCTACAAGTGTAGAGGCTGCTGGACTGCACAGTACAACAATACTTTTCCTATTACAAAATTTTGTGTATAAAATTTGGCAGCACATGCTTATTCTCAATTCGAAGAAGGTATCATTGGCTCCAGTTTGAACAAAAAAGTAGGTCAATCGGAGCTTCCTAGCTCAAGTTACGGGCAAAATAGTGACAGGTGGTCTAAAAGGACTGCACCTAACCATGGCAGGGAATAAGGGAAAAACTAAGGCAAATGATGACCTTCAGCAACAAATAAGGGATGCACGTGTCCCAAGGGCTGAAACTAACCCTGAGGTGGAAGATGAAGATTATTCCCATGACATGGACAGCCTTAGCGTGCTCACTAACACCCTCAGTTCGCATGAGACAAGGCATGCTGAGAGGCATAGAGAATTGATGGAAGGCATTGGTCAAATGAAGACCACTATGGACACCCTTGCTGCCCAGCTCACTAATTGGATGGAATTCCAAATGAAGGGAAAAGAGCAAGAAGAGAAGTCACATGTACATGCTGAAAGAACTACCTTCCCATCAGTTAATGCAAATTATCATGGGTATTATGCACGTGATGCTTATGCTTATGGCCAACATGTATATGCTGATGGCACACACTATGATCTGCATGCATCTTATGAATATGAACAACAACAACATGAAAATAAACATGAGTAGTATGCAAATACATCTGGACAGCATGTTAATGCTTATAAACATGATGCACCATGTCATAATGCAGAGTATCATTCCAGTGAACCTTGGTAGCAGAATGGCTATTATGGGCAACATGCTTATGCTTATGAGCATGCACCTTTTCAGCAACATAGTCATGATTATACATATGAACCTTTCTTAATTGAGTAGCCCAATTCTTATGGACGTGACAATAATGGCCATGCTTATCAGTACTCTTCTAGCTTTGATCAGCAACAAGCTCATAACTACCATGGTATCCTATATCCCAATCAGTTCATACCTCATGATTACCAAATGTAATGATGAGTTCTTTTCCAAGTGCTGATGATGAAGAAGAGAGCAATGAGCAAGCTGAACAACAAGATTGGGATAATGAGCAATATGATCAACAAGAAGATGAGCAAGAAGACCAAGAAGATGTACAAGAAGGGAACAATGAAGAGCAAGATGTACAAGCTGATGGCATCTTCGTTGATGAATCACATGAGGCACTCATAGACATAGATGGTTATGCTGAAGGTTTTAAACTCTTGGAGAAACCTCATGATGATATTCTTGAGCATCAGTTTGCACTTAATCAAGGTTTATAACAGCCATTGAACGTATTTGATAATGAGTACCATGATCATGGTTATGATGACTAGCACATATCTGATGATGATATAACACATGATTTGGGTATACATGAATATGAAGATGGCATTGTGCTTCCCTATGATCTGGGAGATTATGAATGTGATCATGGACTTGATTATGGGGATACTTCATTGTATCCATTTGATTCGGGTGGATTGGAGTATGTGGTTGATGGGCATTCTCTTCTCTTGGACAATTATTATGATGGAATACCTTTTGATCCAGGAGGTTAATGGATTGCTTGGGATCTCATTTAGACTAGCATCCATCTTTTTGGTAGACTCTTTTGGCTGAAGATTGGTTATCTATGGCCATATTTTAGTGCAGGGAAGATTGCAGATAGCTCACTGTTTTACACCAAATTTTTCTCTGAACTTTGAACAGCCAAACCCAACCTACATGGGCTGAAAGCACTTACCAAGAGCTCCATTTTGATGTGTAGCATGCCTCGATCGGAGTCTCCTACAGAAAGTTACGACATATTTACTACAACATGGCCCTGTAGTAAACAACTTGCTGCTCATTGTCTGCAACTCACATTCACTAAAGATACTTGGGTCAAAATTCATTTTTATAATTCCCCAATAAGACCCATGTAATGTACATACCCGAATGACCCGACGTACGCAATAATACCTCTTCATTCATTTGTATACCCCTGTAATAATGCAGCAGAGTAGTACTCTGATCTGCTCCTACCCAGTTAACATAAGTGCCCAAATTGTTTTTGAGGTCAAAAACCTTTAGGTGGGGATGGAATGTAAGAGAGGGGGATTTAATAATGGGAAAATACTAGCTACACTGGCTGGTATATAAGGTGTTAGGGACTTGATTTTTGATAATCAGATTTTAATACAAGTCTCCGTTCATCTTCATCTCCTTCTCCAAGCTCTCATGGCTTCTTCCTCTCTCTTTCTATCTTTCTCTCTCTTTTTCTAGTATTTCTCTCTCCTTGTCACTCTCTTTCTCTCTCTTTTGCATCCTCTCTCCCTCCTTTTCTTCTCTCTCTCTCCTACCTCCTTCATTACATGTCTTAACAATAAGTGACTTTCAAAACGTATATGTAGCGATAAGAATTGACATTTGTAACCTATATACAACAACAAGAAATGACATTTGCAACCTATATGTAGCAACAATAAGCAATATGTATGCAACGACAAGAAGTTGGCAAAGCTAATGAAAGGATGGGGATTTAGTAATAGAGGCATTTCTATTGATTGACCATGAACTAGGTCTATTTTATGAGTGGGATATAACTAAATATCTTAGAATCTATGATAGGGAGATGCACTATGTGTTATCGTAGAATATCAAAAGGTGATGTATTTTGAATAGATTGTAAAAAGCAAAATCAAGATACATGTTCAAGACACATGGTAGAAACATGGTTCAACTTGGGAGAATTTCGAGCAGACACATGCTCTTAAAAAATGATATCATAGACTATATTTAGAGCAAGACAAGGATCTAGATATTGAGTGGGATGAAGTTGGAAATTTTTCTATTACTTCTTTGGATGATGCTCGCAGTGCTAAAGACATGGATATCCTCTCTAATCTATTGATGATGCTTACATGTACACGATGATGGAGAAAATGTGAGTATGCTTTGTGGGCTGAAATTATTTGAGCATATTGCAACAAAAAGGACATGGGATTGCTCGATGCTACCTCATAATCTAGGTAGAATTGCACTCTATGATATGCTTTAAAGATTTGATGGGATAACTCTACCTTATGATCTAGGTGGTATTGTTAGCTATGCTATGCTTCAAAGGTTTGACAGGTTAACTATAACATTTTATCCAAGAGGGTTTATGGATGGATACATGTAATTCAGGATAGATAAGCTGTTGATACCATATGATCCAAGAGATTTCTATGATGCTCATGACTTATGCAAAAGTACTAGCTAGATTTTTGATCCTAGAGGTGATAGCATGTTTTTATGCATGATACCATTCAAGATTACTATGTGGCCATTTGACCTAGGAGGATTGAGTAGTGTGGCACATATATCAAAGGATGTGCAAGTTTAGAGAGGGTGGATGTCATGTGGCTATAGGTTTCGTGATGAAAAAAACATAGGAAAGACCATTTAAAAAATAAATCAATAATATACGTTGTTATGCGAGCAATGGTCGAGAGCAAGCCTCACTCACAATCCGATATCAAGACGTTAAGGAGTGCAGGTTGGGAAAATTGACTTTATCGGATGCATAACACAACTTTGAAAAATTTAAATGTTTGGCAAACACCACAAGCCACACACAAAAACAAGACAACACACAATGCCTCTCATAGCTTAAAACAATTAAAACCCAAATGCGGGTAGAGCATCACACAAACCCAATTTAAAAAAAAACACCAACAATTCGAAGACAAAACCAAGTGAAACATATTCTCATACCTTGATAACCTTTGATCAACATGCGGCACTTCAACTTCCAAGTTCTCTGACTTCACAAGTTAGCACGTCAAGAGTTTGCTCTCTCGCATGCGACCCTCCTCTCACCTCTCTCACAATGTAAAATTGGAATTGAGGGGGAAGGCCCCTAACTCTTCCTTCTCACCTCCTTATATAGTTTCTCATTCACTCTCACATACATTAGGCTTTTTACTTTCAGCTTTTGGCTTTTGCTTTTCTACTACTTTTCACTATTTTCATTTTTTTCGCCCTATACCAGTTTGCAACTTGTTTGGATCATAACTTTGTTATATGAACTTTGAATATAGTCATCCGGGTACTCAAAAAGATCGGAACGCATCTGATTGACAAGCTCACATGGGTAGAATTGCAAAAATCCATAAAAAATAGGCAAAAATATTGATTTTTGTAAATCGTATCATTTTTTTCCATCTTTTATCTTGGATGACTTATTCCCTTCCTTGAGTTATTGTTCTTGTAATTGCACATACTTTCAGTACACATATCATCTTTTTCTTCAAGAAATACTCGTTGACGATGTAAAAATTACAATCTTTTCCTTTGATCCTCGAGTCTTCAAAATAAATATTCTCTAGATATGAACTTGTTTTTTATGTAGTGTGCCCTAGTAGAAATATTGTTTTTTGAAATAAACTCCGTGCCCAATCATCCATGATTTGAAAAATGTGCAATGTAGGATCCATGATATGCGACCAATCAAGTGATGTTCACACAAAAATAATGAATGCACTGAAGAATGTGCATAGCCTATCTAGATGTACTCGTGCGTTATGCATACTGCAAACAAAGTTCTTTGATTATTTAAATCCTTGACCTCACCTCTCAACACTCATCAAAGAAATATCAATCTCCGCTCTACCCACCCAAAATCTCACAATCTCTTAAGAAATGATGGCCCTCAAGATGTTGACCCGATAAGAATAACCTATCTCCAATCGGCGGCATCCTTCACGACCCTCTGACTCTCCCAACCACCTTACACACTCAACCAAAGGTTCCTAACTTCTCCTCTCTTGTTCAACTTGTGTTTCTTTGAATTTTGATTCATAATTGTTTGCTTTATGGTTAAGGGCCTCGACATATTGAAGTCAAACTCTAAGAAGAGCAGTATTCATCTTGTGATGCAACTTGTAGCACAAGGTTTAGTTACTAAATATAGTAAGGATTGATTATCTACAAAAAAAGGTGAAGGGTATAGTTGATAGATAATGACAAAACTCCTTCACAATGTATAGCATGCCAAGCCCCTCCCATTTCATCATGAATAGTTCATTTTAATTTCCATGAGTTGTCCACTAATGAAACTCATTAGAGAGTCAATTATGTGCTGACTAGACTGCTGGATCATTGCTCAATTTATGATTTAGATGCATCAATGTGTACATGAAAAGTGATCCTCGAGTATGGGGCCCACAAGATAGGTGCGCTATAATAAGAGTCTTTTTTAGGGCCTCATACGCTTGCTAGCACTCCATTGTCCACTTCTATTTTTACCAAGAACTTTTCCAGTGGCCTGTCAATTTTACTGCATAGTTAAGCGCGAAGCATTTATAAAAATTGGTTTGTTTGAGGAATCATTGCATTCCCTTGATGTTTTCAATGAGTGGAAACTCCAAGATGACTTGGATTTTAGAATTGTTTGTAGCAATACTATTATTGGAAACCACATTGCTTGGAATGATACCATGTGTCATCCAAAATTAGTTCTTAAGTTGATTCAATAAGAGTTGGTATTGCCTACATTATTTGAAGATTGCATGAAGTTTATCTAGGTTCTCATACCATGAAGAGTTGATAGAAAGGTCATTAATGGCCACTTTGAGGTACTTACAGAGCATATCCTAAAATATCATGCACATTAAGCATTGGAAAGTTGTAGGTGCATTCATCAACCCGAAGGGCATGGATACATATACAAATACTCTCCATTCTCTCTGGCAAAAACAAATTTGTGCTAGTCATCAAGGTGGATTTGCACAATAGCCTAAGAATCCATCCGAAAATTTATAAGCCTCCTTGCATGCCACATGCTTGATCACGTGCTCAGTGTACTTCATTAGCTCAATTTTATAGATTAAACCTTGCCTTGAGAAGATTTTCCAATTCTTTTGGTACTAGATTCATATATTTGGGGTTCACAAGGTAAGATCTTTACTTACTTTATTTGGCATTGGGGTCTATAAGTATCATACACATATATAACCCCTTAACATCAAAATAATTCCATGCAAACACATCTTGGAATCCCTTGAGTAGGTCAATGAGATTCATGAGATTCCTCTCATCCTCTAGTGAGAGGTCGCCAACAAAGTATTTGGGTTTGGAAGATTTTGCTTTCTCAGCAAGGTTCAACTCCTTGACCTTCATTGGTTTCTCAATGGACTCATTAGCTTTCCCTTCCAGCTTGTGTCAAGCTTTAAACAATGTAATTCCCCTTTTTGAATTAGCCTTTACCATCTTAGATATATGGGTAGGTGATTACTTTGACTAGCTAGGCATGGTGGGATCTCCAAGTAGATATTTGTACTATTGTTTGACTTTTAAGTGGCTGTATTTGACTCTTTGGTAGAGTCTTCCTTTGTTGTCCTTAACTCCTTCCATTGCAAGGACTTCAAGAGTACAAATGATGTTTATGGCTTGAATACTATTGTTAATCATATGATAGAAGGCAGCAGGATAACAAAGCAAATTAGGAAAATGCACAAAGGTGAAAAAAGTAACGAGAAGTGTAAACTAATTGAAGGGTGCAAGGCATATAATTTTCTTCTTCTTCTTTGCATTTTTTCATGTGGATTGGGTGCTTAAATGCCTTAGTGTTTAAAACTATGAAATATAAACAAAATCCAAAAGCCATGGATGTGCACTCATGCCCTAAAGTCATATTATGCAATCAATCTCAAGGTTGCTAGAGCTTGTCTTTCATGCAAATACATGTTGCCATAATTTTCCACATGCTAAATCTCTGGAAAATGAATTCCTGATGTCTACCAACTTGTAAGCTACTTTGTGCTTGCTCCACTTCACCTAGATGTAGTTTCCAACTTTTTTGGGCTAGATTGAGCTATTGCGAAAATGCCTGACAAGGTGCACTAACATGTAAGTGAACTCACACTATGCGCCAAAATGAAGTGCCTACTTGCATGCTATGCGTAAGAGTCCAATGTGTACTCTCTGTGAAAGAATGGACTACTATGTGCACTTACATATAAGAGTGAGGTGCTATGTGCAAGAGTGATGTTGAGGCCCTTCACCATATAACAACAAATCATTAACTTAAAATTGAAAGAAATACAAATTGAACAAGAAAGAAAATAGTGACAAGAGAGAAGAGAAATTGAGAAAGCATGCATGATACAAGATTGGGTACAATTTGCCCCCATGCATGGGTGGGCACCTCCCCCATGCATGTATTCATATATTGTATTAGGCTTTTGTGCTCAAAATATGTTGAAGGTACCTTTTTGTATTGTTGCTTCTTCTTTTCTTGCATGACTTGCTTTTGCCAAAATAAATCTAGCACACTTCTTCTAGATAGCTTTACATCCCAAAAGTAATAATTTAATATTTTCTAGGCTTTTATAAATCTAACATAACCTATTCGACATTGCTTTACATTCTAATAATAAAAAATTAATCTTTTCTGGACTTTAATAAGAAATTAATCAATTGTATATGTATTTATACAAAGTTTTTGTGCTAATGAGCACCTACAAAATAATATTTCCACACTATGAAGCGTACAATTTCTAGTAGTATTTCCATACTATAAATCAATCATCTATATATGTATTATATATGTATGTAAAGTTCTTGTGCTAATGAGCACCCACAAAAGTAATTTTCCATGCTATGAAGCATACAATTTTTAGTAGTACTTCCACACTATAAAGTGTACAATTTTCACGCATTAATATATGCTTCCAAAAATATTGATTCTGCATAACTCCATCTAATAATCTACGCACAACACAAAACACATTAGTATCCTTCCATCTATCTACCAGGCATAATGTGACCAATATTACACGTGCACACTCATGCAATAAGTCATAGATCATGAAGCAAATAGAAAAAACCATAATAGATAAAATGAAAATAAATTTATTTCAAAGTGAATTTCGATAAAATACCATTATAATCATGATTCCATAGCAGGTGAAATGCATATTTCGATGTGCAAGGGTGAAATTTTATGTGTAAGAAAGAAATGTGCACCCTACATGCAAGAATGAACACCTACATGTGAGAGTGGTGTGACTAGGTGCAAGAGCAAAATCGTATGTGCACTTAAAAGTGTATGAGTGAACTCATGAGACACACTATATGCAAGAATGAAGTGCTTATGTGAGCCCTACATGTAAGAGTGAAATGTACGCCCTATGTGCGAGACCAAATTCCTATGTGTGAGAGTGAATGCATGCTATGTGCATGAAATATGCACCCTATGTGCAAGAATGAATGTGGATATGCACCTCATACTTGTGTAAGAGTGGAGCCGTATGTGCCTATGTGTGAGAGTAAATACATCATATCCCATGCGGGAGTGAGTATGTGTGCTTTAGTAGATATGCAAGCATGCACGCATCCCTATATATAAGAGTATATGCTTAAGTTTTCATATGCATAAGTGATTATAATTTGATTCACGAGTGCTTACCCAATTACATGCCAACAAGTGAACATGTATATGTGTATGATGTCATAATCTACATGTGCTTGAGTTACTGATTTTCTTTCATATACATGAGTTACTTGAAATTGTGTAAGTGAGGAGTTTATTGAATGCTCGACATGCCCTAGCCCTACTTTCCATATGCACAAAAGAAAAATCTATTTTGTGTGCATGATCGTGTATGAGTCAAAAAAGTGATTGTGTATGAGTTGATTATAGTATGTGTGCATGAATAATATGTGTGAATGAATGAAGAAGAATGATGATTATGCATAAATGTGGTTGACCTAATGTGCATGACTACATCCAAAGTTCAAGGTGCATCCATGAGTGCATCAAATAGCTTATGGAATAGTAGTTTAATGAGATTGTGCATGATTGCATCATTTATGTGATCAGTGTTAGGGGTAAAGGAGACGCATGTGCCTACACCGCCTTGTATTTCGTGACTGCTCACTTGTATATTGCAGGTGGTGGTCACCCATGTTGAGTGTGAAATATGTTGGTTTTTGGGCTGTTTTTTTGTTGTTTTTGATGATAAATGGTTGTTTGTTTTGAAGTGTTTGGAAAGGTTTGGATAAGTTTTGAAGGGTTTTTGATGGTTTTTGATGAGGATGTTTGGTTCTTTAAGGTCTGATTTTCTTCTGTTTTGTTCTGTTTTGTTTCTGTTTTGGTAGTAGAGATGGTTGAATGAATGTTTTGAGAGATGATTGAAGTTTTGTGAAGAGGTTTATGAAAGATTGAATTGGTTTTGTTTTGGTTTTTATGATTTTTATGGGTTATCTTCTGTGAAGTTCTGTAAACTTCTGTTGCTCTGTGGTTCTGTTCTATTGTTTCTAATGAGTGTTATGATGGATGTGTGGATATTTTGGAAAGTCTTTTTGTCTTAGGAAAGGATGAATGGAAGCTCTATCCAAGCTAATTGAAGTGAAGAAGTAACTGCTGAAGATTTACAGAAGATTTACAGAAGGTTACAGAAGACAGTGACAGAAGACAGATCTCACAGGACACTATGAAGTCTCTGGTGCCTCTTCGACACAGACATACATTTTGGAAGGTGTATCCACGACCTAAGAAGGATTATTGAGAGTGATTATTGAGTATTGTAGTGAGGATATGATGTACTATTGATGGAGAGAGAGAGAGAGAGAGTCAGAGATAGTCAAAATCTATGAAAACATTGTAATTGTATGTGATAGATTGAGAAAGAGAACTATGAAGACATTGAAGATGAATACTATGTGATGTATTTCCATTCAAAGATGGTGTACTACTTTGTGTTCTTTGTTATTTTGATGGAGATTATGAAGATTATGAAGAATATGGTTGATTTTATAAAAATCCGTGGGAGATCTACATGATGCTGCATAAAGATTTGTTGTGCCTGGTGTTATTTTCTTCATTGTGATAATATAAAACCTAATTAAAAAGCTTGTTGATGATGACAAGATAGATTTTCTTGCAGTAGAAAACCTATTTCCTTGGTGTCTCTCTTGGGGCTCCAACCTATCATTGTCACTTTATTCTTTATTCTTTTAGTGACTATTGAACTCTATTGAATAAGGGAAGGCCGGTCACACATTATGACTATTCGAGTTCCCACATATGATGTATCTCCCTCTCTTGCTCTCTTGCTCTATCCGCCATAGCTCTTGCTTTGCTCTTGCTTCTGCTTATGTGCTTACACTCGAGCTCTACCTTTTAATTGGTATTAGAGCCACCTATTTGAGGATCTTCTTCATCCTTTGCTTTCACCCGATTTCAAAGCTTCAACTCAAGGTTTCATGGTAGCCATTATTTCTTCCTCTCGAGTATGCATTGAGTCTTTCTTCTTCTAGCTTGTTCTAGCTTACTCTTGGCTTGTTGAGAAGCTTCCTTGGGCATAGTTAAGACTTGGAGTGATTATTGAGATATATAGCATAATGTAGAAGTTGTGGATAGCTATGGTAGCTTGACAGCACTATTATATTTTGGCCATAGCTTTTGTATACAATATTGGATTTAAGCATTCTATAGCTAGAAATGAAGATGCAACAAGAGTTTTACAAATTTCAGTACTCATATAGTTGATTTGATACAAATTTCTATTCTTTGTTTCACATAAAATAGAATAGTTCTATTTTGGACAGCAAACATTAAATTCTATGATGCATGTTTGATGCTTCAAGGATGCCTTTTTGGTGCGTGGATGGTGTGATGATGCTTTTGGGATGCTACTGGATTGTTTAGAGCTTGATTAGCTTAGTTTTATAGAGGTTTATTTCTGTCATAATAGTTTAGACAGTAAGCATACAACAATGAGCTTCATGCTTTGAATGTAGATTGTGCCTATACGACATTTTAGGTATGCTATACGTCTACGGTGATGTCTAAAATTGATGTATGAGCCCAAATATTATGACATGATTTGAAACTTGGATTTGAGCTACATTTGCTGTACTTGGGCTTTGGTTACTTGCTTTGAGCTTTTATGCTCACTCATGTATAAACATGGAAGCTTCATTTGACACTTATGCTCTCAAATGTATTTGTGATGCACTTGGACCTCTTGGATGCTTGGTGCATATGTCTTGAGCTTTGCTTGCTCCCATTGCATTCTAGATTCACTTCCAATGGGAGATGCTTATACTTACTTAGCAAAGCTTAGTTTTTTGAGACAATGGGACTCATGGTTCATGTATATGCTCTCTTATATGCTATTAAACGTAGTTACCTCTAGTTGTGGGCTGATTGGATTATGTATGCTTTGTCTGTTATTAGTTTTTCAGTGATGTATATGCTCATGGGATGTATGGCTTATTGAAAATTTGAGTTATGACAGTCTTTGGTACTGGTGATCTATGCTTAGTCACTACTAGTTACATTTTTTGTATCCTGGTTACTACTTGGATATCCTTGGCAGTGGGAGCTTGCTTTCTTGGCTGTTTGCCCATAGTTGGATTGATATATATTGTTGTCTTTATTTTAGTATTGCTATATTTATAGTTTCTAGCATTGTCTTAGAGAGTAGACATTATACTTTGGTAGTCTATTGCTTGTAGTTAGTGGACAACTCTATACTTTGGTCTTCCCTCCTATTTTGCCATTGTTTTGGATAAGTTTTGGGGGATGATTTGTAGTCATTTATAGTAGCCCATTCTCTTGGATTTTATATTGGTATACTATCATTTTGGTTGGTTCTTTGAATGATATGCTATTTTTAATATTGAAATTCTTGATGGCACGAATTTCACCTATTGAAAGATATGTCATTGGTTCAAAAGAAGTAGGTTAGGCCTTTGAAAACCAAGAGTATAAAGCTATGCAAATTCACTATTACATTGTCATTGTCAAATTACGTTTATATAAATATTGTGGCACCTAAGGATAATGCTTGGCAATTATATGAAAAGATATGCAATCTTTATGACAAGCAAAGTCCTGCTTCAAAGAATATATGTTAAAATAGCTCATGGACCTTTGCAAAAAGGAGGAGACTAGTGTGTCTACACATTTAAATTAGTTTCACTCGATTTTCAGCCAATTGACTTTGTAAGACATTGAGTTTAAGGATAATCTTCCTCCCTTATACTTCGTAATTTATGGGACACTTTTCGTACTACCATGTGTACTAATATACCTCAGAATGATTTGAAACTCCAAGACATTGAGGGTGTCTTACTCATAGATGAGATAAATAGAAAGAATGTTGATGCAACATGTACTTCTCATGCATTGACTGCTAGGGACAGACATGATGGTAAGAGCCATAATGAATGTAGTGGTAGAGACTCATAGAGGTCCCAATCTCATGAGTAGTCTCATAGTAAGTCCCGTGGTTGTAAGGCCTCTCTTATATATCATTATTGTGGAAATCAGGGTCATATTAGGCCATAATGCCATAAGAGAAGTGCAAGGAGAAAGGCAAGGGCAAAGTGCAAAATAAGTTTGATGATCGTAGTGATTCGGGTTTTTTACAAACCAAATTTCTACCACAAAATTTGGCCAAAACCCCTATCAAGAGCCTTATCCATAGCTTAAACCCTACATCTTATCACTTTGGGTTTACTCTTCAAGGACTAGGTATGCTACATTGCTTCTCGATTATAATAACTCTAGCAAGTGGGAGGAACAAGTTCTTAGGAGGGATGTCAATGTAAAGGGTAAAAGGGAGGGGTTATCTTAGTAAAGATGGAAATGGATTACACCTGGGAGTTGAGTGAGTGCATAGATTTTTCAAAGGACTAGCCTCCAACTACATGTGGGTTCCGCCTGCATCACTAAGATTTGGAATCTATCACCATCATTAGAGGATACCTCACCTTAGTACACAAGTCAATATCCACATCATGGTGTCATTTGGATCTTACACAAAAGCTTACAAGCATGGACCCCTTCTGTCACATGCTTATATGTATTGATATAGATATATATAAGGAAGTAAAGTCAAAGAAACTTTTGGAAGTCATTTTTTATAATCTCAATAACTCCCAAGGGAAAGTGAATTTCAAGAAAGTTTCTGCTAAACTCGATTGGTTTCGACATGATCTACAAAGTTGTAGAAGAAACTTTTTTTAGATTCTTCATGGATTTGAAGTTACGAAGGCGCAGATTGTTGACTACATGCAATTTTCTTCTCTCTTTCACCACATCAACTTTTCATTTTATCCTTCTTGTAAATATATTATAATAATATGCTTTGGGCACCCACCTCTTGTAATCTAGCTCCTTTTCTCTATTTTGTCTACCACCACCCTTGGCTTCTTGCATGATGACTAAGGTAGGGACTTGTCCCATCCACTATTCTCCATATTTTCAAAGATGCCATATATCATCTAGGATTATGTTAATCAAGAAGATTAGCTTAATCTAATCCCTCATGGGTGCTATATAAGGTGCCCATGGAGATGTAAAGGGGGATAATGACAAGCACATGAGAGCACTCTAGAATACCCTCATGCTAGTCCATCTCTTTGAGGTAAGCTATGAGTGAGTCTCTTTTATTATGTAGCATAATGGCAAGCTTCCTCTACCTCTTCTCCTCTTGTCTCCCTCTCTTCTCATCTTCTCATTTCATGAATACATAATGGCTCTATCTCTTCTCCTCTCTCTCTCTCTCTCTCATATTCTAATATGGTGGCTAGTACATATATTCTCTCTCGTGAAGTTGTGTCTTAGTTCTTTCCATTCTCTTTGAGAAAAGGGATGTCCTAGCCCATTCTCCCTTTGGCTAGGTGGTGCCCCTCTTTAGTTCTCTTAGTGAGGATTGGAGGCTGGGTGCACCCATTCATCTTTTCAGCCCTTAGTATCATTGTTTCTAGTAAGTCTAGCATGGAAATTAAGGAGATAAATGCCTTGGAGCTTGATTCTAATGATGATTATATCTTGGTAGCTTCTTCTCTTGATGTAAGTCCATTGGTTGATGCATTGTCTTCTTTTTCTTAGTACTGGTTGCTTGATTTGAGGACTTTTTTCATGCTACCCCATATAAGGATTGGTAGTATGACAAGTTCTATGAGATTAGAAAATGACTTACCATTGGATGTTATTGGCATTGCTGATGTTAGAATATAGTTTTCTTTATACAACACTTTTGTTTTGCATGATATATGCCATTTTCTAGCTTACAACAAAAGTCTACTCTCTGCTGGACAATTGGATATTGTAGGGTATCATGTATTTTTTGGTGATTTTTCATGGGTAATGCTGGGGATAGTTGGATGATGCAGGGTATCATTTATCTTTTGGTGATTTTGCACAGAACATTACCTATGGGAATCTTGTCTTTGATCGAGGTGCCAAGGCTAGAAGCCTCTATCCCTTGCTCGTACTGGCTCTACTGACCATGTTTTGGTTGTGGTTGATATACCACATGTATCTTTATGACATCGTCGCCTTGGGCACATGTTCTTAAAAGGAACAAAAATCATGGGACACTAAAATACTCAAAGTAGGTTAGGCGCTTGTTACCCAAAAGTCACATTTACTCGTAGTTGGAGAGCCTCTTGCCATACAACTCCCAATTCATTTGAGCCATCAAGCTACAAAGGAACATAAAACTACAACTGGACACATTTCTCAAAATGCACTATAAGTGGAAGATAGCACACTATTGTGAGTTGGGTATTTCTTGGTTAAAGTCTTGGTGGAAAAAAGTTATTGCATCAAGGCACAACAATAGATACATATCCATCACAATTGGAAAGGAGCGACTAAGTCTTTAGGGACCAAGAGCCACACACACTTCAATTGAAGAAGACATTGCTAATGGTACTTCAAGATTGTAGGGTGGGAGCAAGTGACTAGGCCAACAAGCCCTACAATCGCTTGTGCATGATCCCAAGTTACCCCTCACCAAGCTTCTCTATAGATATCTTGTTAAATAGTTGTTTGCAACCATCTTGTTTAGCCATGTGTGTTTAACCCAAAGGGTTGTGACCACAAGGAATCTTACTTTTGTGCAACATCTAGTGGAAATAGCTATTTCTACCAAGTGCAACAAGCCAAGGCTCCACATCAAAAACCTTGTACAAAGACACCTTGAGGTTAGCCATATGAATGTGCAAAATATAGAACATCTAAAGTTGCATGCTTTACTAAGATTTCCAAAGTTTCTTCTAGGTCTGGCAACAAGGGACAATAGAAAAAAATTCTGCCAACCAAATTACTACCTCAAAAGTGCATAAAGTAGTGGGAGCCTAACTATCATAGATTCACCCATTGAATTTAATTGCACACTCACCTTGTGCTCAATCCTTACAACACTTGAATAAACATCCAAACCAATAATATTATAGACACCCTTCTACTAACTTGCTATACCTCCATGTTTGACATAGAGTTGGACTTGGATACACACCATAAGGATTACTAGGCCTAACAGAAGTAGAACTACAATAAGTCAACACAAATCCATAATATCCTAAGCAACTAAGGATTGATAAATTCTTGGAAACACCATTGCATGCGATAGAAATCTCCTCACTCTCTTTCAAGGAGAAAGTGCTATAGGCTCTTAGGCACCATCCATCGTGTACTTTAGGAAGTGAGCTTAAGTAGCTAAGTTGAAGTTGTTCTTGTGCTTGTCAACAACTTCTTGTGAAGACCTCAAGTTGACATGCTCGCTAGCAATAATTTTTTGACTTTTGGGTTGTGTGGCAAGAACATTGAGAGTGACTACCCAAGCCACATCTATATATATATCAAATAAATCGCCCACTATAGAAAACTACAACCTTTTCTCAAATAGCCCACGATAAGCTCTTAAAAGTGGTTGGCTTATCAGGAAAGAGCATCTAGATTGTCCAGTGATTGAATGTGAAGACCGTGTTTGATCAAGACAAATTGATTGTATGCTTCACACTTTGATTGGAAAGTGAATAGTTTGTTTGAGCACCGCTAGTAAGTGGACGTGCATTGCATTGAGACACATTAATTGTGAAAACGAAAAAATCCTAACTATGCACTTATCACTTGTATTTTGTACAAATTAATAAGAAGATAGGTTGCAAAATGAAAACACAACACATAAAGGGATAAATCTAAAGAAAGAGCCCACCAAGCAAATAGTGCATCCAAATCACAAAAGTGAGACCTAGCAATAGGAATGAGATCAAAAGAGACTTAGACACATAGGCCAAATGTTGTCAATCAGGGAAACACAACTATCATGACATAGCAAACCATTATTAAAGGAAACATGCTTCAAAGAGTTGAACCTATAATCAAAAGTATCCTAGAGCGTACACATATTAGAGACCACAATGCTTAACAAGCCTTATTAGCCAACAAGGATGAATTAGGAAATGACTTTCTTAGCGCCTAATATGCAAAACACTGAGGTACAGCAACCTTCCATAGTAAGACTTGTCTTCCTTGGGAGCCATCATCTCCTTGTTTGAACTAATCTGCCTTATTGAGACCTTAGTCAAGTCAGAGGACACATGAGCTTTGTCCACCTTGAGCTTAAACATGGATAGCTTGGGCTTCAACTAAATTGAATTCCCAAGAGATATTTAGCAATTAATTATGCAATATGACTACCATATCAAGATAGTGCACATAGGGAGGAAAACATAAGAGGTAATAGTGGACTTGGAAGAGGAAAGGAGTCTAGGGAAAGATCTATTGTAGCAAGTTACTAGATTCACACAAGTGCAATGAATAGATAGTCAAAGGAGAGAAGTTGAATTGAATCAAGTCCAATAGATCCTAGCACTTGTAGGAGGAAAATTCCAAGAGGGAATGTAGATAGGAAGATATCCCTTGAAGTGGACTTCAGAAGTAGTGCCACATTGGTAGCCTTAATCCTAATTGAACTTGGAATATCACCCAACAACATGAGTCAAACAAAAATTCCCATAGTCATAAAGCATGTTGAAAAGGTCAAGGTAGGAGATGATTCCTACAACTTTGTGAAGTGACTCAACCAATTTACGAGATGCATAACCTCTAGGATGTTGAAAAATGAGCACAAGATTTTGATTTGTGTTTGGGAGAAAAGGGTAGAACTTGATTGACCAACTTGGATGACATCAATCACAATGTTTTTTATGTGCTCAAAGATCTCTTTGTCAATATATTCTTGAAAGTGGGATATATGGACAAATTGATAGTCAAATTCATGAATGTGAGTTAGAAGGACAAGGAAGAAATTTGTGATTATATCACTCATGTTGAGAGTCTCTACACAAGAGGATCTTGACATCTAAGTGACCCATACAAAAGGCTATCTCTAGGATGTTTATCAATGGGATTAGAAATAAAGAGCTCTATAAAGTGCTAGTTAGTAATTCAAGTTTGCAAGGAGATGTGCTAGCTAAAATATTTGAAGAAGCCATACATGTTGATGACTTGTTGAAGGCTCATTGAAGGAAAGGAATGCTAAGGTTGTAAAGCCAATGTACATCATCATCATACACAGTGAGAGATCCACCATTCGTGATCTCTAAAATTCAAGATAATGGGAAGGTGATGGACCTCACCCAAGAAATGGTTGGCCTTAAGCTAGAGCTTGTCAAGCTTAAGGATTCATTGAAATGATCCACAAGACCACATGTGCAATGCATTCAGTCTCAACTCCCTTCTAATAGAATGCTCCGATCCTTGACCATGCACTTGTGCAAGTTGTGAATACTTTGGAAATGAGGCCATACACTGTTGGGGCTGCTAGGAGGTTCTCATATCCTCAACCCTACCCACAACAATTCTGTTAGATGAGTAGATAGCTTAATTATATGGGTGGGGAGCTTTATTGACACTACTAGCACCCAATGAGCACTGACATGTAAGTACCTAGGATGGACATGAATATGATAGGAATACCTGGACCACATGGATCCTCATCAAGTGATGCACCTATGCACTTTGTGGAAGAACTACTGGAATAAGAAACATATGACAAGGAAGGATATCCAATCCTTGTGAATTTTAGACTAGATCTAGTGATGGCTTTGGGAAGAGGAAGAGGTCAATGTATGGGAGGAGCATAGTCTTAGGAACCTCTCACTTGTTGGAGTTGTAGCCATTTGGTGTATATTTCATCAATATGTTTAGAGAAAGAATAAGTTAACAAAGGTAGGTTGATTTAAGTTGTCTTGAAATTGTGAGAGTGTGCAATGGAAAGAGGAAAGTGACCATGGAGAGAAGGAGACAAAGAGAGAACACAAGAGAGAGACAAGGAATAATGTGACTACAATTGTTGAAAGTACAAAACTGCAACCCCAAGATGTAGCTCTACGTGTCAGTGTGGGCGCCATATGGTATTAGGGGGACAAGAGAGTAAGGAGGGTTGGCTGATTATGAAGTATCAATGATAGATACTGGATAATGAAAGTGGAAGGGGATGCTATCGATACATTTTCAAAAAAGAGGGAAAACCCTAAATGTTGTTAAACCCCTAACAAATAGCCCAAAATGCATAAAAGAAATGCACTAGTATGCCCTCCATCTAAAGTGTCTAAAACACAAAAAATGATAGACAAGACAATATTAGAGCTCCTAATGTCCTCATCTAACTCAGACTGAGGCTCATAGGCAAGAGATGACCACACAAGACACACATGATTGCTAGTATCCCCTCTTAGATATTGGATGTAGTGGAAGGCCGAAGGAGATATGGATAAGAGGGTGGTAAGAAGAGTGTCAATGCCAATGTAGTTCATCGATGAAGAAAGCTAGCCAAGGAGCAAGACCCCATCTCTATATAAACCATCGATCAAATGGAAGTCCACCAAAGGGCAATGGAAATGGAGAGGCCTTGAATGGATCACTTCACAAAACTCTAGTCAAAGATGGGTGAGCTAAGCCTCTAATCGAACATGAGACAATAGTGAGGAACTATTGAAAGCACCATAAGCTACATAAAAACACGAGGAACAAAGGACCAAGCAGTAGGGAATGGTGGCTCAATGAAAAAGAAAAGGGGTAGCTACATAAAAGAAAGGGCCAAAGGAGACTAGAAACCCTGAAGCAACTCCTCACGATCTTGGAAAGCCCCTTCTCAAACATAAAGGGCCCCGAAATCCACAGTCGCATCACCAATATCATTCCCCTCTAAAAGTGATGGGAGGTATGAGAGAACCACTAGAGGAGATGGTGGGGGATGGGATAGAACATGTGGAAGAGATGGCGCACAATTAGGAATGGGTGTGGCTGTAGAAAGATGCCTCAGAGGGCCTTGCACAAAGAAAGGGGAATGGAGCATAGATAGTCTTGTCTCTTGCCAACCTATCACAAATGTGGCTCCAGTAGAAGAATCCTCAACAAAGATGGCTGGCTCGATGAAGAAAACACGAGTGCCAATACAAGGAAGGCCATGACCATGAACTGAGAGGGGAGGGAGGCCCAATTCCTTAACATATAGGACCTTAGAAATAGAGCTCGATAGACAGTTAATCTTGTGAAAAATCACCTTGGAGACTCATATGATCAGATGCACCATTGTCAAAGAGCCAATGCTACTCCAAAAGATAAGACAGTCAAAGAAGGCTCCTCCACTTGATAAATGTATAGAAACATGGACTCGGTGGTAATAGCTAGTGATGAAGTAGAGGCAAAAAAAGGCCCCAATGTACGTCCACCCTTTGGTCCCAAACGAAGGTGAGGGTATACCCTCCAGCACTTTTCCTTGGGGTGTGAGGTCTTCCCAAAATGAGGACACATGGGATATCCTCTACGCTTTCCCACAAAAGATATATCAGAGGCAAAATATGACTCCAACTTCTTCCTCTTTCCTTTTTGATGCTTGTCTTGTCCTATACTTATAGATAAATCTTCATAAGCATGGCCATGTGCACGCGCTTCACAAGAATCTATCTCACTATGACGTGACCTTGCTCAAGCACCAATGGAACTAGCTCCTCCCAAGTGAGAGTCTCTCAGCTACGAGAAGTGAGAAGACGTGTATAACACATCATAGGTTGGTAACGGAAGATGTGAGGGAAGTGTCACAATTAGGTCCTTCGAAGAATATCTGTATCAAGGAATGAAAGCTTATCCCAAATCTCCTCCATCCTGTGGATGTGATTCCTCATCGTAGGAGATGCCATCAATACCAATTGGAGACTAGAAGCCCTGGAAGAATATAACAAGAAAGAGTAATAAGATGGTGGTCGATCCTCGAACCACATGATCCCCCATAGCACACACGTCGGCCACCATAGATGTCCTTCAATAATAAAGTGCCTACAAGAAAACAAAGAAGATACTGCTATTGGAATAAAGGTGACCATTAAGAGGTATCCTTGGGATAACTGGGGTCCATCGAGTGATGGTACATAAGAAGACTAATTGGGGGAAGGTAGATGGGGAGTATCCAATGCTGAAGGAAACACACAATACTGAGCAAAGAGAGGGAATGGTAAATGCAGAGGAAAACATGTCTTCAACTTCAAAACAGAACAAATCTAGGGGCTAGTAAAGGACTAGGAGTGCCTAAAAATCCAGTCCCTATAATAGACACAAATCTTCCCTAATGTAGGCCCATAATGGAGACTGCCCAACACAACAAAGAAGCCACCCTAGTTAGCAAAGACCAGCCACTAGGAGAACACATCAAAGAAAGAAACGTGTCTGCTTAATAGAGAACATGTACTACTTAGCCTACAAATGTACCACGTAGGAGGAGCGATGACCTGCTTGTACAATATGTAGAGATATAGGGGTTGCCTACACAAAAATGCAAGCAATGTAGGGCATGATTCTGTAGCACGTGTACTGAGGGCTATCTCTAGAAAATGCAAGTCTATTTTGGTATTGCCTAGCCGATAGAATGGTCACTTAGCCTATTTGATGCCACTCGATGCAATAATGGTGCCACCCAGCCTAATAGAGGCCATTCAAGAGAAAAATCCAAATCTACCCTAGTAAACAAGCCTAAAAACAGGTTGGAAATAGGCCATCTTGCCCTATTTGACTCCAAGCACAAGGTTTGTAGCATGTGGGGATGACACCTAGCAAGTTTTGTTGCAGACAGTACACTCCTCTTCAAGATCTTTGTCTCCCACATGTGGCTTTGATACCATGTGAGAGTGCACAATGGAAAGAGGAAAGTGAACATGAAGACAAGAAGGAGACAAAGAGAGAATGCAAGAGTCTCTTAGCAAGTTCATGGTCTCTACAAAGCTTGGAAATTCAACTCAAGTTGATCCATTGGCCTCGTCTCTAAATGACAATGAAGATAATGAAAATTCATTGGTAAGTTTAACCTTGTTATGTTAGGTTTTATGGAGTCACATAATTTAGGTCAACAAGAAGAGTATCAGTATGAAATCTTTATTAGATGATCAATGCAGCGGCAAGCTTTGATTTTTGGAGCCTTTTACTTGCATAAGTCTAGATGATGGAAATACATGCTTCCAAATAGATGGTTACTTTCATCACAATCATTGTCAACATATTACAAATAATGGCTGACCATTCACAAACTTCTCTTATGCTCATTGCAAAGGTATATCTTACCTTTCAGACTTTAGGACGAGAGTATATAGGGAGAAGCTAGTATAAGAGAAGAGAGGGATATAGGGGAATTGGATCTAGTAGAAAATTAGACTATCTTACTAGACGAGAACTTAGACAAACAACACTTGTTTCCACAAAGCATGCAAGAGAAATTACTTTCAAATTATGCAAGTGAAAGCTTTGTCTTGCAAGTCTTTCAATGAAAATAAGGAGCTTGCATGAAGCTAATGTGGAGTCTCTTAATAGAAAAGATGTAAAAAGATTTTGTAACAATGTAATAGAAGCCCATAGATTGGAAAATTTGGTGGAAAACCTGCTCTATGGGACTTTTTGCAAGACATAGATACAAATATGTTGCAGCCAAAGGAAGGTCAATGATATAGTGCAAACACCAAAGCCCTGTTTGACATTGCAAAGATTTGGGGTGAACCAAGGTTGCATGAATTCCTTACTGCTAACCTCAATGGCCCTTCACTCTCAATGACAAAGAGAGGCCATAGACAAGCCACCCACTTCATACTTGGTATACATGGATATATTTTTGATGCCATTACTAATATATATTAGATGGAGAAAGGAAAAAATGGCATCATAGGAGAGAATTCCTTTATTTTGGTGGAAGATGAGACTACCATAAAGAAGCAAATAAGGTAAACATGTTGCACTATATGTAAATCATATTATAGTATTTATTTCTTTGGCTTACAAAAATTATTCTTGATTAACTTTTAGATTTTATGACATTTGTTGTTTTGATTGTAAGTGGAACCCTAAAGATGATATGCTTGTTGGGTTTGATGAACACAAGTCCTCAAACCATGAGTGTGGGACTTCATGCATGATTAAAGTTGGAGAAGGAAAAATGGGCTATGGTTTGATTATTGATGCTTTCGAGACTAGTACCATTGGTGGTTTATGAAATAATATTTGTTGCAAATCCACTTTAGGAAGCCCTTCCATGCTTAAATTTGTCTGCTCATTGCACTTGTAATTGATTTGATGCAAGTTTTGTTAAGAAATAATGGATTGAAATTTCAAAATTTTGGGATGCAAAGCTCACCTCAACAATAGGTCCTTTTATTGGACATGCATCAGATGGAGATAATTGATGAAGAAAATTGAGGTTGGTTGATTATATTCACAAACATGGTGCTAGATATAGGATTTAGTGGGATGGATGACCTCCTTCAACCAAATTATTAAATGGAGAGGTTTTAGGTCTACATGATCAATATTTTATACACAATGAAAAAGATCTCATCAATATTCTTGATAAATCGAAGCATCAACTGGCTCTTCGTGATGTTTGGGTTACCTTGAATCATGTTACTATTGCTTATGATTCTTTTTCTATTGACAAGCATATGCTTTAGGAAGAAAATATTAGACAAGATGACCATAAAAATTGGGCTATAGCACAAAGGATATGTAGCAAGCATGTCCAATGGTGTTTGGGGGAGCTAGCAAAAAATGAAAAACACAGAAAAGACCAAATCATGGTGGGAACATAGAAAAGACCAAAGCATGGTGGGAACAAAGGCATATCTTGAAATTGTAAGAGACTATATTGATATTTTATTGTCTCCACTCTTCAACTTAGTGGAGAGAGTCCATTTTAGCAACAAAAGTTGCATTCTTCTTCCAAATCTAGAGATCTTGGATCATGAGACATGCCACATATACATTGTCAAATTTTTTTATTAGTAATATGGAGTTGTTTCTAGATGTGCAACTCTTTTGCCACTTTGTTATACTGCTCATAAAATATTTCAAAGGCTTTCATTCAGATAAGATGCTTTTGATACATTTGGCTGGATCTGATGCAATGGAAATCTTCTTTAGTAAAGTTGTTTGGGCAAGAGCGCACTTATGATTTGATGGATATGCTACACAGTATAGGGATCTTAAATAGGCTTTCATATTTTGAATGCAATGAGAATAGTGTGAAATTTACATGGGCTCATAAGAAACATGAACATGTATGGAGAGATTTAAATTTTAAAGAGATCATGGAAGAATCAGATTTAGGTGGTTATAGCGGTGTTTCAACGGATGAAAAGATCATCAATGCCTTGAAAAGGGGATTACAAAGTGCTCACCATGTGTGAATGTTTAAAATGAAGCCAAAAGGTAAAGAGGATAAGCAATGGTGGCTAGAGCCTTGGTCCGAAGATAATTTTGATATATTGTACACGATGTTTTCCATGCTTCATGACACTTAATAAATAAATACACCTATCACACTTTGTACTTCATTTGCTCAATTTACATAGCAGACAATGTTAGATATGATCAATACCCCACCCTCATTAGGTGCTACCAATGATCCATGGTGCTCAAAGTTGTAAGGCCCCCATTATGAGGAGAAGCCAAATGTGAGCCCGGACATTGGTTGAGTCCTGACTTGTATATCAGATGAGGTCTATGTGACCGGATGGCAAAAAGGTGACTGTTGTGGGTCTAATCTTTGGGTTAGACGGAGTGGTTATGCTGGTAGCAACTCGAGGCACATTGCATTGAGTTGCGTGGTAAGGGAGTTAAAAGGGGCCCCTATTGTGGGGTCCGGGGGCCGCGGAAGCGGCCCCTGGCGATGGTAAAGGGAATATTCCCTGGAATATTCCCTGGCCGACTAGTGGAGGCTCATATGGTAGGTCGGTCAGCAGGCCGACCTAACGACCTTCGCGGGCTATAAAAGCTAAACCCCTTCGCAGCCATCTTACACTCATCTTTCACCCAGTCAGAGTTGTTGTTCCAGCTAGCCTTAAGCTCTTCACCTATCTTCTGTCTAGATCGCCATCTAAGCTTCATTCATTGGAAGCGCACGGGTGGACAGAGCCATCTTTGTATCAGTTGTTTGGAGTTAAAGAATTTTACTGATTCTCCTCTTATCTGTTGTGTACTCTCTATCTCTTTCTCAGATTCTGTTCGCTGCGCCGTGTAATATTTTACAGACAATTCTAAAGAAGAGAAAAGATAATGTTCTTTTACCTATCCTCAATGGTCCTTTATGAACATTATTTTTTGTCGTTACAATCATATGTGAGATTTGCAAGGGCAATGACGCTTTCAATATCTATCATATCAAGGTCCGTCGAATCATATGTAAACTCCTTGGTCCCTTTGATTTTTGATACCATCCAAGTTGAACCTCCACTCCTAATGACTTATCTGAGAGACTAAACCCTCTCTTGTATTCCACATGGACACCATCAACTTTTCTTCTCATCTTTTAAACTTGTCCCAAGTACCACACACTTTAGCTTTTGTTTTTTCTGATACTTTTTGAAGAGCTTGCCTTCAATGACTTTGTGAAGTCATTTGTTTGAGTATGATGTTTCTCCTCCTTACTATAGTATACTCCTTCTCGTGCCCTTGTAAGCCTATCTTTGGAAAACGTTCCATTGAGTTGGCTCACCAATATCGACTTTTAAAAAACCTACAATTATCAAGCTCCACTATTGGACTCACTTTGTCTTTTTCATCCAACAAAGTCTACCATGCATCTTATCTCACTTGTAGATATATCCTTCTCTAAATTTGCTCCATCATTTGCAAGAACTAAAACTTCCTCATCTGTATTAGAATCTTGCAAGTTTGAATTAGAACAAATTAAGCTTATGTTCATTATCCTTCTTGTTATTGCTTGATAATATTTCAACCAATTGGAAAATTTTGGAGTAACATTTATCTCATGTCACCTCTAGGTCCTTTTGCATGTATGTATGTGTGTATGCTTGTTACATATATTAGAGGTAATGAAAAAAAATTCTTTTGGGGATGAAGGATAGAGTTATGAAGAAGAAGCTTAGCACATCAATGGCTACATTGTGTTGGATTATGAGAGTTTTTTTTTAAATATATAAGATGGCTCATCGAGTATGATATTATGCCTTCATGTGTCTCAGAATTGAAGCAAGTGTGATTGCTCTAAATTATGAAATTGACTATGAAATGATCCACTTGCCAAGAAAGAGAGAGATGGTGTTTGAGGTGAGAGAGAGCCATTTAGAGGCGAGAGAAAAAGCTCTTCAAGAGAGAGAACATGATTTCCACTAATCAATGATTGCCAAGTCTTTAGAGTTCTCCAAGCTCATGGAGTACCACCTTTTTTAGAGGCATTCCATAAATTTCCTAAAGTTCTAATACAAAGTTAAGAGTGGTCAAATAAACCATCCACTCACTATTAAACTTGACTATGGAAACTTGTGTAAGTGAAATTTTACCTAGGAGTGGCTTGGATCTAAACCTAGCTATTTTGTGTTTTTAGGGGCTATCTATTTTTAAAACCCCAACCATGTTTCAAAAGAAAAAAGAAAGCAAAATGGCCTATTTTTCAACCCATTTTTGGGGGAAACCTATTAAGATCCCAAACCTTTTTCAAAAAAAAAGAAAATCCAAAATTGACTTGCTTTGGGCCACATCGATTAGGTGGCTTTATCAAACAAGGTGGCTTTGGGTGGTAGTACGTGCCATAGCTATTTTCCTCCTCTTCACCAAATGTACCTATCTTAGTAAGACTTACACTAATGCTTAGATCCAAAGACAAAATGGCCTTCTCAACTTTCCTGTGGTGGCTAGTCTCATAAGCACCACAAGCGAGCTCTTTCATGACGTGATTAAAGGCTCTTTCATTTTAAAAAATAGACTCATTAGAAATTTTCACTTCTAAATAGCCTATCCAATAGCAAAAAAAAAAAAGGATCTTTATTTATCTCATGTCAAATCCTCTTGAAGTTGATGACTTGAACAACATTGACAAAGAAGGATGTGCTAAGGCTTTAACAAGGCATATCGATACATGAAGGTTATCTTTAGCTACAAGTAAGGCCTTTCCTCGTTACATCTGACTCCCAAAAGTTTCAAGTTTTTCCTTCCATTTTAACTATTATAAAATCAGTATTCATTAAGGCTTAGCATTTGGATACTATTTTTAGATCAAATTAACATTAACACAACGTACTCAAGGCATTAAGTTCTTATAATCAAGAGATCATTTGAAAGTAATACATTATTGTAATAAATAATAATAATAATAATAAAATGATACTTAATAGTGCCTTTGTCAAGTTTTAAATATGATAGAATCTATAGAATAATTACTCATAATATTAGTAATATTATGACACATGCATGTTTTTTAAACAAATAATCATGAGTTACGAATTTTCCATTGAAGGGATACACCCAATTGAGCTATAATACCATTCTTTAGATGCTTTATAATGGATGCCAATCTAACATGAAGCCCTACCAAATCATTTTGTTTGAATTCTACAGGCTTGAAATGCATGGAATTGCTACCTTTAGAATTTATATCATGAACTTTAGCTAAAATAGGTGGATAATCTTGTCCAATGAGATCTTGCAATAAGAAATTTAATGGAATTGGCTTAATAGCCTAGGAAGATATAGGTTAATAGCTAAAGGGCATTAGAAGATTTTCTTTTGAGTGATGCTAGATTAAAATCCATATTCATGGAAACAAATAAGACATATCTAACATAAATATATACACTTAATATTCTCTTGAAAGGTAGTACATATATAGTAAAATTTAGATTTTAAGATGATTTTATTTTCAATTTCCCCCCCTTAGAATTAGGCTCTAGAATCCAATATAAATTACTCAATTTAACCTAACATTATACTTTATCAATTTTCATTCATGTGTTTACTTAATATATTCCTAATTCATCCAAAATAAAATTTCTAGGATATCTATTAATAGAAGTGATTATGTTATATCTTTGAGTAAGAAGACATTGAAATACTAGTATCTAAAGTTTTCCTTGACCAACCACTACTAGAACAAGTACTCTATATCATATATATTTAGTTAAATATAAAACCCATTATGTTTAAGATTCACAATCGATTCAAACATCATCACTTAACTTGAATTATGACTATCTAATGTATGCATACACCTCACAAGCATATTAATGTCCGATTGGCATTGAATGAGGCAATGTTTTGAGATAATCCATGGCTATCTTGTTTTCATAGGATATGTATAAGTTCACCACATGAGGCTCACTGCATCAGGCAGTACGTAAACATGTTTGATTGTCTTGTTGATTTAGTGTAGATTCATTGCATAAGGTAGCACTAACATGTGGCTAGCCACCCATACTATTAATTTATTTAATCAACTAAGGACAATTGATTTCTAAACCACAAGCAATGGTATAATAATTGTTATGGAAATAATATATTATTTATGTAATTATTTTTGTAGATTTCATTTGTCAACATCTAATTTTTTTTTCAAAAAGATCATGCATAATTTTCTTTTGATCATTTCGTATATTTAGGAAAATTTCAAGCACTTCATACATTAATGTTTAAAGGTTAGCTTTCCATGCTTTAATCTTTCTAGAAAAGCTAAGAAGGAGGTGTAAAATATGTTTTGAGTCTGGGCCTAATGCAAAAATTGTTATTATCTACATGAACATTATGAAAGAGGCAAACCATGCAAGCATTACTACATGTTAGATTTATGCAAAGACTTATGTGACATTAGGAAGAAGATCCACATAGCAACAAAGAATGGATTAGATTCAAAATTGCAAAGAGTATAGAGCAAATTAGAATCTTTTTGAAGGTTACCTTGAAGAAGCATATGAATGTAATGATGATCATGATGGCCAAGAATCAAGTTTAAAGCTCAAAAGGCTTTAAAGAGTAGTTACAAGCCTTAGAGAGAAGTATAAAGATGTTTTAACTTCACATTTTAGTCCAAGTTCAAGTGAGGATAGTGAGGATGATGATTGATGTCATCCAAAGTTTTTCCAAAGATCAAGGCTATGGGAGTGAGAGAAAAAAGAGGAAAGAATGCAAATAATTTTAAAGTGTCCCAAACTGAACAAAGGAGCTTGCTAATGGTAGATTTGAGCATCACACATGCTGCCTCAATACATTTAAGGTATTTCCTCTTTTTTTGGGATATTTTAAGCAACCATAATCAAGATGAAGATAATCATAATCAAAGTCAAAATATTCAAGAAGACACATTGAATATCCAAGAAGTATTAGGTGATGATAAGCTTGGGGATCAATCTTTGCATAATGATGCAATTGTAACTTGATTTTTATATTCTCTTATGCCCTATTAGCAAGAAAAAGTAGTCATTATTTTGGATTTTGAGAATAATGATATGCAAGAGAATAAGATGTATATCCCAAAGTCCAAATTGCAACTCTATTTACTATAAGTTCTTAGGATAGCAATAATCTCAACATGTTAGATGTAGTCTTTCTTATTTTAGTTTTAAGCTTCAAGATATTCAACAAGTTTTAGATATAGACAATTGTCAAGATGTATGCATGAAAGGATTTTTTAGGACAACAATGTGAAGGATATCAAAGTACTAATTTTCAAAGAGTTTTAAATTTGCAAAACAAGGCAAAACTTTTAGAATACAATAAATCAATTAGTTTGTATTCTTTTCATGAAGGCTTAAAATTGGATTCTCCAATGGTTGAGTTTTTGTATGAGATGATTTGATTCAAGAGGTTTCTTTAGACCATGAAAAGGAGAGGTATGCAATAGACTTTGCAACAAAATTGAAGCAATGTCAATTATCAATTAACTTCAAGAAGAGAACATATTTTTGGAAAGGAAAGTTTCTCAAGTTAGAGATGAAGCTAAGCTACAAGTTTTTCATTGTTGTGATATCATCAATGCCCTTGAGGAGGTTATTTCATAGAAAATAGTGAGATCTGTTGGGAATAAAGGGCCATCGTGCCTTTTATATGTGCACGGGTGTGAACGCACCCTTAGCACACTTGTACTTTCATATATATCTATCTAAAAACCTAAAGTGGTACACACTCCAATTGTACCCAAGAACATCTTGCATCTCTCGCTCTCACTCACTACTGTTGCTCACGTGTTTTGCTCTTTACCTGGCATTTCATCGCCGGACATTGCATCTCCGCAGCGCATCACTCACTTCAAACTGGTATCAGAGCTTCGGCTAAGGTGTTTGCGCTTCTCGCAGTCCGTGCAGAGCTTCGGTTAAGGTGTTCGTGCTTCTCGCAGTCCACAGTTCACGTTTTTCAGCCAGGCGACATTTCCCAGGTTGCGCGCAGGTCAGTCAGTCATTTTCTGGTCAGCTCGTCACTGTTCTTGGACAGTGTGCAGTCAGGCGTGCAGTTCCAGGCAGCGTGCAGGTCAGGCGCAGATCAGAAGTGACGTGTTTTGCACAGGCGCTGGTCACGCAGGTCACGCCAGGTCAGTTCGTGACTTTCCAGGCCACGTGCAGCTGGCGGCAGGTCAAAACGCAGCAGTCGTCACGTTACGGGACAGTTTTCGTCAAATTTCTCTTGCAAAATTTTTTAATTTTCAAAGGTTTACTGCAAGCTGCCCCCTTTGCCCACTGACGGGAGTTCGCGCGTGTAAGCACAGTTCTGTGTTTTGGGCAGATTTGAGCCACAAATTTGGGGATTTGTCCGGATTTGACACGAGCAAGACACACAGTGAGATTCTGTCTCAGAAATTGCAGGAATTTGTGACATTTTGCCTCCGAAATTTGGGGCTTTTCATGTACATGTTAAAATTGGGCTAAAATTGACCCAATTTCTTGACATTGATGCACATTGGACCCCGTGCAATTTGGGGCTTTTGCTGTTTGAGCAAAATTTGTGCGCAAATTGGTCATTTTATGTACATGAGGGTTTAATTTCATGCAATTTGGACGCCCGACACTTGAAAAATTTGGGGGTTTTGCTAAAATTGCTTCATTTTGGCAAAATTGGTCTACTCTACGCATGTCAGAGACAGTGCAGATGTATGGTTGATGTTTTGAGCACAAAACTTTGGGGCTTTTGACCGTGCGGGTCAAATTTTATGCCCGTGGGTGCATGTACAGCAGAAATTGCAGCTAAAATTTGGGACTTCTCATGTAATGTGATGTATTTGTCCTTGGAACAGCTGTCATCAGTTGTGGAGTGCTGTAGCACAACATTTGGTGCTTCTGAAAATTGATTTGCAGATCTGAAATTTCTGCTTTTAACTGGTACTTATTGCTGGTTGGTACTTGTTTGTACCTTGGTCACTTGTTTGACAGTTTGGGCCTGCATTTGCTGAATTTGTGGTCATATTTTGGACTGAAAATCATGGCTGGCAGCAGCGATAGCAGCCATCTTATGCACATCAAGAAACTTGAGGGTGCACATAATTTTGCAGTGTGGCAAAAGCAATGCTACAATATCCTGTTGCAGAAGAAGCAGGCTAAGCCGATCAAGGCCAAAGGGGTAAAGCCCGCAGATGTGGAACAAGATGACTGGGATGAGTTGAACGAGCTTGCACGCTCGACCATTGAGCTATCTGTCTCTGATGCTCTGCTGTTTAACATAGAGGGTTTGGACACTGCCTATGCCATTTGGACTAGACTGGAGGAATTGTATGCTCAGAAGAGTGCAGCTAGTAAGGTGTATTGGCTAAAAAAGCTTATGGATTTGGGGATGAAAGAAGGAACTGCTATGTCAAATCATCTGAGTGAATTCAACTCAATTTTCAGCCAGCTGGTTGCTTTGAAGTTTGTCATTGATGACGAGTTTAAAGCTACCTTTCTGCTTTGCACTCTACCAGAGAGTTGGGATACATTCAGGACTGCCTTGAGTAACTCGAATGCTATGCTTATGTATTCTGACGTGGAAAGCTCTTTGCTTATGGAAGAGATGAATAGGCAAAATAATGCATCAAGTAAGTCGTCTAGTGCCTTGCATACCAGGGGCAGATCACAGCAGAAGGGAAAATCTGATGGCAAGGGTCGCAGCATGTCTCGCAGCAAGAATGTGGAATGCCACCACTGTGGCAAGAAGGGTCACTTCAAACGTGACTGTTACAAGTGGAAGAAATAGAAAGGGAAAGGCAAGAAGACAGAGGATAGCAAGGAAGAGAAGAAAGAGAGCCAGCCCAAGAAGAGCAGCGTCAAGATCGAAGAGGTGAATGTAGTCACTCAGGACAGTGACAGTGGGAACGATGTACTCTTCATGTCTTCATGTTTTGATGCCCATGCATTGGTTGCCGATTCGACTGATGACATGCATACCTGGATTTTAGATTCGGGTGCCTCCTTTCATGTCACCCCTTACAGAGATTGGTTTTTCGATTATACAGGCGGTCGACATGGTGTTGTCCATCTCGGGGACAACTCAGCATGTGATATTGCAGGCATTGGCAGTGTGCAGCTTCAGTTTCAGCATGGTTCTGTCTTTACTCTTCAGAATGTTCGTCATGTACCTGAGCTCAAGAAGAGCTTAATCAGTACTGGGCAGCTAGATGATGATGGTTATCATACCACATTTGGCGATGGAAAATGGAAGATCAGTACAGGATCTAGAGTCATTGCCAGGGGTTCAAAGAGTGATACTCTGTATCCTCTTCATGTATCTAGCGTGCGTGACCATGTTGTCGCAGTAACCGAGCAGCCAAGTGTTTCTTTGTGGCATGGCCGGTTAGGACACATGAGTCAAACAAGAATGAAAGTTCTTTCTCGTTTGGGTTACTTGCCTTGTCTCCGTTATGCTGATTTTGAGCATTGTGATCATTGTGTCTATGGTAAGCATGCGCAGACATCTCATAAGAAATCTCTTTCTTTGAAATCTTCACCTCTAGAGTTAGTACATTCAGATGTATGTCAGATGCCAGGATTGTCTTTGGGGGGGAAGAAGTACTTTGTCACCTTTGT
This sequence comes from Lygodium microphyllum, assembly GCF_053477565.2. NCBI lineage: Eukaryota > Viridiplantae > Streptophyta > Polypodiopsida > Schizaeales > Lygodiaceae > Lygodium > Lygodium microphyllum. Next base: position 106,490,293 of record NC_141152.1, on the reverse strand, counting down.
CGATGATGCTACACAGAAGGTATGGGTTTACCCCATTCGTAGCAAGGATGAAGTACTTGACAAGTTTAAAAACTTCTTGGCATTGGTTGAAAATCAGACTGATAAGACACTTAAGTGTCTTCGCTCTGACAATGGTGGGGAATATGTGTCCAAGGCCTTTCAGGCATTTTGTGACAGCAAAGGGATAAAAAGGGAGCTCACTGCCCCTCATAATCCACCCCAGAATGGAGTTGCAGAGCGTATGAACAGGACTATACAGGATAAAGTCCGTACTATGCTGTCTCATGCTGCATTACCCCATGGTTTTTGGGCAGAGGCTGTTATGACAGCCATTCACTTGATCAATCGGTCACCAAACAGGTCTTTGGGGGGGGGGAGTCCCTCAGGAAGCGTGGTCGGGCAAGCCACCTTCTTATGCTCATTTACGAGTGTTTGGCTGCGAGGCTTTTGTGCACATTCGTAAGGAAGACCGCAGCAAACTTGAGCCAAAGTCCTGTAAATGCATATTCCTAGGATATGGTGACGAGGGTGAAATGGGGTATAGATTGTGGGATCCCATGAAAAGGAAAACAGTGCGCAGCAATGATGTTATCTTTCGGGAAGGTCGCATGCATAAACAGCCCGAAAAGACTGAGGAGGTTCGTAGGGTTGTATTCCGGGAAGAAGTACCTTTTGGACAGCAAAATGTGCCCGCTGTACAGCAGCAAATACCTGCTGTAAATGAACCTGCGAATGCAGAAAATGATGCTGGAAATGATCAGCCAGCCATTGCCCATAATGATGAGCCACTAAATGTGCAGGAACAGCCAGGAGAGCAAGTTGTTAATGTTGATTTGCAGGCTGAAATGCCAGGACAGCAAGCTGTAAATGATAATATGCAGGCTGAACAGCCAGCAAACAATGATCATTGGGTTAGGAGATCGTCTAGGGCTACTAGACAGCTCGACAGATTCGTTCCTGGTGCAAATAATGTGGCTGATTATGTCATGATCACTGACTGTGGTGAGCCGTCATGCTTCAAGGAAGCAATGGACAGACAGGACAGCAAGAAATGGTATAAAGCCATGCTGTCAGAGATGGAATCTCTTGAGAAAAACGGCACTTGGGACTTGGTGCAATTGCCTAAAGGGCTGAAAACGCTTCCATGCAAATGGGTTTATAAGATGAAGGTCACTTCTGGTTCCTCGCCAAAGTACAAAGCCAGATTGGTTGCTAAGGGGTACAAGCAGGAACATGAAGTTGATTTTGATGAGATCTTCTCTCCTGTAGTCAAAATGACTACATTGAGAACCATTTTGGGCTTGGTTGCAGCTGAAGATATGGAGCTCATACAGATGGATGTAAAGACTGCATTTTTACATGGTGATCTGCATGAAGACATATATATACAGCAGCCTGAAGGTTTTGTGGCTAAAGGCAAAGAGAAGATGGTATGTAAGCTCAAACGAAGTTTGTATGGGCTGAAGCAAGCACCAAGAGAATGGTATCATAAGTTTGATACATTTATGCAGTCTCAAGGTTTTCAAAGAAGTCAAGTGGATCACTGCTTGTACACCAAGAAGGCCGCAGATGGCAGCCTAATTATCTTGGTTCTGTATGTTGATGACATGCTGATTGCTGGCAGGGATACTCATGCCTTGGATTCGTTGAAGCAAAGTCTTCGTGGCAGCTTTGACATGAAGGATCTTGGTGATGCAAATCACATTCTTGGCATGCGAATACTCAGAGATAGGTCCAAAGGATTACTCTTTCTATCTCAACAGGAGTATGTCTCTAAGGTTTTGCAGCGTTTCAATATGGAGGGGGGGAAACCAATTGGTGTTCCATTGCCTCCATATGTGAAACTCAGTGCAGAGGACAGCCCTACATCTGATGATGAGAAGGCTGAAATGGCCAAGATTCCATATGCTTCAGCTGTTGGCAGCTTGATGTATGCTATGGTTGCTACACGTCCTGACATTGCCTTTGCAGTGGGAGTGGTTAGCAGATATATGGCAAACCCTGGCAAAAAGCATTGGAAAGCAGTGAAAGGTATTATGAGATACCTCAAAGGCACAAGTGATTTGTGCATCTGCTTTGGAAAGCAGAAGGCATCTGTCGTTGGCTTTACGGATGCAGACTATGCTGGTCATGCGGACTGTAGAAAGTCCACTTCTGGGTATGTGTTTACCTTGACAGGAGGAGCAGTCTCTTGGATCTCCAGGCTATAGAAGTGTGTTGCATTGTCTACTACAGAGGCAGAGTATGTGGCTGCTACTGAGGCATGCAAGGAGGCTTTATGGCTTTCACGTCTGGTGGGAGATCTTGGCATTACAGAGTTACTCGTTCTTCATTGTGATAGTCAGAGTGCTATCATGCTAGCACGGAATCCCGTCTTTCATGCAAAGACGAAGCACATACAGGTGAAGTATCACTTCATCAGAGATGTACTTGACATCAAGAGCATTGAGCTTGTCAAAGTGCATACAGATGATAATCCTGCAGATCTTCTCATGAAGGGTCTTCCAGCAGAGCGGTTTGCTCATTGCCGACAGATGATGGGAGTTGGATAGATATATGTATTTCAGCTTTGTACATACTTAGACTTAGCTGATTCTTTTCTCCTCTTAAGGCACATTGCCTTTAGGTGGGAGGTTGTTGGGAATAAAGGGCCATCGTGCCTTTTATATGTGCACGGGTGTGAATGCACCCTTAGCACACTTGTACTTTCATATATATCTATCTAAAAACCTAAAGTGGTACACACTCCAATTGTACCCAAGAACATCTTGCATCTCTCGCTCTCACTCGCTGCTGTTGCTCACGTGTTTTGCTCTTTACCTGGCATTTCATCGCCGGACATTGCATCTCCGCAGTGCATCACTCACTTCAAGATCATGTATTTATTAACTAGTTAGAGTCTTCTAGGCAATCAAAATTTCAAGATGACTTCGGTTGCTCTAGAGTTTTTCTATATGCCATCTCAAGATGCTATTCTTGAAAATTTGTGGGTTGCAAAGAATCAAGTTATTGAATTTTCGATTTAGCATGATGTTTATGAAATGTTTCAGTAAGAGTATTAATGTGTATGCATATAGTTGAAGCAAAGGGACTTGTCAAAATGTCAATAATGCATATTTCTAGTGTTCTTGTTGTAAGAGAGAGACATGACTAAAAAATGCTCAAGATAATCAAAATTTTGGTATTCCAAATATCACACTTGATTGTGTATGCCAATTCTAAAAATAGTTTTCAATTTTCAAATTTAGTAATCCAAGTTGTAGAAAATTTTAGGATTGCAGAATTTAGGAATCCAAGTAATTTTAGGGACATAGAATTCAAGGGTGTATAGTTCAACATTATGAGAATCTAAAACCTATCCTAGACTATTTCACTTGTAAAAATATGAAAGTTTTCAAGTGTTTCAAGACAATGAATAGAGAAGGAGGACGATATGCATGGTTATATTTTGTGTGATTCTAGAGTGTAGGATCTTATTGAAACTAATCTTATAGAGCAAATTATCATTGAAGATGCATGCATGATTTTTAAAAATTCATTCTAAGATGCATGCATGATTTTTAAAAATTCATTCTAAGATGATGGAGATGCATTGCTTTGTGGATTTTTAGAAGATGTTTTATCATGCTATCTTACATATTTCTTTGGTGATGTAATATAATTTTGGGATTGATCAAATTGTGTGGTGCATTGTAAGAGAGACCTATAAAGGAGAGAGAAATAATAGAGAAGAGAGAGACAGAGTATACAAAGAAGAAAGAAAGACTAGAATAAGAGAAAGAAAGAGAGAAAGAATGGAGAGAGGATGGAAGCCATGAAATGTGCATGAAAAACCTTGAGAAGGTGAAGATTGATTTTTATTATTCAATGATAAAAAACTTACAATTGTACAAATGTCCCTTCTACCTTTTATTCCTAGACCAGTGTATATTATTAAGCATTACTAAACCCTAAAATATATACTCATTTTTACTTCATTAAAATCCTTCTCCACCAAAATGTTTTTTTTTCTCAAAAACAAAAAATCTTAAAACTATTTAAACATTAGCAACAATTAACAAATCATCAACATAGATTTTGATAATGAAAGATAAGGCAAGGTGTCTGCCTATAAGTCCCTTTTGTGTAATGGTTAGAACTTATTATAAGGGATTACATATGGTGGATGGGGGGCAGAGTACTTTGTTTAAATAAACTAAAAGATTCTCTAATCTTCAATAATGTAAAATGAACTAAAATTTCACAAGTTGAGAACCAAATTCCATGTATAAACATCCACACTTAACCATAAAGATGCGATCTTGGTCACAAATTCTTTAGTTAGGAGATTTTTTAATTGACAACATCTATGTTGTCCACTATAGATCATGTTGTACTTTACTAGACATTTTTATGGGTTGATCTAATCAGCACATGTTATGGCTCCAAAGAAAACTAATTCTTTTGAGCCTATATAGGTCATACTTCTTTGCATTTAATTTAGAATTTAAACTAATGCAAAATAGAGAGTTGTTATTAGTAAAAAGTTTGCAATGAAAGAAAGCTCATTAATTGACATAATCTGATATAATCTTCCTTCAAATGGTCTCTTGAATATGTGGGTGTGATTCCAATATAAGTGGTAATATAGACATAGCTTTTCTTTTTCAAAAGTAATCCTTTATCCTCCCAAATTAAAAGGGTGTTATCAACACCATCAATCAGGTCATCATCTCAGAAAACATAGTTAAGTAGAGCTAAAATAATCAATGCCCCGTATGCTAAATCTGCAATGATCTACGTGTTATCATTTACTGCCTTTTACCTTGAATCATCAAAGACCATTATGCTATATGAAACTGAGGTATATGAGGCTAAAATCATCAATGCATTCAGTGCATCATCCCCTATGTCTTCCGTGTCCATGATCAACATGCTATTGATTATGGTTCTCCCATTAGTACATTTAAGATAAGTCTTAGAATCATGGCATTTGGAATTGTATCCTTTCATATGCTTCAACCTACAATGGAAATGAAGGTCTTTCTCTTTACAAAGCTCCATTGAGGTATGCTAGTCATTTCTTAGACTAGAAGAAGTCAATGTTGATTTGTGTTCAGCTTGTGTACTTACTGCTTGAGCACTAGTAAGAGGCCTTAGAATAACCTCTTGTTGCAAGTATGGTTGAATGCTATCCATAGGTATAGGACTACCTTTTGTACTTGAGTACTTCCCACAAAATTTTACATTGAGGAAACTCTTCAATCTCACATGCATCCATGCTAACATGTATTGGGTTGACCATTCTTTGAATAGTTGAAATGGTTATTGAAGTAATAAATGCTCTTTGAATGGCCAAAATGGTTGTTGTGAAACACTTTATTACAGTTTATGCTTATACCCATGCTACTCATACCCATACCAATGCTCATGTTGCTCCCGATACTCGTACCATTGCTCATGCTACCCGTAGTACTCATGTTGACTATCCTATTGAGAATAGAGTGCATGCTCCTCATAATGCTCATATTCATTATTATGATCCATACCTGCTTCAACCATTGCCCTATTCTCTTGAAGCATTGCCCTGTTTTCTTGCTCAACCCTTTGAAGTGCATTTTAATGAGCAATTTCGGTTATCAAATGAGCATTAAACTCTATTTATCAATATCAATATTTGTCTATGCACTCATTTTGGAGTACCAAGATTGAGAAAATCATCATTTGGCTATAGAGACACAATGAAGTTAATCCCAAACCCCCAAAACATATCTGAGAATGGAAGCTAGAATGACAAAGGCAAGAGATACAACAATGCAATAGCAAAAGAAAACCTCAAACCATGCAAATAGATGGGATTCTCTTAGATCCAGTCAATAAGGCCATTCTAACTTAACTTGTGGCTTTTCTGTGTGCCTATTGTTGTTATAGTGTTCCAATTCTAACACCTTGTGTATCTTCAACTCTTTTCCTTCTCTCCTCTAGTAATCCTTCTTGTGTCTATGACTCTAGAGTTTCTATTGTTGATGTCTGTACTAGTTGGTTCACTTCTTTTTCCCTAGCTAGGCTTTGCCTAGAAGCTTGGCTTGATGCTTTTATGCTAGCCTCCTACTATGCTTTAAACTTTCATTGCATTTCCACTAGCCTTCTTGTGGCATCTTCTGCTTTCTTTTGTAGTTTTTTTACCTCCTCATCTCCTAATTTTTCCATAAGCTCTTGCTTGATCCCTTCGAACGTTGATGTCACTTCCTATATTGATATAGTAGGAGTGTTTTGTGATGTTGGTGCTTTTCTTAAATTTTGGTCCTTGATAGCTTCCTTTATCATTGTTGGGGGTAAAGGCGCCTCCGCCTAGCCGCCCGTGTATTACTACACTGATAGTCACCGCCACTGCACACTGCAGGTGGCGAGCGTCCGTCTCACTGTTACTTTATTCTTTATTCTTTTAGTGACAGTTTGAATAAAGGAAGGCCCGGTCACACATTGTGACTGTTGGAGTTCCCATTTCTTGTCTCTCTCTTTCTTGCTCTTGCTCTCCCGCCATAGCTCTCGAGTCCAAGCTTTGATCCTTCTCTCCCTTTTAACTGGTATAAGAGCTCGGCTTCCCGACTCTTGAGCTTGGTTCGTGGCATTCTCAGCTTCCCATCTACTCCCTACTCTCATTGGGTCTCCTCCCCGACAGCCATATCCAACTCCTTCGAGCTCCTGTCACTCCCTGGCTTCTTGAGCTTCTTCCCGGCCTATTGAGGCGCCCTCAGGGCATTCAAGGAAAGGTATTAATCATTTTCTTCTGGGTTTACTTCAGTTCTCAAGTCTCACAGGCTGTAAACGAGATTGGGGCAGCCACCATTGAAGCTCCCTTGCTTCATATCTCACTTGCCTTTGAACAAGACTTGTTGGGGCTCATTGTGGGCCACCATTGGCCACTTCTCTTGCCCCCCAACACCCCAAACTTCAGCCACGTGAGCAGCAGGCCTCCCCTACAGATTTGGACAGTTTGCACCATCTTCCTGTAGCTTGTGTACAACACCAAAGCAGCCCCCTACTTCCTAGTGGTCATTGGCATGATGTTTGGGCTTCATAATGCACTCTTGACATGGTCTATGGCTTGATCTTGAAGGCTTGAGCATTGGACATTGATTTGGGGCTGATTCGAACACTGTTTGGGACTATTTACAGCAGTTCACAGTCATGCTATGCTGATGGTACATTGACAATAAATGCTATGCTTGTCTAGGCATACATAGTCAACCGGTTTGATGCCGATCGACTTGGGGGTGGATTGCACATGTTATGCCATCAGTTTGGCACTGATTTGGGATTGAAATTTCTCAGTTTTTGTAGTCATTTCATGCTGTAATTAAAGCGAGTTGAAGCTATTACACATGCCTTGGGTTATGCCTATTGGTTCCGGCCTATGTCTTGGATATATGCCATGAAGTATTGATCTTCAGGGTACGACTTCGAGCTTGGATTTCATTCTGGATGCTTTTGGAAGAGCTTTGACATTACACACTCATTGACATGGTTCATGCTTGACAGTGGTATATGCCTTGGGTTTATGCATACCCGTTGCCTACGACTTGATGCTCATGTCCTGGTTGATTACCCTATGCATACGTTGAGCTTGAGTGCTCATTGAAGCTCTACCTTGGATGCATTTTGGATTATCTAGAGTTTTCTTGGATATTGCTTGGCTTTCCAGAGTTTGGATTGGGATGTACTTGATGTCTTACATGCTTATGGATGCTACATACGGATGCTCTACCGCCTACATGTTCGGGATGTACTATTGATGTATTGTCTTGGACTTATGTCATTGGCATTGTGTCTTACCGTAGTTTGAGCTCTTGAACTCGTACATACGGCTTTTGTGCCAGTGGGAGCATTCTTGAATGCTTATCGGACATTGAGCAAGCCGTGCTTTTATGCATTGAGCAGTTACATGCTATTGAGCAGTTACAGACACTTGAGACTTTGGGATTTCTTACCCTTTGGGATGATGCATGGTTTATATATCTTGGTTTACTGTATGCTTATGAGCTGAGTCTCAGATTTGGATCCGTATCTTTGTGAGTTGACACCTACTTGTGTCAAGTTTTGGTAGTGGCAGGAACACTTTGCCTCGTTGGCTGGGGGGGTGTGCCTACTCATTGGCAGATGTTTGTATGACATGCTTGGGTGTTGGATTCATGCTTATCGACCATCATATGCTTATGTTATGCCCGCATGATGTCGGCTTTGGTCTCGACAGTATCTGATTGCCTTGGGATCCGATTTTGGCATTGTTAGCTCTCATTTACTGAAATCTGTAATTTATTACAGCAAGCATATATGTATGGACTGACATGGATTTTTCATGCTTAAACATTCTGAAATGATGTAATTTCACTAGTACTTGGTGGGCAGCAGCTTTGGTTACACTTTTCTCGCCATTTTCTCTCTATTTTTGGTGTTTTTAAATCATTTTCTACAGTAAACAGCAAGCAGTTTTGAACTGTCTACAGTCTTTCAGCTTGCATTATGGCGAGTCCGTCCACTGATCATGCTATTTTCAACATCACTAAGCTTGATGGTATGAATTACTCTTATTGGAAGAGCCAGATTTGGCACATGTTGGTGCAGAAATCACAGATGAAACCTTTGAGGTTGAGCGCACATCTGCTTGCAACTATGCCAGATGAGGAATGGCTTGAGCTTGATGAGTTATGCAAGTCCACTATTGTATTATCTCTCACAAAACACGTTCACTACAATGTATTTGAGGAAGAACAGAGTGCATGGCAGTTGTGGGATAAAATTAAGAATCTCTATGACAAGAAAAGTCCAGCAAGTCAGATGTATTGGTTGAAGCAGCTTATGGATCTATGCATGAAGGAGGATGTGACTATGTTTGCTCACTTGAGCTAGTTCCATGCTACACTCAAGAACTTGACTTTGCAGGACATCACTTTTGTAGAGGATGTCACTCCTCTTTTCTTGCTTGGTACTCTTAATGAGTCATGGGATGTATTCCGCACTGCATTATGTGTCTCTACTGCTACCTTGAAATTATCTGATGTTGAGAGTGCTCTTCTGCATGAAGAGGTTAACAGTAAGAATTTGGATGCCTCTCGTGTGTTGCATGCTATGACAGTTAGAGGCAGGAATGATGTATATGGAAAGCATGGCAATGGCAGTGGTGGCCGTGGACGAGATTCTCAAAAATCTCGGTCCAAGTCTCGTGGGAAGTCACGTAGCAAATCCCGTGGCAGGAATGTAGATGTTACTTGTCACCATTGTGAGAAAAAGGGCCATATTAGGCCACAATGCCATGAACTGTGCAATAAAAGGCACAAAGATAAGGGGAAAGATAAAGTGCAGGATAAGTCTTCTGATCACAGCATAGTGCCTGCAAAGTCCAATGTTAAAATTGAAGAGATCAATGTTATGCAGCTTGAGGATGTTGTTGATGATGATTATATCCTAGCAGCTTCTTCTAGTGCTTCGCAGATGACAGAGATACACTCTATGTATGCACAGTGTTGGCTCTTGGACTCAGGTACGTCTTTTCATGTGACACCTTGTCGAGAGTGGTTTCATTCATACCGTACCATTTCGGGTTCTGTGCGCTTGGATGATGACAGCTCTCTTGATATTGTGGGCATTGGTGATGTTAGGCTATAGTTTCCTTCTGGCAGCAGTTTTGTTATGCAGGATGTACGTCATGTACCTGCTTCTTTGACACGCAGTCTCATGTTAGCCGGATAGCTTGATGATACAGGATATCATGTATGTTTTGGAGACTCTGCATGGAAGATCACTCGCGGCAGACTTGTGATTGCGAGAGGTGCCAAGGCTGGTAGTCTCTATCCCTTGATTGTATCAGCTTCTTCCCTTGATCATGTTTTGTCTGTGGGTTCTATCCCACATGTATCTCTTTGGCATGCCCGTTTGGGCCATATGTCTTTGAAGAGAATGAAAATGCTTTCTGGCTTGGAGTACTTACCGCCCCTTGATTATGCATGTTTTGATTCATGTGAGCATTGTCTTTATGGCAGGCAGACTAGGCCTATGCAGAAGAAGTCTGGTAGGCCATGCATGAATGAGCCCTTGGCATTGGTACATTCGGATGTCTGTGGGCCCATCCCTTGTCAGTCTATGGGTGGTGCAAAGTATTTTGTTACGTTCATAGATGATTTTTCACAGAAAGTTTGGGCTTATCCCATTAAGCTGAAATCCGATGTCTTGGCTGTGTTTCAGAGATGGCTTGCATTGGTTGAGAACCAGTCTGAGTATATGCTAAAATGCCTAAGGACAGATAATGGGGGTAAGTATGTCTCACGTGCTTTTGAGCAGTTATGTGATGAGAGGGGTATTAAGCGTCAGTTGAGTGTCCCCTACACCCCCCCCAGAATGGTTTGGCTGAGCGGATGAATAGAACTATCCAGGAGCGTATCCGTAGTATGCTTAGCCACGCAGGCCTACCACAGAGCTTTTGGGCTGAGGCAGTTAGTACAGCTGTGCATGTCATAAATAGATCACCTTCTAGTGGTTTGGATTTCCAGGTTGCAGAGGAGGTATGGACAAGAAAACCTCCCTCTTATGCGCATCTCCATGTCTTTGGATGTGAGGCATTTTGCCATGTGCCCAGGGACAAGAGAAGTAAGCTAGATCCTAAGAGTGTCAAATGCATTTTTCTTGGTTATGGGGATGCAGGCGAGATGGGTTACTGTCTCTGGGATCCGCAGGCGCGGAAAGTCATCCACAGTCATGATGTAGTCTTCCATGAAGACAAGATGTATCAGCAGCCTGAGAGAGTTGTTGAGATCCGCAGGGTCATATTTCAGGAGGAGCCGAGAGCTCCCGCACAGCCAGTTGGACAGCCTATCACTGCAGCAGATGCTCATGGTCAGGGTGTTGGACAGGCAAGTAGAGCCTGCGGTCTGCTAGAGACAGATGTCCACCTGATAGATTTCAGCCCTCGATGCATTATGTCTTGGTTACAGATGCAGGAGAGCCTTTCACTTATGATGAGGCTATGCATTATGTCTCTTGGGAGAGGGCTATGCAGTCTGAGATAGACTCCTTGCATAAGAACGACACTTGGGATTTGGTTTCCTTACCTACGAGTAAGAAGGCTTTGCCATGGAAGTGGGTGTACAAGCTGAAAAGTACCCCTGAATACCCAAGCCGGCATACAAGGATAGATTGGCAGCAAAGGGTTTTAAGCAGGAGCATGGTGTGGACTTTGATGAGATATTTTCTCCTGTGGTTAAGATGACCACCCTACACTTAGTTTTGGCATTGGTTGCTCAGCTTGACTTGGATTTATACCAGATGGATGTCAAGACGGCTTTCTCACATGGGGACTTGCATGATGAGATTTATATGGAGCAACCTAAGGGCTTTGCACAACTTGGCAGGGAGCACCTAGTGTGCAAATTGAAGAAAAGTCTTTATGGCTTGAAACAGGCACCTAGGGAGTGGTATCATAAGTTTGATGCCTTTATACAATCACAAGGCTATAGCAGGAGTGCTATGGATCTGTGTCTTTACACGAAGAAAGCCCATGATGGTTCTTTATTGATTTTGATACTCTATGTGGATGATATGCTGATAGTAGCAGGGAAAGCTCATGATGAGCTAGATGCTCTTACGGCTCAGCTCAAGAAGAGCTTTGAGATGAAAGATCTGGGACAGGCCGCTCACATACTTGGTATGCGCATTAGACGCGACAGGCATCATGGACTCTACTTGTCACAGAGGGAGTACATTCATAAAGTCCTTGAGCACTTTCACATGCAGGATGTAAAGCCTATTGGCTGTCCATTGCCTTCTTATGTGAAGGTATCACAGGCTGATTGTCCTTAGACAGATGAGCAGAGGGCCGAGATGGCCAAGAGTCCCTATGCATCTGCAGTGAGCAATCTTATGTATGCCATGATAGCCACTCGTCCAGATATTTCCTTTGCAGTTAGTGTTGTGGCACGCTATATGGCTACACCTGGCAAGAAGCATTGGGATGCCATGAAGGGTATCATGAGGTACCTGAAGGGCACTGCAGATATGTGTATATGCTATGGCAGCGAGGATACAGGAGTCGTGGGGTACACTGACTCTGATTATGCAGGACATGCAGATAGTAGGAAGTCCACTTCCGGCTATGTATTCACCTATGCTGGAGGTGGTGTTTCGTGGATGTCCAGGGTGCAGAAATGCATGGCCCTTTCTACTATAGAGACCGAGTATGCTGCAGCCAATTGAGGCTTACAAGGAGGCCATTTGGTTGGGTCGTTTGATTGTTACTGACCTTGGTATTGATTCTATCCCTACACTGCATTCGGATTTCATGAGTGCTATTCAGTTAGCCAAGAATCCGGTATTCCATGCGAAGACGAAACACATTGAGGTGAGGTATCACTTCATACGTGGGGTCGTTGAGGACAAGTCTGTTGACCTTGTCAAGATCTCGACTGACCAAAATCCTGCAGATCTGCTCACGAAAAGCCTCTCTACAGAGCGCTTTGCCTTCCTCAGGAGGTTGATGGGCGTGGGATGAGATGACGTCTTTCCTCATCTTGTTATACATGTGTACATGTTGTACTGTCTTTTTTCTTTTTCTTTTCACTCCTCACTAGGGCAGTTTCACCTTTAAGTGGGAGGTTGTTGGGGGTAAAGGGGCCTCCACCTAGCCGCCCATGTATTACTACACTGACAGTCACCGCCACTGCACACTACAGGTGGTGGCACCCGTCACTGTCACTTTATTCTTTATTCTTTTAGTGACAGTTTGAATAAAGGAAAGCCCGATCACACATTGTGATTGTTGGAATTCCCATTTCTTATCTCTCTCTTTCTTGCTCTTTCCCTCCCACCATAGCTCTCGAGTCCAAGCTTCAATCCTTCTCTCCCTTTCAATAATCACTATTAGAATGTCCTTGAGTCCCACCAATGTAGCTTTGTTATGGCTTTTTTCCTTTACCCTACTTGAGTGGCTCTAGCGTCTTCAAATCTTTGTGTTCCTACACTCAAGGTTTTGGCCATTGTGTGGATGGTTTCCCTAATATATTTGTTGAAGTTTTTCTTGTCCACATGTGTTGTTGCTGAGCTTTCCAACATTGTCATCTAGATTTTGTTCATTATTGAGTCGTAGTTAGTGCTAGAAAAAAGCACATGAAGCAATTTCACATAGATCCTCATAATTGGATTCAAAATTTCTTCTATACTCACTCCATCATTGGTGAACAACTTTTGCTTATTCATACCCAACCTAGCATAGACATCTATCTTACTTTTTGGTGTCTTTTCTTCTTTCTAGGGCAAGTTCAAGGCTTTATGCACCACATTTGATCATGGTGGTATTTCCATTTGATGTCAGCCATTTGCATACTTTATGATGTGACGAATTTGGTGCATCGACTATAATCCACCATGTCTTCAAACTATGAAGACACCACTCGTGATTGAGATTTTTTCTAAAGAGCTTCCTAGCTTCAAATACATGTGCTCTAGACTCAATATTCCATATATATATGTCAAGACAAGGCAATTAATAAGCATGAAATGAACTGCACCTATGGGACAGACCCCTCCTTTCCTTGCCAACTGACCTCTTCAGAATCATATTTTGTGTGGTAACCACCTTTTTTTTTTGTGATGCTCACAAAATAGAGGATGGTCACCTTCCATAGCTAAGATCATTGCCCAAGGTGCCATCCCTCAAAAGCAATTATATTTGCTGCCTTCTCATCATGTCACCTTACATACTTCAAATGTGCTTCAAAAAGCTCAACCCCTACCTCTTCACATTTTAAGAGTCCCAAATTGTGCCCATCACCTTTAGCTATGGAGGCTTCATGTGAGCAACAACACTGCCTTGTTCAGTGATTAAATCTCTCTCTATGTTTTGTAAAACTAGTTATTAATTTTTGGAGTCTCTAACTTGTCATTCCAAAGATGCCTCAGAAATAATCACAATTTCTTATAAAACTATATACTTTATGGAATACAACTTGTAACTTTTAATATGGATTACCACCATATGAGTGTCATACTCTATCCCCATGCCATCATACGGAATGTAGATGTCCCCATACTCAAGTAATGTATAATCTCTCTTTGTGTTTTACAAAACTACTTATCAATTTTTGGAGTCTCTAACTTGTGAATCCAAGGGTGCCTCAAAAAGAGTCACAATTTTTTATAAAACTCTATATTTTATGGAATACAACTTGTAACAAGTAATATAAATCATAACCATATGAGTGTCATACTCCATTCACATGCAATTTTGCAAAATGTAGATGTTTCATATTCAAGTTATGTAACTTTTTGTCGTGTGAGTATTACATGCACATTACTTTTCATTTGAGTTGTTATAAAATGAATGGAACTTTTTATTTCACTTCAATCATTGTAAGTTGTTGGATGGACTATATTAAGGTGCTATATTTACATTATAGACTTGCAATGCTCATCATAGTATATTTAATAAAGATAACACTTGGAAGTATTGGATTTTCTTATCCAATAAATATATGTTTTTATAACTATATTTTAATGTTGCATGCAATTTTTACAATACAATAATAGACTTTGCATTTGGGCTTCATGAAAAATGATGAATTCGTATGGCTATGGAAGAAATATGAAGAACATGGGGAGCAATTGTAATTGAATGTCGGGGGATATTTAATTCTTTTAGGAACAATATCAAGAGCTTCAACATGCTTTTTCAAGAGTTAGAGGGATGTGAATATATATGTACAAAGAATTGGGCTACATAAGATGCAAACTGACTATTATTAACCCCAGTGCATGACGAGAAAAAAGAAAAGCAAAAATAAATCCAGGAAAATTGCAAAATGCAAATCTAATGAAGTCAACAAAAATGAGAAAATACAAAAGACGCAAAGGCAACCTAAAAAAAATGCAAAAGATGGAAGGTGCATTTTTAAATGAAAGACACCCCTAAAATTTTATAAAAGAGCACCAGGCTCCCTCCTATGCAAATTGTAAAATCTAGACGAGCATAGGTGAAGGGATAAGGTAAATGGAAGGAAATAGGAAAGGAGGATCTTGGCAAGATGCCCGGCCGTATAAAAAAGGGGATGGATGTTCAAAGGATTTAAGGCTTGTATATTAACTCAAAAAATGAATGAGAAGCTCATTCTTGGTGTGTCGCAAAAGTAGCTCTTTTCTTCTTTTCTTCTCTTCCTCTTGCTTGTGCTTGTGCTTGAGAGAGGGAGTGTGAGAGTATGAGGAAGTGAGTGTGTGAGGGTGAGGGACCGTGGTGGAGAAGCTCTCAATCTTTTGCTCTCTTCTTCTCTTCTCTTGTCTCATGTGCACAGCTATTGTGGATGGAGCATGAGGGTAGAGGGTTGAGCTTGCTTGAGCTTACATCACGAATCGTGGAGCTACGAAAGTGCTTGAGGGAGGAGGCTACTCATTCGGGAATCAAGGCAAGCTCACTGCACTCATAGGATCGGAAGTGCATCGGCTAGGTAAGAGATAGCCATTAGAGCTTGCTTGAAACAATAAATAGTTTGTGGGTCTTGGCGGTCAAGCATGAGCTCCCACTTCAACTATATCAAGAGATTGCCAAAAAGAAACCATAACACCTATAAGGGATAAAGAATTGGAGCATCATTGCAAATATCATAAAACATGCCAACTTAAAGGGCACATACTCTAGGAGTGAGGATAGCTAGCTTATGGGCATAAAATTCCAAGGTGAGCTGATTTGATCATCGAACAAGCCAATATTACTGCTCACACAGTGCTAAGCTCTACGAGTGGTCTATGACAGTGTGCTATCCCGGCTTTAATTTCAAAGTTTTACGACTTCTTGTAATTGTACTTGAAGGATTCTAGACCATTAAATAGAGGAAGTCTCGAACAAAAATAGTCAAAATTTCGCAAACTCGACACCTTTCAAGTATGACACAACTGCGAATATCTCTACACGAGGATTGCCATATGCATGATAGTTATGACTAGTAAGTTTTGGATTGACCAAGCATACTTTAAACTTGGCAAGTCAAATAAGTCACAAAAGCTTTAAAGCTTAATTAGTTTTATGAAGAAAAAGAAGAATATTAAGAGAGGAAGATGAGAAGGATCTGGGCACACCCCCTCCCTTTTTGGAAAAAAACGACGCAATATTCCCCCCCAATTTGGCATCTCCAATTCTATACCAAAGAGCATGAATTCAGATCCAGAGATTCAGTAATTAACTCCAGCAATCTCCCCCTCTTTTCAGTTCGACGAGAGGCTTGGGATGAAGCAAGATCATCCAAGAGCCAGGAAAATTAATCACGGCATCTTTGACAACCTCTCTGGACCTCAAAGATCAAATCACCAATATCAGATTGCATCTTAGAAGCTTTAGATTGCCGATTTTGCCAATATCCCCTCCATAAAGAGCTATTTTTCTTAGCCACAACCCTTCTTCTCCAATTTAGCTATAAATAAGAGGCATGGGGAGCCGTTGAGAGTAGTCGGAGAAAGAGAGGAGAGGCCCTTCTCAAGAGCATAGACCAAGAGGAAGTGGAGCAACACTACAACAAAAATGAGGTATAGATGCGCAAAGTCGGGTGCATCTATCATTGCGTCTATATGTGCGTGTAAAAGAGCGTGTAAATAGACGCGAATTTTACGTCTATATATCAGCGTAAATAGACACTAATATAGACGCGTCTTCAAATGCGTAATTATTTAACCACCTGAAATTTGACTTAATATAATAAAAAAACCAGAGTTAATAATTATTTTTGCATTGCTCTCTAATGAATGGCAGTTCCTCCAGTTGACAAGCCTGATATAAGTAATTAGCAGCAAGCAACACAAACCTTATTATACAATTAGTAGCAAGCATTGCATGTATCTCATAATTTCTCTACTTGAAGATGATAAAAAATACTTCCTTTTTATTATGGAAAATTCAATTTAGCTTTAAAATTGACTATTGATTCTTGAGTATGCACGTGTGCACATGATAAAAACCATAGAATTAAGAATACACATTGAATCAATAAGCAAATTAAGTATGTTACAGTGAATGATCCATCTCATCTTCAATGAGATCAACCCTTGCCAAACTATCTACTTCTAGATCTATGTTACCAAGAGGTAACGAAACAAATAAGTCTATCCCACTATTAGATGTGTTGCTATATTGCTCAATAACTTCATCAATATCATCGACAATCACATTATTGTCTTCTTCTGCGTTTCCTTGAACATCCTCCCGAGGTTCATCTTGTACTATATCACGCATATCATCCATTATGGTGCCATTATGTACATCATCATTAATTGTTGGATTGTCATCTACTATCTCTATGTCGGTAATATTACCATATATTGGTTTTGAACGATTAGATATAGAGATGACATACCACCATTGGTTATTGTTTACCATTGGATGATACACAACCTGTATTTGAAAAACAAAAGCAAGAAACTTAAATACTTATTATATTGTGTATATGTATCACATGTATACATATAAAAAAATTAACTTTTGCATATATACCTGCTCGCATTGTTGAGGTAGTACTAATGTGTCATTCTTGTTTTGGTGAAATTTTATAGAGTCAATGATTACAAAACCACTTGGATGACGTCTGATTGTGCAATGCTCACCATTTGTTACCACTTCTTTAAACCACTTCACATCCAGTACATATATAAAGAATCTTCTAAAGTCAAGCTTCAAAATATCTTGGATCAAGCCACAATAACCTTCCATGGTATCATTGGCATCCTCGAAGTGAGCAAGGACACCACAATCTTGGGTATTTCTCTTTTCATCTATACATTGAGTTCGAAGATATTTACCCTCACACCAAATAGCATTGAATAATGTGCACTAGTAGTAAAAGATTAAGATCAAACATGTCAATTATTTATATAAAATATAACTTATAGAAACAAATTAATTGATAGTATGTCTCACCTTTGATAAGCAACCTCGTGCGTACTCCCACTCTTCTTGAGATATATTAATTTCCTCCTCTTTTTCCATTCTCTCCATTTCCTCATGTAACCAATCTATATCAATATGACGTGGGAGCGCATTTAGATGATCTGGAAATGAGACATTACGTCCATATCTGGTGTGAAATGCTTGTCTTTCACTTTTTCTTCTTGCCCTTGCTTCATTATATAGTGTCACCCATTTGCTCATTACATCACTATTGAGCACACAAAAACTATTTAACTTACGAAGTTCTTCTTTTGTTAGCACTTTACTCATTCCTTTTCCTTGAGGTATTATAGAGGTCATCCTCAAGTCTTCATCATCTTTTCATAGTCGTGGTTGAGAGGGGTCCACTTTAGCAAGATATTCAGAGATATAAACAAGGGATGATTGCACTAACCAACCCTCAGCCATGCTTCCCTCAAGCCGTGCTTTTTGCCTCACAAAATCTTTTAAGGTTTTCATGAAGCGCTCAAGAAAAAACATCCACCTTGCATGAAATGCCCCACAAAGTGCGATCTCATCAATCAAATGTACGAGTAAATGTAATTGAGTAGTCAAAATGGATCGAGGAAAAATTTCCTCCACCAAACAAACCACCTCAACAGATAATACTCGAGCATCTTGCAATGTGTTTGGATCAATTTCCTTCGAGCTCACGTATCTGTCAGGATGTATTTGAGAATTGCTTATTTTTGTGTAAAAATTCAAAGATATATAATGAAAAAATACAATGTATACACACCTCATAAGCTCTCCCATCTTGTAAATGATATCACGTACATCTTTGGATACACAATGGGATATGCTAGTAGGAAGTACGAACTGAATGTAAACAATATTCATAGATCAAATGATTAGTTGATGAAAAAGTCATCATACCCCAAAGTTTACACATAGTTACTCCACTAATTACTATATACATGGTTAGAGATATCCTTACTTGAATCATTTTGTGCCAATCGTGGGACTTTAAACCAGATAGTTTCTCCACACCTCTTTTCTTTTTCTTTATGAAGGCTCCCTTGAGACATCTCATACATCTTGTGGGTGTTCGAAAGCTACATATTTGTTCCTTCACTATTTTTTCCTCGTTCTTTGACAACATCCAAGGTGCATGGGGTAGCTCAATCTTTCCTCTAGGTCCAATGCGTGGCCAGGCTCGTCTCATGCGACCAATGTTACGTAAATCCTCCCTTACATTGACTGAATCACGAGCCCCTATCAAGTGATCCCATAATGTAGATACAACATTTTTGAATGTGTATGGGGTCCAATAGGTGATTGATCTTGAGTTCAGTCCAGTACGAAAGATGAAAAAATATAGAGAACCTAACAAACAAACAATATATTATGTAAACAATTCATCATGCTATATACTTTAAAGTCAATTGAGAGAAATGCACTTCTTACCGACTCATGTCGAGTGGAGGGTGGCTGTCGGCATTAATCCATCTCTCCTTCCAATCTCGAATGGTTAGAGATTGTGGAGTCATTCCATTAGTAGGGAGAACATATTTGGGATGGTCAATAGGAAGAAATCGATGATGATTATCATAGATAATCTTCTTTAAACGTGCTGGCCTAGAGGAAACTAGAGAGGGACCGCAAATAGGACATGCATGATATCCTGATGTGGTTAAACCTGAACAAATAAGTGAATTAATAAAATCCAATTGATTCAAGTCTTGAATTTCAAATATAGAGTTATATACATGTACCTGAACACTCTCCGTATCCTGAAAAGTCATGCATGGTCCACAACATGGCCTTCAACGTGAAATCTCTAGAGGATGCAGATGCGCTTGTATCTTGCATCTCAATACCTTTCCATAATATTTCTAACTCTTCAATCAAAGGCTCTAAGTAAATGTCCATGTTTTTTACCTTGTGCTTTCCAGGAATCAGAAGGGACAACATTACATGTCCCTTTTTAATTGCTATGGATGGAGAAATATTATAGTTTACCAATACCACTGGCCATACACTGTATGATGTGCTTTTGATGCCAAATGGATTGATTCCATCCATACCTAAACCAAATCTCAAATTTCTTGGCTCTTCTTTGAAAACGGGCCACAAATTATCTATATGTTGCCATACCGCTGTGTCTACAGGGATCCTCCATTTTCCATCACTTGAACGATGACTAGCATGCCATGATATGAGCTTTCCAATAGACTTACACTTGAACATAAGTTTTACACGTGGAACAATCAGAAAATGTCGCAAAACCTTACGAGGCACATCCATTGACTTCATCTCCACTTCGTATCTTGATTCGCCACAAACAGGATACTCTCATGCGAACTCATGAATCCCACGAAATAAGACACAATCATTGACACATGCATGGATCTTGACATAATCAAGGCCTCCCAGAGATGTCAAGTAATGTCTTGCTTGCTCTCTCTTAGTTGGCAATTTGTTTCCTTTTGGAATCTTTTGTGATAATAACCTACATATATTTTTAAAAGTGAGTTAAAAAACCATCAACATATATTTCTATTTGATTTCAAAATAGAACAATTAATATTATGATTCATAAGCCAAACTGAATTGATACCTACTTCAATAACGCATTCAAACTGACATTACTCCATCCATAAATTGTTTGCAAGTTAAGTATCTCGAGGGACGTACAAAGAACGGAGTACATTCAACCTTCATACAACGGAGTAGATGGCGCTACGTATAGTGGATCATCTGGCTTCGTAGAGTGACCTTCTCTCTAAATCGGTTGTGAAAATAGATGGTGTACCATGTTGTCCAAAATCTCATCCTCTACAACTTGATGGGGCATTTCATGAGGGCTACTATCATGGTCGTCAGTCTCCACTCTTCTTGAAGACTCTGCCTCCTCGCACCGACGTTTTGCAGCCTCTCGACGCCCGAGAGGGAGCATCTGAGGATGTGGCACCACATCCTACTCAACCACAAAAGGGAGTTTCATGTACGTTGATATATATTGAGTAACATAGACTAGCAATCTTAGTGTTAAAAAAAAACAATGAATACCGGTGATTTTTCTTGGTCCCATTCTCCATACATGCTAAAGTGTGACATTGCAACTCGACGTGCTCAAAAAATACACCCTCGACAACGATCACACATGCATTTAATTTTTCGTTGTAGCCATGCATCTCGATTATGAAGACGTAATGTTTCATCCTCACTTGAGGATGTGCTCGTTGACTCATCAGCATGCATCACACAGGTGATGACAACGACATGATTAAATCTAATTCATGACAACATCAAAATATTTATCATTCATATGTTTACATAAAAACTTCAAGCTAGCGTATTAATTATTCTAAGATCTCAATTTTAAATACACAAAACTTATCATAAATACATAAAAACTTATGATAAGAACTTACTATCAAAACTTATCTTAAAAATAAAAAATTATGATAAAACCTAAATGCACGTCTATATCTGCGTTTACGTACATGTCTAAATTTGCGTCTATTTGCACGTCTAAGTTCGCGTCTATACGCGCGTTTACGTAAACTTAGACGCGCATATACACACAAAAATAGACGCAAACGTCAAAATTCAAAAGATACTTAAATCATTTCTTTTCAAACTGCGTTTTTCCTTTCCTGCGTTTTTTGCGGTTCTGAAGCTCGAGTTTAGCCGACATGCAGTCTCTTCATGCCTCACCTCCTCATGACTCACCTCTTCTTTCATTTCAAACACACAAGAGGGGAAAAAGGAAAGCCAAGGAGAGGAAGAAAGAGAAAACAAGAGAGAGGAGAACAAGAGGAAGAAGAAGCAAAGGGAGGAGACAACAAGCAGCAAGTAAGCATCAAGGGAGAGTAACTCACCAAGGAGAGGAAGAAGGAGAAGGAAGAAGCGCCACCACCCGCCACACCAAACACCCAAGGTGAGTCCTCTCTCTCTCTCTCTCTCTCTCTCTCTCTCTCTCTCTCTCTCTCTCTCTCTCTCTCACTCACTCTCTTTGTCTGTGTATTAGGATTTATGATTGCATTTTGTATAGCACAAATAAATCATGAATGGCAGTCGTCGGACTGAAATTAGTCGACTGAGTGCGTTTCCCGGGGCGTCTATATTTCAGTACAAATGCAAGGATAGACGCAAAGCTATGTTTTCTCTCATTGCGCCTGAGGCCGTGTCTCAAAGCGCGTGTATTCTGCGTCGGAGACGCGAGAATACACGCGCTCTGCACAGAAGAAGCTTTGACTTCAAAGTCGTGTCTCTAGGTGCGTGTATCCTACATGTGAGACGCGCGAATACACACGCCCTGCCCAGAAGCTTTGACTTCAGGGTCGCATCTCCAAGCGCGTGTATTCTGCAGTCCACATGCGAGGATACACGCGTGCTCCAGAAGCATTGACCTAGAAATCTCATCTGATAGCGCGTATTACTACATCTCAGATGCGGATATACATGCGCTCTGACCTAGGGACACGTTTGAGAGCACGTCTATCCTGCATTTTAGACGCGGTTATACACGCGCCATCCAGCTCTGATAAAAAACCATTTTCATTGCCTAAACGTTATTTTGCTTATTATGTTTCTTTATATTGATAACTAAAGCAAACTAAGAACAAAAATAGGGGATCAATGCATTTTTTGGAGGTTTTTCTAGTAGGGAGGACTTCATGGGAGAGATGACCAGATACCTTAGCCGCTCTCCCACAGTAGACGAGGTATTCAGCGTCATATCTGGAACGCCTCTGACGTCTTTGCCTGGCACTACTTCCCAAACTCCAATTGCAGGTACTCGACGTGCAGCACCTGTACATGCATCGGCTGAAGCACAAGCATCAGTCGACGCACGTGCATCTGCAGAAGCACGTGCATCCAGTGAGACAGAGGGTAGTCGACAGAAAGGGAGGAGGGAGAGTCGAGGGGGAGGACGAGGCTTGTGTGGGGGTTGCCTAGGAGGTAGCGAGCGATCACCCTCACCAGTAGATCACATAGAGGAGTCTGTACACCAGTACTATAGAGTTATAGATACTGGTGGCATCTTCCATGATGATGAAGGAAGGGATGTAATGGCGTACATGAGGAGCATCGTGCATGCACCATATAAAGATTGTTTCGTCTACTTCAAAAATCAGAAAAGCGGCTTGTGGCAGGAGGTGTTAAGGGCAGTCCATAGAAGGTACCCAAATCCTGAGGGTCAGCAATTCTCGGATGATTGGGGACGCACAAAAGTGAGGGATTTGCTTCACAACAAAAGATCCCACCTCATGACACATGCCAGGGACTTAATGTGGAGACAGGAGGAGGGGCGTGGAGCCTATAGCCAGCGACCTATGTGCCACCGTATAGAGTGGAAGAAAGCCAAGAAAAAAGCAGCAGAGAAAGTGAAGAGTCGCCAGCACACAGAGGCGCGACGCATCCAAATGGAAACCATGGGATCATCGCATTACGGATCGGGTGGCAGAGAGTCGTGGGAGGCAGAGTTTGTAAGTATATTTTGATTTCTAGTTTTTTAAAATTTATATTTCTTTCAATTCTTTATATAATTTGTTCTAATACATTGTGTCTCATAATTGTTTGAATATATCATAATTGTTTTGCAGACTACTATCGTTGGTAGGATACCTACTCCTAGAGAGGTAGGTTACCATCGAGGCCATAACCGCACAGCCACATGGCTTCACTTCTATGAGGAGGGTCTCATCACTGAGGACCAATACAACCGGGCTATGAGGATTCACAGCTAGAGGAGATATGTTTTTCTTACTTTCCTATTAAAAGTATAGCTAATTATAACTTTTTCTCCACCATGTGTACGTTAGCAACCTTGATCTTTTGTGTATGTAGGCGAACCCGGATGTGGAGCATAGCGAGAAGGGGGATAGAGATGCTAGTAGCCATGGTGGTGCTAGCAAAGATGTTTCTTCTTCAGATTCATAGAGGAGCACCATACCTCCTCTATGGCCTTGTTTTCTTGTATATGTATTATCCATCTTTGAGCCTACTACTTGTGGCCACGCTTTAGGTCGCAAGCACTTAAACTCCCCATGTAAATGCTTTTGATCTATAATGAATACATGGACTTTTATTTTCAATTCTCGTGCTTTTAGATCCATTGTCTTTTTTCCAAATGCACAATCTGATGTATGAGAGGGAAAAAAAAAACCAGAGAGCCAGTTCTATTTTGCATGTCTATCTGCGCGTCTAAATT
Organism: Lygodium microphyllum; assembly: GCF_053477565.2. Lineage (NCBI taxonomy): Eukaryota > Viridiplantae > Streptophyta > Polypodiopsida > Schizaeales > Lygodiaceae > Lygodium > Lygodium microphyllum. Next base: position 106,466,180 of record NC_141152.1, on the reverse strand, counting down.
GCAGAAAACACGCATTTATAAGCGCGTCTAAAATGCAGAGTACACGCGCTTATACAAGTGCTACATAATTTAAATTTAAAAAAAGAAATTAAATATATATTTAAAAAAAATGAGATTTTTTGTTTTCCGTTCGCGTCTATGGGCGCTTGTAAAAGCGCGTCTACGGGCGTGTCTATATGCCCGTCTAATTTGCCATGTAGATGAGCTGGTAGACACACAAAATAAATTAAATGAATAACAATTTTGGTTTTTTTATGCGCTTGTATTTACGCGTGTATATGTGCCTCTGTTACACGTCTATTTCTGCGTGTAAATTTCTTAATACATGCGATTATAGACGTGAGTTTGTAGACGCACCCATAAGATTTTCTGTATATTCAAAAATCGCGTCTAAAAGTGCGTCTAAGAGGCCTTTTGTTGTAGTGCAAGAGAAGCACGAGTACGTGAATTTCTCATCAAGAGGACAAGGAGTATACTCTGATGTCGTGACGTTGCGCGTCCACAACTACAAATTTGAAGGCAAAGTTTTCCGCCAAGAAATTGATTGCATTAGTCAGCGTCATTAGAAGTTTATTTTTCATTGTGTGTATCTTCTGTGTTTGTATTTACATGACGCACAAGCACGTGTAGTTAGGCAAGGCACACTTGCTAGTGCGGGCATAGATCGGGTGACATGTAAAAGGATGTGCAACATAGAACCAATGGTAATGATGCAAATCTTGAGCAAAGAATCTAGGAGTTTGGATCCAACAAATATGATGAGAAGCCTTCTCAAGGTTTTGGATGTTTGTCTTTGAAGCATTCCAAGATATAACTCTTCTTTGATATGCATTGTAATATCCTTGGCTGTTGGTATTCCTACTGAGGATATTAGCCAAGTTTCAGGACCTAGAGAGAGAAAAGAAGAAAATCAAAGTGCAAGTAGTACTACGTTCTGGTGAAAGAAAGAGTGTATGGGTCTATAATCTTGTAGTGGGAGATGTCGTAGTCTTCACAACAAGTGATCAAATCCTTGCTAATGGCATTTTTGTATTTGGAAACTCTTTGACAATTGATCAGTCAAGTTTGACAAGGGAAAGTGAACTTGTTTATCCCAGTGAAGAGAAACCTTTTCTTCTGTCTGGTACCATGATTCAAGATGAGACAGGTAAGATGCTCGTGACTGCTGTTGGCATGAGAACAGAGTGGAGAAAATTGATGTCCAAGCTCAATGAAGGGGGAAATCTGGAGACACGGTTATAGGTTTATCTCAATGTGGTTGCAACTACCATAGGGAAAATTGGTCTAGCTTTTTCTCTTCTTACTTTTATAGTCCTTTTGGTACGATTTTTGATAGCAAGGATTCAATGGAGATCCAAGTATTTTCTGGAAATTGTGAATTACTTTGCAATTGTAGTTACAATCCTGGTCGTTGTGGTTCTTGAGGGGCTCCCTCTTTCCATAACTCTTAGCCTTGCTTATGCCATGAAGCACATGATGAATGACAAAGCTCTTGTCCGCAATATAGTAGGATGGGAGACCGTAGGCTCAACAACATGCATTTGCAGTGATAAGACAGGAACTCTAACAACAAATCATATGACCATTGTGAAAGTATGACGTGCTAAATTTGTGGGCAATGAAAAGAAATAAGATGTCAATGTGAGATACTTAAGGTTGAACCCTTCACTTTAGAGAAAAAGAGGATGATGGTATTGTTGAAATTGGCAAACGTATGGCGGCACGTCGCCGTAATATTTGATGTCAATCCAAGAAATTTTTTTTTTGCACCTCAAACAAAAGAAGCAGGATGATATTTTGAACAATGCTTTTTTAAAGCTTTACGAGGCATTGGACGATTATAAAAGGAGGAGGCGAACGAAGGTTAGTAGTGTGGCGACGAAGGGATTCGACGAAGCCTGCAAAGGAAGACAAACAAGGAGGCGTAAGAAAGAACGAGAAGATCAGAGAAGAAGGCCAGAAGGTGACGACGAGGAATGGGAGGCCGACGGAAGAAGATGTTGTAACGATGGGAGAGTTGAAGGAGGACGAAAAGCCAAAGTTGACGAGCTTGAAATACGCAGAAGTCGAAGACGAATAAGAGGACGGAGTTGTAGTGGCGATGGAAGAAGACAGACAAGGTGGTGATGAAGAAAAAGCTATAGTGACGATGTGCGAAGGAAAAGACGAAGATGCAGAAATCGATTGGGTGAAAGAAAGAGGAAGGAGCCGAAGTCAAAGGTACTGACCTGCAGTTGAAGGGGAAAACAAAGCAACGCTGAACGCATCAAAAGAGAAGGAATCGACGACACGAAGGCAAGCGGACGGACGGAGAGAAGACGCAACAAAAGAAGGAGGAATCCAGGCAGAAAGTGATGGAGGAATAAGCATCAGCTAGCTTCTCCAATAGACTAGCCTTCTCCTTCGTCATCATCTCGTTGTCTTATTGGCAATTTTGCCATCACCTTCTTTGACGGCGTCTCCAGCATGCTTTTTTTTTTGTGATGAGTCTCGACTTCCACTTGATTGGAAGGTGGAGCTCCTTTCACCTACCACCATGCCAACATTATTCGAGTGAACTTACTGAATCTCCACGTATTTATAAGGCCTTCCCTGCGCAGTATAAAGCCGCCTTCGGCGTAATATTCTCCATCTCACAAGGCCATGGAAGCTACATTAAAACTCATTCATTGACTGATTTGGTGAGGCCAAGGCTATTCCTGTGGCTGATTATTTGTCTCTAAACCTCAAGCCTTACCTATATGCAAGCATCTCTACATCAAATAATATTTTACTCTATCATAATCCCAAACAAAGTTAAACATACAAGTTGACATATCTCTAACTCAAGTGCAATACAAAGATAATAGAAGCTACTTAGAAACTATGAAAGAGATGGAGTTATCTTGCCATGTACAAGAATTCTTATCGATATTGACATTCGAGCAACGGATCATATTTCTCTTCATGTTTGATGTATGAATACCTAGTTTGGTATGTATTCCTTGTAACTCTCCTGATAGAGTTTCAGTTTTTGTAATTTTGCTTGATTTTGTGCTTGAATTTCCATCTCGCCTAGCATCCCTACAGTGAGCAACTTTTCACGAACACTCGTGCGAATCCCATGTGGGATCTGGTCAACCCGACATGAAAGCATCACTTCTAATCATCGACTGCTTCTTACTTTTTAATCGATGAGATGAAAACTTTATTGCAAACTCTTTCTTTAGCCATTATGATGCAGAACCAGTAGATATAGTTTCGATGCAGCAGAAGCAACAGTTACATCAACAATAATTAGATTAACAACAATTGGATCAACAACGAATGCTACATCAAGAACAAGAGCATACGCATGGTTCAACTAAAGCCATTGAGGCTGTGGTTAGTGAGCACAAATTATTTGATGGCTGGAATGTTTCAGCCTATCTTAAAGTCTTTGAAAGTCGGATGCGCTTCTTCGGAATCCATCCAATTGGAGCAACTATTTCCTAGGGCTTGTCACGCCTACTTTGCGGGTTAGAGTGACCGATTTGTTTATGTAAGACTCAAACTGAAATTTTTTCAAGAAAGCGCTCAAAGACAAATATTTTCTGGAGGATTATGGTATTGCTACGTGGAAGACATTTAGAGAGTGGATCTATCAACCCAACAAAGGTCTTGTTGCTTTTGAGTTGTTGCGAGAGTTTCAAGAGCAATACAACTAGTTGGATGCACTTGAGCAAAGAGCCCTAAACTCGGATAAAGTGGAGTTATTCTTGCAAGCGACTGATCCTGCACTTCAGAATGAGTTGGGAGAGCTTCTTGAAGATTGTAAATAGCCTATGGGATTGAAGACGGATTGGCAAGATATTGTTGATGGATGCAAACAACTCTAGCGATGTCTTCTCCTACCTCGACTTCTCCTACTTCTCCTGTTGCTCCTTCCACTTCTTCTCCTATTTCTCATCCTCTGTCTATGCCTACTTCTATGCCTATTCCTACTATGGTTGTCAGACCATCTACCAAACTGATTGTCGAAGACATGGGGGAGGAAATTTCAAAGAACTTGAAAGATCTTCAAATTAAGATGACCAGAAGAGAAGAACAGCCACTTAATCCAACCCCAATTTCTGCCCCAACCTCTTCTACTCCTATGAATTCTTCCAGAAATGATCGTCTTCACCCTTGCATGTGGTGTGATAGTCTAGATCATGAATGGAAGGACTGTTAGGAATTTGAAGAGGTGAAAAGATTGAAGTTAGCGGTCTGGAAGGAGAAGATGATATGTTTCAAAGATACAGAGCAACCGATTAAACCAAATTTAGGCAAAGGAGATATGAAGAAATTATTGGAGGAGTCTCTTTTGCGCTCTTCTTATGTGATACGAGAGGTGGCAAGAGAAGTTGTTGCCTATGGTCTTCAATTGGAGCAGTTGCCAAAGGATAAATCTCATTTATGGTCCTATGCACTGCTTGCAGAAAAGAAAGGTAAAGCTTCATCATTTGAACTTTCAACCATAGGAGATGCAATTAGAAAAGGGACTAGATGGAATGATTGTGTCGATGTGTTTTTTATCTATGCTTACATCACAAAATCTCAAGGATTTGAAGCACTTGTTAAAGAAAAGCGAAAAAGAGATAATGATCAACATGAAGGATCAAAGAGGGCAGCTAGGAGGAGTGATCCAGTCCTTCAGCCTTCTTCTTTAGGACTGGAGTAGAGTATGGCTGACGTACAGAAGCCAAAAGTATAAGAAGATCAGAAGGCCCCAAACACAAAGGATTCGAAGCTGAAAAAGCAACTTGGATTCAAGCTGCTATTCGACATCGAGACAACCATGGACTTGAAAAAGGTACTTGAGGATCGGATTCTTAATTGCAAAATTGAAATTCCTCTTGGAGAAGTCTTGGGTATTTCTAAAAGAGAATTTCATGATGTTATCATCCACATCATTAAAAGAAAATAACAAGTTATTGAAGAGTCGACACAAGATATGATCCATCGAGAGGCTTTAGCTGTTGCTGAGGTTATTCTCTATGGGTTGCAGATTGAGGAGATTGAGTCTAATGAGGAGACTATTGAGGAGTCTACAAATGGAGCTCTATGTATGCAGTCCAAGAAGTCTCTTCATCCTTTACTTCAACCCGTACAGTATGATAAGAGCGAAGATGCGCCTAGATTGGTGCCTCATAGCCATTTTTCTTGTAGTCACTGGGCTCGTGCAACGTCTATAGAGACTGTAGTCAAGCTTGATGAGACTGATACTCCTTGTGTTTCTCTTTTAGATTATGGCTCTGAGATTAATGTCATAGTGTGAGGTTTATATGATACTGGTAGATGGCTAGTTTATGTGGATCATGGTTGGCGCATGCGTGCGGTCAACAACATTGCAGGAGATTTGTATGTTGCTTGTTCAAACTTGAAGATTTCTATTGGAGATGTGGGTGAGTCTTATCATTTCTTTGTGCAAAACTCTTGTTCCTATCCTATTATTTTAGGGCATTCATTTATTACTGAGTCTCAGATGGAGACTAAGGTTCTGGATGATGGGTCTGCCTATGCACATATCCGAAGCAAGGATGGAAAGAGAGCTATCCAGTTCATGACCGCTTGCATCAATTATTGGTGGAATAAAGATTCTTTGAGGGATTCCCCTCTTCCAATAGGGGAGCCGGATTTTTGTTAGTTAGGTATCACTGTCTTGTGAGATGATAGTGGTACGAGTTAGGGAAAGCTCTCGCCTCTCCTGGCAGTGGCAGTTTTTCCTCATGTGTTTATGGTGTATCCATTGAAAGTACTTTGTTTTTTCAGCATATTTCTGATATGCCTAGAGCTGCCATGTAGTATGTAAAAAGAAAAGAAAAAGAATTGATGCTTGCAAGTGTTTTGCAAGAAGAAGATCGGATAGATGGTCTCTACGATAGCCTTTCATGCTCAAATACCATGGAAGAACTTTCGGTATTGCTAAATGCTAACAATCAAGAGTTGTCATATGTCTTCAAGGTCCATTCTCTGGCGATGTATTACAAAATTAATGATTTCATGCTTCAAAACAATTTGGGTGCTAAGGATTCTAAGCAAAAAGTATTCTTTATTGAAATATTTCAGCAAACAAAGTTGGATGTTGCTGTTTATACAAAGCAAAATTTGTGTTTACCAAGGTATTTTCAACAAGGGTTGAAATTTGCAGGTTGTAGCAATGAAGCCAAAGTTCAGACAAAATATGAGACAGTTGACAAGAAGGTTAGACCAGTTGCAGGATATCTACCGTTCGACACTAATGAGATGATTAGGAGAGCTGCTATGCAACCTCCTTTGCGAGATCCTGCAGGTATTAGACATAAGTTTTTAGTTGAGACGTTGAAAGAGATGAAGATTGGGACCAAAGATTTTCTGCTTCCTAAAGAGATAAGATGTTTTGAAGAGATGCTATGTAGACATGAAAAAGATTTTTCTTTCTTTCCACATGAGATTGGATGCGTTGATCCTAAGGTTGTGACGCCTATGGTTATTTTTACCATTCCGCATGTCCCTTGGAATCTATAGCCTATTCCTATACCGATGGCTTACTTGCCCAAATTGGTAGAGCTTTTGAATGAGCAGATCAGGATGGGGATTCTAAAGCTATCTTTAGCTCCATATTCCAACAGATGGTTTACAATTCCTAAGAATGATGGGACACTCAGATTCATACAGGACCTACAGCCAGCAAACAAGGTCACTATTTGAAATGTTGGTGCAAGACCTATTGTGGATGAGTTTGTTGAAGCTTTTGCTGGACGTGCTATCTATTCTAAGAAAAATATTTTCTTTTCCAAAATTAATAATATCGAGACAAATTAGTATAAGTGGAAAAATTAGCATAAGTAGCAATACTTTAATAATATTGAGACAAATTAGCATAAGTGAAAAAATACATTCGAGATAAATTAGCATAAGTGGCAAAATAAATTTGAGACAAATTAGCATAAGTGACAATATAACTCGAGACAAATTAGCATGAGTGGCAATACCTTCCAATAGTTTTCCTGGACTTCCTCTTCCTTGGGGATTAGTTTGGTTTGAATTTAAGCAAGAATTCCATACTTAAGGATAACTCGGAGTTTCGTGGGTCTTTGCCCGCAATAAAAGAAAATCTTGGTTAGTTTAATTACGAATAGTATCATTTGGCAATTGCATCTAAGCTCTTTTATATACCGAGGATTAGCATTCATGATTACCCATTAGAGATTTCATTTGATCAACACAAAAATAAAAAATGTTAAATCTTTTAGGGGGACAGAGTACATTCCTTGTACTCGCTTAGGTTCATCTTGTACAAACCCAAGTTGCCCCTTGGAATTCACGGTTAAGAATACCAGCTCAAAGAAATTATATGCATGAATCAAATAAAATCTTATTTTATGCATGGAGCTTCTATTGCGTGTTTATGGGATAAAGGCATGCTAGCTATTTTTATTTAAGAAAAATAGTATATGAGGATCTGTGGCAGGTGCTTGGTTGATGGTATTTCATGACTTCGTTTATAATCCTCGTACTTACCATTCTGTTTGTAATAATTATGTCCACAGCGTTATTGGTAGCTCCTACCTCTATGACCTTCATAGTTTTCTTCCTTGGGGCCACGGTCTTTAATTACGAGATCATAAAAAGGGAAATTCGGTGAAGGAGCTTGGGGGAAATTAGATTGATGGAATTTTGATTCGATGTGGGGGGGTAGGGGAAAGGGAGGGGGGGGAGGGAGGGGGGGAGAGGAAGAGGAGATCACTAAGAATTTCGAGAAATCAAGAAGAGTCTTGATTCTATAGGGGAATAGGATAGAAAGAATGGAGGAATTGAATTCGAGAGCTCACGATGTCGCCCGGGATTTGCGCCGGTGTTCATGAAAGGTCGTTTGTTGCAAGGACACTAGACAAGATGGAAATTCAAACACAAAACCAAGCAAAATTACAAAAACCAAAACTCTATCATGAGAGTTACAAGGAATACATACCAAAGTAGGTATTCATACAGCAAACATGAAGAGAAATATGATCCGTTGCTTGAATGTCAATATCAATAAGAATTCTTGTACATGGCAAGATAACTCCATCTCTTTCACAGTTTTTAAGTAGCTTTTATCATCTTCATATTGCACTTGAGTTAGAGATGTGTCAACTCATATGTTTGACTTCGTTTGGAATTATGATAGAGTAAAATATTCTTTGATGTAGAGACGCTTGCATATAGGTAAGTCTTGAGGTTTAGAGACAAATAATCACCTGTAAGAATACCCTTGGCCTCACCAAATGAACAAGTTTTAATGTAGCTTCCATGGCCTTGTGACGGAGAATATTAAGCTGAAGGCAGCTCTATATGATGTTAAAAGACTGTGCAGGCAAGGCCTTATAAATACGTGGAGATTCGGTAAGTGCTCTCGAATAATGTTGGCATGGCGGTAGGTGAAAGGCGCTCCACCTTCCAATCAAGTACAAGTTGAGACTCATCAGAAAAAAAAATCATGCTAGAGACGCCATCAAAGAAGGTGATGACGAAGTTGCCAATAAGACAATGAGATGATGATGAAGGAGAAGGCTAGTCTGTTGGAGAAGCTAGGTGATGCTTATTCCTCTCCGTCACCTTCTGCCTGGATTCCTCCTTCTTTTGCCACGTCTTTTCTCCATCCGTCCGCTTGCCTTCTTGTCATTGATTCCTTCTTTTCTACTGCATTCAACATTGCTTCGTTTTCCCCTTCCACTTCAGCTCCTTCCTCTTGCTTCCACCCGTCGGTTTTTGCGTCTTCGTCTTTTCCTTTGCATGTCGTCACTACAGCTTTGTCTTTATAACCACCTCATTTGTCTTCTGCTGTCGCCACTACAACTCCGTCCTCTTCTTCGTCTTCAAATTCTGCGTCTTCCAAGCTCGTCAACATCGGCTTTTCATCCTCCTTCGGCTCTCCCATTCTCATAGCAACTTCTTCCGCAGGCCTCCCGTTCCTTGTCGTCACCTTCTGGTCTTCTTCTCTGATCTTCTCGTTCTTTCTTGCGCCTCCTCGTTTGTCTTCCTTTGCAAGCTCTGTCAAACTCCTTTATCTCCACACTGCTAACCTTTGTTCACCTCCTCCTTTTATAATCGTCTGATGCCTCGTAAAGCTTTAAAAAAGCTTCAAAAGAGCATTGTTCAAAATATCGTCCTGCTTCTTTTGTTTGAGGCACACAAAAAAAACATTCTCTGATTGACATCAGAGATTACGTCAACGTGTCACCATATGTTTGCCAATTTCAACAATATTGTCATCCTCTTTTTCTCTGAACTGAAGGGTTCAACCTTAAGTATCTCACATCGAGATCTTATTTCTTTTCATTGCCCACAAATTCAGCACAACATACTTTCACAACGGTCATATGATTTGTTGTTAGAGTTCGTGTCTTATCACTACAAATGCATGTTGTTGAGCCCACGATCTCACATGTTGCTAGATTGCAAACAAGAGCTTTGTCATTCATCATCTACTTCATGGCATAAGCAAGGCTTATATTTACGGAAAGAGGGAGCCCCTCAGGAACCACAACGACCAGGATTGTAACTGCAATTGCAAAGTAATTCACAATTTCCAAAAAATACTCAGATCTCCATTGAAACCTTGCTATCAAAAATCATACCAAAAGGACTCTAAAATTAAGAAGATCAAAAGCTAGACCAATTTTCCCTATGGTAGTTGCAACCACATTGAGCTGAACCTGTAACCGTGTCTCCAGATTTCCCCCTTCACTGAGCTTGGACATCAACTTTCCCCACTCTGTTCTCATGCCAACAGCAGTCATGACATCTTACCTGACTCATCTTGAATCATGGCACCAAACAAAAGAAAAGGTTTCTCTTCACTGGGATAAATAGGTTCACTTTCCCTTTTCGAACTTGACTGATCGATTGTCAAAGAGTTCCTAGATAGAAGAATGCCATCAGCAAGGATTTGATCACCAGTTGTGACAAGACTACAACATCTCCCACTACAAGATTATAGATCAATGTAGTCTTTCTTTCACCAAAACGCAGTACTTGCACTTTGATTTTCTTCTTTTCTCTCTCTAGGTCCTAAAACTTGGCTAATACCCTCAGTAGGGATACCAACAACCAAGGATATTACAATGCATATCAAAGAAGAGTTACATCTTGGAATGATTCAAACACAAACATCCAAAACCCTTAAGGCTTCTCATCATATTTGTTGGGTCCAAAATCCTGGATTCTTTGCTCAAGATCTACATCATTACCATTGATTCTATGTTGCACATCCTTTTACATGTCACTCGATCTGTGCCCCAACAAGTGTGCCTTGCTTAACTACAGGTGGTCGTGCATCATGCAAATACAAACACAAAAGATACAGTACACAACAAAAAATAAACTTCTAATGACATTGAGTAATGTGATCAATTTCTTGGTGAAAAACTCCACCTTCAGATTTGTAGTGGTGGATGCGCAACATCATGACCTCCGCCCCCTCCAAACCTACACATCCTCTGGATGGGCCACAGCTACCCATCCTCATCAGTAAAGTCACTATTGTTGCTACTTAGCATTGTAACATAGAGAGATGCAATTCTCGAAGGTTATAAGTTGACAAGGTGTGAGTATAGTGTTACAAGTTGACAATGCTAGAAGAATGAAAGGTGATGAAATGGATGCTAGCTCTCTTAAACAAGTCCTATGTCTAGGGAAAGAAGAATCGGACAATGATGCAAGTGATCTTGTAGAAGCTATTGGAAGATTGGATAGTGTCGAAGATAAGTTTTGCCTCAATGAGGGGCATCATGTGTAGGCTCATAGATAGAGCAAGTTGGCTCTCTCTCTCTCTCTCTCTCTCTCTCTCTCTCTCTCTCTCTCTCTCTCTCTCTCTCTCTCTCTCTCTCTCTCTCTCTCTCTCTCTCTCTCTCTCTCTCTCTCTCCATCCACCACTCTCGACTACACCAAGAGAGCCTACATGAGTGGGGTGCTTCGTCTTAGTTGATTGCAACATGCTAACATTGTTTTATGTAGGTGCTTCATGGTAGTATGGTTGTAATTGATATTGGGGTTACTATCTAATACTAGACTTCTCATCTCCATCTCCATTGCATTAAGTTATATATGGCCATGACTATATCAAAAGGTATAGGGGGGATTGTGGGCATTAGTTGCTATTGCAAGAGCTTAGTTGATAGTTGGTTGTCATATGATATTGTTGAATGAGGAGGGTCAAGGTTGGGGGGCTCATGTGGTATTACAGTCTTTGAAGCTACCATTGATATATCATGTGGTAGGGTGGAGGAAGTAGTTGGTGCTAGGTGTGCTACAACTCTGTGACAATATCAAAATAGTCATGTGGAGGATTAGGATGTCGATGCAAGGAGGTGACTTGATGTAGATCATGATGCAATCGAATAGTGTCAATCTCGGTCATGAGGGTGTGAGGGGGGTTGCAAGCTTGGATATAAAGCCAATGAATTGGAAGTGGATGAGGAGGCTATGTGTGTGTGCGCCCCCCCTATATTCAAGTTCTTGCACCATCACACTTGATTCTTGCAAGACAAGTATAAGCTCACATACATAGGTGGGTTGATCCCATAATATGGAAGCCAACAACACAAAACCTGCACAAAACTATCAGAGTAGGTTGATGTTGATGCCGTTGATGTAGGGAAAGTGTTGAGATATCGAGCTCCACTCGTGATATGCCAGGGTGACCGTTGTGCATTTATGTCACCGACTTGTCAGTTTTGCAGATGCGGTTGGTACACCGCCCATGAATAATAGCTATATGACAGCTATCCTTATCTACTCTAGTTCGTGGCTCATTTAGTATGCCACCTTAGTTAGTTGAGTTGGTTTGAGACCCATATATAGGGTTCTTCTATTTCTATGTACTAGAGTTCTTTTGGCTTACACAACTAAGAAGAGGAAAACTGTTTTCAGCCTCCACCCTTGTGTGTATTCCCCCATTGTGCAAGCAAGAAAGCTACAAGTGAGACTCCTTCCTTCTCTCCCACAATCTTGACATGGTATCAGAGCCTTGTTCGTGGTAAGGAGCTCAAGAAAGCAAGCCAAGTTCGCAGTGTTCTGGTAAGAGGACCAGCGTTGCTTTCATTTTTCTGTTTTGGGAGCAAGTCTCTGCAGGTAGCACAGCCGGAAAGTGCAAAAGTGCATTGTCTCAGGTTGAGACGCCCTTCGCGGTGAAGCAAGAGGGCAGTATATGCTGCGGGAGAGGGGTTTAGCCCTTGGCGACCCTGTTTTTTTGATTTGAGGCCATTTCGGGGCCTGTTGTGGAGGCGGAAGTTTTTTGCACGCACTCAGGAAAAAGGCCCAGTTTTATGCTATGCGACCACTGTTCTACAGGTCGGTGAAAAGTTACTGTAGAAATTGCATCGTATGCTTGTGCGCAGAGACATTGGGAGTTACAGAATCATCCTTGTTTCCTGTTGATGCAAAATTGTCACTAGGAAGTGACTGTGTGGTCAAATACCACTTTCGTCAGTTTTGCAGATTTGCCCTTGTGAGGCTGAAGTTGTGTTCTTTGCAGTGACAGAATTTTTTGCAGTGTTCTGTAATGGCGTCTGATTCTCTTTCACAGATTGTCACTGAAAAGCTTGACAAGAACAACTTCCAAGCATGGAAGTTTAGAATGACGAATTTCCTTATGGAAAAAGGATATTGGGAATTTGTTGCAGGAAATGAAGAAGAACTAGTTCTTCCTGATGTTCCCAATCAACAGCAAATGTAGGCATTTAAAGCATGGCATGAGAGAGCCAGGAAAGTTATGTATTGGCTGTCTATCAGTATTTCAGACTCTATGATTGTGCATATTCAGGATGCAAGTACGCCAAAGGAGGCATGGGATACTTTGTCAAAAATGTATAGCACAAATACGCAAGCCAGGAAAATGCAGCTCAAGCAAGAGTTGCATAATGTGCAAAGAGAAAGTATGAGCATCAATGACTACCACATGAAGGTGAAGAAGATTGCAGATGCACTTGCTTCCATTGGGTCGCCAGTGGAAGATGATGATTTAGTTTCTGTGACCTTGAATGGTCTAGGAAAGGATTATGCACAGTTCCGAACATCCATTTCCGTCCGTGAAAGATTTTCTAATTTTGAGGAGTTGATTGCTCTTCTAATTTCTGAGGAGCAGAGAAATGGTGGTGCATATTCTTCAGGAGAAACTTCAAAAGAAGCTGTCTTCTACTCAAATGCTGGACGAGGTAGAGGCAGAGGTAGAGGAGGCCGATCTGGAGGCCGTGGTAGAAATCAGAATATGCAGCAAACTCAAGAAAACCAGTCCTATGGAGGAGGAGTAGTAACTCTAGAGGCAGGGGGAGCCAAAGAGGTCGTGGTAGATGGCAAAGAGGCCAAAATGCAAACAGCAATGTTGAATGCTACTACTGTGGTAAAATGGGTCATATGGCTAAGGACTGCTATAAAAAGCAGAATGACATCATGAATGGTAAATTGCAACAAGGGAATTATGCATCTTCTAGTAGACAGGGTGATGACAGAAATGAGCATTTGTTTATGGTGCAGCACATGAACAATTCTGTGACAAGTGCAGAAGAAAGCAACGATGTATGGTATGTTGACTCAGGTGCATCAAACCACATGACAGGTCATGCAGAATAGATGGAGGATGCAAGGAAAATGGAAAAACCAGGATTTGTGGAGACTGGTGATGATACTGCACATCCTATTGTGCAGATTGGAAAAATTCCTTTGTCTATGCAGGATGGGAAAAAGAAATACCTGTTCGATGTATTTCATGTCCCGAATATCACCAAGAATCTGGTTTCTGTTGGTCAAATGGTTGAACAGGGCTTGCAGGTCAAATTTAATCCTCATGGATGCTTTGTTGAGGATATGAAAAATAAAGGTCGCTTGATAGCAAAAGGAAAGAAGAAGAGCAGAATGTTTACGTTGGATGCAGACATGTCTGAATTGAGTGCAGCAATGTTTGCACATGGGACCGGTATAGTTGCAGATATTGATATCTGGCATAAACGCATTGGTCATGTTAATGTACAGTGACTTAAATCTATGCAGGCCCAAAATATTGTTGCAGGATTGCCTAAATTCAAAGTTGCAGAAATGCATAAGGTATGTGAAGCCTGCCAATTTGGAAAACAGGCAAGGAAACCATTTCCTAGACATGTTCAAGAGAGTAAGAAGCCATTGGAATTAATCCACTCTGATGTGTGGACTACTAAAGCTGCATCTCTTGGAGGCTGTCATTATTTTGTCACTTTTATTGATGGCTATAGCAGAAAAGTTTGGGTGTATTTTATGAAAAAGAAAAGTGAAGTTTTTGGACATTTCAAAACTCTTAAAGCTATGGTTGAAAAAGAAACAGGCCTGCAAATAAAATGCCTAAGGTCAGATGGAGGGGGAGAGTACCTCTCAAATGAGTTTGCAAGGTTCGTGCAGGAGCATGGCATAAAGTAGCAATATTCATGCAGTCATACCCCACAACAAAATGGAATTGCAGAAAGGAAAAACAGGCATATTGGAGAGGTATCTCGTGCCATGCTCAACGAAAAAGACTTGCCAGATTTTTACTGGGCTGAAGCAATTGCTATAGCAGTCTATATAATGAATAGGACTCCCATTGCAGCAATACATGGGATGACTCCAGAGGAGAGGTATACTGGTAGGAAACCAGATATTTCTCATTTGAAAATTTTTTGTTGCATTACCTATGTACATGTGCCAGATGAGTTGAGATCCAAGTTGGATCCAAAAGCTAAGAAGTGCATCTTTATTGGTTACTCTCTGCAGCAAAAAAGGTATAGATGCTATAACCCTTCTACTCGTAAGTTTACAATGAGCAGAGATGTTGTTTTTGATGAGATGAGTAGCTGGTATAAACTAGTAAATGTGATTGATGATGTAGATACACAAAATGGTAATGCTGCACAGAATTCACAGCAGCAGTCATAAAATATTAGTGGACATGGAGCGTCCTCTAGCAGTGGTTCACATTCTTCGCCATGGACAGGCAGATTGAGATCAGGAGAATCTTCTCAAAGCAATGCAGATAGTGGTATTTAGGTATCACGAAAAGAAAAAGAGAAGGTATATCAGCCCATGTTTGATGTGAATGCAGGTCACTCTTATGTGGATGGTGAATCCAGTGGCTCAGAACAGAGCATTGATGATGAGTTGGGTATTCCTTCTATTATTACACCTGGAGTAAAGAAGACCAGGGATGTTTTGAGAGTACCTGGGAGTGAACCTACTTTGCGTAGGTCTACTAGAGCTAGGTATCCTGTGGATAGGCTGAAATATGATGGATTTACAGCCATTCACTATGCCTATATGGTCAAAGTGATACAGGAACCAGAACCCACTTCTTTTGAGCAAGCCATAGGAAAAGAAAAATGGGAGAAAGCCATGGATGAAGAAATGGATGCCTTGGAAGCAAATGCTACATGGGAATTTGTACATTTGCCTAAAGGTAAGAATGCAATTGGCTGTAAGTGGGTTTATAAGGTGAAGCACAATGCAAATGGTTCTGTGAATAGATACAAGGCAAGATTAGTAGTCAAGGGGTATGCACAAACATATGGCATTGATTATGAAGAAACATTCAGTCCGGTTGCAAGGATGGCAACCGTAAGAGCAGTCATTGATATGGCTGCATCAAAGGAATGGTCTTTACATCAGATGGATGTAAAGAATGCCTTCTTGCATGGTGATTTGCAAGAAGAGGTATATATGGAGCAGCCACCAGGTTATGTGCATGCTGTTCATCCTGAGTTTGTTTGCAGGTTGAAGAAAGCATTGTATGGCTTGAAGCAAGCACCTAGAGCATGGTCTGACAAGATAGGACAGTATCTTGTCACTATTGGCTTTCAGATTTCCAAGGCAGATTTCTCACTTTATGTGAGAAAAACAGAGAAAGGTATTATGCTACTTATTATTTATGTTGATGATTTGATTATGACAGGTGACAGTGATGAAGATATCCTTCATGTGAAAATGCTATTGAAACAGAAGTTTGAGATGAAGGATTTGGGAAAGCTGCGTTATTTCTTAGGCATTGAGGTGATTAGATCACCAAGTGGGATACAGCTCTTGCAGAGGCAGTATGGATTGGACATGTTATCCAAATATGGGATGACAAGCTGTAAGCCTATTTCAGTTCCTTTGGAGCAGAATGTGATGTTGAGCGCAGATGCAGGTGAGCTTCTGGAAGACCCTACTATGTACAGACGCGTAGTAGGAAGTTTGATTTATATGACTATTACCAGGCCAGATTTGAGCTATGCTGTTGGATTGGCAAGTCAGTTTATGCAGGCTCCAAGGAAACTACATTTAGATGCGGCTAGACGCATACTCAGGTATGTGAAGTCCACATTGCAGTATGGACTATTTTATGAGACTGGGGTTCAGATACAGTTGCATGGATACACTGATGCTGATTGGGCTAGTAGTATTTCTGATAGACGATCTACCAGTGGATATGTGTTCTCTTTTGGGAGTGCTACAGTCACTTGGAGCAGCAAGAAACAGCCTACAGTTGCCTTGTCGAGCACAGAGGCTGAGTACAGGGGTGCAGCAATGGCTGCATGTGAGGTAGCTTGGTTGCATAAGCTACTTTATGATATGCATCAGCCTATAGATGGGCCAGTTATCATTTATTGTGACAACATGAGCAGTATACACTTGGCAAATAACCCAGTCTATCATGCTAGAACAAAGCACATTGAGGTGCATTATCACTATGTGCGGGAGAGGGTTTTACTAGGTCTTATTGATCTAGTTTATGTCAGCACAGAGGATCAGGTAGCTGACATATTTACGAAGGCATTAGGCACAGAGAAGCTGCGCTAGTTCAGAGACCTACTTGGTGTGCAGGAATTGGGATTGAGCTCGAGGGGGAGTGTTGAGATATCGAGCTCCACTCGTGATATGCCAGGGTGACCGTTGTGCATTTATGTCACCGACTTGTCAGTTGCAGATGCGGTTGGTACATCGCCCATGAATAATAGCTACATGACAGCTATCCTTATCTACTCTAGTTCGTGGCTCAGTTAGTATGCCACCTTAGTTAGTTGAGTTTGGTTTGAGACCCATATATAGGGTTCTTCTATTTCTATGTACTAGAGTTCTTTTGGCTTACACAACTAAGAAGAGGAAAACTGTTTTCAGCCTCCACCCTTGTGTGTATTCCCCCATTGTGCAAGCAAGAAAGCTACAAGTGAGACTCCTTCCTTCTCTCCCACAATCTTGACAGAAAGTAGATCAAAGTGGAGAAGGTGGAGGTGCACATGGAGGAACCGAGCTAGGCTCTTCAAATCACTAGCAAATATGGATCTACCAATGTAGATTTATGTTTGGTAATTGTGGGGATAATAGCTAAAAATATCTCCTTCCTAAAATTTTGTATGAATTTCGCTACAAAATGAACATAGGGCAATACATATTGTAAGATCTAGAACATTTCTTAAGGTGGTTGCAATGCCAATGTAATCCTTCTTGATGAATGTTAGTACAATGGCTATGGCCTCTTCCTTGCTATTTGGAGCTTAGACTAATTCTAATTGGGCCATTTTTCCCTTCATGTGGGAGATGAACTTCCTTAATGTCTCTTTTGCATATATTCCAAGTCAAGAACTCTATTTTTAGTGAGATCTTGGAATTTCTACTTTGGCAGCATCCCACTTAGCTTTGGTAGCAAGAAGTTCATCCACATTATGAATGAGAGGCTCATCCAAATGCACCATCATGATGTATTGAGCTCTCTCATTGTCCTCAACATCTTCTTTGTTTGAGATATTAACAACCCTAGTGCCATTGGTAAAAGGCACGTAACCTTTCTTCATCATTTTGTGTTTAGCTAGAACATGCCAAGGATGAAAGTTTTCTCTATTAAAGTATATGCTCCTAGGTAAATGTAGTATATGTTCCTCTTAAGTGAAGGAACTTAGCAGAAGCAATATGTTATGAGGCTTAAATAGGTATATAAAATGAGTATTTAGGAAATAATGGTATTTGATTTAAAGGACTAGCATTCTCACTTTACAAGGTTCTCGAGGTTGAGCTACATACTTATAATCATCCATATGCTTCTATAATGAAGTTGAAGAATGAAGGTATGAAACTAGTAGGTGTTAGCTTTGACAAGAATGTTGTAGTTTTGTTTGCTTATTGTGCTAATGACAAGCATCTCTCAATTGTTTAGCAATATTGATAAGATCAAAATTTGGATTAAGATGATATAAAAATACACACTTTATGCTTTAAAGTGCCTTTTTGCAAGCTTATGCATCCTTTGAATAGAATGCTAATGAAGTCACCCAAACGATAAAGCTTGTCATGTGGTTATCAAATGTACTCTAGCCAATATAAAGGGGTTACTTATAGATTGAATAGAAAAGGGTTATGTTTTATTAAGGAAAAACTCACAGTTAAGGATATTTATAAATAGGCCTTGAATGCACGTGATATAGAGGGTATACCTATAGTAAACTACCTGAGGGCTCCAAGAGCTCCAAATTTAACCTTCAATGTAAAGAGAAAGAGTTATGTAATGTAAAGTGAGATTAGAAGCTCATGGCTATGGCTACCATAAAACAACTTGAGTTGGAGATAGCCTATTATGGCACCTTCAAAAGCCTTGAGATAGCTAGCAGATGAAAGACTTCAACTAGGAGTGTTGTTGCTTTGAAGAGGCTACTACCCATAGGTTAAATTTCTACAATTCTCTCACAATTCCATCATTTTTTGACACTGTTTTAGTGTGTGATGTGCTAACGTATCGTGCCCTATGTTGGGGAATAAGTCACTAGTACAATGCTTGAGCTGAATTTGCCTCTTCTCTCATACTCAACCCCTCTAATGTTAGCCACTCTCAAGTTGTAGGTGATAAGGTTGCCTATGGAGGATGAACTCCTCTCCCAAGATGGGTAGTGACTCAAATGTGCCTATGGACTAGAGTTGGGCACCATGACAAAACCTAAAGTGAGGAGGACAAAAGTTCACAATGATGATGATAAGAAGTAAGAGTATGAAAGTGAAAAAGAGAGACAATGACACAATGTTCAAGGGTGAACTTCTTCCTTATTTAGTTGCTTATAGCTACAATTGTAAGCATCCCTTGGGATCTTTATATATGCCTCGTGCTAGGGTTTAGGTTGCCCTAACCCTAATTCCTATTTACATTTCCACATAACCTTGTGTCACCCCTATTCATCACACAACTATCTCAATAATTTTAGGTAAGAGAAATCCAAAAGTACCACATATATAAACATCTTGACATGCATATATACGTAGTATGCAATGAGCATGTGTAATAGTCCAAATGCCAATGTAAGTGTGCCTAACACGTTTCTATATGTGTGAGCATGTGCTCATGTGGTTTTCCTAATGTATTTGTGCATGCATATGCGTATATGTGTTTTGTAGGGCCTCCTCTTTAGTGTCTTTAGCCAAATAAGTTTATGTTCTTTGTTTGTTTACATCCTTTTATGCACATGTAAGGATTTGTCTTTGTGAGCATGAGGTGTGATTCCCATGTGTGGGAAAGAGACATAAATGTCCTCCACTGCAACTCTTGTAAGTGTAAGATAGTGCTTGAGCTTGCAACACTTTAAGAATATCTTATATTGGCATTCTCACACTAGCATATGAACATGGATATTCTCCATATTTCGTGTTTTGCCTCTTGTGGTTGCAAATGTGGTAAACATTATGCTCATGATTGAACAAAGAAAAAAAAAAATATTGGTAGGACACGTGCACAATAACATACATGTAAAATCAAAATTTTGAATAAAAAAGAGATTGCAAGTAGCAACACTCATAGTGCCTTAGCACCAACTCCAAGCAACACCTATGAGCCCATCAAAAAGTGACAATGCAAGGAAACAAGAGCTTGCACTTGATCTATAGCATAAGATGCAAAGAAAATGGAAAGGTCTATGTAGATCACATGATGAACATTCAAAAAAGACTCTAGCAACACGAAAAAAACCAATCAAAAAGATAAAAAATGACATCCAAACTTACCAACCATTCGAAGAAAATCTTGAGTTTAGCATTGAGGCAACAATGGATAGCATAGAAAAGGCCAAGAACCTAGAGCAAGAGACAATTCTGAGAAAGAATTCAACTACTACATGCTACAATAACCTATATGGACACCCAATGAGATGTAAACAATATCACTTTTTGAAGAGAAAAAACTTGATTTAAAATAGCAATATATTGTACATGATGTTTTCCATGCTTTGTGACACTTTATAAATAAATACACCTATCAAACTTTGTACTTTTTGTTTTTTTTAATATCAAGTATAGTCATGGTTCTTCAAAAATCAATTAAATATTCAATGGAACTGTTAATTTTACAAAATCCAAAGAAATCGATATTTATAGAAATTTCACAAATAGATCACATGGCTGCAGGTTTCAACCTAGTTAATTAACTCCCCCTTCATGCCTTAGTTTGTGCTTGAGGTTAGACTCGATCTCCCCCTTCATGCCTTAGTTTGTGCTTGAGCTTAGGGTAGATCTCAGTTGATACTATGGAAGTAAAATATGCTCTTCCCGGAATGATAAGATGCAGGATCGGGGGAAGATTGTAATGGTGATGGTTCTGATAGTGCTGATGAGGATGGAGATGGCGGACCAGAGCAAGGGAGACAGAGAGGTACAGATGGTATTACAATTCGGAATTTAGCATCCTCATTTCCAAGCACATGAATATGGAGCATCAGGGCAAACACCAAACACCGTCTGATTCGGATGCGGCCGCCATCGAGGACTTCGAGTGCACAGCTCGATCAGCTCGCTCTCTGCAGCTTCAGCTCCTATCCTCCATCCTTGCTGCAAATGCTAGGTCTGAGTATCTCCTTGGACATGGCCTCAAAGGGCAATGTGATGCACTCTCCTTCATAACCCACATTCCGGTTGTCGAGTACGAAGACGTGGAACCTTACATTCAGCGCATTGCAGATGGAGACAAGTCTGCCATTTTGTGCTGTGAACCCATTAGTGCCATCATGCTCAGGCAATGTTGCTTCTCTCTTCATGCAGATCTTTGTCCTTGTTATGGTCCAGAAAGCTAGCTTATTGATAAGATACTTATCTTTGCCATGGTCCAGAAAGCTAGCCTGTTGATATACACGCAGGCGTATTTGGTCTGACTGCACATATTTCAAGCTTTTGTGTTGGTCATTCAGTTTCAGAACTTGGTGGATCTCAGAAGGTTGCTGTCAGTCCACAAGTGTACACGACATCCTCGAGTCTTGCACACTTAGTCACATGGTACATAAACAGGACAGGGACAGGAAATGCGGAATGGGGAGGAATTGATATCCCTTGTGACTACATAGCCACGTGGAATGGGACATGCGATGAAAAGAAGCTAGTACCATCTTCACAATCCTCAAATCCAAAAATGACCATCACTTGTGACTATTCTTACATATTGTCTGAGTGCATATATTGGTCATTCAATGTCATATTGTTCATAACCATTGGTAGAAATTAGTAGGTAGCTCCAGTAGTATGCACTACATCCTGTAGTCTTGCACAATGCTACATATGCAGTTGTTGGACCGGCCCAGTCCTGTTCCCATGTTAGAACCCCTTCTCCTGGTGATGGGGGATGGCAACTCCTGTCCCCATCCCCTGTTACTATGTTCAAAACTGCTTACTTAATAGCTTCACTTCAGTCAAGCCTGAAATTCTGTACGTTGCTTTGTTAGATTGGCGTAACAGTTGTAATTCTTCTATTGTTGTTTGGACTGGCAGCTCAGGAACCTCAGCTGGCAAGCCTAGGATGATCCCTGCAACACAAAAGTCTCGACAGGTTTTATCGAAGAGGTTTCTACTCAGCAATGCTTTGCTAAACAGGTGTCTGATCATTTTTCTCCTTAGGTTCAAATCCTCACAAGTCTTTGATTGTGCTGGGTAATAACTTTCAAAGATATTGCAGGGAGTTCCCAGAAGCTTCACAGGGGAAAACACTCTATTTCAGCTTTGCCGGAAAGTTACTCACTACTCGAGGAGGCCTAAATGCTGGAACTTCCAGCACTCTCCATTTGCGATCTGGAACGAGTGCGAAGGCCCTACCATGTTGGACAAGTCCCATGGGAGTGGTCTTGGGTCCAAGCATTTCTCAATCCATGTACTGTCACCTCCTATGTGGGCTACTGCAAGCTAGGGAAGTGACTGCAATATCATCATTCCTTGCCTATACTATGTGTGAGGCTTTCCGGATGCTGGAGGAGGCTTGGCAAGAACTATGCAATGACATCAGGATGGGAATGCTTAGTGCTCGAGTTACAGACCAATCTGTGAAAGCAGATGTGCTGAAACTTCTTAATCCGGACCCTGAACTTGCAGAGAAGATCGAATCTGAGTGTTCAAAGAATCTCTGGTCTGGAGTCATCAAACGTCTTTGGCCAAACGTTAGATATATCCATACAATTGTGACAGGATCTATGGAGCCATATGTTCCCTATGTAAAGCACTATGCCGGGGGCATACCGATTGTTTGTGGAGATTATGGGTCATCTGAATGCAGTATTGGTATAAATATGAACATTAGGAGCCCTCCAGAGCAGGTTTCCTTCACTTTAATACCGTATGCTGCCTATTTTGAATTCTTGCCCTTGATACAGAAACAAGAGTCTGAACCAGTTGACATTGCTGGGGTCCAAATTGGTGAAGAGTATGAGTTAGTAGTGACAACATTAGCAGGTAAATTTTCTATTTATCCATTGTTTAACCTCATTTTGAAGTCACCATAACATTGATCTATCTCATTTTCAGTTGTTTTCTGTTCTCTGAATTTATAACATCATCCCAATTTGTAACTTTGATCTGGTTCATCTTCCTTTATTTTGTATTCTCCCATTTTACAGCAGCTTCCACTCGTCAATTCACCTCAAATCTAGTGTTTAACTGCAAGATCTTTGGTCCATGCTCCATTGAAGAGTCTATAGGGTGTTATCATATAAGGGAGTGATCTGGAAAGGAGAGAGAAAATAGAAAGAACAGAGAAAAAGACTAGAACAGGAGAGAGAGAGAGAGAGAGAGAGAGAGAGAGAGAGAGAGAGATTTGTATTATTCAACACAAATGGTGAATGCACAAATGAGTCCCTTATACTTGTGTCAGGGTAGTAACAAGTATTATTAAAGTATCCCTAAAATATATGCCCCATTTTTACTTCATTACATATCATGCTTTAAATGCTAAATGGACTGCACTACCAATGAAAGAAGTTCACGCACTGTGTATTTGTTAGCAGTACAATGTTCATTTTTACGAGCTACCAGGATAAGATGGGGTTCCACAATGATTTCACCTTTTGTCTTGACTCTTCAGGTTTCTAAACACTTTTGGGTCACACATGCAGGTTTATATCGTTATAAGCTAGGTGATGTGGTAAGGGTAACCGGCTTCTACCATGAACTACCTCAGTTTATGTTTGTGCAGCGAAGGAATGTGCTGCTGAGTATCAACACTGACAAAACAGATGAGAGAGAGATACAGATTGTGATCAAACGAGCACATGATTTACTAAGGGAAGGGAACATGGAGTTATTTGATTTTACTACTCATGCCGATCACTCTTCCAGGCCAGGGCATTACACAATCTTTTGGGAGCTAAAGAGTTGTGTTCAAGTACAGGATTCTGTTTTACATAGATGCTGCAAGCTTCTTGACTCTTCTTTAAACAATCCCTATCAGCGTGGAAGAGCAGCAGGAACCATTGGACCTCTTAGATTATGTTTGGTGAAGGAGGGGACGTTTCACAAGATAATGGAGGTGGCAGTAGCCTCTGGAGCTTCACCAATACAATATAAAACTCCAAGATGCACCAATTCACCTCATGTTTTGAACATTCTGAGGGGCTCAGTCATCCATATTTATCAGAGTGCATAGTCAAAGCACTCTGTGATGCCCGTCTGCCCGGGAGGCATAGTACAGATGTAAATCAGAAATCTTTAGAAAGAGGGGAAGTAGAGAACGTTAAGTTGATTCCTCTTTAAGGGAATTCAGTGCAGAGAAATGCAATTTAAGAGTCCAGGTTCTCTCTCTCTCTCTCTCACTCACACACACACACACACACACACACACACACACACACACACACACACACACAATTGCAAGTGTGTGTGTCTTTGATCTAGTTGCAGGAGCGGCCTGCTACTGTGTTAGTCTGCAGAGGAAATGTACTCTGAAGTGTTGATATCTTAATAATGCTAATTGTTTAGAAGCAGTGTCCGATTGGAAGAGGACCCCCTTCTTCATCACTCTTCTGAAGAGAAAGATTACTGGTGTTTAGCATGGGGCACATGGAGTTGATGAGGTGAGCAGTCCATAAGAAACATTGCGAGTGTTTTTGCTGTTTGAGGTCTAAACGCCTTTGTTTTGCCAGACTTTGGCATGTGTGCTTTCTGCAGCTTGTTTTGGTTAACAATATCTCAGTTGGACTTGTCTAGAGCTGCCTCTACCCGAGCAGGGAGTACAACATCTGCACTCTCGAGGGTGGTTGGTTGGGATCCTAACCGATCGATTACAACCAACCACGTTGCCTTTTATGTCGTGAGGTTTGGACAAAAGTATAAACCTTACATGACATGGGATCAGGATCATATTCACCACGCTGTTTTGAGTACTTCAAGGCTGTGGTGAAGAAGATTAGCAAGTATGGCCTTTGCATCTGCATACCCTCTCTCTTGTCGCCTTTCATAACCCCTCTTTTGTGACCTTGTGCACAACCTTATTTGAGAAGAAGTGTGTTGTGAACTAAGCTATACAAGTTACAAAGACATGGTGGAAAAGATTGGTGCCACACTCATTGTTGAAGGGTGAAGTGGTAGAAGAGGTCAATTGCATTCTTGTAGGTGAGATGAATTTCACGTTTGCATTTGATGCTTTTGGGACTGCAAAGACCATGGACCCATAGCGAACAAGTACTGTGAGGGAAAGATGAAAAGGACTTTGAAAAGAGAGTTAAAAAGTTGCTTGAAATTGCTAGGAGGGAAGTGAATGGAGGCCGCGGGTGGGCCTTGGTCAGATGCAGAATGGTGCGAATTGGTCTGCCACTCGACACGATGTGCTGGTCAGTATGGGCTGGTGCGACGGGACAAGAGCATTGGTTCGTTGATGTCGTTGCGCTGTCGTCGTGTTAAGGGTTGAAGGTCTACCATCAGGGCTTAGTGTAGAAGAGGAGTATGGGATTCAAAGTTCAAGAAAGGGAAAAAGATTGGGGTTTAACAAGATCTGGTTTTAGAAATGATTTAGATGTGGAAGAAGAATTCAAGCTTTTTTTCTATGTATTTAGCATACATGAATGGAATAAATAACTCTATCTTGATTACATCAAATGTCTTTGGATATATAATCCATAACATAAAGGATATACTCAGATTTTTAATCTAAATATGAATATCAAATGCAAGCTCTAATGGCTTTTATTTCAAGTACATAGATGGATTTCAACTCTAGGGAACAAGTATTATGTTGGTAGACTTCAAATACATTCAAGATTTGGGCCAATGGTACATGAAATGCATTGAAGAAACATAATCTTTACTTCAGCCCTGTTTTAAAACAGAAAATTCCAGCCCATAATCAAGCTAAAAAAGAGTGCATAAACTCATGAATAAGCTCCTCTAATCATTAATGAGTAAAGTCCTAATGAAAAAAGAGGTCATTTTCTTCTATTACAACCACATAAATATCTTGTTTGCCCATAAAAATGGACAAGAATAGTGGGCTGCCTTGTTTATGACTGGTTATTGCAGCCCATAACAGTCCATATACCTTCAAAATGCTCACCCTTTGCTTGTTCCAAAGTCACTCAAGTACTTGGGTACAAGTCGGGCTTCATTGGACCATGAATAAGGTAGACAAAATGAGAAAAGGCGTGTATAAGAGCAGGCTGAATACTTTTCTCTCAGATTTTTTCCTTTTATAGACTGTCATACCATGCATTTTTGTCAAACCAAATGGACGGATAAGTGGAGCTCTCATCTTGTTTGCATCTTCATCTTTAGCTCCTGTTAATCTCCAGTTTGTATGCTCCAAAGTATGCGCCATGGGTTGAGCTCTCTCCAGTTGCAGTCAGGCTGTGCAAGCTCGCATTTTGCGCCGAAAAATGGGGGTTGCATCCTACTCAGGCCCAGGTCACTTTTTGACCTACTCAGGTCACTTGTTAGTCACATTAGTCCATTACTTTAGGTCCCTCGTGAACCTAGTGGACTTTTTGCATTTTTTTTGAGTTCTAACCATATTTTTGCACTTGAATCAATGTGATTTATCTTGCAGACTGTCAATTACTTCCAGCTGACCAAGTTGTAGGTTCTCATAGACTTATTTTTCATCAATATACATGGTACAACTGAAAATTATATGCTAAATACAAAAGAACTTATGTAACTAATTTGGTTATTGGGTAACAATGATTGAATTTTGTATGCAAAATCCTCATATAACTCCTAGTGAAGTTCTTCTGTGTTCCTCAGAATCCCATGATTTATATTATGAACAATAAACTCTTTGACATTCACCCCCTCCTAACCTGCACATCCTCTGGCATGTGCCATTTCATAAGATTGCAGGTTAAGGAGGGTCTTCTTCTGATATATCTTCATCTTCATCCTCTAAGTCTTTTTTTTCCTACTTGTTTTCAAGTAGAGGGCTCATATCTAAGTCATTAAGCTCATAAGTTGAAGATTCTCTTCGTTTGAAGAGCTTGATTCGTTTCCCAGCTACTATTGGTATTTTTATCATGGTCCCATCCATTTCAGCCAAAGAGTAAGTAGCATTATTATGTACTACTTTTACAACATATGGTCCAAACCATCGCTTGGCTAACTTTCTATGAGCACTATATTGAATGTCCAGGCTGCTATCATAGATAAGTATCCAATCATTCTCTTGAATAGCTCTTGGACGGAGTCGATGATGCTTGTCAAACCTCTTTTTATTCTTTAATCTTGTTGTTTTCAGCCTTTCAATGGCTGTCTTGATATCTTCTGGCCTTCTTTCAAGTTGCCTTATGTGCAGAGTCAGCAACTCTTCTCTATTCATGCCTTCATCCCATGGTAAGATACTCCATGTGACAATGGACTCTTCAATAGGCATAATCGGTGGTTGTCCATATATTAGTTCAACCGGCATATAACCTGTTACTGCACTATGGGTAGTTCTATCAGCCCATAATGCGAATGGTAGCATTCTAGGCCATTCCCTCATTTTTCCTTTGCAAGATTTTGCTAAAGCTTTAAGAATTGGTTGATGACCTCTTTCGCTCTTACCATTGCCTTGAGGGTTGTAGGCTGATGTAAGAGATAGCTTGATTCCCAATTGAGTAAAGAAATGGCGAGCCTCATGAGCATTCAATTCTCCTCTATCAGCAGTTACTTTGGCAACACAGCCATACTTGCAAAATACTTCAAGTAAAAATCTACAAACAGCTTGAGTAGACTTTGTTGTCAAGGCTTTTCCTTCCACTTGATTTGTGAGATCTTCTCTAGCAAGTACTAGATATCTCATGTTCCAAATTTCTGTAGGCATGGTTACAAAATCAATAACCCATCTATAGTGAATGGATAAAGGATAGGTAGGTTGAAGTCTATCTCTATGCTTAACCATAGAGTATATTTGACAAACATGACAAGACTCAACAAAATGCTCAATGTCTTTATACATGTTTTGCTATCAAAATTTCTCTTTTATTGGCAAAAGTGTCCCATATGCCTCTATAACCAGCCAATAGGCTTTCATGAAATTCTTGCATGACCTATCTTTGAGTCTTTTTGTCTCCTAAGACACGAACAGGCGCCCTTCCTTTCTTTTTCGCATACCTCCAAAGATAACCATCTTTAACAAAAAAGCCATAAGCTTTTCTCTTAATTCTCTTGAACTCTTCAATAGACCAATCTTCCTTCTTTGTCATAGTGCTAAAAAATTGACCAATTTTTAGCCAATCATCTGCATAATATTCTTCTTTCAAGTGTGAACAAACCATAACAAAACATTGAGCATGCTTGGTTGTTTCATCCTTCCTTGCTGATGTAAAATTTGTTTTAGCAGCTGAACCTGTTGTACTTGCTGCAATTATTGTTGTAGCTGCATTTTTGATTGCTGAATCATCATTAGATTCAGCTGTACTTGCTGTTTTCAGATTTGTACCTACATTTACAGCATTATTTATAGACTCTGATTCTTCTTCATCCATCATTTCTTCTTCATCCTTATATCTTGCACGCGAAAGCATGTCAGCAATTGGATTATCTCTTCCTGCAATATGTTTCAAATCAGGATTTAAGGATTTAATATAGGCTATCCATCTTAGCATGGCTATGTCCGGAGTGGAACAGTTGGCAATCATGCCTAAGAGTGGAAGGCAATCTATTTCAACTATTACGTGTGCGCCCATGAAGTACTTCCTGTCACATTTCAATGCAGTTACTACTTCCCAAAGTTCTCTTTTGATTTGAGCATATGTTCTTTGTTGTTCATTAAGAACCTTCGCTCTAAAGCGGATTGCATATCTGTTGCCTTTAAGGTCGTCTTGACCAACTGCCTATCCTATTCCAATAGGACTTGTGTCCACTGTGAGTATAATAGGCTGTCCATTAGAGTAATTAGCTCTCTTTAAAGTGGGAGCTGAAATCAGCAATTTCTTCAGTTTCCGAATAGCTTGAGTATGCTTTTTTTCCCTTGTAAACCTTTGGCATTTTCTTCGCAGTTGATAAAGACTTTCAGCAACATGAGCAAAATGTGGTATCCAAGTAAGGTAGAAGACACATGCACCAAGAAATCTTCTCACCTCTGAAACATTTGTACATATTTCCTGCATTTTGCTGATAGCATCAATCTTGGATAGAGAAGGCTTTCGGCCATATGGACCACACATATGCGCGACCACAAGAACTTCTTCAACTCCAAAAAGAGATTTAGCACCTGAAAGAGTAAGATGGACTTCTTCTAATTTAGACAAGATTTGAGCACAATCATTAATATGATCGGAAACAAACTTGCGACATCCAAGTTCATTGAGTTCTTCATTTTTCTCATGAACTTCACATCCTTTGATTGGTACATCATCAAGGAATGGAAGAGTTAATTGGGGAATATCATCTCTTAATACTTTATGTATGGCATTCATCATGTGAGCTACTGAATTTGTAGCCCCTTGAGGTAGAGTACACATGCGGACTAAGCCAAGATGCGTCTTCATTGTGGTAATGCCTCGGCTTTCCAAAGCAAGCTGAAATTGGTCATAGCCTGAATACAAATCTCCCATGGAATAGATTGCTCTACTTGCAAAAGCTTCAGCAAATTCATCAACAATTGGCCCTGATTCAATATTTCTAATAGTGACTTTATTGACAGGCTGTAAATCTTGAATGAATCGCAAAGATCCATTCTTCTTAGGCACGGTAAACCATCGGTTGGAATATGGAGCTGAAGATGGCTCCAATATTTGCATTTTTATCTTTTTATTTAGAAGTTCCAATAACTTAGGCAAATGAGCCCTTGGTACCGGAATTGGTTTAAGATTCCAAGGAACGTGTGGGACCGTAAAAATCACCATTGGTGCCACAATCCTTGGATCCACATAGCCAATTGCATGTGGATGAAATGAAAAAGCTTTGCCATGATTTTTTAACATCTGCATGAAGATTTGCTTTTCAGCTGGCAAGAGGAAAGAGTCTTCACCAATTTTCAGCTTTCGTAGACTTTCTGATGTAAATTGGTGACCAATATCTCTAGGATCATGAAGGCTTGGCTGTTTGGATACCCTTTCTGCTAGTCCTTCGCTTTCAGGTGGTAGAGGAGTAGCCACCGGATTGACATTTTTATCAACTATTTTATACTTTGTTTCTACTCTTACTTCATCCCTGTTTGGCTGTCCAAAGGCTTCATAATCTGCAAATTCTTGAATTATGCCATACATATCCAATGTACATACCTATATGGACTAATTTTCAGCTTGATTTTCTGCATGAACGGCTGTATAAATTTCAGCCATTGTATCATTACAATTCAGTCCGTAAAATAGCCCTGAAATTTCTTTATCTTTAGGTAAAACATCAATTTTCTTAAGCTCTTGTTCCATATGACACAAATACTTTCTTTCAGCCCTATTCATGGCTGAAAACTGTTTATAAGAACCCACACTATTGGTTGTAAAAACCTGCAAGTTAGTTTCTGGCCTTGCCTCCTTTATATGTGGAGGTAATTTTTTATGACATGATGCACTGCTATAGCCTCCAGTTATAACAGCGCTACCCGAAAACCCTTAAATTCTCGGGCATTAGGAAGAACAGGATGATCTCTCAACCGATCCCTATTCCGGTGATAATTTACATATATAGTCAAGAATTGGACAGCTTTGTCATTATCCTTACTTCTTATCCGTGAACCATCATCAAGGGCCTTTGTCTCTAAACGAGACTCAGAAATAAAGGGTTGTCCAAGAATGATAGGATAGCTGCAGGAATCTTGAACAAAGAAATGAAATTCATCTTTTACATTACCAATAGTAACTTGTACATAAGGGCATGCTGCATAAAGATCGCCAGAAGAGTTATTGGCTGCCTTCATGCGCCATCCTGGGTCCACATCAATGGGCCATCTTCCATTCTCGTAGAGACTTCTTGACATGACATTAATCTCCGAGCCATGGTCTATAAGGGCAATGCATGAAGTTTCTTTTTCTCCGATCTTAACAATGGTTTCAGTAGTCGCCCTTGCCTAATGTGTACGGGAGTAGTGACTACTAGGAATAAAGTGAGCATCACTTTCTTTTTGCATGTTGTAAAGATGAGCTTCTTTCTTAGGCATGGGCTGCACTTTAGATTGAGAAGTCCCTACCATAATAGCTTCTTCAGTTTCTGCTTCATAGATGTCTTCATCTTTGGCTTATATGGCTACAATCAATTCTTTGATTGTCTCCAATCGAATCCCTTGAGTTTTCAGCTTCTCTTCATCCTGCAAATACACATGAAGTGCTTGCAAAAAAGCATGCACAGATTCTTCAGTTTCCTCACCAACATATTGTCTTTTTCATTTAATTACATCAATTATTATATCATGAAATCCTCGTTTTGCAATTCCGAGAGTTTCACGTAATGTAAATTCAATTCTACTTCCAAGAATCCTTTCTTCTACGATCCGTTTAAGATCCGTTGCGGTCTCTATGCCTGACTGCAACTTGTAACTGGAATGTTTGCTTTTTCTTTTTCCTTCTGTCTTCTTTGCTTGAGGAGCATCTCCCATATCAAGCTTTGGCGGTGATGGAGTTTCAGTAGCCTTCTACTGGTCCGGTTTACTTCTTGTCACGCGTCTAGTTGGCCCTGAAGAAGGACCGGCAACATCTTCATCTCTTCTTCTCTTTTCTTCTATCATGGCTTCATGATTATTAATTTCAGCTAACCGAGCAAAAGCTGAAAATGAATCAACAGGCTCGGTCCTACCGGTTCTTCCTCGGATGCATTGATTGGCAGTGGTTAAATCATCTTTGGTTGCCTTGCCTTGCTCCATGCGATCCAAGGCCTGCATCCACACTTTAGATTTTACATTAGTTTTACATGCTTTAACAATTTCATTAGTTGGCTCAATTTGCACCCCATAGGTTGCTGCATCAACAACTGCATAGGCTGTTCTTGTTGCCAAATCCTCCAATCTTTTCTTCATGCCACCGTTACCGAAGTTTTGCTCAAGAGGAAGCCCGGTTTCAGTTGCATGAATTTTACCATCCTTCCAAAAGACCAAGTTATAGGTTGTTGCATTAACAACTGCATAGGCTGTTCTTGTTGCCAAATCCTCCAATCTTTTCTTCATGCCACCGTTACCGAAGTTTGGCTCAAGAGGAAGCCCGGTTTCAGTTGCATGAATTTTACCATCCTTCCAAAAGCCCAGTTTCAGTTGCATCAATTACTTCCAGCTGACCAAGTTGTAGGTTCCCATAGACTTATTTTTCATTAATATACATGGTACAACTGAAAATTATATGCTAAATACAAAAGAACTTATGTAACTAATTTGGTTGTTGGGTAACAATGACTGAATTTTGTATGCAAATTCCTCATATAACTCCTAGTGAAGTTTTTCTGTGTTCGTAAGAATTCTGTGATTTATATTATGAACAATAAACTCTTTGACATTCACCCCCTTCTAACCTGCACATCCTCCGGCATGTGCCATTTCATAAGATTACAGGTTAAGGAGGGTCTTTTTCTGATATATCTTCATCTTCATCCTCTAAGTCTTTTTCTTCCTGCTTGTCTTCAAGTAGAGGGCTCATATCTAAGTCATCAAGCTCATAAGTTGAAGATTCTCTTCGTTTGAAGAGCTTGATTCGTTTCCCAGCTATTGGTATTTTTATCACGGTCCCATCCATTTCAGCCAAAGAGTAAGTAGCATTATTATGTACTACTTTTACAACATATGGTCCAAACCATCGCTTGGCTAACTTTCTATGAGTACTATATTGATTGTCCAGGCTGCTATCATAGACAAGTACCCAATCATTCTCTTGAATAGCTCTTGGACGGAGTCGATGATGCTTGTCAAACCTCTTCTTATTCTTTAATCTTGCTGTTTTCAGCCTTTCAATGGCTGTCTTGACATCTTCTGGCCTTCTTTCAAGTTGCCTTATGCGCAGAGTCATCAACTCTTCTCTATTCATGCCTTCATCCCATGGTAAGATACTCCATGTGACAATGGACTCTTCAATAGGCATAATCTGTGGCTGTCCATATATTAGTTCAGCCGGCATATAACCTGTTACTGCACTATGGGTAGTTCTATCAACCATAATGCGAATGGTAGCATTCTAGGCCATTCCCTTATCTTTCCTTTGCAAGATTTTGCTAAAGCTTTAAAAATTGGTTGATGACCTCTTTCGCTCTTACCATTGCCTTCAGGGTTGTAGACTGATGTAAGAGATAGCTTGATTCCCAATTGAGCAAAGAAATGGCGAGCCTCATGAGAATCCAATTCTCCTCTATTAGCAGTTACTTTGGCAACACATCCATACCTGCAAAATACTTCTTCAAGTAAAAATCTACAAACAGCTTGAGTAGACTTTGTTGTCAAGGCTTTTCCTTCCACTTGATTTGTGAGATCTTCTCTAGCAAGTACTAGATATCTCATGTTCTAAATTCCTTTAGGCATGGTTACTAAATCAATAACCCATCTATGGTGAATGGATAAAGGATAGGTAGGCTGAAGCCCATGTCTATGCTTAACTATAGACTACATTTGACAAACATGACAAGACTCAACAAAATGCTCAATGTCTTTCTACATGTTTTGCCACCAAAATTTCTCTTTTATTTTGGCAAAAGTGCCCCATATGCCTCTATGACCAGCCAATAGGCTTTCATGAAATTCTTGCATGACCTATCTTTGAGTCTTTTTGTCTCCTAAGACACGAACAGGCGCCCTTCCTTTCTTTTTTGCATGCCTCCAAAGGTAACTGTCAGAGAGAGAACTAGGGAGAGAGAAAGACTGCAGAGGAGAGAGAAAGACTGCAAGAAGAGAGAGAAATAGAGTGACGAGGAGAGAGAAAGACTAGAATTGGAGAGAGAAAGACAGGAAAGATGAAGAAGCCATGGAAGCTTGGAGCCAGAAGGGATAGAAAGATTGTAAATGTATTGATATGTCAAAAAGATGTGTAAAATTACAACTTCTCTCCTTATATACCAGTGTCAATGTGACATGGCATATTAATAGCATTCTAAGTATTCCCAGCTTCTTACAATCCATCCCTTCCCAAAAGTTTTTGTCCTCAAAAACAAACCTAGAAAGAACTAAAGAAAAGATGGATAGAACAGAGTACTACTCTGTTTTACAGCTTTACAAATGGGAAATGAGTGAAGAATTATCATTACAAGGGCTGAATATGATGAACGGAAAGAGAACTCCACTATATACATGATTTGAAGAACTTTAGAAGCCATTGGAGCCATAGAATCTTCAACAAATAGTTCCAGAAGAAAGTAGACAGCTTGCTGAAATAACAGTCCCTGCTGGACCAAATCTGCCATAACTTTTGATAGAAGTGTCCAAATGAGGTGTACCACATATCAAATCGAAGCTCTTGAAGAGTACTTTAAGCTCATGTAGATAGCTCAATTCTGAAAATGAAGTACGACAAAAACTGTTCTAAAACAGCGTGCTGTCCTGAACCAGTCTGCACCAATACTAGCTCCATAAGCAATAGGCTTCAGCCACCAATGTATCCTTCAAATATGGATACTCATCCAATATTGAATCAGGTCTCCAAGAAGCCTCTTCAGAGGGTAAACCTCTCTATTTAATCAAATATTCCACAATAGAACGTGATCGAAGCTTCTTTTCACGCTGACCTATAACAGCCTCTGGGATGTACTAAACGATACCATCTTCATCAATAGGTGGCAGCTCATCAACTAAATCCACTGGATCACCATAATAGGGCTTGAGCTGACTAACATGGAAGACGTTATGAATCTTTGTAGAAGAGGGAAGCTCTAGTCTGTATGCCAAATCTCCAATCCGCTTAAGGATCCTGTAAGGGCCATAGAATCTGTGGGCAAGCTTATTACTGGATCCATCTTTCAATGTAGAGTACTTGGATTTGGGCACCTTAAACAAAACCAGCTCTCCTTCCTGGAACTCTAAAGGCCTCCTCTTCTCATCAGCATACATCTTCATCTGATCTTGAGCCTTCCTTAGATTCACCTTACATTGCTGAAGAAGGGTTTGCATTCTTTCCAACTCTTCCTTCCCATGAGGGTTGATCTTTTCGTTAAAAATGACTGTGGGTAGGGGCACCTTGTAACCATACAAAGCCTCAAAGGGTGAAACTCCTATGCTCGCATGAGTGGAATTATTATAAGCAAACTCAGCCAGGTGTAACCAAGAATCCCATGAGGTTTGGACATCATAGCAAAAATGGCGAAGATAAGTCTCCAACCATTTATTAACTCTCTCTGTCTGTCCATCAGTTTGGGGATGATAAGCCGTAGATGGAGCCAACTTGGTACCTATAGATGTAAATACCGCTTGCCAAAAGTTACTCATAAACTTTGAGTCCCTATCATGGACAATCACCTGCGGTAATCCATGCAATCTGAAAATATGCTCCATAAACTGGTTGGCCACCTGAGAAGCAGTAAACTGAATTTTTGTTGGGATAAAATGAGCTGCTTTGGTGAGTCTGTCAACCACCACATAAATACTATTCCACCCCTTCTTGGTAGTAGGTAAGCAAGTGATAAAGTCCATAGTAATATGAGTCCATTTACCCGTAGGAATAGGCAATGGCTGCAATAAACCCCCTGGCTTATGGGTGCTATCCTTATTTTGCTGACAAGGCATACACTTCATAACGAAGTCCTTGACATCTTTCCACAGTCCTTTCCAATAAAAGCTCTTGCTGATCCTGTCATAAGTCTTGAAAACTCCCAAGTGTCCAGCTAAAGGCGAAGAATGCATCTCCTCCATAATTTTTCGCTTGAAAGAAGAAGTAGAGGGAATAACAATCTTGCCCTTCCACCAAATAAGACCATTGTTAAGCTGGTAATGTGAGTTTTCTTCCATAAGACCTTGCTGTAATTTCTGAAAGATTTGGCTGAATTCCTCATCTAAGAGATATGCCTCTTGTAGCTCTTCAATCCAATCACTATGTAATTCCGTCATGGCTGATACTTTGCAGGCCCACATACGAGAGAGAGAATCAGCCACTATGTTATCTTTGCCCCTTGTATGAGTGATGTCAAAGTCATAATTTTGTAATGTTGCTACCCATCGTCGTTGCTTTGGAGTAAGGTTTGACTGAGTAAGGAAATACTTGAGTACGCGATGATCACTATGTACTCTGAATCGGCTGCCATATAAGTAATGGTGCCATTTCTTGATTGCATACAAAATAGTCAACATTTCCTGATCATAAACATTCATGGCCATCTCCTTATCAGTAAGCTTACGGCTTTCAAATGCAATTACTCCATGCTCCTGAAGCAAAACAGCCCCAATGCCACGGCCACTAGCATCACACTGTATAGTAAACTCTTTAGAGAAATCCGGGCATACAAGAATAGGAGCAGTGGTAAGTAATTCCTTTAACTGGTTGAAGCTGCTATCTGCAAGAGCATCCCAAAAGAAAGCCTCTTTCTTCAACCTGTCAGTTAAAGGGGCTGCAATTGTCGCATAATGCTTTATAAATCTGCGATAGAATGAAGATAGACCAAGAAATCCTCTAAGAGAGGTAGTAGTAGTAGGCGTTGGCCAATCTTTTATGCATTGCACCTTCTTGGGATCAGCATGTATTCCTTTTTCACTGACTATATGTCCCAAGTATTCCACTTCAGTCTGCATGAAAGAACACTTCTTCTCCTTAGCAAAAAGCTTATGATGTCTCAACACATCAAAAACCTTCCTCATATGCGACAAATGATTCTGAAAAGTCTTGCTGTAGATCAAAATGTCGTCGAAGAACACCAAAACAAACTAAAAGAGGAAAGGTTGTAGAATCTTATTCATCAGGCTTTGAAAGGTAGCTGGAGCGTTTGTAAGGCCGAATGGCATCACCAAGAAATGGTAGAGCCCACGATCAGTCCTAAAAGCAGTCTTGACTTCATCACCCTCTCATGCGAATCTGATGATACCCTGATCTCAAATCAATCTTCGTGAAGAATCGAGCCCCCTTAAGCTCATCAAGCAAATCATCTATCCTGGATATAGGATACCTGTTCTTCACTGTTATCTTATTGAGATCCCTGTAGTCAATGCACAATCTGAAAGATCCATCTTTCTTTTTGACTAACAGGACTGGGGATGCATACGGTGAAGAACTTGGTTCAATGAATCCCATTTCAAGAAGCTCTTTGATTTGCTTGGCTACTTCCTCTCGTTCACATTTTGATAATCTGTAAGGTGGCTTATTGATCGTCTTTGAGTTGGGTTCCAAATCAATGGGGTGATCCACCGCTCTCTTAGGAGGCAATGAAGTAGGTACTTCAAATAAATCTCTATACTCCTCAAGAAGAGCTGTCAAGGCTGGATGGTTTGCTGAATTATTAGGCTGATCCTGTGCTTCTTTGTTCAAATGCAATACAAATATCTGTGAGCGCTTCTTGTACTCTTTCTTGAGTTGTTGAATGGTGATAAGCTGAAAATCAGATTTACTAGGGATCCCCTGTAAACGGATGAGCTGTCTATTGGAGAAAAACTCCATATATAACTATGAGAAATCCATAGTAATCCTGCCTAAGGTCATCAACCAATCACAACCAAGTACAATATCTATGGGCCCCATTTTCAAAGTGATCAGGTTTACTTTGACTTCAAAATTTTCAGCCATCTGCAAAGAAACCTGTGGGCAAATCTGTGTGCTGATTTCCTCTTCACCATTAGCCACTTGTACTCTAATGGGCTGCTGTAAGTCTGTGGAAACACAATTCAACTTGTACATAATGGATTTATTGACAAAACTGTGGGTACTGCCACTATCTATCAGGATGAACACTGGCTTTTCACATATGCTTCCCTTCATACGAAGTGTATTAGGGTTCTTAGATCCCGTCCAAGCATCCATAGAGATAGAACAATTAGTGGCAGCAGGCAACTCATTACAAAATCCACCAGGATCAAATGGGATATCACCGCCTGGATCAAAAGGAAAAGAGTCAGATGGATCATAGAAGTACTCCTGTCCACCATCATCCTCGAAATCTTCATTTTCAGCATTGATTGTGACTGCATTAACTTCATCTATGTCATTTTCAAGGTCCTCAAGAACTAGCATACTCTGAATTTTTGGCTTGGCATTTTTGTATACACACTTTGAAGCATGGTCAGGAGTATACTTTTCTCCACACTTGAAGCATAAGCCTTTGTCCTTTCTTTCCTTGTAAAGATCCATGGGAATATTTCTGAAATTTGTATTGGCTGAAGTAGACTTAGGCTTATTGTCACCTTGCTTAAATTCAACCTTTGGACTGTTTGCTGTCCTGAAATTGCTTTGAAGCCTAGAAGCATTAAATGGAGGATAAGTTGGTATCCGTAAGCTCCCACTAGGCATATGATTGCTGCCATAATTGTTACCAACTTGCCCTTGCTTTAAAACAGTCCTTGGCTGTCCATAACTTGGCTGAAATGAAGACTCTTTCCTATACTTCCTTCCAAAGCACTCTGCAAGCTCAATAGCCTTGAAAAGTGAAGTAGGATTCTGCGCCATAACATCAGCTCTGACAAGGATGGTTCTAAACCATACATGAACTTGTGTAGCTTGGCCTCATCACTGATGTTTTCCACATACATGGTCAAGTTGAGGAATTGGTTTGTATATTCTCTTACACTTAGGCCCCTTTGTTCCAAAGCATACCATCTTCGTTCTAACTTCTCTTTTTCAAGAGGTGAAACAAAGACTTCAGCCATAAGTGCCTTGAAAGCTTCCCAATTCTCAATAAGTACATTCTCTTTCTTGATATACCTCCACCAAGTGTGGGCAAATCCTTCTAAGTGCAAGGAGGCAAAGTGTATCTTCATATCATCAGTTTTAGGGAATATGTCAAAATAAGACTCCATCTTAGATGTCCATTCCTCTAATTCTGATGGAGAAGATGATTGGCCATTGAATTTGGATAAAACAATTTTATCCTTGAATTCTCTATCATGGAAAGGTTGCTGTCCCAAAACTGGCTGATCGGAATTTCTAAGTACAGAACCCCCAAAATGAGATTGAAATCTTCCAACAGGTGGCTGAGAATTACCATGTAATCTTCCTGTTGGTAAAGCACCCCTAGAATGCTGAGTATGCAGTCCAAAAGCTTGAGTATTGGCACCGTTCAAACTGCCCAAATAGTCATCATGCCTTTGTGAAGCTTCTCCCACTTCATATTGACTATTGGGTATGCCTCTTCTTCCTATGATCCCATCTCCATAACCATTTTGGTTGGATGGCTGAAGTGGAACTGAGGGGTCACTATTTGAACAAGCCTTCTCATTTGCTTCTTTTGATCCCTTTTGTGACTGCATGAGTTGAGAAAATTGTGCCATAAGTTGGGCATTAGATTCTACCAACTTATCAATGGAAGCATTGGTTCGGTTAGTTGATTCCATCATCTTCTTAATAGTAGACTTCGTTTGATCAAATGATAAAATCATATGCTCCATTGCTGATAAAATAGTCTCATGACGTTCCTTATGTTTTAGTTCATGGGCACACAAAGCGTCATTGAGTATACTAATCTCTCCTTGTTGAGGCTCTTCAGGGTTCTCTTGAAGTGTGCTTTCCATCATAGAATCCCTGATTTGCTGTGCATAGTCTTCCTGGACCTTATTTTTGCCTTTATGCCCTGCCATACTAGTGCAGTCCTGCAGTACCCCCTGTCAGTAAAACGGCTATAACTTTGGCTAGAAAACTCCGATTGCAAAACTTTTTTGTGCGAATCGAAGCTTACAATGCCCTCTTTGAGATGAGCTATAGCACGCTATAACAGATTTAGGACAGAAAATTCTGTAACTAAATTTCAGAGTCTGAACTGTCCAGTCCTGCACCCTGTTTAGACCTGTAAGTGCCCTGTTTTGACCCTGTAATGCAAGAAAGTAACCTCCAATGGCTACCAAACCCTGCAAGGGGGTATATAGGACCTGTGGGTACCCTGTAGTACCTGCACCTGTACTTCAGTATCAAAGGGTGTACCTGTATCCACCTGTAAATACCCTGTGGGTAACCTGAAAATGCCCTGTTTTACCCTGTTTTACTCCAGTAGGTACTTGAGTCGTTGGAAAGTCTTCAATCTTCAATTCTCCACTCGCTGTACCTGTGTGAGGGATAAAACGGCAGGACGGGCTCCCTACACGGGCTCCGAATCACCGGGAGGTGGGCAAAGTTCCCCCCCGGGTCGGTTGGTTGCACCCCTTCGGGATCTTCGATAGTGAGGGAGGGTCACCTCTCTTTTGTCCCACTATCTCCCCCAGCATCCACCTTTTTCCTCGGTGGGAATATCAACATGGCAGAGGCTAGTGTACTAAGCAATTAGCATGATATGCAATTGAAAAATATTCATTCAACCTTTCATGAGATGCAATTGATTGAGATAAAAGAACTTGAGATGGGAGAAGGGTTTTACCTATGCAATTCAGTGACTCACTGATTGCTAGTACTTATCCTTTACAATTTTCCAATTTAGGCAAAAGAGAATCAACCAATCAATTGGATTAGAGTAAGCAAAGGAATCAATCAATGTATTCAGTCCATAGGATTCAAATGTTATGCTGAAATCTCAGATTAAGGCCTTTCATTCACTGGTTGAAGCTAATATGCATTAGACAAGCATTGCATTCATGAATAGATGAATTCAAGCAAAGGTTGGCTGAGAATTTGATGAAAATGTTCAATTCTTTAATCTCTCAGTCAAATGGCTTAAGCTCAGCAATTGGATTAATGAGAGAGATTAAAAATTGAAGAGAAATACCTTGACATGGCTGAAAATAACTTGCCAAATGCTTGATAGGGCTCCCGGTTGTCCAATGTTAGCAAAATAATCCATAAGGCTTGCTTATCTGAAGGTTGAGACCAATCTTGAAGCTTCAAATGCTTGAAATTGAAGCATTAAACCCGTTTCCCCCAAATTTTTGCTCCATAGAAGCTCTTGATCTTCAATCTTTAGCCATCCCGTGCTTAATCCTTGCAATTTGTTGAAGAATCCTTGCTGAAATGATTCCATGGGCCAAAAGGATGAAGAATCTTCAAGAAATTGTCAAGAAATGGAAGCTTGGGCTGAAGCTTTCATGGCTGCCCATGGACTGTTCACCTAGGGTTTATGAAGAGGTTGAGGAGCCATGAATGGAGCTGAATCTTCCCTTTTCACTGATGATTTTACTTGCCAAGGGATCAGGAAAAGTGCCAAGGGCTGGTGAGGAAGCAACCTGAGCAGGATGCAGGCTGGAATCAGCCCGAAAATTGCGCCACAATTTTCGGGGCTGTTTCTGGCCCCAATGCTGAGCCAAACTGGAGCAATCTTGTGTTCAACCTGAAGCTCTTGAAGAGAGGGATCTATTCCAGGTAGTTTTTGGTCAAGAAGATCAGAGATGAGAGAGATATGAACAGATCTTGGGGCTGAACTTCCATGGAACCTGCAGGAATTTCCAGGAAAGGGGAAAGAGAAACCCCTCTTTTCAAAGTAACCACAGTTTGTTCTCAAACTAAGCCCGGTTAACCATCCTTTACCCTAGTTACCTTCAATTTTGCATAAAATTTGGTGACGTCCAACCATTTAAGCCTTTACCCGCCATCTCTGACCTTGGATATCTCCAGATATAGTCATTGCTAACTGTAGTTGTCCTGCAGCACTCCACTAGTCACTGTCTTGTACCATTTTTATCTGAAATTGGTTTTGAAATAGGAAAATAGGAGTGAAAATGGAAGAAAATAATGGATCAAAGACTGAAGCTCTGATACCACTTGTCAGAGAGAGAACTAGGGAGAGAGAAAGAGGAGAGAGAAAGACTGCAGAGGAGAGAGAAAGACTACAAGAAGAGAGAGAAATAGAGTGACGAGGAGAGAGAAAGACTAGAATTGGAGAGAAAAAGACAGGAAAGATGAAGAAGCCATGGAAGCTTGGAGCCAGAAGGGAGAGAAAGATTGTAAATGTATTGATATGTCAAAAAGATGTGTAAAATTACAACTTCTCTCCTTATATACCAGTGTCAATGTGACATGGCATATTAATAGCATTCTAAGTATTCCCAGCTTCTTACAGTAACCATCTTTAAGAAAAAAGCCATAAGTTTTTCTCTTAATTCTCTTGAACTCTTCATTAGACAAATCTTGCTTCTTTATCATAGTACTAAAAAATTGGCCAATTTTTAGCCAATCATCTGCATAATATTCTTCTTTAAAGTATGAACAAACCATAACAAAATATTGAGCATGCTGTCTACTAGCTGCCCACTGTCCTTCTTTGGTTGTTTTATCCTTCCTTGTTGATGTAAAATTTGTTTTAGCAGCTGAACATGTTGTACTTGCTGTAATTATTGTAGCTGCATTTTTGACTACTGAATCATCATTAGATTCAGTTGTACTTGCTGTTTTCAGATTTGTACTTGCATTTACAACATCATTTATAGACTTTGATTCTTCTTCATCCATCATTTCTTCTTCATCCTTATATCTGGCACGCGAAAGCATATCAGCAATTGGATTATCTCTTCCTGCAATATGTTTCAAATCAAGATTTAAGGATTTAATATAGGCTATCCATCTTAGCATGGCTATGCCGAGAGTGGAACAGTTGGCAATCATGCCCAAGAGTGGAAGGCAATCTGTTTCAATTATTACGTGTGCACCCATGAAGTACTCCCTGTCACATTTCAATGCAGTTACTACTTCCCAAAGTTCTCTTTTGATTTGAGCATACCTTCTTTGTCGTTCATTAAGAGTCTTCGCTCTAAAGCGGATTGCATATCTGTTGCCTTCAAGGTCGTCTTGACCAACTGCCCATCCTATTCCAATAGGATTTGTGTCCACTGTAAGTATAATAGGCTATCCATTAGAGTAATTAGCCCTCTTTAAAGTGGGGGCTAAAATCAGCAATTTT
This sequence comes from Lygodium microphyllum, assembly GCF_053477565.2. Taxonomy (NCBI): domain Eukaryota; kingdom Viridiplantae; phylum Streptophyta; class Polypodiopsida; order Schizaeales; family Lygodiaceae; genus Lygodium; species Lygodium microphyllum. The sequence continues at coordinate 106,423,640 of NC_141152.1, read as the reverse complement.
TTCAGTTTCCGAATAGCTTGAGTATGTTCTTTTTCCCATATAAACCTTTGGTCTTTTCTTACCAGTTGATAAAGATTTTTCAGCAACATGAGCAAAATGTGGTATCCAAAAAAGGTAGAAGACACATGCACCAATAAATCTTCTCACCTCTGAAATATTTGTACATATTTCCTACATTTTGCTGATAGCATCAATCTTGGATAGAGAAGGCTTTCGGCCATATGGACCACACATATGCGCGACCACAAGAACTTCTTCAACTCCAAAAAGAGATTTAGCACTTGAAAGAGTAACATGGACTTCTTCTAATTTAGACAAGATTTGAGCACAATCATTAATATGATCGGAAACAAACTTGCGACATCCAATTTCATTGAGTTCTTCATTTTTCTCATGAACTTCACATCCTTTGATTGGTACATCATCAAGGAATGGAAGAGTTAATTGGGAAATATCATCTCTTAATAATTTATGCATAGCGTTCATCATGTGAGCTACTGAATTCGTAGCCCCTTGAGGTAGAGTACACATGCGGACTAAGCCAAGAGGCGTCTTCATTGTGGTAATGTCTCAGCTTTCCAAAGCAAGCTGAAATTGGTCATAGCCTGAATATAAATCTCCCATGGAATAGATTGCTCTACATGCAAAAGCTTCAGCAAATTCATCAAAAATTGGCCCTGATTCAACATTTCTAATAGTGATTTTATTGACAGGCTGTAAATCTTGAATGAATCGCAAAGATCCATTCTTCTTAGACACGGTAAACCATCGGTTGGAATATGGAGCTGAAGATAGCTCCAATATATGCATTTTTATCTTTTCATTTAGAAGTTCCAATAACTTAGGCAAACGAGCCCTTGGTACCGGAATCGGTTTAAAATTCCAAGGAATGTGTGGGACCGTAAAAATCACCATTGGTGCCACAATGCTTGGATCCACACAGCCAATTTCATGTGGCTAAAATGAAAAAGCTTTGCCATGATTTTTTAACATCTGCATGAAGATTTGCTTTTCAGCTGGCAAGAGGAAAGAGTCTTCACCATTTTCAGCTTTTGTAGACTTTCTACTGTAAATTGGTGACCAATATCTCTAGGATCACGAAGGCTTGGCTGTTTGGATACCCTTTCTGCCAGTCCTTTGCTTTCAGGTGGTAGAGGAGTAGCCACCGGCTTGAACTTTTTATCAACTGTTTTATACTTTGTTTCTACTCTTACTTCATCCCTGTTTGGCTGTCCAAAGGCTTCATAATCTGCAAATTCTTGAATTATGTCATACATATCCAATGTACATACCTGTATGGACTGATTTTCAGCTTGACTTTCACCATGAACGGCTATATAAATTTCAGCCATTGTATCATTACAATTCAGCCCATAAAATAGCCCTGAAATTTCTTCATCTTTAGGTAAAACATCAATTTGCTTAAGCTCTTGTTCCATATGACACAAATACTTTCTTTCAGCCCTATTCATGGCTGAAAATTGTTTATAACAGCCCACACTGTTGGTTGTAAAAACTTGCAAGTTAGTTTTTGGCCTTGCCTCCTTTATATGTGGAGGCAATTTTTTATGACATGATGCACTGCCATAGCCTCCAGTTATAGCAGCGCTACCCGAAAACCCTTAATTCTCGGGCATTAGGAGGAACAGGATGATCTCTCAACCGATCCCTATTCTGGTGATGATTTACACATATAGTCAAGAATTGGACAGCTTTGTTATTATCCTTACTTCTTATTTGAGCATATGATGAACCATCATCAAGGGCCTTTGTCTCTAAACGAGACTTAGAAATAAACGGTTGTCAAAGAATGATAGGATAGCTACAGGAATCTTGAATAAAGAAATGAAATTCATCTTTTACATTACCAATAGTAACTTGTACATAAGGGCATGTTGCATAAAGATCGCTAGAAGAGTTATTGGCTGCCTTCATGCGGCATCCTGGGTCCACATCAATGGGCCATCTGCCATTCCTGTAGAGTCTTCTTGACATGACATTAATCTCCGAGCCATGGTCTATAAGGGCAATGCATGGAGTTTCTTTTTCTCCGATCTTAATAACGATTTCAGTAGTCGCCCTTGCCCAATAGGTACGGAGTAGTGACTACCAGGAATAAAGTGAGCATCACTTTCTTCTTGCATGTTGTAAAGATGAGCTTCTTTCTTAGGCATGGGCTGCAATTTAGATTGAGAAGTTTCTACCATAATAGCTTCTTCAGTTTCTGCTTCATAGATGTCTTCATCTTTGGCTTCTATGGGTGCAATCAATTCTTTGATTGCCTCCAATCGAATCCCTTGAGTTTTCAGCTTCTTTTCATCCTGCAAATACACATGAAGTGCTTGCAAAAAAGCATGCACAGATTCTTCAGTTTTCTCACCAACATATTGTCTTTTTTGTTTAATCACATCAATTATTACATCATGAAATCCTCGTTTTGCAATTCCGAGAGTTTCACGTAATGTAAATTCAATTCTACTTCCAAGAATCCTTTCTTCTACGATCCGTTTAAGATCCGTTGCGGTCTCTATGCCTGACTGCAACTTGTAAACTGGGATGTTTGCTTTTTTTTTTCCTTCTGTCTTCTTTGCTTGAGGGGCATCTCCCATATCAAGCTCTAGCGGTGATGGAGTTTCAGTAGCCTTCTACTGGTCCGGTTTACTTCTTATCACGCGTTTAGTTGGCCCTAAAGAAGAAGGACTGGCAACATCTTCATCTCTTTTTCTCTTTTATTCTATCATGGCTTCATGATTATTAATTTCAGCTAACCGGGCAAAAGCTGAAAATGAATCAACAGGCTCGGTCCAACCGGTTCTTCCTCGGATGCATTGACTAGCAGTGGTTAAATCATCTTTGGTTGCCTTGCCTTGCTGCATGCGATCCAAGGCCTATATCCACACTTTAGATTTTGCATTAGTTTTATATGCTTTAACAATTTCATTAGTTGGCTCAATTTGCAGTCCATAGGTTGCTGCATCAACAGCTACATAGGCTATTCTTGTTGCCAAATCCTCCAATCTTTTCTTCATGCCACCGTTGTCGAAGTTTGGCTCAAGAGGAAGCCCAGTTTGAGTTGCATGAATTTTACCATCCTTCCAAAAGACTAATTTTTGTGCTTTAGCTTCACGGAATGCACCGCACTCCCTCTTGTCATGCTGCAGGCTATCATACCAGATACAACGTCTTTTGAAGCCTTCTCTTACAGGCCTTTGGACAGTTGAGCGTCCCCTTTTTTCCACTTTCACATCAAGCTTTTCCACTTTGGAATTAATCTTTGTTAGATTAAGATGGAGATCCCGCATAATTTTAATTAACTCGTCCATGACATCGTTCTTCGGAGATGGAACAACAGAATTTCTTGGTTGCTCGGCCATAAAGACAGGAGGTCAAGAAACAGGAACAGGCTCCTTCATGGATTCAGTTGTTGCGGGGGTTGATCCCCATCTTAGGCGCAACCGCTCTCTTCGAGCAATCATATTAACTGCTTCAGTGACATCACTCCAAGAAATCTTCAATCTCGTCTCAGAGTCAGGATCTTCAAGTCGATCAGCTAGCTTCTTTTGAAGGAAAGGATCTACAGCCTGTAGAAATAATTCAATCTTCTGGCTTTCCATACCTTGTTGATCGTCAGGATCTAGTTGAGCAAATTTGCTTTCAAATTCTCGGGTGGTGGTTAGACCCTTATTGGGCCTTTCGACCCATTCAGTGAAAACTTTCTTTTTCATAAGGCCAGAATCTTCAAGAAAAAATTCTTCTCGAAGAGCCTTCTTGAACACGGACCATCCCGCGTCTTTTTGGAAAAGACCATGAATTCGGTCTTGGAGACCATGCACAGCCAGACGGGCAAAATAATGGCTCCAGGCATGTTGAGAAACTCCAAAGAAGACCATCTTGTCAGTATAGAGGCAAATAAAAGAGGACATATTTTGCCCATTGAATTGCTTGAGCTCTTGCCTAGCTCCAACTGCTTCCAAAGCTTTAATAGCAACAGCATCAATCCACTCTTCTTCTTGTCTCCGTTGTTGTTGCAATTGCAACTACTGCTGAAATTGCAATTGTTGTTGTTGGCTTTCTTGCATCAGACAAACCAACTGTTGCAAGGCATCTCCTCCCGAACTTGATGACTCTCCCATTGGACTTCTTCTTCCGCAGCGGACCTTGACGTCGAGTTCACCACTGTCGTCGTGTTAAGGGATGAAGGTCTACCACCGAGGCTTAGTGCAGAAGAGGAGTATGGGATTCAAAGTTCAGGAAAGGGAAAAAGATTGGGGTTTAACAAGATCCGGGTTTTAGAAATGTTTTAGATGTGGAAGAAGAATTCAAGCTTTTTTTTCTATGTATTTAGCATACATGAATGGAATAAATAACTCTATCTTGATTACATCAAGTGCCTTTGGATACATAATCCATAACATAAAGGATATACTCAGATTCTTAATCCGAATATGAATATCAAATGCAAGCTCTAATGGTTTTTATTTCAAGTACATAGATGGATTTCAACTCTAGGGAATAAGTATTATGTTGGTAGGCTTCAAATACATTCAAGATTTGGGCCAATGGTACATGAAATGCATTGAAGAAGCATAATCTTTACTTCAGCCCTGTTTTAAAACAGAAAATTCCAGCCCATAATCAAGCTCAAAAAGAGTGCATAAACTCACGAATAAGCTCCTCTAATCATTAATGAGTAAAGTCCTGATGAAAAGAGGTCATTTTTTTCTATTACAACCACATAAATCTCTTGTTTGCCCATAAAAATGGACAAGAACAGTGGGCTGCCCTGTTTATGATGGTTATTTTAGCCCATAACAGCCCATACACCTTCAAAATCCTCACCCTTTGCTTGCCCCAAAGTCACTCAAGTACTTGGGTACAAGTCGGGCTTCATTGGACCATGAATAAGGTAGACAAAATGAGAGAAGACGTGCATAAGAGCAGGCTGAATGCTTTTCTCTCAGATTTCTCCCTTTTATAGACTGTCATACCATGCATTTTCGTCAGACCAAATGGACGGATAAGTGGAGCTCTCACCTTGTTTGCATCTTCATCTGCAGCTCCTGTTAATCTCCAGTTTGCATGCTTCAAAGCATGCACATGGCTTCAGCTGTCTCCAGTTGCAGTCAGGCTGTGCAGGGTCGCATTTTGCGCCGAAAAATGCGGGCTGCATCCTGCTCAGGCCCATGTCACTTTTTGACCTACTCAGGTCACTTGCTGGTCACATTAGTCCATTACTTCAGGTCCCCCGTGAACCTAGTGGACTTTTGGCATTTTTCTTGAGTTCTAACCATATTTTTGCACTTGAATCAATGTGATTTATCCTGCAGACTGTGAATTACTTCCAACTGACCAAGTTGTAGGTTCCCATAGACTTATTTTTCATCAATACACATGGTACAACTGAAAATTATATGCTAAATACAAAAGAACTTATGTAACTAAGTTGGTTATTGGGTAACAATGACTGAACTTTGTATGCAAATTCCTCATATAACTCCCAGTGAAGTTCTTCTGTGTTCATAAGAATCCCATGATTTATATTATGAACAATAAACTCTTTGACAGCGCCGACTGAGGAACGAAGTGTGTGTGGCTCGTGGCAGGCTCTGCACCTACATGCTTGGGGACGTTGGCACACTGGGCTTTTCATCAGACCTATTTTGAAACACGAACTAAGGAGTCTAACATGTACGCAAGTTGGCGGGTGGCAAACCCACGGAGGCGCAAGGAACCTGAGAGGTGGGATCCACTTCACAGGGTAGATGCATCAAGGGTGAAACACCCTCGACCTATTCTCAAACTTTAATTAAGTAAGCGATCGGGGTTGCTTTGTTGAACCCTGGCGGGAATGCGAGCTCCAAATGGGCCATTTTTGGTAAGCAGAACTAGCAATGCATGATGAACTGAAAGTCAGGTTATGGTGCCGAATTGTGCGCTAACCTAGATCCCACAAAGGGTGTTGATTGATTAAGACAGCAGGATGGTGGTCATGGAAGTCAAAATCTGCTAAGGAGTGTGTAACAACTCACTTGCCGAATCAACTAGTCCCGAAAATGGATGGTGTTGAAGTACGTCACCTATACTCAGCCATCGGGGCGAGTGCAAGGCCTCGATGAGTAGGAGGGCGTGGGGGTCGTGGTGCAGCTCTGGGTGTGAGCTCGAGTAGAATAGCCCCTATTGCATATCTTGGTGGTAGTAGCAAATATTCAAATGAGAACTTTGAAGACCGAAGTCGAGAAAGGTTCCTTGTGAACAACAATTGGACATGGGTTAGTCAATCCTAAGAGATGGGGCAGTCCTATGTCAAGGGCGCAATGCGCACTACTCATCAAAAGGGAATCGAGTTAATATTCTTGAATCGAGACGTGTCAGTGGACGGCAACATGATCGAATCTGGAGATGTCGGTGGGGGCCCCAGAAAGAGTTCTCTTTTCTTTTTAACAGCCTGCCCACCCTGAAATCGGATCGCCCGGAGATAGGGTCTAGTGGCTGGTAAAGCACCGCATGTCTCGCGGTGTTTGGTGCGCCCTCGGCGGCCCATGAAAATCTATAGGAGTGAATGCCGATCATTCTTGGTCGTACTCGTAACCGCATTAGGTCTCCAAGGTGAACATCCTCTTGTCGATAGAACAATGTAGGTAAGGGAAGTCGGCAAAACAGATCTGTAACTTCAGGAAAAGGATTGGCTCTAGGGGTTTGATTCTTGACCTCGGAGGCTATCGAGGATTTGCCCGAGTTGCCCCAGTGGTGAGGGCAGACCTTTGCGTGTCGATCGGGTGACGGTGGCAGAACGTTGTCCCTCGCAGGGCCGCTCTCTCTAGGCGGTAAACAGTTGTCTCAGAACTGGAACGGACAAGAGGAATCCCGACTATTTAATTAAAACAAAGCATTGCGATGGTCCTTGCGGATGTTGACACAATGTGATTTCTGCCCAGTGCTCTGAATGTCAAAGTAAAGAAATTCAACCAAGCGTGGGTAAACTGCAGGAGTAACTATGACTCTCTTAAGGTAGCCAAATGCCTCTCTTAAGGTAGCCAAATGCCTCGTCATTTAATTAGTGACGCATATGAATGGATTAACGAGATTCCGACTGTCCTTATCTACTATCTAACAAAACCACAGCCAAGGGAACGGGCTTGGAAGAATCAGCGAGGAAAGAAGACCATGTCGACTTTGTGAAATGACTTGAGAGATATAGAATGAGTGGGAGCCTTTGGCACAAGTGAAATACCACTACTTTTAATGTTATTTTACTTACTCCGTGAGGTGGAGGCAGGACTTAGCCCCTGCTTCTGGTCTTAAGGTGTGCTCACGCGTCGATCCACGCGGAAGACATTGTTAGGTGGGGATTTTGGCTGGGGTGGCACATTTGTTAAAAGATAACGTAGGGTTCCTAAGATGAGCTCAATGAGAACAGAAATCTCGTGTGGAACAAAAGGGTAAAAGCTCATTTGATTTTGATTTTCAGTATGAATACAAACTGTGAAAGCATGGCCTATCGATCCTTTAGTGTTTCAGAATTTGAAGCTAGAGGTGTTAGAAAAGTTACCACAGGGATAACTGGCTTGTGGTAGCCAAGCGTTCATAGCGACGTTGCTTTTTTGATCCTTTGGTGTTGGCTCTTTCTATTATTGTGAAGCAGAATTTGCCAAGTGTTGGATTGTTCACCCATCAATAGGGAATGTGAGCTAGGTTTAGACTGTCGTGAGACAGGCTAGTTTACCCTACTGATGAGCGGTGCCGCAATAGTAATTCAACTTAGTACAAGAGGAACCGTTGATTCACATAATTGGTCATTGCGCTTGGTTGAAAAGCCAGTGGCACAAGGCTACCATGTGTAGGATTATGACTGAATGCCTCTAAGTCAGAATCCATGCTAGATGTGGCGCTCTCTACCTCCCCGGTTGTTACCCGATTGATAGTAGGGGCGCTTGTGCGTCCTTGAGAGCATGTGTCGAGAGTCTCCCTCGAGGTGTCGGAAGTGGTCGCCTCGAGAACTCTGAATGGAAATTCCAAACAATTGGCTCTTTGTAGTCGGTGTTTTGAGTCTTTCTTGGGTGAGCTTACCATTGAACACTGTTTAGAGTGTTGCAACATGTGGTTGTGGAGCAAGATGTGATCGAAGAAGCTTATCATGGAATAGCTAGAGGTCACTTTGCAGCGGATGTTATTATGAGGAAAATTTAGCTAGTAGGATTATGGTGGCATGCATGTAAGTCTCTATTATAAGCGGAAGTATGATGTATCAAGAAGTGTGCAGCACTCATTATTCCCTGTGGTTAGAAGGATTGATGTGGCAAACATGCATTGGCTAAACACCTCAACATCCATGCATCAAGTCTTCTCAAAAGCAAGTTTCTCATCGTCTTTCTCTTCGGTATGTTTTCTATTCTTATCATCACTACTTTGAGCTCTCGACACGCTGTGTCTATCTTATCTTCTCTGCCATTGGTAGCCATGCTCACCTCCATCCTTTGCCTTGACAAGGTTACCCAGTGCTACTAAATCGTAATGAGGTTGTCAGGTCGTGGGATCACTAGCTGTGCATTGACACCTTCCTTGTGTTGCCATGGGAGAGCACCCCAGTCTACCTTGAGGCTAAGTCTATTCTTCAACAATTACACCATAGCCCTCATGTTGAAGTGGGTGGCACATCTACAATCTCACCTCCCAAAGTGTGCAAGAGTAGCTACACCTCCCCATGGATGTTGTAGTAGAGGCCCTCTCTCTCTACTTTGTACTTGCGACATGGAAGCTATCTTTGGCCTTACCATGGAAAATGAGTATTGCATAAGTGGTATAATGAACAACCACAAGCCCAAACAAGAGGTACTAAAGTTTTTTAAAGAAGCATTTTATTTGCAGGCCAAGGTATTTAGCATCTCTTGAAGGGTAGTCCCCATGTTCTTCCCGCCTGATGCTCCAAGCCATAGCTTGGGCATGAGTTTTTCTTGAATGCATGCATGTGGAGAGTAAGTCTGTGGCCACCTACCCCTCAGTTGTGAAGTTCTTGAGGGTCATGTGTGGCCAACATTTCACATTTCTCTTTCTCCCTCCTATCATAGTGGGTATTGTCCCCCTCCTACCATGATGCTATCAACCCTTTCGCTTGTTTCTCATAAGCTACTGCTTGGGCTCAGCTAGATGCACAACCCATGTAGTACATGAGGAGGTGGATATCACTTTTGTTGAACATCCCAAGAAGGACACTAGCAAGCTCAAGCGTATGGTCCTAGAAGCCACCCAAGCCACCCCTTAGTCCACCTTTGTAGCAGAACCTTCTAGCTTCAACTAGAGCAAGCTTGACTTCAAGTCTCAATGTGCTATGTTGGTACATGCTTTTTGTGGCCAGAATCGTAGTAGAGAGGAAACGCCACAGACTGCTAGTGGGTCTATGACTGTTATTAGGACAACCATCCAAATTGTCCCAAGCCCTAATCAAACCACATACCCTACCCCTACCACTGAAGCTATCATCCCAACCAAATTTTACTCACAGACATTGCCCAATGCTATCAACTATGCTGCAACAGGAATTTGGCGATACCAGTAGGTTCAACAATAGGCTCTCATGCTCTAGACAGAAATGGATTAGTTGTGGCAAGAGAATGTAGGTCTCAAAGACCCAAGTTCAGCAGGAATATAGTTGGAACTCCAAGAGCAATGGCAATGCCTTCTCATGTGCCACGAGGCTCACTTGGACTTTATGGACTCGTGGCACATAAATTCCACTTTCTGGTCCAACAGGAAGAGAAGTCCATATTCCTACTTGGATAGGTGGTGGCGGCGGCCATTGTAGAGGTGAACCACCATGACCAATGGACGGATCCCTCTGCTGAGCCTCCGCATTCTTCATTCACTTTTCGAATGGGACTATTGCGTCTGCCCTTTGCTTTGTTGTGCTTACATGGTGGCATGTTGCATAAGATGGGAAGTGCATTGCATGGATGATTTTGCACAGAACATTACCTGTGGGAAAAAGAAGTGATTGTGTTTGTGAAAGGTGCATACAAGTTTACTTGATGCATTGAGGAAGTTTGATTGAATTGATCAAAATCCTAATATGCCAAATTCACAATAAGATAAAAGAAGAGTGTGCTAGACCTCCCCCAAGGCTAGATCTGGATCCCTTTACCAAGAGGGATTGATTTTGCTAGCTCAGAGAGTTCAGATTGACCCCGATGGATGGCAAGAGGTCACTCCATAGGGGGATTCTGGGGCAAGAGGAGTTGAGGGTGCAGGGGGGCTCTGACCAGTAAACTCTAAGACTCCTAGGAATCAACCAAACCCTTGCTTGACTGAGGATGGGGACTTTCTAAGGGCCACGATACTAGTTAGGGGTGAAAATCTTGGTAAAATAAAGTCATTCGAGTCGTTCTTCTATATGGGTGGAAGTTGAACACTTGTATAAGATTCTCTATTACATAATGAATATATTTTTTCAAAGGACTGTTTTCATTGTTTGCATGTTGTGACTTAAGTTATATGAATGAATATTGTGATTAAAAGAAATTAATGAAGAAAGCTAATTTTATGTGTACAACTAAAATGTGTTAGGTAAGTAGATAACTAAAACTACCCAATCGAGAAAAGCAGGAGGGTGTGCTTTGATGATGAATCTACCCTAAGACACAATGGTCTCGGTAAGCTGAGAGCTTCTTTACAAATTCGATGTGTTATAGTGTAGGAAATATTGACTCATAGAATCAATTAGAACCTTGACTCTGTGTATCATTTTAGGGAGATGAAGTGTGACTTTTCCTTATGGAAAAAGGGGCCGGCATACCCATGCTCCCTCTTGTTTCTCACTCTCCTTGAACCAAGTGCGATATGGCAAACTAGAACAAGCAGTTGCCAGAAAAGTGACACTAGTGAATTGGATAGGTGACCTTAGTTTACTTAGAACCCAAAATCAAAGTGGATTCTCATGGGAGTAGCCAAAACCTTCCATTGCAAATTGGAGTCGAGCGAGTCTGGGTAGCAAACCTCATGTTATTCCAAAGAGTACCAAGCGGTAATGCCTAAAAAATAATCTTGATGGACCAATAAATCGTACCACTAAGGATGTCTCAAAGTGGGCACATCACATTATTAAAGTTAGTCCAACTTTGATTGCCTTGACCAAAAGTTTTTCCATACTTTTTCCTTCATGCTATTCAATGTATTTCTTTTTCTTTTTTTCAAATTTTTGAGAATAATAAAGCCTTAATAACGTTCTCAAGCCCATTAATTCTTGTAATTCCAAAACACACTCTTTCCAAGGCCTTCCCTTGAGAATCTATGTAGAATCCCTTCTCATGACCTCTCTGCTTTTTTGAAGTTGAATCCAATATCATTGATACTTAAGAACTACACCATTGTGAATTGACACCATCCACAACCAACTATTATGTGACCATCTAGGAAAAAAAGATCCATAAATGTGAATTTTCATACATGTACATGCTATCATCTCATTGATATGGTAGTGTTTCCAACTTATTTAGGGAAAAAAGAGCTTACGTGAGAAATAGATGACAATGGCTATTTCCACATTGTCTTAGTTGGAGTACCAAGATCCATTGGATAGTAGTGTGATACCTATTGATGATGAGTATGATGCCTTGTATGGATGGATGACTCCCTTCATGATATTGACATGTAGGCCAATCACATTGTTTTGACACAAATGTTGTAGCCCTTCATCATACAATAAAAATTATTGATTGAAAATTGAGAGAAAGCACAAATTGTGCAAAAGAGAAATAGAGAGAAGAGTGAATAACAATAAGAATGGGTACAATCTCCCCCCATGGATGAGTGAGGACCTCCCTCATTAATAAATTTATGGATTTGTATTTCTTTAGCTTTTATGCTCAAAGATTATGAAAAGCATCCTTTTTGGGCTTCTTGCTTTCTTTATATGAACACCATGCTTTTGGTTGAAAATTTTCTAATTCCTTACTAACAAACCAAGTATAAGATTATAACAATAATTTTTATCCATTAGTCTTCAATGCAAAGGTTTAAACCATTAAAAAATGAATCTATGCATCTACCATACAAACCAGTCCATGCAATAGAAGTGCCGCCCAAAAAAAATAGCCATAATACAACTAGTGGTACACATGACACCTTGTGTAATAAGTCACTAACCATGCAGCATAAAGATGCATGAAAACACAAAAAAATAAATAAATAACATCTTATTCTCATTACCATAACATGTAATGGTTTATCGTTGAAATGTCCAGTTAATGCTCCCCCATCATTGACAATCAATATTCAAAGTTTGCCAACAAACTGAAAATTGCATTACATAGGCAAGGTGTTCTAATATGTGCAAGCTATTTCTATATTACTCTAGGTTTTGGTCTCAGGTGATCCAATGAGAAGCATTCAATTTTTTTGAAATGGTGATTTAGGCAATAGTTTTTATACATCATTGAGTTCAATTAGCTCCATAATAAAGCTTTGATATCAGTAGTACTCGTCAAAACTAGTAATGTTACCCTAGTCCAAGTCATTTGGTTTCTCATTTTTTGAGTTATGCTCAAATATTTTAGACCTAGCAACATGAGAATAGTTCATGGTTCACATTAATATTGACATAAAAATTATGTTGGTGTACCTTGTTCCACATTCCTAGGAGTAAAGGACTCATAAGTCTAGTGCCATAACTCATATAGTATGCATTGGCCTACATTGTTTGGTCTGAACGAACAATTAGTGTAACCCACTAAGCCAATCTCTTATTACTCATGCTTCTTCAAATTTAGTCTTCACCCTCTTCTATCTCATTATTTATATAATTTTAAGTGAGGAAAGCAAGAGCTCACAATGATGATCAGAACTAAGAGTATATGGGAGAAGGGATGAGATAATGTACAAGAATGATCTTCTTGCTTATTCAATTGCTTATATATACAATGGGTATCCTTGCTAAGTACAAGGAGCATCCATTGGCTCTTGATATAAGTATTCGGCTAGGGTTTAGGTTGCCCTAACCCTAATCCATGTTTGCATCCACACACAACCTTATATCACCCCCATTCATACCCCCCCCCCCCCCCCCCCCCCCAAAAAAAAAAAACCATGGTTGTGGCATTGGATTTACATGGCTAGAGTTCCCCGTGTTATTAGTACATGGCTATAGTTCCCCATCTTATTGGATGGTAGAATGCCTTTATAAAATAGGCTTACAATAATGATTTTGGAGGTGTGGATTTACAATATTTCTCTAGAGGAATCAAAAACTTGATAAAATCTAATTTAATTATTCTTAATAGAATTTAGACATTTACAAGTAATATGTCCAATCTCCTTGCATTTTTTTCACTTCATCTTATTAGGGCATATTTTTCAATAGTTACCCATGATGTTCCCTCTTTTATGACAGAAACAACATCTTGATGATTGGACTAACCAGGCCTCCTCTATGAATGCTTAAGGTGGTTGTTTCAAGTGTAAGATCTAGAACACTATTTTAGGTGGTTGCAATGCTTGTGTAATCCTTCTTCACTAATGCTACCAGAATGGACATGGCCTCTTCCTCACTCATTGGAGCTTGGACTAATGCTAAGTGGCTCATTTTTCCCTTCATGTGGGATATGAACTTGCCTAATGTCTCTCTTGCATATATTCCAAGTCAAGAACTCTATCTTTAGTGAGATCTTGGAATTTCTTCTTTGGCAACATATAACTTTTTGAGATCATCCCACTTAGCTTTAGCAGCAGGAAGTTCATCCACATTATGAATGAGATACTCATCAATATGCACCACCATGATGTATTGAGCTCTCTCATCATCCTCAACATCTTCTCTATTTGAGGTATTAAAAAACACAAATGCCTTTGATAAAAGGCATGCAACCTTTCTTTATCATTTTATATTTAATTATAACATGCCAACGATGAAAGTTTTCTCTATTAAACTATTGGATTCCGTATCGAAGCTTATCTTTTTCCATGCAAGAAGAAGGTCTTACATTTGCTCTTAGCTAAACATAGTATATGTTCCTCTTAAGTGAATGAACTTAGCATATGTAATATGTTATGGGGATCAAATAGGGATATAAAATTAGTATTTAGGAAATAATGATCTTTGATTTAAAGGACTAGCATTCTCACTTTACAAGGTTTGATTAAGATGATATAAAAATACACCCTTCATGCTTTAAAGTACCTTTTTGCAAGCTTATGCATTGTTTGAATAGAATGCAAGTGAAGTCACCCAATGATAAATTTTATAATGTGGTTAAAGAATTCAGCTAGGAGTTTTGTTGCTCTGAATAGGTTTCTACCTATAGGGTAAATTTATGCAAGTCCACCATTTTTTGACACCATTTTTAGTATGTGATGTTTTGAGCTATCAAGCCTTATGTTGGGAAATAGGTCTCTAGTTAAATGCCTATGGAGAATCAACTCCTCTCTCAAGATGGGTAGTGGGTCAAATGTGCCTATGGATTGGATTTTGGTTCTGATACCATGACAAGTTAAGAGAATAAGCTATAGTTAAATATGCATTATTTGACTTAGTAGACCACTTTTCTTTATGTTGCATCTTAACTATGTGTTGTGTATATTGTATTGTGTGAGAAAAAAAGAAGAAAAGCTAGCAAGAAAATGTTTTGGTCTCCATATCTCTTCTTGTATTCTTGAGTGAGCTTTCTCTTGTGTCCATTCTATGTGTTCGGTGCAGTAGCTTAAGTAAGTCCCCTCGCCACATGATTTGTGACATGGTATCATAGTAGCACTACTAAGAGAGGCTAGTTTTCAAGGTTGAAGTGAAGGAGAAGTAGAAAGGATTCAAGCAAGCAAAAATTTGGTAAGTAGCTCTCTCTCCCATTCTCTCTTTCCCTTGGATAGTGCATATGGAGGTGTCGACAATAGAGCAGAGCAAAAATCTCAGATTATGGTGAGATTTGGTTAATAACTAGAACTATATATATTATGAAGATATTTCCTTTAAGGCCTTTCCACTATGTTATTAGCCATTTTGAGGGCATTTCAGGCCCTGTTTTAGCTCTATGTAGTTAATAATAACAATGCCATGGCATACAACAGTTTTGGCAATGTCGGTAGTTTCTAGATGCACCAAGTTATAGATTTTGAATCTATAATTTTTGAGATGTTTGTCAAAAATAAAACACAAGGTTGATTTTCAAACATTAGATCATATGTATTATTGAGCATTCAATGAAAAAGATTGCCTAGTTTATTTTTGTGCATATCTTATGAAGAGTTGTAAAATTTTTACTTGCTATTTGATACTCAATTGTGTCATTATGACTGAGAAAAATGGAAATCCAATTATTGATAAGTTGGATAAGAACAACTATCCATCATGGAAGTTTCATGTGATAAGCTTCATTATTGAAAAATTCCTCTATGAGTTTGTTTCAGGTGAAGAAAAGAAACTAGAGCTAAGTAGACTTGTGACTGGAGTGGAAAGAATAGAATGCAAGAGACAAAAAGGTAATATATTGGTTATTCACAGTGATTGATAACATTATGCTAGGGGTTATTAGAAATGCAGAAAGTTCACATGCAACTTGAACAACCTTCAAGTAAGTGTTTCAGCAAATATTAAGCCACAGAAGATTCAACTCAAGCAAGAGTTGAATACTTTGAAGAAAGGAAAGATGTTTCTTATTTAGTTGGTTGAAGGTTCAATTGTGTATCATTGCTGAAGGACAAGAAGCATTCCTTATGCTCTTTATATATGGCTCATGCTAGGGTTTAGGTTGCCCTAACCCTAAGTCCTATTTACACTCGTACTACACGTGTAATGCATGTACATACAAATTTCCTTGATAAGAAATAAAGAGATACTCAATAAAGAAATCCATACCAAAGGACACATGCATGATAACATACATGAAAAATCAAATTTTTGAAGCAAGAAGAGATTGCAAGTAGCAACAACTAGCATATATTCCTTGACAACTAGCTTATAGCCTTTAGGAAGTGTAATGGCATCCTTCTTAGGGATCCTTGTTAGGGAATGGCATCCTTGCTAGGCAATGGGCTTCTATAGTATTGAAAGGTGATATAGAGCCACAGAAAGGTAGAAAGTCCCAACATCTTCTATAATTTTATGTGACAAGTGCACAAAATCCTTGTTACACCTATATTTGATACTCCAAGAATTTCAATTTACTTTCATTTCACTTTTTTCATAAAGGGCTCTATCATTTGCTATAGCAAGGTAAGTTTTTAATTCCATATATATTGTTGCATGGTGGAAAGAATAAAAATTCTCTAAAGATATGATGTAACCATCCTACACTAATGAATGTTCTTTTAGATGTGCCACTATGTTAAAGATGACGAGTGCATGAGATTCTCATTACTCTATAGTCAATCCTAAATTAAGCATCAAAATATATTCGCATTCACTTTCTTCATGCGTGATTGGCCATTTGATTCTAGCATTACATAACTTTGGTTTTGGTGGAATCTAGCACACTTCAAGCACTCAAAACCCTTGAATCAAATATTGTACAAGAAGTAAGATGTCTAATGGAAGAGTGATGGATCTCCTCCTATGTCTAAGCTCTCTCACTCTCGGCATGTTTGACTTCTATATAGACGTTGTACACATTGTCCAATCCTTTAGAAACTATATTTTTATTTTATCTATTCACATATTTTAACATTTAACTATGCATAAAAATCTTTATAAACTCTTTTGCAGGTCATGACCAATTTTCTACAACACTTTTATATGACTGTTTTGTTCATATGCATGCATGAGCACAAATGTCTATATACATAAATCTCTTCAAATTATCAATATCATCTCATAATTAACAAATTTATAAATTGACAAACCTACCAACCCTAACACCCAACCTACATGGAAGCCATACACTATTTCCAAACCTCTTTTTCTTTTTCTTAAATTATAATATCCTCTCTTGTCAAGGGTAGGGAGCCTCCCCCCCGCACACACACAGGCACATACTCTCTCTCTCTCTCTCTCTCTCATGTGAAGTGTGCATTCAATGTTTAAGGCTAAGCCAAGTTTCTCTCTCTACCCTCTGCACATAGTTTCCTTAAAGGGAAGCACCTTTTTCCCTACATTGCTCTCCCTCTCTCTATGTATAGGTTCCCCTCCTCTCTCTCTCTCTCTCTCTCTCTCTCTCTCTCTCTCTCTCTCTCTCTCTCTCTCTCTCTCTCTCTCTCTCTCTCTCTCTCTCTCTCTCTCTCTCTCTCTCTCTCTCTCTCGTGTGTGTGTGTATGTGTGTGCGCGCGCACACACATGTGTGCCATACCTTCTTCCTCTCAACCTCTCATGTCATCCCCATAGCAACTCTAGTTAGTTGAAGGATCTTAGTCCAATAAAGCCCATTAGTTTAAGGCATGAAACCATGGGCTACAAAACCTTGAGAGAGTCCTTGAAGTAATCATCATGGTTCATGTTGATGGTCTGCATTGCGTCTCCCTCATTGAAGATGATGGCATCATGTTGTCTCCCACGCTTGACTTCTCCCAGATTCAATAGTCAAGGCAACTAGATTTGCTAAATCTCCACTTGTCAATGGCCGGCACTTCCATTTCTTTTTTCTAAGCTTGGTAGATATGGCATATTATAACGAACAGTAAGAGTAAAGTCACTATTTTTGCTACTTAGTATTAGAACATAGAGAGGTGCAATTCTTGAAGGTTATAAGTTGACAAGGTGTGAGTATAATGTTACAAGTTGACAATGCTAGAAGAATGAAAGCTGATAAAATGGGTGATGGCCCTCTTATCTAGGTCCTATGTGTAGGGAAAGAAGAATGAGGCAATGTGCATTTGCATTTAAAAAGCGCCTTTCCTCTTTTGCACTTGCCTTGAATTTTTAAGGTTGTCCTTGAAATTTTTGCCTATTTTTTTTAAATTTTTCTTTTTTCTTTATTTGCATTGGGGTTAACATTACCCCCTCCTAGCCGAGTGGTACTCCAATGGTACTTGTTAGCACTGATTTGATGATGGCTCCAGTGGGTGAATGGTGGCCATGACGATCAATGATGGGGCTTCCTCGTGGTTGGACATGGAGAAGAACCATTTTAAAATGGATTTGGGGTTGTGGAGGTGGAGAGTAGATTGAGTGGGCGATGGGAGTCATCCAACCAAGGCCACCAGAAGCATCTAACTTGAGAACCTCTATGTGTAGTGTCTGCAACATTCTGATGTTACATGAGAAGGCCTTTGTTCCTTTCCTTTTGTCTTCGCATGGGTATTTTCTTCATTTTATCTTTTCTTTTTCTTTTCCTTTTCTTCTTCTTTCCTTCAAAAAAAAAAATGTTTTAGATTCATTGGGAGGGAGTACACTAGGCCTCATCGTGATGCTCTTTAGTGGTTACATTTTGAGGGGGCCTAAGAGATTTTCTAAGGAAAGCATGGCTTTGCATGTAGCCCTTTTGGTTGATTTGTACATTAAGAGGGGTAGTCGAGAGGAAAGGATGATTACATTTTGAGAACCTGTTGTCACTCATATCTTCCAAAAGGCTCCTGCAAAAAGCTAGCAAGAGAGTGGCCCTTAACATTAGGTGGGTCATTGCAAAATTGTATAGCCTTACATTGATATCAAAATATAGGGGTGCCAAGCACTCATCTTGGACTAATGGTTTTTATTTTAGTAGAAGTAGAGGCAGAGTAAATATAAGTGGTAAGGAAAACAAAGTCGAGGCATATTGTGAGCTCATCCAAGAAGTGAGTGATGGAGGGTCAGAGGTCTTGTGTCCCTAAGGTCATGCATTCTTCAGGAGTGGCAACATTAACATTGTAAATCAAGGGGAAGTCGTATCTACCATGCTTCTTTTTCTCATCTCTTCCATGACCTTATCTTCCCAAAAAGGTGAAGAAGAAGAAGATCCAACCACTGTAGAAAGGATGATCGAGGCAAAAGGAAACTCAAAGAGTGGGCTGATTTCATGAGAAGAAAGTGTAATGCTAGATCAAAAGACGTGCCGATGTCCAAATGCCCAAATCGAGAAACAAATACCTATCAACTAGGCATGGGAAATGAACCATTGGAGCAATGGGAGAATGGGTGTAGGCCATTTGAATTCAATTTCTCCTACCCTTCTACCGAGAATTGAGTGCTTCCTTGACAAGTGGTTGAAAGAGACATCCAACTCTCAAAGAGGCTAAGAAAGCAGTGGCTAGATGAGAGGGTTACACATCCCACATTGTGGAGAAGAGAGCTTGCAAAGCTTTCATTGATGGAGATGGGGGAGGGCTCTATTCACCAGGATGTGCCTTGGTACCATTAGGTTGCTCAAAATCAGTCCCTTTGTCCCTTGGTTGTGGTTCTGCCTCGGGGTTGCTATGGTTGGCTGCTCTGAGTACCCATGCTCTCCAGTTTCAAGCTACTCTAACTCCTCTATTGAGAGCCCCACTTACATTAAAAGTTCCCTCCATTGTGTCAAGATTAGGCTAGAGTTGTCTCTTAGAGCTCATATTTATGACCCTCCTTGAGATCTCTAGCTTCCTTTTTAGTCCTTCCATAGAGTCATCACCTCCGACCTGAGTTACGTGAAGCATTGTGTTTAGAAAGGCCTATTGCTGGACTTCTAGTCCTGCCACCACTGCTTGGCCACCTTTGCCTCCACCATAATTCTCTCGCTTTCTAGGCAAGGCATTCAGGCTAGGTTCCTCACTCTTCCAAGGTAGCCTCGACTTTCTCCTTTGTCTTTCTTTGACTCTAGCTCAGCTCTTGTGATAGCATTGTCACTACCTCCTCTTGTTCTTTCCAGATTGCCAACATCTCCTCCTTGTCTTGTTTGTGATGATTTAGCTCTTCTTTCAGTCGTTCCTTCTCGTGGAGGGTCCCAAGAAGTCAATTCTCCACCTTATCAACTTTTTAGTTAACACCTTGTCCTTCTGGGCCCTAATCTCTTACAGTTCCTTCTCTAATAATTCATTTTTCTCCTCTCATTTTGAAACTTTGCATGGGCTTGTGTCTTAACCCTCTTTAGCTCCTCACGTTGAGCTCCTGTCCTAGGTTCTTTAGTTGTTCAAATTGCTCCTCCATATCTTTTTGCCCTTGTATGACACATGAGAAGTCCATTTCTAGTCCCATTTCTCCCTCGACCTTTTCCATTTGTAGCTCCTTTGCACTTTTTCCTTCCTTCTCCATCTCCATTTTGTTCCTTGCTTCTAGTTCCTTAGGTAGGTAACTCACTTGCCTCTGGTAGATGTTTATCTGCTTTGTCTTCTCCACTGGGCACTAGGCAAAGATACTTCACCGAGTTTAGTAGGTATTATACCCATGCCACCACGTTGATTTGGTCCACTACCACTTTTGAGGTCTCATGTGTGGTGGATGGCATGGCAATTAGGGCTAGTGGTGGTGGGTTCATGGGGGCCTTTCCCTTTTCTGGTTCATCACCTGGGCTTCTCCTTGTAAGCTCTTTGAGGCGAGAGGATTGTTCTACCAACAATTGAAAGGCTAGGGCCATTTTCTCATCTTCTTCTCTTTTCAGCCTTTCCTCATTTTCTATTTGCTTTCTTCTTTGATTCTCTTCCACCTTTCTTACTTACTCCTCTTCCTCTTCCTACTCCTTTCTCTATTCATCTTCTAATTTTCTTGATCCCTTCTATGTAGCTTCTACTTCCTTGTCTCCTTCTGCCATGGTTTTCTTCCTCTTCCCCTTGGGATGTTCAGCCTGATTTTTCTTTTTGGGCCTTGGCTCTATAGGACTGAGCCCTTCTTTCCTTTCCCACTAATGGTTCTCTAACTCAAGGCCTCTTATTCCTATTAGAATCGGGGTGGAGCTTCCCTCTTTTCAGGTGATTGCACAAGCGATTTATGGGCTGTTAAGCACTGAGGGGTTTCTTCTACCACTTTTTATCTTTCCAAGTCCTCAACAGCCTCCTGGATCATGGTGGTGATGAGCACACCTCCAAAACCTATTTTGGAGGCCTTAGCTATTGGCTTTTTCCTTGCCATCTCTATTATGGAAGCCAGAGACTCCCCACCTACTACTGTCATTCCTATGGCTAGCACTTTTTCTAAGGATTCCACAGTCTTATGCATATGTAGCCATTCCAATTGATCTCATCTAGAGACGTGGCTATGAGCCTCTTGAGCAATGGCACTCCAATCCTACTCGTCAAGGCATTGTACCTTTGACTAGACAATAGAGTGTGGATTGTCTTTACTTGTAGCCTGATGTTAGGGTTGGAGATGTCGACTAAGCGAACTCAATCATTCATATACACTTGAGCCTTGTCCATCCCTAGCATACTGTAAACATCTCTTTTGGGCTGCCTCTCCGACTTGTTGACCAACCCTAAAGCTCTTTCCACCATTTCGAGGCTCAATTTCAATTCTACTCTATGAGTCTCTCCTCCTTGTCTCACTGTCATAGTGCCATGATTCCTATTTATGTTGAAGGTTCGTAGGAATTCCATGCACTTGCATTGTAATCGATGACTTGGTGCAAACCTTCTCCATATATTTACCAAGATTACCTTGGTTGACCATCTATTTTATCACTTTCTCTTTCATCACCACACTTTCTAAGTTTTGAATGCTTTTGAACTTAAGCAAATCAAAGGCCCTTCTGTCCATTGTTAGGTCATATTTGGCCTACTCTTCTTTTGTAAATGGAAGCTTGCTACCTTTGTCATGCTGCTCGGCCATCTTGGGTTCCTATCATGATGGAATAGCTCACTATTAGTTTACTTGAAATGACTTTTTGTGAAAAGATGAGGGGGTTATGAGTATATGCTATGGAGAGATGGAGTGCTCAAGTACAAAATGAAATTTTTTTATTCAAGTAGTCCACATAGTTCAACCAAAATTCCATGCAAATTTTCCTTAAGTATGAATTGACTTTTATAAGTCCTTTTTGCTACTTAAAGTTCAGTTTAAGGTTCAAGTCATGCCTTCTTCTCTGCCTTACCCCTCCCCCCCTCCCGCCTAAAAGTGAGGAAAATCCTTCCTAGGATTGGAGAATGAAGGGTTAAGGGCATGAAGCACATGTGTGTGGTGCTTTACTTCATCATGAGCCAATTGTAGAAGTTTGGGCAAGGATCATACATCTACTACTATAAGCTTATCTAGGAGCCCTAAGTCCAACTATTCATAGCTCTTGATGTAGTGACATCTAATCACTTGATGTAGGTGACTATGTCATCCCCCATATTAGTGGCTAGGTTAGAGGCCAAGGTAAGGATAGATCTACACTTGCAAGAGGGTTTGAGGCCTAAAGGGAAGGAAGGGGTTTGGTTGGACTCGATAACTTAGAAACGTATGCCAGCTTCGTGGATTGATGAGTGGAGCATTTAGTGGCTTGGGCAATGGGTTGGTCTTGGGGCTTAGATGATGCATTGCTTGCCGCTTGCGGAGCCATTGGGACATTGGGAGTGTAAGGTCGAGTTGGTCTAGGAGTAGCTGGTTTATAGTTGTGGGTCGATAGAGTCATTGAGGTTCTATGGGTTTAGTGCTTTTTGATTCAATTGGTTTTCTAGTCCTCACTAGCTTGTTCTTTTGTGGAGATGGGCTAGAGGACCTATATGGAGGGACATGGTGCTTCTTGTTGTCTAGGCAACCAGATCCAGTTATTGCCTTCATAATAGCCTTAGGTGCACAATAGGTATTTGGGCACCCATCGCAGCTTTCCCATTCATCTACTTCTCGAACATCCACTTTGTCTCCTAGGCCTAGGACATGAGGTTATGTGGTTGTAGGTTCATGCGATTTGGATGATAGAGGGTTGCGGTTGGCATTTGGGCACCTATTTGAGCTATTCTCAGTGGTCTTAGGTGTGGCTCCCTTGGGTTGTAGCCAGTTTGTTTTGGTAGGGTTGGACAAGTCACAATCCCCTCCTTAGACCTTGCACTTAGTTCCTCGACCTGGTGGCACTATAGGCTTCAATGGAGCCATGCTACCCTTGTTGAAAGCTGTCACTATCTGAACATTGCCAATGGTGAGGTGAATGCACTATGAGTCAAAGTCAATATTGTAATCTCGAGGAAGTTACTATGTGTATATCCTCTACATCATGTGCATTCAAGATATATTTATAAATATCCTTATTTGTGAATTTTTCTTAAATAAAACATAACTCTTTTCTATTCAATTTGTAGTGTCATATGTCCAATACAATGTTAGATTGGCCCTGAAAATGTCTCTCTCATTGGACATGCTAAATAGGTGGGCATCATGAAATTCGTCTACAATGCCTTGTCGAGTAGCTTATCCTCTAGGTATGCGGGACATATAGTCTACCATGTAGTAATGCTACCTACCCTTGCGTACAACCATAGAGAAGTCAAATTCTAAAAGTAGAAGTAACCACCTAGCTATGCACCCTATAGCACCAGGTTTGTTCATTAGATAAAGAAAGACTTGATGGTTTATGAAGAAGACAATGGGCATAACCAAAAGGTAATGACGAAACTTCCTTACAATGAATACTATGGCTAGGCCTTCCCTTTCCATTATGGGGTAATTCATCTCCATATCTGTGAGTTGTCTATTAGCAAAGCACATAGGATAATCAAGATTATGTTCACTAGGTTGGCACAAAATAGCTTCCACAGTGAACTTCTGTTAGATATACTCAATGACCCACCCTCATAAGGTGCCACCAATGATCCATGGTGCTCAAAGTTGTAAGGCCCCCATTATCAAGAGAAGCCATATGTGAGCTTGGATATTGGTTGAGTCGTGACTTGTATGTTAGATGAGGTCTATGTGACTGGATGGCAAAAAGGTTACCACTGTGGGTCTAATCTTTGGGTTAGATGGAGTAGTTAAGCTGGTAGCAACTGGAGGAACATTGCATCGAGTTGTGAGGTAAGGGAGTTATTAGGGGCCCTAACCACTGGTAAAGGGAATATTCCCTAGCCAACTGTGGAGGTGCATATGGAAGGTCAATAGACACATGGGCACATGGAAGGTCAACAAACACATGGACACATGAAAGGTCAACATACACATGGGCACATGGAAGGTCAACAAACATAGGTGCATATGGAAGATAGTCCATCATGACCCCCTTCACAGGCTATAAAAGCTAAACCCCTTCATAGTCACTCATCCATCTTTTACCCAGTCAAAGTTATTCCAACTAGCCTTAAGCTCTTCACCTATCTTTTGTTAAGATCTCCATCTAAGCTTCAAAGTGGAAGCGCACCGATTCTATTCGATGTGCCATGTAATTTTTACATGGTATGAGAGCCAAGGGGACTCTAGGGATCGAAGAGTGTGGAAGAGGCAAATGCTTCAACAGTAAAGAGAAACTATGTCAACTTCTGGAAGCAGTTCTGGTGCATCAGGAGGCGGTGTAGGAGGTGGTGCTACTGTACTAGCTATTCAAACACTAAGGATTTTTCCACCAACCTTCAATGAAGGCAAGTTAGATGGTATAAACTACACCTTGTGGAAGTTCAGAATTACAACTATCATTGATTCTTATGAGCTTTTGGAGATTGTGCTGGGGACTGATGCTGAACCACAGCCTACTCCTGACCCATCAAATTCTAGTGTGATGATTCCTACAAATGCAGAGCTTCTTCGAGCTTGGAAACGAAGGAATGCAGATGCATTGTGTGCCTTAGTTACAAGGTGTTCTGATAATGCTCTAACTTTGATTCAGCATAAAACCAAAGCATCATAGACTTGGAATGTACTAAGGAGTCAGTATGAAACACGAAACCAAAAAAGGATTCAAAACTTAAAGAATCAACTAGCAGCGGAGAAGTTTGCTGAAGGAGAGATGGCAGAAACATTCATCACTTGGACTAAGAATCTGCACGACCAGATGGCTGGTGCTAGGATAGAAAAGACTAGCAAGGAGCTAGCTCAGAGGTGTCTTCAGATTTGTGCACAAAAGTTTGATGGACTAGTAACTATCCTTAATACTTAGGTGAGACCTTAAGCTTTGAGTTTTGAGGAGTTTTGTGCATTATTGCTAGAGGAGGAGTTGAGGCTGAAAGCCTGAGAAGGATGCAACAATGGAGATGCGACATTCTATGCAATGTAAAAGGAAAAGGTGGTTCCTCCACCAAAAATGATGGTGACGAAAAGGATGGTAAGAAAAAGTTTCAAGGAGAGTGCTTCTATTGTAAGAAGAAAGGATATGCAATCATAGATTATCATGTCAAGAAGGCAAATGAAAAGAATGGTACCCTTAAAAGTAAAGGGAAAGAGACAGCCAATACAACTGAAGTAGAGTTGGAGTTATTCATGGTGACCATTGAGGAAGTGTGCTCCTCAGCACAAGAAGCATCTATCACTGACTCATCCCATCACATGACCAACAAGAAAGGTCTATACAGTTCTATGCAGCCTCTACAAGAATCCATCACTATGATACTTGGAAATGATGAAAAATGCCATGTTGCGGGCACATGTACTATTTTATTTGTTACTACAAATGGTGGATTCAAAAATCTTTCAAATGTGTTGTATGTTCTCAAAATTAGGAGAAATATGTTATCAGTTTGTTGTCATAACTGATATTGGGCATGAAGTGAGGCTCAAGAAGACAGGTGCAGAAATTCTCGATAGTGCTCGCAAAGTTGTTGGCAAGGACAAAGAAGGAACAACCTGTATGAGCTAAGTGCTCTTACAGCCACCGCTGGAGTGGGCACAAGTAAGCTTTGGCATGAAAGGTTTGGACACATTGGATTTGTAGTGTTGAAGGAGATGCACAAGCAAGGTATGGTTGCTCACCTACCTACACTGATTGAATTGAAGGAACTATGTGAAGCTTGTATGATGGGCAAGCAACAGAGAAAGGCATTCCCACATGAAAGCAAGAATATAGCACATGCTCCTCTAGAGTTGGTGCATGCTGACTTGTGTGGAAAGATGCCTACATAGGACTTGGGGGAATATTCTTATTTTATGTTGATTGTCAAAGAATACAGTAGGAAGATGTGGGTGTACTTCATTCGTGATAAGGCTAAAGATTTTGGTAAGTTTAAAGAATGGCTAAAACTTGCAGAGAATGAAACATGGAAAAATGTGAAGAAATTTAGAACAAATGGTGGTGGTGAGTTCAATTCAAAGGAGTTTGAAGACTTTTGCAAGAGCAAATGGATCAAGCATCAATTGATGACACCTCAAACACCTCAATAGAATGGTGTTGTGGAACACATGAATTGCACCATTGTGGAGATGGCAAGATGCATGCTAAAGGGCAAGGGATTGCCAACCATTTTTGGGCTAAAGTTGTTAATATTGCCGTCTACATTCTAAATCAAAGCTACACAAAGGCTCTCAAGGGAAAAACACATCACGAGGCTTACACTAGTAAGAAACCATTTGTCTCACGTTTCAAAATTTTTGGATGTGAATGTTATGCATATTTTCCAGATGATAAGAGAAGCCATTTGTCTCACATTTCATAATTTTTGGATGTGAATGTTATGCACATGTTCTAGATGAGAAGAGAAACAGGTTAAAAAAAGAAAAAAATGTATCTTCTTATGTTATAGTGATGAGAAAAAGGCTTACAAATTATATGACCAAGAGGCAAAGAAGATCATCACAAGCCGTGATGTGGTGTTCAAGGAGGAACCATATACAATGGAGGAGAAGAAGGCAAGTTCTTCCACTTTATCATCAAGCGAAGAAGTAGTCCACTATGAACCTGTGTCTTGAGAGCTGTCCCTATCCTTAAGGAGGAGGAAGCATCATCTTCAGATGATGAAGAAAAAGTTCACCAACTTGACATCACCCTACCGGAAAAGCCATTTTCACATTGGGTGAAACAGCTCTATGACTACAATAATCCTATGCCTACATCTATTGAGGAGAAGGTAGACGGACCAATGAGGTCTCAGAGAATAGAGGAGCGAAGGAGGGCTTCTACTCACATAGTCAATATGGCCTTGACTGAGATTATGAGAGAAGTAAAGGAGCCAACTGACTTAGAAGAAGCACTTATAGATCTAGCATGGAAGGCAGCTATGCAAGCAGAATATGACAGCATAATGAAGAATGACACTTGGGAGCTAGTGGATTGGCCAACAAAGCAGAAGATTATTGACACCAAGTGGATTTGGAAGGTAAAGTGTAAGACTGATGGTACCTTAGAAAAGCATAAAGCCAGACTGGTTGCCCATGGATTTTCATAGGTTGAAGGGTTTGAATTTCAAGAATCATTTTCCGCAACTCCAAGAATCACCACAATTCACACAGTACTTGCAGTGGCCGCCCATAGGCAATGGCTAGTTTACCAAATGAATGTTAAATCAGCATTCTTAAATGGTGGCCTCAAGGAGGAGGTGTACATGGCTCACCTACCAGGGTTTGAGGCCCCCCATTCAGAGAACAAAGTGTGTAAGCTGAAAAATGTATTGTATGTGCTAAAACAAGTCCTAGAGCATGGTACTAGTAGAAAGATAAGTTGTTTTAAGCTTAAACTTCAAAAGATGTGTCTCAGATGCTAACTTGTATGTTTATAGGGATGGTGAAAAGTTTATAGTGATTGTCCTATATGTGGACAACCTTCTTATTACAGGTGACTATGTAGATATGATCAACCAAAATCGAAAGGCTTTGAGTTCTCAGTTTGAAATGATAGACTTGGGCTTGCTACACTAGTTTTTGGGGATTAAGTCTAGCAAGAGCCAAGAAAGATCTTCATCTCTTAGAAGAAGTATGCGTGGGAGATCTTGAAGGCATTTGACATGACCGAGTGGAAGGAGATAGCTACACCTATGGAGGTGAATGCAAAGTTATCTGTTGAGGATACATTAGCACTAGCAGACATTGAGAGGTATAGGAGGTTGGTCTCGGCAGTCTGATCTACTTATATAAAACCAGACCAGATATCACTTTTGTTGCTGGTGTTTTGAGCAGGTTCTCAAACAAACCTCATGAGAGTCATTAGAAAGCTGGGATGCAGGTGCTCATATACTTGAAGGAAACTCTTGACTATGGTATTACATATAGTTCCAGAACTTCTCTTATGGGGAATTGTGACTCAGATTGGGCAGGAGAGAGTGATTCCAGGAAGTCAATTTCTAGTTATTGTTTCTTTCAAGGGTTCATAAATTTTCTCTTGGA
The DNA here is from genome assembly GCF_053477565.2 of Lygodium microphyllum. Classification (NCBI taxonomy): domain Eukaryota; kingdom Viridiplantae; phylum Streptophyta; class Polypodiopsida; order Schizaeales; family Lygodiaceae; genus Lygodium; species Lygodium microphyllum. Next base: position 106,395,637 of record NC_141152.1, on the reverse strand, counting down.
TTAGCAAGAAGCAGCCAACAGTGGCATTGTCTTCTACCTTAGTAGAGTACAAGGCAGCTTGTTTTGCTGCTTCTGAAGTAGTATGGTTGAGAAGGATCCTATGGCATATGGGAGTGCAAGATGAAGAACCTACAGTGTTGAGATGTGACAATCAGAGTTGCATTGCCATTTCCAAAAATCCAATGTTTCATGCACACACCAAGCATATAGAGATCCAGTATCACTATGTGCATGATTTGATTGAGAATAAGATCATGGAACTGGTCTACTGTCCAATAGAGGAGAATGGAGTGGATATCTTCACCAAAACACTTATGAAGGATCTGCTTCAAGTTCATCTTCAAACACTTAGCATTGGACCGAGGAGATAGTTCACCTGCGGGACATTGAGGAGGGTTCTTAGATATGCTCAATGACCCACCCTCATAAGGTGCCACCAATGATCCATGGTGCTCAAAGTTGTAAGGCCCCCATTATGAGGAGAAGCCATATGTGAGCCCGGATATTGATTGAGTTGTGACTTGTATGTCAAACAAGGTCTATGTGACCGAATGGCTAAAAGATGACCATTGTGGGTCTAATCTCTAGGTTAGAAGGAGTAGTTAAGCTAGTAGCAACTTGAGGCACATTTCATTGAGTTGTGGGGTAAGGGAGTTATTAGGGGCCCTAGCCAATAGTAAAGGGAATATTCCCTAGCCAACTATGGAGGTGCATATGGAAGGTCAATAGACATATGGGCACATGGAAGGTCAACAGACACATGGGCACATAAAAGGTCAATAGACACATGGGCACATGAAAGGTCAACAGACATAGGTGCATATGGAAGGTCATCCATCGTAAACCCCTTTACAAGCTATAAAAGTTAAACCTCTTCATAGTGACTCATCCATCTTGCACCCAGTCAGAGTTGTTCCAGCTAGCCTTAAGCTCTTCACCTATCTTTTGTCTAGATTGCCATCTAAGCTTCACAGTGGAAGCGCACAAGTGGACAGAGCCATCTTTGTATCAGTTGTTTGGAGCTAAAGAAAAATTTTCTCCTCTTATCTATTGTGTACTCTATATCTCTTTCTAAGATTCTATTCGCGCTGTGCTTTGTAATTTTTACAACTTTGAGGCATCAATGTGCACATGGAATGCTATGTTCTAATATGGGGCAGCTCGTAGGATCGGTGCAATTGTGAAATCCTTTTTTAGTTCCTTCTAGGCGCATTGGCATTCTTCAATCCACTCAAATACAATCATCAATTTGTAAAGGGGTCGAACAATCAATGCATAGTTCAAAATGAATCGCCGCCGATAGTATCCTATGTGTCCAATGAAGCATTGAACTCCCTTATAGTTTGTGGATGGTGGTAAATAAAAAATGGTTCTAACTTTGGAGAAGTTGGTGGCAATGCCATTCTTAGATACCACGTGCCCTAGGATACATCCATGTTTCACCCAGAATTGGCACTTCAAGGGGCTCAAGGAGAGGTTATACAGCCTACATAGCTCAAAGACTGTGTGAAGTTTAGCTAGGTAGTCCCTTCAACTAGACTGAATCCATAGATTGTCAACAAACACCTCCAATTCTCGCCTAAGCATATCTTTGAAGATATTTTACATGAGACACTGGAAGGTAGTTTGTGCATTCTTCATCCCAAATGACATGACAATATAGGCAAACACACCCCATTCCATTGCAAACGATGTTTTACGCCTATTGTCAGGATGCGCCTGCATCTAGTTATAACTTGAGAAGCTATCTATGAAACTATAGGCCTCTTGTCCCCACTACTCTCTCGAACATGTGCTCAGTGTAGGTTAGTGGATAGTTATCTCTTTTTGTCATAGCATTGAATTTTTTATAGTTTACACACACTTGAATTCTTTGTTCTTCTTCAAGACAATCACTATGGGTGACACCCGATCCCTATGCTCGATTTTGTAGATGGAGAGACCGCATATGCATGATTTGGATTCATGGGGTATGGATGCTATTTAAGAGCTGCAGAACACAGGGTTCAAGATATAGCAAGGAAAGAGGCTAACAAGAAGAACTCAAATTTTTGATGCCAAAGTACTCTATATTGTTTGTCAAGTAAAATACATGAAGCCCATGTTCAGAAAAATCTGTAGTATCTCATAACCAACATTGATTTCAAGTGTTTGAGATCAGTTCTGCTTAAGATGCTGAAGCTATTTTTGATCCTGATCATTTGATACTTGAGCCTGGCAACAAAAGAGGAGTCATCACTGCAGGAGTCACCATCTCAATAGCAGCTATTCTTTCTGGTGCCTTTAAATATGCATCAAGTGCCACAAGAAAGAGTATCAGGTGACGATATGTTATTTTTCTTTGGAGAGATTGCACAAAATCCCTATCTTGGTTGGAGCATCAAAGCAGAACCTTGACAGATTCAAGAGGAGGTGCTGCCACTCTAACATATCTAGCAACATCTCTTTATCTCTGCAGGCTGATCAAATCGTCGGTTCCAGGTTGATTGTGCCCCTAAATTAGTTGTCCTGGACAAAAGGGGATTAGGAGTATTTTCAATCTTCATGACCAATTCTTTGCAAGCTACAGATACACAATCAGTTTGTTTTTTAAGGTCCTCCAGCTCCTTCTGCAGAAGCCTTATTTCCTGGTTCAAACGATTCAATTCGACCTGCTTGCGGTGCTTGCCTCTAAGATCAGGGATTTGGCGAGGCTGAGGACAGTAGCCATAATCGTCTTCCTTCTTAAGTACTAGGAAGAACCCATAGGTCGAAACATTCCAGAATTTTCGCAGTGCTCAAAGGCTTCATCGAACCACCAGGCTTCTACACTGTAAACTTGCTGCACTTCATCATCATCAAGAGCGGACCAGTCTTCGTCCTCTCCACTCCTACAGATCCACCATTATAAGGCAGCTACTCGCAGGTGTTTCAGAACCCCATTGTCATTGCCTTCTATAGATGCAATCCAAGGTGACAGATTGGATCAGACTTAATCAATTTCAAGTCCATCTTGTGTCCAAATAGTTCACGGATGTTGTCAATTCCATAAAGGATCATCGTTGGTCTTTCTAGTGTTAAACTCCAAGCAATCACTGATACCTCTTCAGATAAACCCATTGGAATCGATGCACCAGTTGCCTTGCCACTTCATAGATGGGATAACATCGATAGAGGAAGGACCAAGCCACAGTAGATCGTGAATTGCGCGCCGTTGGTAAAGGCTGCCGCCAGAAAGGACCGATTCAGCATATCGAGTCCGTTCCTCTGAAGATTTCCCCTCCTTTCATATTGCTTCGAGGAAGAAGACCAGTAGAAGATTCAACCGCCTCTTCTTCTGATAATTTATTTTGGAGTCCACAAATTTTGTCGATGGTTAAAGATTTTGATAAGCTGCTGAAGCTACACTAGAATCCATGGTTTGGTTTCCCTGTACCCTCTTGAATCGAAGCCCGCCATTGATAGCACCTTCAAAAATCCCCCTTTTCTTAGCTTTTTTCCCTCCTAAATTCATAACAATGGGCCCCTTTTGAATTTTGAGTGCCCCCATCTCAATTTAGCATTAATAAAGCTATTTTGAGGATGCAAACCTTTTTATCTTTCTCTCCAATTTTCGAAACGGAAAGCCTTCTCTTTTACTACCTCAATGGTTTCTCCCATGAATCCATGGTATCAAATGCACCAATTTATAAGCAACCTTTGAAATCAAATGTAGCAAAGGATTTCTGTTGTGATCCAATCGAAGCAAGGTCCATAAGTTCAGCCATGGATGACATGAACCACAAGCATCAGAAAAATAGCACGATAGCACGATCTGATTCAATGCTTCAATGACCTTCGATGTCACAAAGCTCTCTGGTTCATCTCCCCCATCCGCCTCATGTCCGCATTCTCCGTATACCCTCCTTTCTTTGCAGTCTTGACTTCATTGGCATGGTGAATTCTAGCATATTCAGGAGGGAAGAATCAATCTTTATTAATGTTAGCTTCTACTCCGCCTCCTTTGATTCCACGATTTCCTGCACTTTTCTTGGAGATCATCATTGAAATTAACAGCTTGATAATGTCCTTTGGCATCAGTTTTTCATATTTTTCTGACACACACACAACATGCATACAAACAGAAACACACACAAACACACACACACACTAGTGGAATATATACATTGGATGCGGGTACTGAAAGGACAGGAAGATAATGCAGCAATCACACACAATGAAACACACACAAAAAGATAACACAGATGCACAACAAAAATGGAGGTATTTACGGCTCGGATGCGCAGCAGCACGACAGCGTAGTGAGCGTCGGAAGGTCCCCAGGAACAAAAGAACTCTACTTTTGCACAAAAAACAAGAGAGAAGACTTACACGACATGAAGCAAAAGACTAATTGGGTAAAATCTCCCCCCATGCCTTGTGTGAGCACTTCACAAAGCATGTATTTGATATATTATTCATCTCTAAGCTCAAAAAATAGCCCAATTTACAATTAGCACGCTTTAGCTTTTGTGTTTGCTTTTGTCCCACTAAAGAATTAAAGCTATTGGGTGTTCAAAGAGTCAGGTTGCGTCCAAATACAATATCCAATAACAAATATTTAAATCATGCATCCATGCGCATACAAAATAATAAATAAATGTCAGGCGCTTCAATAAATAAGTGCGTCAAAATAAATATTGGCATCATGCCTAAGATGCGCGCCCATAAAAAATGATAATTTCTTCTAAATAACTTGAATACACGCTATCACCCAGTGCTTCCCAACGCCACCGCTGCCTGCTCTACACATCAACTGAAGCATTCACAATTGTTAGAAAGTATTAAAATTAAACTGACAAAAGTGAATACCTAGCACCCTTCAGCTACAAAATAAATAAATTGGTTAGAACTCAATACTAAACTTGATTTATTACAAGTGTGCACTCTAAACGTCCATAAACGTCCATAAATTTAAATATGTATTTTGTGGAATCACCCGCTATGGCATCGCCCACTTGCACATTAAATTAACAAGACACCCGAAACGGACAAGCATCCCCATTGACTTTTCGCACAAGGAATCCACCTTGTGTATGAGCCCCGGTAATAAATATAATTTTACGGAATCCAACTCCACTTCGTCCACAAGATGCACAAGAAGGTGAACTTGTATCGTGAGCATGCTAGTGGGCAGGTATTTCTCAAAGAGACAGACCGTCTCCACTGCTCCCCGCCTTGCGGATTCAATAGAGGATGTCTTAATCTCTTTCTATGAGATCCATTGCACCAAAGTCGACAACTTGCAAATGGCCCCACGAATTTCTGGAGTAAGGCATCCTGCGATCGCGATCGGTAGGACAAACTGCCACAAATGAGAAAGCATTATGAATAATGGCCACTTTTCAAATTGCAAAATGCCCACGCTAATTACAATCCATTCTGTTCACAAACCTGACATATCTTATGCCAATCATGGGATTTTAGCCCCGACAATTGGTCATCTTTAGAAAATGCGGACCTGAGAGAACGCATCATACCCGTTGGAGTGCGGATAGACTTGATTACTTGCTTCACAATGCGCTCTTCTTTGGTGGACAAAACCCAAGGAGCGCGAGGAAGCTGCACTCCCCCTTCAGCACTCGACTGCGGCCAAAGCGCCTCCATCTTACCTACCTCCTTCAAATCCATTCGTGACCCTATAGTGTCTCTCTTTCCTGTGATGTGGTCCCATAGCAAGCTGCCCACATTCTTGAAAATATGCATGGGATCCAACAAGTGGTTGACCTGTAAGTGGGTCCAATATAGCAACTCGTAGAAAACTGAGAACCGTCGCATTCCATTTGGATGTGATTCCGGGTTTACCATTTTCAGCTCGTACCAGCTTGCAGCGTTCATATGTGTTGGAGGTCGTCCAAGAAAACCTTCCCTGAGTTCATGATCCTCTGGCAAGAAAGCGGCATGTCCTTGATATACCATCTTCTTCATGGTTCGTGACCTTTGGGAGTCTAACTGTGGCCCACACAATGGACATGCATGATAACCTGAGGTAACCAGACCTGTAAGGCGACCCATGACCTAGTGAATACTTGATTGAATGAAATAAAATATAGATATTACCAGCGAGAACGGAGGTCTGCTCACCTGAGCACTCTCCCAATCCCGGAAAGTCATGCATCATCCACATGAGAATGGCTCGAATGTTGGCTGACCGCCGACCATCGCGCCTGCTCATATCTTGCACAGTGACCCCCTCCTCCCACAAAATCTTAAGCTCATCGACTAATGGACGAAGATACACGTCCATATTTTTTACTTTGTAGCGGCCCGGGACGAGCAAGCTAAGGATGAGATGTCATTTCTTCGTAGAAAGCCATGGAGGGATGTTGTAGTTGACAAGCACTATAGGCCACACACTGTAAGAAGTCGAGCGCAGACCGAATGGGTTCACACCATCCATGGCGAGACCGAGCCGAAGATTCCTTGGCTCTCACGCAAAGCCTGGGAAGGTAGAGTCAATGTGGCTCCATGCACGCGAATCCGCTGATATTAATTGAACTCCATCCGTGGACCTATTCTGTACATGCCATGTTGTCAAGCTTGCCATGCCAGACGTGCGAAACATGTGGTTTATGCGGGGGATGAGCAGAAAGTGTCTGAGAACTTTTTGAGGGATGGTTTGCGCTTGCAAGTCCTGTCGATACCTGTGAGCACCACACTTTGGACATGTCTCCATAGTCTCGTATTCATCTCGAAACAGTATGCAGTCGTTGATACATGCATGGATGTTATTGTAGTCCATGCCAAGCTTTCGTAAAACATGTCGTACATCATCACGAGACTCAGGCATGGTATTTGCAGGTGGTAATATATGATATTTCAATAACCTGAAAAAAATCATAAAACACCTTGAAAAAGCACAAATGTTTGCAATAATACTGTAAAAAATAAAAATCAATGAAGCCTATGTGCAAGGTACCTGAATAACTTAGTCACACTCGTATCGCTCCAACCGTATTTTGCTTGCACACTTAAGAGTGCAAGAAATGTCTTCAACCGAGATACTCGGCACCCATCATATAATGGTATGGATGCTTCCTCTCTAAGCGGGTCAGATGTCTCAACATCCATGGGAATCAATGCATCGATCATTGCCTCCATCTCAGGCTCCAAGATTGTAGGTAGGTCGGGAAGGTTGTCTGTCTCCTCTGGCATTGACGGTATAGATGGGCCTTGCGAGTGGTGGATTGGCTCCTGCAATCCATCCATCGCACGTCCACGAACTCTTCTAATTGGCCGCAAAGGGTGCACTCCCCCTTGGGTTGAGACATCACCCCCCTGGATAGAAAATTTGCCAACAAGACCCAATCTTATTGTATATGGTTTTCAATTAGCTTGCGAGTACAATGCATGATTAATATTAACTTCAAATTACCGTTTGCTGAAAATCTACAATCGCCTGATCAATGATCTCAGATTGAAACTCGCCAAATCGTCGTATGTGTTCTATAGACAATCGGCGTTTTCCTCTAATTGCCAACTTGCATTGAGAGCAAGGACATGGGACATGCTGATTAAGATACGTCTCGCGATCTTGAACAATAAGACCTTCTTTGTTTTCCATCTTATCTACATTACAGCAAACGAGGCTTAAATGGATTGCTTTATGGAGATGTACGTCAAGTTGCAAGTTGACCATAAATCTTGCATTATACATAGTAGTTGAGAGATTTTTTGATGTTATATCTCGGCCTTGTATCATGCTCAAGGATTTGTTTGTCTTGGTAGATAATTATTCGTTATTGTAAAAAACTGCACTAGAGGGCTTTGAGTATAAGTAATCCATTTATGAGCATCATTGAGGATCTCTTAGTCTAATAATAAATCAGTCTCAACAAAAAGCATCTTAGAAATGTGGTTTTTTTGTCCTAGGATCGCGTATTAAAATTAATGCCATCTATGAAATTTATCAACTATAGTAATAAAATTTATTTCAATCAATTCTACTCATAGTCATAAGACCTGAGAGAAAATATCCTATACTCAATTTAAGGGATTCTTCTTCTATAACAATACTTTTGGGTTCATTTTGATGAAGTACCGTAATGATCATTAGCTAGGGTATCATTTTCTTTTAGTCCTTCCTTTGACTAGTTGGTATGATTTCTAATTTGTTATGCCTATAAAGTTAATACAAAAACAATGAATTATGCATATCATAATTAGATCCCCTACTTGGACATTATGAAGGATGACCAATTTTAAGCCATCTTAAAGAGTCACCAATGTACGTGGCCCATGGCAAAGCACATTGCATACCATTATCGATAAGTCTATTGTCGTGCATCTTAAATCTCCTAATTAGACTTTATAAACGGTATGACTAATTTTTAGCCCCCTTAAGGAGTCGATGTAATGGTACCCATAAAAAAAGTAAAGTGGATACCATTACCATAATCATGGATATGCTATCATTCCAATATATGTTATCTTTCTCTTTCTCTCCCTCTCCCTCCCTCTCTTTCTCTTTCTCTCGTATTTCCTCTCCCTCTCACAATATATCTTAACACTCTCCAAAAGCAAAAGGGAGAGGGAGAGAGAGAATGCACTCTCCCTCCCTCTCCCTCTCCCTCTCCCTCTCCCTCTCTTTCTCTTTCTCTCCCTCTCTCATTTCCTTTCCCTCCCTCTCCCTCTCTTTCTCTCGTTCTCTCTCATTTTCTCTCCTAAACAAGCAAAAAAGAAAGTGATTCAAACATTAAACAAGCAAGAGGGAGAGTGAGAGAGAGAATGCACTCTCCCTCCCTCTCCCTCTCCCTCTCCCTCTCCCTCTCCCTCTCCCTCTCCCTCTCCCTCTCTTTCTCTTTCTCTCCCTCTCTCATTTCCTTCCCCTCCCTCTCCCTCTCCCTCTCTTTCTCTCCCTCTCTTTCTCTCTTTCTCTCTCATTTCCTAAACAAGCAAAAAATAAAGTGATTTAAACATTAAACAAGCAAAAGGGAGAGGGAGAGAGACAATGCACTCTCCCCCTCTTTCTCTTTCTCTCCCTCTCTCATTTCCTTCCCCTCCCTCTCCCTCTCCCTCTCTTTCTCTCCCTCTCTTTCTCTCTCATTTCCTCTCCTAAACAATCAAAAAATAAAGCAATTTAAACATTAAACAAGCAAAAGGGAGAGGGAGAGAGAGAATGCACTCTCCCTCCCTCTCCCTCTCTTTCTCTGTCTCTTTCTCTTTCTCTTTCTCTCCTTCTCCCTCTCTCTCCCTCTCCCTCTCCCTCTCCCTCTCCCTCTCTTTCTCTCTTACTCTCTCATTTCCTCTCCTAAACAAGCAAAAAAGAAAGTGATTTAAATATTAAACAAGCAAAAGGGAGAGGGAGAGAGAGAATGCACTCTCCCTCTCCCTCTCCCTCCCTCTCCCTCTCTTTCTCTTTCTCTCCCTCTCTCATTTCCTCTCCCTCTCCCTCTCCCTCTCTTTCTCTTTCTCTCCTTCTCTCTCCCTCTCCCTCTCTTTCTCTCTCATTTCCTCTCCTAAACAAGCAAAAGAGAGTGATTTAAACCTTAAACAAGCAAAAGAAAGAGAGAGGGAGACTCACCGATGAGATATGGCGAGCGTGGGGCGGCTCCTCTTTGCGATGAAGGCTCCTCCTCTCCTTCGCGAACAATGGCGGCGGCAAGTCTTCTTCCTCTCCTTCTCTCACGACGGTCGCTCTCTCCCTCGCTCTCGCTCTCAAAACTCACAAGCCGTAAACGCGAAATGAAAACCGCGCTCGGTTTCGGCCGCTTTTTTTCCCTATGGAGCGTCGCTATTTGCATCGCTATTTGCGTCGCAAATAGCGACGCTAATAGCGACGCCAATAGCGACGCCAATAGCGATGCCGCTATCCGCCGTCGCTAATTGGCATCGCTACTAGCTCAAATCCTTGTAGTGTCCATTGACGTAAAGCTTGTACTACAGCCATCAATTCCTTATCTTAAGTAGAATACTTAAGTTTAGAGGGTTTAAGTTTGCAGCTAGAGTAGGCTATGGGATGAGAATCTTGCATAAGGACTACCCCTATTCCAGATCCACTACCATCAGTGACTACTAGGAAAAATGGTCTATTGAAGTCAGGTAATTGCAATACAGGAGCATGAGTTAAAGAATGTTTCAGTAAATCAAAGGACTTTTGTTAATTTTCGGACCAATAATACACTGCCTTTCTTTAATAGTTTTTTCAAAGGTAATGCAAGCAATGAAAAATTTCTCACAAATTTTCTGTAAAAACTAGCAAGACCTAAGAAAGAATGTAATTCATGCATATTTTTAGGTATCGGTCACTTCAAAATTGCTTCTATCTTTTTAGGGTCAACTTTAATACCTTCAGATAAAACAATATATCATAGGGTATTCAATTTGTGTTTGAAAAAATTCACTCTTTTCAAGATTAGCATATAATTGATTCTCTTTTAATAATTTGAAAACCAAGGGTAAATGTTCATAATGCTCATTCTCATTCTTACTGAAAATCAATATGTCATCAAAGAAAGCAATGACACAATGCTGATGCTTCGAAAATATGTGATTCATCATACGACTGAATGTGGCTGGTGCATTAGTTAAACCAAAAGGCATAACAAGGAATTCATAGTGTCCAAATTGTATTGTTCTAAATGCAGTTTTGAATATATCAGATGTGTCCAATCTTACTTGATGGTATCTAGATTTAGGATCTATCTTGCTAAATATTGCAGATCCTTGTAGCTTGTCCATAAGATCATCTACCCTAGGAATCGGATATTTATTCTTAAGAGTGATTTTATTTAGGGCATGATAATCAATGCACATGATGCGATAGGTATTGTTTTTCTTCTTCACTAATAAGACAGGTGCACCAAATGGGGAACTACTAGGCCTAATGAGTCCTCGGGTTAACAATTCTTCAACTTGGGCTTGAATTTCTTTCTGTTCAATTTTCTTATGTCTATATGGTGCTTTACATGGTGGTTGTGATCTAGGAATTAGGTCTATTTTGTGATCTTCGGGACGTATAGGTGGTAAGCTAGGTGGTAAGTCAACAACAAAACAATCTTAAATTGTGAAAGAAATTGTGCGTGCTTAGGATGCATTTGATTTTCTTTCGCTTCGATTTTATTCACCTATATTAAATAGGATTTGCTACCTTTTCATAATGCACGTTTAGCCTGTGTATAACTAAGCAATGAAAAATTATTGAAAGTGTGCATACCACGCAATGTGATTTGTTTCTCATTAGAATGAATATTCATTGAATGCGTGGAATAATCTATATCGGGATTGTACTGATGACACTAAAGCATTCCTAAGATAATGTCACTAGATTGTAAAGGCATAACTAAGAAATTTCTGCGTTCAACATAATCACCAATTTTAATTTCTAAGTCATGCACTTCTTATGTTCCATTGTATCTAGTGCCTAAGAATGCAGTCTTGATGCGATAATGTGTAGAAATAGTATGTAAATCCAATTCTTTAACCAATTTTGCAAAAATAAAGTCGTGTGTACTCCCATCATCATGTAAAACAGTCTTTTCTTTACCATGCACAAGACATTTCATCGTTAATAAAGAATGGGGATTTGACATACCTGGTAAAGTATATGAAGTAGTACCGATATTGTCATCGTCTTCTGTGAAATCTGGCATTTCTTCATGTTCTTCATCTTCTGTCGCTCCCGAATAATTGATATGAATAGTTGGCTTTTTGGATTGACAATTCTCTGCTAGATGTCAAGGTTGATGACATTTGCAACAGACTATGGGTTTGGCTTTAGATACATTATTGGTAATAGCAAGAAGTTTAGGAATGTTGGGATTTCGCTGGAAAGGTGGCTTAGGATTTGGATTTGTGTTTCATGATAAAGCAAGTGGTCGTGTCTAAGATTTAAGGAATAAAGATGGAAGGAAATAGTTTTGATTGAATCTTCAAAAATTTGAATTGAATTGTTTTGGAGCAAAGTTACCATTAGTTTGAAATTGTTGTGGTCGCTTCTCTCGTGATCCTCGAATTTTATCTTTAGTGTCATGGGCCAAGGAAATTGCATCTTCGAGAGTCGTTGGCTTGAACATGTTGACCTCCGCATAAAAATGTCCAAGTAAGCCAGACATAAACTTGTGTTTATGGGTTGCCTCAGGTACATCTTCGAGCATTCGAAGTTGCAATAAAGCATTCCAAAAACGCTCGGTATATTGTGAAATAGGCTCACGATCCCTCTATTATAGAAGATCCCATTATCTGATTGCTTTTTTGTGGAATTGGGGTGAAAGGAAATTCTACAAAAATTTCTTTTGGAAAGTCTCCCAAGTAGTAGGACAATCAATGCTCTTGCAGACAACAGTCCACCATAGGGATGCTCGGTCCACTAGATGATTAATGACAAACTTAATTTTGTCTTTCTCAGCATACTATTCTTCATGGAAATAATCATTAAATTGACTGATAAAAGCAAGTACAGTCTTTCCATCATGTGACCCATTGAAAGTATGAAATTTGAAATTTCTTTTACTTATCTTTGTTTCTTTTCGAATAGATTGCTCTTCAAGTGTTACATCGATCATGTGTCGTATAAGATCTTCAGATTGTGGTCCATCTTGGTCGGCGCTAGATCCTCGCAGATTGGCCAATTGAGCTTGTAAAGTTTGACGTGCTCTTCGTTCCTCTTGAAGCTGCATCATAATCAAATCCATTTTTTTCTCCATCGTTGGTTCGGGTAGGTCACCTTCAGCTATTAAATCTTCCATGGTTTGATCGGGCATCCTGCAAAATTCCAAAAGACCTCACACACTCGAAATCTTGTTAGCGGGATGAGCATAGCTCAAAATCGGATTTACAAGGCTTCCTTAAAAAAAAAAAGGCTTTTTGTAGTATTTCTTCTTTGCGGATGCGGAATTTGATATCACAGTCTTCTTCCAAGAGAATATTCATGCGTGCAAACTACATGTTGCAAACTATTTGCTAGAATTTGGCTCTGTCAGTCCATAGATGTGAACAAGGGCTTGTAGAGAGGTAGAAATAAGTTCGGGATTGATTCCAAAGGAGTTCAATCGAAACACCCGCTGAGAAGAAGAGTAGTAATCAAACTTTTAAGCTTTAGCAAAGCTTAGTTTTAAGCTTTGTTAAATAAAAGCTTATATAAAATGACTGAAATCGTGCAGGACGGCAGTATGTTGATGCCGCAATCATCACCAGTGTCCTCCCATCGCGATTTGATAAATTGATTGAGCTTAAGAAAAGCTAAGCTTTTTATAAGATTAAAGCTAATCTTAATGAAGTTTGTTACTGTTCTCTTTGAGAGAAAAACATGTCTTTATGAAGGAGCTTCCTGCGTGGTCCTCCACCTTTAGAGGCCGGTCCTTCGCGATCCAACATCGTAGCAAGGGGTTCTTCACTGCCAAGAACACGCTAGTATTGACGAATTGCCACGAGATTGACTGTAAAGCTCGATCGTTCCAGGAGCTCCGCCTTCGCGTGAGATGGTAAGCGATTGGAAGCTCTCGATCTCCTTTGGTACCACTAGTGCACAGCTCGGATGCTGTATGCACGTATAGTGAGCGTTGGAAGGTCCCCAAGAATTAAAAAACACTACTTTTGCACAAAAAACAAGAGAGAAGACTTACACAATATGAAGCAAAAGACTAATTGGGTACAATCTCCCCCTATGCCTTGTGTGAGCGCTCCACAAAGCATGTATTTGATATATTATTCATCTCCAAGATTAAAAAATAGCCCAATTTACAATTAGCACGCTTTAGCTTTTGCGTTTTCTTTTGTCCCACTAAAGAATTAAAGCTATTGGGCACCCAAAGAGTCGAGATATGCCCAAATACAATGTCCAATAATAAATATTTAAATCATGCATCCATGAGCATACAAAATAATAAATAAATGTCAAGTGCTTCAATAAATAAGCGTGTCAAAATAAATATTGGTGCCACGCCTAAGATGCGCACCCATCAAAAATGATAATTTTTTCTAAATAACTTGAATATATGCTATTGGCCACTGCTTCCCAATGCCACTGCTGCCTGCTCTACACATCAGCTGAATCATTCACAATTGTTAGAAAGTAATAAAATTAAACTGACAAAAGTAATAAATGGCGAGGTATTACCCTTTAGCAAAACTGAGAGGTTGTGGCTTAATGGGACTCACTAGCTATGCTTGTAGCTTGCTTATAATCCTCTTCATCCTTTAAGAATGGCAAGTCGATGGTAGCTAGCACATGCATCCCTCATTCTCCTTGAGACATGGGATGTACTTTGTTAGTGGCCCGTAAGAATTCCTAACCTATGAATGTCCTTTCAAGTTAGCGGAGATGGCATCTAGGTCGACAGGTATTGTTTTCTAGGTATCCATTTCGACTCTTGCAACCTTTGATTTGTTGCCCAAGAACATGAGACCATTGTACCAATCTTCTATCACTCTCATTTCTCAAATGACCTAACTTTCATTCTGTTAGCTAGTGTGACGTTAAACCTTGCATTCTCCACATGTGGGTTATTCCAAGCCTGCATGACTATTGCATGATTGAGTACATTGACTCTTGCTCATGTGTCTATGATTGGTGCGCAGATCGGATGCTGTACGCTCGCGTAGTGAATGTCGGAAGGTCCCCAAGAACAAAAGAACTCTACTTTTTGCACAAAACTCAAGGTTAAAAGCATGCACGATATGAACAAGAGACCAATTGGGTGCAATCTCCCCCCATGCCTTGTGTGAGCGCTCCATAAAGCATGTATTTTATGTATTAATCATCTTCAAGCTCAAATAATAGCCCAAATTACAAAATAGCAAGCTTTTAGCTTTTGAGTTTGCTTTAGCACAAAATAGAAATAAAGCTAATGGATGGTGCCCAAAGAGTCAGGCGTACCCAATACAATGTCCAAGTATAAATAACATAATCGTGTGGCCATGCACATACAAAATAATAAACAAATATCCAACGCCTCAATAAATAGGCGTGATAAAATATAGGCGCCATGCCTAAGGTATGCGCCCATCAAAATATAAATGATAAATCGAATACTCGCTATCCTCCAATGCTTTCCTCCCCGCCACTGCTGCTATCTCTACACATCAACTGAAGCATTCACAATCGTTAGTAAAATAATACAATTAAACTGACAAAAGTGAATACCTAGCAGTCTTCAGCTACATAAATAAATCAACTGGTTAGAAATCAATCCTAACCTTAATTTATTACGAGTGCGCACTCTAAACTCATAAATATTTATTAATTTAATATGTATTTTGCAGAATCACCCGCTATGGAATCACGCATGTACACACTAAATTAATGAAACGCCCGAAAAGGATAGGCGTCCCCATCAACTTCTCGCACAAAGAATCCACTTTGTGTATGAGCCCCGGTCATCAAAGTTTACGGAATCCACCGTAAAACCTCACGGAATCCACCGTGGCACAGAATCCACCGTGAAATATGCCTCCTAGCATCATACCCCCGGGGTGGGATAGCAATTGACCTCAATTGCTATTAGCTCAATGTGGAGCTAGCAGAGTGGGGAAAGCATTTAAGTCTCTAGCATGCATCCATTGGGCTTCTTCTACAGGATGGTTCTTAAATTTGACTAGATATCTAGAATATCTTTGGCCAGTTCTAGTAGTCATAAAGTCAGTATCTATGATAGCTTCACGTTCAAGTATTTCAGTCTCTTCCTCTAACAAAGGTGGGTTTTCGTAAACAGGGTGTACAGGTAATTGGCCTCTAAAGGGTCGTAATAAACTAATGTGAAATGTGTTGTGAATTTTCCAGTGAGGTGGTAGTTCTAACTTGAATGCATTGTCATTAATTTTGTGAATGATCTTAAATGGTCCATAGAATCTAGGGGCTAATTTCACAATTGGGTGTCTATCTACACTTTGTAATCTACGTTTTTCTATTCTCAACCAAACATAATCACCAACTTTGAAATTCATTGCTTGTCTTTTCTTATTGGCTTGTTTGGTGTATGATTGCTGGGCTTTGGCAATCATGTCTTTAACCTCATCAAAAATAGTAGTGTGCATAGTAGCAATATCATCAGCACTCTGAATTCTATTTGATAAAGAGGCAACATGTGTAGATAATCTATAACCATAAATCACTTCAAACGGTGCTTTCTTTGTAGATGTGTGTGGTGTATTGTTATATGCAAATTGTAATAAATGCAAATGTGTATCCCATGTCTGTGGTTTAGAAATAGTGTAAGCACGTAAAAGATCTAGAATAGTACCGTTAGTGGCTTTTGTTTGTCCATTAGTTTCAGGATGAAATGCAGATGAAAAATCAATTTTTGTGCCTAGGTTAGCAAACAAAGTAATCCAAAAGTTGTTACAAAATCTAGAATCACGATTAGAAATAATAACTTTTGGTAATCCATGGTTAGTGAAAACAGTTTTCAAAAACAATTGTGCTACCTGTGATGCTGTTAAAGTTTTCTTACATGGAATGAAATATGCTTGTTTACTAAACCTATCTACTACAGTCCAAATCATATCATGGTTAGCTTTAGTATTAGGTAATCCAGTAATAAAATCCATAGAAATTTGTTCCCATGGTCTTGATGGAATAGATAAAGGCATAAGTAATCCATACTTTTTACCATGATATCTCTTAACTCTTTGACAAATCAAACATTCAGAAACAAAGTTAGATACATCAGTGTCCATATGCGGCCAATAAAAATCTTCAATTAATGTACGTAAAGTAGATATGATACCTCTATGACCTTGATATGGAGGACAATGAATCTCATTTAAAACAAAAGATCTGAATGGAACTGTACCACATAATCTCTTTTCATAAAACATGAATCCATCATTATAAGACAGTGAATCAATAGGAATCCAGTTATTTTGAACTAATTATTTTTCCAATCAGCATGAAAAGTAATATCCTGATGATAAGTATCTTTCATAGGAGTTAAAGAATCAAATGATATAACAGAAATATTATGAATGGCAGGTCTTCTACTTAATGCATTGGCCACTACATTTTCTTTACCGGGTTGATATTGGATAATCGGATGAAAACTCTGAATAAAGGCTGCCCATTTGATATGTCGGTCAGATATTTGGGGTTGGCTAAGTAAATGTCTAATACTTTGTTGATCGGTCTTAATCATAAATTCAGAACCCATTAAGTAGTGTTTCCATCGTCTTAGAGCTTGTACTACAGCTAATAATTCTTTATCATATATGGAATATTTGAGTTCCGAGGGTTTCAGTTTACAACTAGAATAGACTATAGGATGATTGTCCTGCATAAGTACGGCTCCTATTCCAGATCCGCTAGCATCAGTTACTAAAAAGAATGGTCTATTAAAATTAGGTAGTTGTAAAACAGGAGCATGGGTTAATGCATGTTTCAATAAGTCAAAGGATTTCTGTTGATTATCGGACCAATGATAAACAATACCTTTCTTTAAAAGTTTAGTCAAAGGTAAAGCAAGTAATGAAAAATTATGCACAAATTTCCTGTAGAAACTAGCAAGACCTAGGAAAGATCGTAACTCATGCACATTATTAGGTATAGGCCAATTCAATATTGCTTCTATTTTCTTAGGATCAACCTTAATACCATCAGATGATACAATATGACCTAAATATTCAATTTCTGTTTTAAAGAACTCACTCTTTTTTGGATTAGCATACAGTTGATTATCTTTTAATAACCAGGTGGTAGATCTTCGGCAAAACAATCTTTAAAATGTGCAATAAATTCTTTATGCCTAGGGTGCATATGATTTTCTTTAACTTGCAGTTCATTCACCCAAATGAGATAAGATTTATTACTTTTACGTAATGCACGTTTAGCTTGAGTATGAGAAAGCAGTGGAAAAGCATTAGATGCATGCATACCATACAATGTAATATGTTTTCCTTGAAATTGAATATTAATTGAATGTGTGGAATAATCTATATCAGGGTTATGCTGATGACGCCAAGGCATACCTAAAATAATATCACTGGACTGTAATGGTACAACTAGAAAATTTCTTCTTTCAGTGTATTCACCAATTTGAATTTCTAAATCATGCACTTCCTGTATTCTATTATACCTTGTGCCTAAGAATGCTGCTTTAATACGATAATGCGTAGGTACAGTTTGTAACTTCAATTCTTTCACTAACTTTGCAGAAATAAAATCATGAGTACTACCATCATCATGCAAAATAATCTTTTCCTTTCCATGCACTAAACATTTCATTGTCAATAAAGAATGTGGAGTTGGCATACCTGGTAAAGTATCTGAAGGAGTGGTAATGTCGTCGTCTTCTTCAGTGAAATCAGGCATTTCTTCATGTTCATCATCTTCCATTACTCCAAGGTAGTTGATATGGACAGGTGGCTTCTTTGAATGGCAATTTGCTGCTAGATCGTAGTTGGTGCATCAGTCAGCCCAAAGGGCATGACTATGTAGGCAAAGACACCACACTCAGTGGCAAATGCAGTCTTATGCCTATTAGTAGGATACACTTGCACCTGTTGTATCCTAAGAAGCTGTCCAAGAAACTATAGGCTTCTTTACCATCCACTCTTTTGAGTATGTGCTTAGTGTATGGCAATGGATAATTGTCTCTCCTCGTAGCAACCTTTGACTTCTTATAGTTGACGCACACTCTAATCTTTTCGTTATTTTTCAACACTATCACTATGGGTAATATCCACTCCATGTGCCCAATCTCGTAAATGAATCCTTCTCTCAACAACCTATCAATCTATTCTTTTACTACGTGAGCATTCTTGGGACTCATTGGATACGGTTACTACTTGATTGGCATTGCATCAGATATCATGGGTTATATGTTGTGAGTCATTATACTCGCATCTACCCCTTTTAGGTCATCAAGGGACCAAGCAAACACATCTATATATTGTCACAAGAGAGCAATGAGATTTTCTTCCTCCTCTTCAGTCAAGTCATCGACTATAGAGATAGGTTCGGGTATCTCCCCTTCCTTGGCGGGTTCTTCTATTCATTCGTTGGATTGCCCTTGGCATTTGGCTCCTAGCAAGATCACCATTCTATCACCTTTTTTAAACTTTGTGAATCGCTTTGGTAGGTCTTGTAGCTTCCTTTTCTCATTAGTTGGTGGTTCCTTCGTTGCTTCCTCCTTTCCTCATTCAACATTCAGTGCCTTAGGTGAATACGTAGGTCCCCTTTGGTGCATCTAGTCTTAAGGAGTTGAGGCATTTCGGGATCACTATCTAAGCTTACTTCTAACTCAAAATCAAACTCTATGTGTTCACTGGAAGAGGGAGTCTTTGTTGGGGGTCACAATTCAAAGGGTGAATCTAACCTTAACAATGGTGTGCCACTTGGTTGGGCTAGGCTTGCTTGTCCCTAATCTATTGCTCCTATATGTTCTAGTCATGTGTGCTCGCAATCCATGTTCTTTACTCCTTTCTCAATCCTAAAAACATTCTTCCTTCTTGGTTTGGGGTCTACTCATATGTGTTCTATTAATCGTACCTCAGTGTCATATTCTATGGTATCCATCTCTCCTTTGCTCTAGTCACTAAGGGAACAACAATCCTCCTATTCATTATGAGAGCTATCTTCATCCAATTGCTCATCATCTCCTAAGTCTTGACATGGCTCCTTTGTTTTGTCACAGACTAAAGCCCAATTGTACCTCAAGTTTAGGTCCTACACCTTGGTCCATCGCCACTTAGATTCATCTAAGAGATCTTGGAGAGGTTTAAGGTTAGTGGTTGGGTTTCCAACTAGCTTGTTTTTCAGATGCTCAAGGATCTCATGGAGTTCTCACTTATTGCCAGGGATATGGAATTTGATAGGATTTGGTCATTCGTTTGAGCTCTTAGCCATCATGTAGATTGGCACTAAAGGTCATCTCTTAGCTTACCAACTGCCTTAGCGACCTATTCATACTCCTCAGCGTTCGCGAATGGTATATCGATAGTAGTTAGCACACGCATCCAATCTCTCTCATCTTTAGGATAAGGGATACACTTAGTCAATAGCCCATAAGATTTTCTAATCTCTTTGTAACCTTTCAGCATGGCTAAGATGGTATCTAGGTTGACTGGCATTATCTTCCAATTGTCCAACTCTACCCTCACTACCACTGTTCTATTGCCTAAGAAGATTAGACCATTACCCTAGTCCTCTATAACCCATGCATTACGCATCCGGGTTTGGCTAAACAGAATGTTATAGTCCACCCCCTTCATGAATATAAAGTCCATGGAGAATTGGAATATTGCAATCTTCAAAGGCCAAATCTTTAGCACCCCAAATGGCCTTACCTTCATTCCGTTAGCTAGCATGACATTAAACATAGCACTCTCAATAGGTAGGTTATCCCAACCCTAGAGTACTATGTGGCTAAGCACACTAACTCTCGCCAGCATGTCTACAATTTCCTTTCTTCTGGTATCTCTAAAAGCTAAGACTGGCAAGACATCATGCATTTCTGTGCCTTCCTAAAAAGCATTGGCGTGCAAGGATTTGGGCATTGAGTGCAACGTTAACTCCATATTTGTGTCTCTATAGCTTGCTCCATCGAACCTTCAACCCCCTATTTCAACTCTTTCCATAGCGTCCGATGCTGCTTGAGTAGGTCTCCTAGGCTTAGCATTGTCACTCGGGTGGTCACCAGTGTGGTGAGGAGGTTGCTAGCTGCTTGCTTTTCTCCAAATCCTACGTTTCTAGGCCAATGTCCTTGACTAATTCACTGGCTCGCAGCATTCAATCTTTGTCTAAGTGGGACTACTTGTGGTGCAATCATGTCTTTCAACTTTGGTCATGGTGGTGAGATTAGTGTGCTTATGCTTGAGAGATCATCAATCTCATCTTTCAATATGGGCTCTGCATTTGTTAAGTGTTCTTGGGCCTCTTTCACCCACTCCTTCACCTTTTCAATGGCTTCTAGTTGGCGCTTTGGGTTGGGATACTCCCTGATCTTTGCACTTTCCTTTTTTGCCATCTTTGGATCTAATGTTTCTACCTCTACGTCCATCACCTTTTTTCTAGCAGGCAATGTTGTGGCACTCTCCATTTTTAGTGTGACCCTTGCGTCAGGTTTTTTTTTCCTTCACCTACAACTCCTTTTTCTAATTGAGACTGCATCTAACTTGCTAGGCCCTAGAAATGATATATTGGAGTGCTTTGTCTGTGCACTAGTCATGATATGCAATTACAGGGTGGTTATGGCCTCCTCATTGAGTGTCTTGACACCAAACAACCCCAATGGGACTGATGGCATGATTGTGGAACTAGAGGATGGTTTCCATGTAGGGGAATCGACAAAGAGATGATTGTTTCCACACTCCATGCATCTAAGATCTACCTTGTTGGAGTTGGCATGCACCCTCTTAGGGCAACACAAGGAGATATGTCCTCG
Source organism: Lygodium microphyllum (assembly GCF_053477565.2). Lineage (NCBI taxonomy): Eukaryota > Viridiplantae > Streptophyta > Polypodiopsida > Schizaeales > Lygodiaceae > Lygodium > Lygodium microphyllum. The sequence goes on along the minus strand of NC_141152.1, from coordinate 106,374,305 downwards.
GTTACCGCACGTCCAATATGAGATCTCGGCTCTTGGGTCTTCCTCCCATGCATATACCTCTACCTCTACCTAAGGTACTCCTCCACATAGTGGACTGGAGTGTCGCTTAGTGGATGGGTTACATAGGGTTTAGGTGGTCTGGGTATTCTATTGGGGGTTTATCTCCATCCTAGGAATGCCTGGTTTAGCATTGTTGGGTGTTGGGAGACACAATGGGGCTCCACTTCCAAAGAATTTTGGTGGCCTATTCGCTAAGTAAGGATAATTGTAAGGTTGCGAATACATAAGTATCCTTAGCAATTGGTAAATGCGCAAGGAATCGTGGTGGCTGAACCTACCACAATTTGAATAAGGTCGGGATCTAGGGCCCTAACACTTGATTGGTAGTAGGTGGTTTCCATGCAATATACACATTCAACAAGAGGGTATGTTGGTCTTCTCATCATCTCTTTTAATTTGGATAGCTCTTGACTTGGATCAGCACCCTTTCCCTTATTTTGGATAGTTGGGCCTGATTCTTTGTTTGACATTGAAGTTCTCTCAGAGTCCCTATGGTTAGTCTCTTCTCAGCTTGAGATCCTTGAGCTAGTCATCCACTCTAATGGCCTCTTTAAAGACCTTGGTTCGCATGTCTCCCTACAAACTTGAGTTGCCTACCAAGGCCTTGTAAAGTTCTTTACCCCGTATCCCATTGATGAAGACTACAGACACCTCTCTCTCCGTGGGTCCTTTGGCCATTGGGATTCTCTTAAAGAGACTCCTCACATGGGTCACATAATCCTTGATGTCTTTCTTATCTCTATGTTTCACGTTCATGAGTCATATGATCAAGTTTTTTGAGTACCTAGCCTCCAAGAATCTCTTAATGAAGAGATTATTGAGGTTATTAAAGTCATTGTGCTCTTTGCAGCATCTAGGCTGGTGTACCAAGTCCTTCCCTTATCACCTAAGCATAGGCTGGTGTACCATGTCCTTCCCTTATCACCTAAGCATAGGCTGAAGTCTTGTGCTCTTTACGGAATCTAGGCTAGTGTACCAAGTCCTTCCCTTATCACCTAAGCATAGGTTAGTGTAGCAAGTCCTTCCCTTATCATCTAAGCATAGGTTGAAGTCTTGTGATCATTAAGTGAGATCGGTGAGGCCATTGGCTTCAGAGACCTCCTTAAACTGCTCTACAAAGCTATAGGGATCATTGTCTGATTGGTTTTTTTCTAGCTGCTTCATGAGTATAGGGATTTTAGATTGGCTCTTGGAGCCCTAGGTAACTTCTAATCCTATGAGCAACGAGGTAGCCATTACAACAATGCTCCTCTTGGTGGAAGTGTTGTCTAACAATTGTGTAATGAGAAGCTGTCTGAGTGTAAGATCTAGTACTAGTACTCGCACAATTTCATGCACTTCTATGCTTTGCCACAAGCTCGTGGCTTGTTGTTTCTAATTCTAGGTCACTAGCCTCCAAAAGGCTTTCTATGCTAGTCTTCTCTCCTCTTCTACGTCTGCTATGATATCCTCAAACGTCCTACCATGGTGATCTACTGTCTGGGCCTGTAGATCGTAATTGGCAACTAGCCGTTGGATTTGTGTCAAGAGACTGCCTAGGTTGAGCTCTTTGTCTGGTTAGTGCTTGTCTCTACCATGTCAGTGGTCTCTCTCTCCACCAAGTTGTTGATGAGAATGATTAAATCGGGTAGATCCACCCCTCCAATAGTGTTTGTCCTTCCTAGCTTGTCTATTGCGTCTTGCGCTTGGTCATACCCTTGGCGTTTCAATCTCCCGATTATATCTCTAGGTATTCTCCTACTAGTGGGTTCCTTTTATGGTTATACCTGAGTGTGTTCCTTGTTAATTATGAACAATCCTCAATTTACATTCACTCGGTGTATGTGTATGTACTCTCTTCCGTGCAATGTGCTCAATCACACTTTCACTTTTCTTAGGTATACTTCAAGTGTTGGAAAACAATACAAGTGTGAAGGTAAAGTGACTACGCAGCTCTTGCACTCTCATTTATATATGGATTTGGCCTGATAGGCTATAAGTTCAATCTGTGGCTGTTCTAACTGGTCCTAGGGTTTGTAATGCATCGTTCAGCTTGATTGAGATCCATTGGGAATCTATGATTTAGTTTGGTGTTGCTTAGCATCTTGGACCACTAATTGGTCGGTTCTAAGTCCCTGGTTCTAAGTCCGCTTTTTATCGAGTTACCTATTTCTCACTCTAGAAAAGTGCTTTAAGCCTCTATATGGCCTTGAGAGGTTTGCACAATAATGGTTTTGGTCAATTAGGGTCTTCAGGTAAAAAAAATTGAATAAATCCAAATTTTGCCTAGCAGGTCGGAATCGCAAGGGCCGAATGTTCGATTTGACCCATCTGAATGGCCGAGATTCAAATGAGAAAGGGCTGGTCTGAATGTCAAATTCAGGTAGTTTGAAGGTCGAATGGTCGAGGACCGAGTTGAGTGGGCTAAATGCCAAATTGGTCTAAATGGTCAATTTGAATGGGCCAAATGTCAACTTGTTGGAGTAGGGTTGGACCAAATGGTGGGCACCCAAATGATAGCGGGCCAAATGGCCGAACACATAAGGGCCGAGGGTTGATTTTAGGCTTCAAGCCAAAATTGCTATCATTGGGATGAGCCGAACATGACGCGATTTTTTCCAGAGGAACAACGAATCAATCAAATTGCAAGATTTACATCACACCCTATAGCAAGCACCTCTCGATCAAGGCTATAGACAAAGAGAAGAAGAGTTCTATGTATCTACAATGTGCTAAAAACACCTGGGTGAAGCGATCAATCCAATGTGGGCAATAGGTCTCTCTCTCTCTCTCTCTCTCTCTCTCTCTCTCTCACATTCTCTCACAATGCAACTATTGCAAATCAGCTTTTCCTTGGCCTCTTAGATTATAAAGCCTTCCCTAGCTAAGGCTCGATCTCTACAATCAGTCTCTTAATGGCATAAATCCACTGGAGTACTCTTTTTCCTTAATCTATGCCATGTTTGGGCGTGTTTTATAGCAGCAACCCTAACTCTCTCCGCTTCAATTTCTCAATCCTACCTACTCTAAATGTAACAAAAAACAAAAGTAAAGCACTAAAATGATTTCTTCTATTTTCCCAATCATTAGAAATACAAAATACTTACTTGTTTCGAAGATTAATCTCCCAAATATCCTATCTACAAAGAGCACCACTTTGGGGAAACCCTACTTCGATGCTCGATTTGAAGCATGCAAGTACTCAAGCTTGAATCTGTTGGTCTCGACAGTGGAACCAAAATGTAGAGAGAGCTCACGCTCAACTATTAAGACCCACGTGGGACCACTTATTCATCAAGCCCTTCAAGCGAGCACCTATGGCTATCTCTCACCTAGCCAATGTGCCTTCGATCCTACCGAGATGTAGTGAGCTTAACTCGATGCCCAAATGAGTTTCCTCCTTCCTCAAGCACACCAGTAGCTCCACCATTCATGATGCAAGCTCAAGCATCCTCAAGCCTCCACCCTCATCCTCGATAGTCATGTGCAAGACAAGAGAAGGGAAGAGAAGAGAAGAAGAAGAGGAAGAGGAAGAGAGGAGATGATGGAGAGCTTCATCTCCAAGATCCCTCACCCTCACAAACTCAGTCTCTTTCTCTTACACTCCCTCTCTCAATCACACCCAAGAAATCAAAGAGATGAGAAGAGGAGAAGAAGATGATTCCACTTTTGCCACACACTAAAGAATGAGCTTCTCTATTCACTTTTTGTCTTTTATATATAACCCTAAATCCCTCTTGGGCGCTCATTCCTTTTTTGCATGACCAACCATTTTGGCAAGGTTGTCTTTTCTATTTCTTTCTATTTGCCTTATCTCTTTACTTATGCTCATCTATCTTTTACAATTTTTCATAGGAGGGAGAATGGCACTCTCTCACAACAGTTTTAGGGGTGCTTTGCATTTAAAAATATTCTTTTGACTTTGACTTGATTTTTGAGGCTACCCTTGCACTTTGGATTCTTTCCCCTCTCTTACTTTCTATTGTGTCCGATTTCCTTCTAAGTCACATATTTAAGGTCCCAACTTGCACTTTTCCACTTTTGCTGATTTCTTCTTGTGCTAAGGTTAACAGTTTCTTGTGGAGGTTCTCATCTTTTGGAGTTTTCTTATGAGTATGAAGATGGTGGTATAATGTTATTGTTGGATAAGGTAGTAGTGCAAGATGTATCTATTAAAGAGAACCAATGTATGCAAATAGAGGAGGCTATTCCTAGTCTTTGGCAAATAAATTGGTGGGTATGTGCAGCAATATCTAGTGCCAAACAAGGCGACAAGGAAGATTATTCGATGAAGTCATTGGGATTGCTTCTTGATGAGTTAGTAATATTAAGTATGAGATGTGGTCTTCACTCTTGCACTGAGAAGTTCAAGATAAGGAAAGAGATTGTGCTTATTGGTATATACATGCCTTCAAGGATGCAAAATCTTGTTTGAAATTTCTTGGATTTCTTATTTGGATGTATACAGATGTTTGCAAAGCTTGTAGGTTTTGATAGACTGTTTATGGAGTTTGGAGGCAAAGAACATGGTGAGGTTATTTTTGCGAACACGAGTTGGATGTAACATATTGTTTGGGAAAACAAATTGGAGAATTCATATGTATTTAAATTATATTATTTTTCTATTTTATCCTCGGACTTAGAGGAGTATCTTGCATGGGATGAACTGGATATGACCTATGTGTTTTATCTAGGAGTTTAGCCAGAATGCTTCACATGAGAGTTTGATGAGAGAGGAATTGTCTTTGTATTCGATCCGGGTATTCACAATATCTTCTTTGTTGATCATCACAATGAAAGTCAGATTATTTTTGTCTTTGATCCAAGAGGACCATTGCACACACAAATTTTTGCGGAGTAGAGGGAGGGCTAAATATGACATGCATTTTTGTGAAAATCAAATAATGACTTCTCGATGAAGTGGATCAAGCACACCTTATGGTATAGGTTTGACACAAGAACTTAGTTTTTGAGTGATTAAGCCAGTGAAGAATCCTTGTGGTTTTTGAGCTTTAGAAAGTTCAAGATTATTTGGGACAAAGATTAATTTGGAGGTCACAAAAAATCATGAATGTGAGGAAGAATTTTACACAATGAAGAAAGTAAGCAAGATTGTTAAAATGTGTGTTAGGGAATAGGCTTAAAGACTTTGAGAATTTTAAGGGTCATTGGATGGAAGGAAAAACTTAAGGAAAGATTCAAAAACTTTTTTTTTGAAAAGCAAAAGGTTAGAATGGAATAAGCACTTGTTGCCTAATTTTTATAAACGGAGTGGCCATATCGAATCATGTGGGGGAAGAAAGCATGATCAAGAGAGGGTAAATGAGCTTCTATATTACCTGTCATGCTGGAAAACTTTGGGAAGGGATATCAAAGGAAGGCTTACACAATTCTAGGATGTTTTTTTGGTTGGACGGATGGATAGAGAAGCAAGGATTGCCAACTTGCATTTGACCATTACTCTCAAGATGAAAAGTTGAAATAAAATCCATCTAGACCCTAGATTTTTAAAGAGAGCTACCCAAAAATGTCAGTCAAATTGGCCATCATGATCAAATAGGATAACCTAAGGAAACTCGTGATGTGTAACGTGTCCGCTTGTCCGCTTGTGGGACACGTCTTAGCAGCCCATCGGGAGGAGGGTCTAGAAGGCTCCGCGTGGCACTCGTAAGAAATCACACAGGGTTTGCAATCTAGGTCTTCCTGAGTCTACCCCGAGTGCAAGTGTCCGGCCGTTCCCACTTGGGATCGACCTGAGGTCAGGGTTCCTTTCCTATCAGCAAAGTCTCTAGGAAGAAGCTAGTGTCGAGCTCCAGATGTACCACTTTGCATAGAAACAATAGAGTCGAGGGAGATTTGTGCTGCACTTGGTTCATGGAGAATAGGAAACGAGAGGGATGAGAAGCTCAACCTCTCCCATATGGCATAGTCCCATTCCTTTCCCCTAAAACAGAATAAACTAGGATTCTACATCTACTGTCACTAGTCTTCATAGTCTTATTATCTCATCATTTGAGAAAAGTTCCCAGCTAACCAGGACCACCCTTCCGTAGGAGGGACCTAAGTCACGCCCACCACACTTTCCTCAGTTTTCTTTAGTTATCTAATTACCTACCACATTATGTTTTGACATGCAAAAGTAGCTTCCTTAATTAATCAAATTAATCATGGGTTCCTTCACGCAACTTAGGCACTGACACAAAAACAATGTCAAGCAAATTCCTTTTTCTCCAATATCTACTCTTTATTTATCAAAATCATGAAGTACATCCAATATCACAACCGAAGGCTATCCCAGAAATCTACAAGATTGCTGCTCCAAGTTCCGCCCGTTGACTAGTACACGGGTCTCGAGATCCCGTCTCGAGTCACGTCGGCCTCTTGTGCGGGATCCAAAGGCAAGGGGTTTACAATCAGAGCCTCCCCTGGCACCCAAGCGTCCTCCCACTCCAAGCAGCACCCACGGAGAGACTTCTCGCAGTCGATTAGGTCCATATACCCGGCGTAGCTAACAACCCCCTTGGATAGGGCCAGGAAGACAGTCAGAGGTAACTGTTCCTGCCTCTCCCTCCAGGCTTTCAACTTGAAGCATTAAGTGTTTTCCTTGAATTAGTTCCTTGAGAAAAGAGATCAAATAATGTACCTAAGTACAAGAATGAACATTTTGGAGGTATGTTGTATGACCGACTGCTAAGGTGTGACTCCTTTTTTCTCTGATGCTCCTAGCATCCGATCTTGGGTCTTTTCGCGACTTTGCAAGATCCCAATAATCTCAAATAAGACTACACAAGTAAATGATCTTGGTAAGTTAACTTATTTTGACTTTCCCTTTTCCCTTGGGTTTTGCCTTAGGGTATCTTAACCCTAACTCAAGCATTCGCTGGTCAGTCAAGGCAACGGACATGCCTTATTCGCAACCCAACCAAGGGTCTTTTAATCTTCTAGTTCCAACCAAGCTCAATTATCACACTTGGAAACACATGATTCTTCATTTAGACCTTCAAGATGCAGTCTAGATGCATGCGATCCTTCTAATTCTCTTACTGCGGTTCTATGCAGGATTTCCCAATCAACCTATTTATCATGCACATGGTGTGTTTAGTATAGTTGTACCTCCTAAATCATCTTTATCTCTTTTCATTCCTGGCAATGGGTACTTATTCCCTAATGCACCAGATCACATGTGTCTTGCGTATATGAAAGTCTAGGGTTTTGTCCAACGGTGCAAGTGTATCTCATGAACAGAATCTAACATTTCATATGTTTCTTTTAACCATGATTGCAAAACGTGAATTCTAAATGACTATTCATGCACTGAACTGGTTAAAAAGCTATCATTTTATGTGAAGTAAGGCGATAACCTTATCATTTTATGTGTGTAAAAGCTATCATTTCATGCATATAATCTTATGCGAATTCCAAACGCTACCATTTCACGCATGCAGCTTAGTGCTTAGAGTAAACAAAATCCCTAAGACTCGTTCTTATTCCATGCACATCACAAACCCTTTCATCTCTTCCACGAGAAATAATACCTAATTAATTTTAAAGCTTAGAACTTGGGCTTGATTTGTGTTTGCTACGTTGGTTGCTCCGCTCGCCTCTCTAACATTACCGATAGCTTTGGCACTTACGCTTCCCGTGACTTTATTCTTGGGAGCCATTCGCCTCGCAGAGATTGGATAGTCCAGACCTTAACGGTTTTTGGGTCTACAAGTTCGGGTAGGAAAGATCGCTGGATGGGGTCCTTTGCCAAGGGGGTGGTTCGAGTGTGGCTCCTTGCAGTTACTCACCCAACTCTCACTCCCCCATCCAGGTGGCATCCTCTTCGGGATAATCTTTCCACTAGACGAGGTATTCTCTCAAGGCCCTTGACCTCAAATGCCTCTCCCTAACATCTAGGACTCTATCAAGTCGTTGTCGAAGGGTTTTCGAAAGCAAAGTTGTGTCTACAAAAGACCTTGATCTCATACGTCTTCAAGTAAGCTAAAACATTACGGCCATCAAATAGCTTCTTCTCATTCTCAACTGCTTCAATTGCCTTAGTCGCGCTGATTGCATTTTCCTGCTCCGAATATAGTTGCCTTTGCTGAGACAACTGTTGTTGATGCAATTGCTGCTGTTGCTGCATATACAATTGTGTCTGCTGATTTTGAAGTTGCATATACATGGACATATTCTGCAAAATCTGCTTTAGATCATCCGTTGAAGTACTTGAAGCAGCAGTCAATGATGGAGCTGAAGTAGAGGACACAGTGGGAATCGTAGAAGAGGCTGAAATGGATGCTGAAGTATCTCCCATCCTGAAATCTATGCGACTCTTTCACGTCGGGTTCACCAAAGATGTCGAAGGGTTTTCGAAAGCAAAGTCGTGTCTACAGAAGACCTTGATAAATTTCAAGATGAAAGATCAATCAAACATATTCAAACTTCATTCAATGTACCCTCAAGTCATGCGTGAATTGTTATTATTTACTGTTGTCTACTGTTGTTAAAACAGAGTAACCAAAAGCAGTATCTTCGTGTAATTTTCTTTTAGTAAAGAATTGCAGTCCTGTCAGTGTTAACAATTCTTCCTTTGAACAATCCTTCGGCAGGTCTCCTCATTTTCTTTGTTGTACCGTGCTCCAAAAAAGCTATGATGCTGAAGTTCTGCTGTAATAAGAGAAAAACATTATTTAAAAGGTTGAGGTATTAGATGAAGAATCTTCAGAATCATGGAAATCTGAATCTGTGTCATGATCTTTTGCAAGATTCAAATTATGTGGGTTTTTGGTTTTGGGATTAGGAGATAATGCATCGAAGGAGGGATGCAAAATTATGAACCCTGGGCCTGCATAAAAGAAGCTGAAGCAGAGAGCTTCAGGGGCTTACTCAGCTGATGTTTCTACTCAGCGGATTGGCCTACGATGCCATGATGATCCCCAAATTGCTGAGGAGACGAATTCCCTTCTTTTCCATCTGATCGCTGCTTAGGGAAATTCTTGACAATCCTCCCTCCTCCCAAAGTTACCGAACTCCTCCTTTCTCTTTTGTAGAGCTCCTTCTGATTGACGAAAAATCTTCTTCTCTCTTCCTTAGTAGCGCTCCCCGTCCTTAAGCTCACAACTCTTGCGTTCTTGCTCTTCGCCTTCACGAGAATGCCTCTCCTTCTCTTCAATCTCCTTCATGACCTTCTCATCAGGCAGGAGATCGACCGTAAGCAGAAGAAAGGGTGGTCACTGGGAGGAAGAACCTCAACACACTGTTCTCACTTTCCTTCGTCTGATCCACCATCTTCCTTCACGTCAGTCAGCTTCACTGGCCCATCTTCTCTTCCATCGTTCGCTTGTTGTTTCTCCTTATGTCACTGTAGCTTTAGACTCCTACAATGCTTTCTTTCCGTCGTATTTTTCTGCTCACGGTTGAACAACAGGACTTCGCCTTCATCGTTCCCATCTTCCATGATTGACTATCTGCCGTCTTCTGGATAATGTCTTCCTTTAGCGGTGTTTGCATGACTGCTTTCGGTTTCTTCTTCAGAGCTCTTTGTTCTTCCCCTTCCACCACTTCTGCCCTATCTTCCTCCATCCCTGTAGGCCTTCTAATTTTTCCCCCCAAAAAGCCCATTTTCAAAAATAGCATCCGTGTCCAAAATAATCATCCCTGGCTTTTCCTTCCCCCAGGCATTCGATCCTTCACCATAGGCTCTAGAAAAGCGGCCCTTAGAAAAGCATACAAGCCCTCTTCTTCATATCATCGCTTACAATGGCTCTTTCATCTCATATGCTTTCGAACTGCCTCCAAACTTTGGAATTCTTTTCCTTGATCATCACTATACAAGCAAACAAAACCCCTTGTCACCTTCAAGCCAAGAGAATGCAGCATTCCACGAGGATCTTTGAGAAATTTTGAATCTGGAATGAAGAAACCATGTTATTTGTGCATATGCTCAACACAAAGGAAGACCATATCACCTTCAACAAAGGATCTGTCTTGCCATTTCAAGTCTGCGTAAGCCTTCTGTCTATCCTTGGTAGCTTGGATGTCCTATCTTATTGAATTGATTTGATCATCCATGTCTTCCAGCATCTGCCTTGAAGCTTCTACCCTCAAAGTTGGATCTGAGAAGCTCAAAGGGGTACGACAATTGTGCCCATACAATGCTTGAAAAGGGGTCATCTGAATACTTTGTTGGTAAGAAGCATTGTAGGCAAACTCAACTAGTGGCAAATATTGAATCCACCTTTTGGGTTCGCAACAGCAGTATACCCTAAGCATATCTTCAATGAATTGGTTGACTCGTTCCGTTTGACCATTAGTTTGGGGATGGTAAGCTGTACTGAAATAGAGTTGAGTTCCAATAGCCTCGAAGATAGCCCTCCAGAAGTGTGATGTGAAGAGAAATTCACGATCACTAATGATTCTTCTGGGTAACCCATGCAGTTTGAATATTTCCTTGATGAATAATCTTGCGATGTCTGAAGCTTTATAGTTTGTCTTGACAAGAATGATATGTGAGACCTTGGTGAGCATATCTACTACAACCATAATAGAGTTGTATCCTCCTTGAACTTGGGGTAGGCCAACAACAAAGTCTATACTAATGAATTCCCATCTCATTTGGGGAATGTCAAGTGGTTGCAATTTCCCCGGCATTTTGACGTGTTTTGCCTTAATGCGTTGACAAGAAAAACATTCCGTGACGTATTTGAGAACGTAACCCTTGAGCTTATCCCAATAATAGCTCTTCCTGACCGCATTAAGGGTCTTGGCATAGCGAGGATGTCCTGAGAAAGGGGAGTCATGGGCTTCCCAAAGAATCTTCTGCTTGAGAGTTTGGCTTGTAGGGATACATAATCTTATCCTAAAGTAGACAAGTCAGCTACTGACAGAGAATTCTTGATACTTCGTCTTTAGCTTCGGGTCTTGATCCTTGACGGGGATCTCCCTTAGCAATTTCTAATAGACTAGGTCATGACATGCCTCTTCTTTAGCTAGCTCAAGAATTGGATTGTTTGGCATTGATACCTTTGTGGCTAGAGATCTTGCTGTTGATGGATCCTGCAAAATAAGAGAATTTAGAAATGCCTTGCGGACTGAGTGCATCAGCAACTACATTCTCTTTTCCAGGCCTGTATTTGATTTCAAAATCATATCCTTCCAGCACTTCAATCCATCGACGTTGCCTCATAATGAGATCATTCTAGGTGAAGATCCATTTAAGACTCTTGTGGTCCGTCACTAAGGAAATTTTTTTACCTAGCAAGTAATGTCTCCAAAGTTTGAGAGCATGGATGACAGCCAATAGCTCCAGATTGTGGGTAGCATAATTCCTTTCATGGTTCTTCAATTTCCTTGAAGAGTATGCTATGGGATGACCTTCTTGCATAAGCACACATCCTAAAGCAAGTACGCTGGCATTAGTTACCACTTCAAACTCCTTACTAAGATCAGGAAGTCTCAGGATGGGCGCTGACACTAAGCTTTGCTTAAGTTTGTCAAAGTTGGTCTGTTTGGCGGGTGACCATACAAATGCTACTTGCTTCTTTAGTAGATCATTCAGAGGCACTGCAATCAAAGCATAATCTTTGATGAAGATCATGTACCATCCTATCAATCCAAGAAAGCTACGTACTTCTTTGACAAAAGTTGGTGTTAGCCATTCCAGAACGTCTCTCTGACCTTAGTTGGATATACTGAAACTCCTTCCGCTGATACATTGAATCCCGAATATTCAATCTGTCACTTGAAAAATACACACTTCTTCCTTTTGGCATAAAGCTTGTGTGCTCTCATTGTTTCAAGAACAATGCGAAGCTAGGGTTCATGATCTTTCCTGTTTAGAGTAGACTAGGGTATCGTCAAAGAAGACGAGTATGAAGTCGTCAAGATAGGGCCTAAAGATATCCTACATTGACCTATTGAAGGTGGCAGGAGTATTCATTAGCTCGAATGACATCACTAGGAATTCAAAATGTCCATACCTTCTGCTGAATGCAGTCTTCAGGATATCTTCTTCCTTGATCTTTATTTGATAATATCCAGATTTGAGATCTATCTTAGAGAAGATCTTCTCACCTTGAAGACGGTCAAGTAGATCATCTATTCTTGGAATGGGTATTTATTTTTTATGGTTGATTGATTCAACCCTCTATAGTCAATGCATAGCCGAAGCATTCCATCTTTCTTCTTTTGAAACAGTACTAGAGCTCCCCATGGTGAACTGCTAGGACGGATGTAGTCTTGGTCTAACAATTGCTTGAGTTGCTCTTTCAGCTTGATAGCTTCCTGGATGGACATCCTATATGGCCTCTTTGCGACTGGTGTAGCTCCTGGTGCCAGCTTGATTTCATGGTCGACTTGTCAAGATTGTGGGAGAGAAGGAAGGAGTCTCACTTGTAGCTTTCTTGCTTGCACAATGGGGGAATACACACAAGGGTGGAGGCTGAAAATAGTTTTCCTCTTCTTAGTTGTGTAAGCAAAAAGAACTCACATACAAAGAAATAGAAGAACCCTATATATGGGTCTCAAACCAAACTCAACTAACTAAGGTGGCATACTAACTGAGCCACGAACTAGAGTAGATAAGGATAGCTATCATGTAGCTATTATTCATGGGCGGAGTACCAACCGCGTCTGCAACTGACAAGTCGGTGACATAAATACACAACGGTCACCCTGGCGTATCACGAGTGGAGCTCGATATCTCAACACTCCCCCTCGAGCTCAATCCCAATTCCTGCACACCAAGTAGGTCTCTGAACTTGCGCAGCTTCTCTGCGCCCAATGCCTTCGTAAATATGTCAGCTACCTGATCCTCTGTGCTGACATAAACTAGATCAATAAGACCTAGTAAAACCCTCTCCCGCACATAGTGATAATGCACCTCAATGTGCTTTGTTCTAGCATGATAGACTGGGTTATTTGCCAAGTGTATACTACTCATGTTGTCACAATAAATGACAACTGGCCCATCTGTAGACTGATGCATATCATAAAGTAGCTTATGCAACCAAGCTACCTCACATGCAGCCATTGCTGCACCCCTGTACTCAGCCTCTGTGCTCGAGAAGGCAACTGTAGGCTGTTTCTTGCTGCTCCAAGTGACTGCAGCACTCCCAAAAGAGAACACATATCCACTGGTAGATCGTCTATCAGAAATACTACCAGCCCAATCAACATCAGTGTATCCATGCAACTGTATCTGAACCCCATTCTCATAAAATAGTCCATACTGCAATGTGGACTTCACATACCTGAGTATGCATCTAGCCGCATCCAAATGTGGTTTCCTTGGAGCCTGCATAAACTGACTTACCAATCCAACAGCATAGCTCAAATCTGGCCTGGTAATAGTCATATAAATCAAGCTTCCTACTATGCGTCTGTACATAGTAGGGTCTTCCAGAAGCTCACCTGCATCTGCGCTCAGCTTCACATTCTGCTCCAAAGGAACTGAAATAGGCTTACAGCCTGTCATCCCATATTTGGATAGCATGTCCAATCCATACTGCCTCTGCAAGAGCTGTATCCCACTTGGTGATCTAATCACCTCAATGCCCAAGAAATAACGCAGCTCTCCCAAATCCTTCATCTCAAACTTCTGCTTCAATAGCATTTTCACATGAAGGATATCTTCATCACTGTCACCTGTCATAATCAAATCATCAACATAAATGACAAGTAGCATAATACCTTTCTCTGTTTTTCTCACATAAAGTGAGAAATCTGCCTTGGAAATCTGAAAGCCAATAGTGACAAGATACTGTCCTATCTTGTCAGACCATGCTCTAGGTGCTTGCTTCAAGCCATACAAGGCTTTCTTCAACCTGCAAACAAACTCAGGATGAACATCATGCACATAACCTGGTGGCTGCTCCATATAGACCTCTTCTTGCAAATCACCATGCAAGAAGGCATTCTTTACATCCATCTGATGTAAAGACCATCCCTTTGATGCAGCCATAGCAATGACTGCTCTTACAGTTGCCATCCTTGCAACCGGACTCAATGTTTCTTCATAGTCAATGCCATATGTTTGTGCATACCCCTTGACTACTAATCTTGCCTTGTATCTGTTCACAGAACCATCTGCATTGTGCTTCACCTTATAAACCCACTTACAGCCAATTGCATTCTTACCTTTAGGCAAAGGTACCAATTCCCATGTAGCATTTGCTTCCAAGGCATCCATTTCTTCATCCATGGGTTTCTCCCATTTTTCTTTTCCCATGGCTTCCTCAAAAGAAGTGGGTTCTGGTTCCTTTATCACTTTAACCATATATGCATAGTGAATGGCTGTAAATCCATCATATTTCAGCCTATCCACAGGATACCTAGCTCTCGTAGACCTGCGCAAAGTAGGTTCACTCCCAGGTGCTCTCAAAACATCCCTGGTCTTCCTTACTCCAGGTGTAACAATAGAAGGAATACCCAACTCATCATCAATGCTCTGTTCTGAGCCACTGGATTCACCATCCACATAAGAGTGACCTGCATTCACATCAAACATGGGCTGATCAACCTTCTCTTTTCCTTTTCGTGATACCTGCATACCACTATCTGCATTGCTTTGAGAAGATTCTCCTAATCTTAATCTGCCTGTCCATGGCAAAGAATGTGAACCACTGCTAGAGGACGCTCCAGGTCCACTAATATTTTGTGACTGCTGCTGTGAATTCTGTGCAGCATTACCATTTTGTGCATCTACATCATCAATCACATTTACTGGTTTATACCAGCTACTCATCTCATCAAAAACAATATCTCTGCTCACTGTAAACTTACGAGTAGAAGGGTTATAGCATCTATATCCTTTTTGCTGCAGAGAGTAACCAATAAAGATGCACTTCTCAGCTTTTGGATCCAACTTGGATCTCAACTCATCTGGCACATGTACATAGGCAATGCAACAAAAAATTTTCAAATGAGAAATATCTGGTTTCCTACCAGTATACCTCTCCTCTGGAGTCATTCCATGTATTGCTACAGTGGGAGTCCTGTTCATTATCTAGACTGCTGTAGCAACTGCTTCAGCCCAATAAAAATATGGCAGGTCTTTTTCATTAAGCATGGCACGAGATACCTCTCCAATATGCCTGTTTTTTCTTTCTGCAGTTCCATTTTGCTGTGGGGTATGACTGCATGAATATTGCTGCTTTATGCCATGCTCCTGCAGGAACCTTGCAAACTCATTTGAGAGGTACTCTCCCCCTCCATCTGACTTTAGGCATTTTACTTGCAGGCCTGTTTCTTTTTCAACCATAGCTTTAAGAGTTTTGAAATGCCCAAAAGCTTCACTTTTCTTTTTCATAAAATACACCCAAACTTTTCTGCTATAGTCATCAATAAAACTGACAAAATAATGACAGCCTCCAAGAGATGCAGCTTTAGTAGTCCACACATCAGAGTGGATTAATTCCAATGGCTTCTTACTCTCTTGAACATGTCTAGGAAATGGTTTCCTTGCCTGTTTTCCAAACTGACAGGCTTCACATACCTTACGCATTTCTGTAACCTTGAATTTAGGCAATCCTGCAACAATATTTTGGGCCTGCATTGATTTAAGTCGCTGTATATTAACATGACCAATGCATTTATGCCAGATATCAATATCTGCAACTACACCGGTCCCATGTGCAAACATTGCTGCACTCAATTCAGACATGTCTGCATCCAACGTAAACATTCTGCCCTTATTCTTTCCTTTTGCTATCAAGCGACCTTTATTTTTCATATCCTCAACAAAGCATCCATGAGGATTAAATCTGACCTGCAAGCCTTGTTCAACCATTTGACCAACAGAAACCAGATTCTTGGTGATATTCGGGACATGAAATACATCGGACAGGTATTTCTTTTTCCCATCCTGCATAGACAGAGGAATTTTTCCAATCTGCACAATCGGATGTGCAGTATCATCACCAGTCTCCACAAATCCTGGTTTTTCCATTTTCCTTGCATCCTCCATCCATTCTGCATGACCTGTCATGTGGTTTGATGCACCTGAGTCAACATACCACACATCGTTGCTTTCTTCTGCACTTGTCATAGAATTGTTCATGTGCTGCACCATGAACAAATGCTCATTTCTGTCATCACCCTGTCTACTAGAAGATGAATAATTTCCTTGTTGCAGTTTTCCATTCATGATGTCATTCTGCTTTTTATAGCAATCTTTAGCCATATGACCCATTTTACCACAATAGTAGCATTCAACATTACTGTTTGCATTTTGGCCTCTTTGCCATCCACCACGACCTCTTTGGCTCCCCCTGCCTCTAGAGTTACCACGTCCTCCTCCATAGGACTGGTTTTCTTGAGTTTACTGCATATTCTGATTTCTACCACGGCCTCCAAATCGGCCTCCTCTACCTCTGCCTCTACCTCTTCCAGCATTTGAGTAGAAGATAGTTTCTTTTGAAGTTCCTCCTGAAGAAGATGCACCACCATTTCTCTGCTCCTCAGAAATTAGAAGAGCAATCAACTCCTCAAAATTAGGAAATCTTTCACGAACTGAAATGGATGTCCGAAACTGTGCATAATCCTTTCCTAGACCATTCAAGGTCACAGAAACTAAATCATCATCTTCCACTGGCGACCCAATGGAAGCAAGTGCATCTGCAATCTTCTTCACCTTCATGTGGTAGTCATTGATGCTCATATTTTCTCTTTGCACATTGTGCAACTCTTGCTTGAGCTGCATTTTCTTGGCTTGCGTATTTGTGCTATACATCTTTGACAGAGTATCCCATGCCTCCTTTGGCGTACTTGCATCCTGAATATGCACAATCATAGAGTCTGAAATGCTGATAGACAGCCAGTACGTAACTTTCCTGGCTCTCTCATGCCATGCTTTGAATGCCTGCATTTGCTGTTGATTGGGAACATCAGGAAGAACTGGTTCTTCTTCATTTCCTGCAACAAATTCCCAATATCCTTTTCCCATAAGGAAATTCGTCATTCTAAACTTCCATGCCTGGAAGTTGTTCTTGTCAAGCTTTTCAGTTACAATCTGTGAAAGAGAATCAGACGCCATTACAGAACACTATGAAAAATTCTGTCACTGCAAAAACTCAGCTTCACCCTCACAAGGGCAAATCTGCAAAACTGGCGAAAGTGGTATTTGACCACACAGTCACTTCCTACTGACGATTTTGCATAAACAGGAACCAAGGATGATTCTGAAACTCCCAATGTCTCTGCGCACAAGCATACGATGCAATTTCTACAATAACTTTTCACCGACGTGTAGAACAGTGGTCGCACAGCATAAAACTGGGCCTTTTCCTGAGTGCGTGCAGAAAACTTCCGCCTCCAAAACAGGCCCCGAAATGGCCTCAAATAAAAAAAACAGGGTCGCCTAAGGCTAAAGCCCTGTCTCGTAGCATATAGTGCCCTCTTGCTTCACCGCGAAGGGCGTCTCAACCTGAGACAATGCACTCTTGCAATTTCCGGCTGTGCTACCTGCAGAGATCTGCTCCCAAAACAGAAAATGAAAGCAACACTGCTCCTCTTACCAAAACACCGCGAGCTTGGCTTGCTTTCTTGAGCTCCTTACCACGAACAAGGCTCTGATACCATGTCAAGATTGTGGGAGAGAAGGAAGGAGTCTCACTTGTAGCTTTCTTGCTTGCACAATGGGGGAATACACACAAGGGTGGAGGCTGAAAACAGTTTTCCTCTTCTTAGTTGTGTAAGCAAAAAGAACTCACATACAAAGAAATAGAAGAACCCTATATATGGGTCTTAAACCAAACTAACTAAGGTGGCATACTAACTGAGCCACGAACTAGAGTAGATAAGGATAGCTATCATGTAGCTATTATTCATGGGCGGTGTACCAACCGCGTCTGCAAAACTGACAAGTCGGTGACATAAATACACAACGGTCACCCTGGCGTATCACAGTGGAGCTCGATATCTCAACACGACTTTCCTTTTAGGAGAAGTTCTGTCGGATCTTCAGAAAATACGTTTGCATATTCCTTTAACCAAAAAGGTTCTTCCCAAGATTCCTGATTCTAATCTAGCTTATTTAGTTTAATCAGATAGATAGGTAGGCCCTTTCTAACTCCTTTTATTATCTGTGTTGCTTTTGCGAGCTGTATTTTTGGCTTACCAGCCTCTCCTTGAGTTGTAACTAGTTCCCCTTTAGAATTTCAAAAGGAGACTTGGCCCTTTCGATAGTGGATGTGGGCATCATTGGGTATTAGCCAATCCATTCCAAGTAAACATTCGTGGACACCTAGGTTCATTACCCTGAATCTCACCGAAGTTGGCTTCCCACCCAATAGGAATTTCACCTTAGCAATTTGCCTAGTACAAGAGACCTCACGACCATTTGCCAATTCCACAAGTAAAGTAGGTGCGTCTATTGTGGCTATCCCTAGCCTTTTTGCACAGATCGGTGAAATGAAGGAATGTGTACTGCCACAATCAATTAGGGTTTTGAAGCTTTTACCTTCATAATCCGATGGAGTTTGAATCACCGAGAATTGGCAATTCGGACCTTTCTTGTGCAAAGCGGCGTGAACCATTGCCCTCTCAATGTCAGAATCCATGGATGGATCTTCTTCGTCGCCCAGCTCCTTGTTGGAAACATTGGAGGTTCTCCCTCTCGCCATGACAGTGGCTCCTTGGCGATGGTCGGCTCCTTGGAATTGCCCTTGGCAATGTCCTCTGCTAAGCTTGGGACGCTGCCTCTTGAAGTGTCCGGGCTCGTTGCAATGGAAGCAACGTAGATTGCGGTCATTACCTTGTGTAGGGACAAAGTCGTTGACAGCATTGGCCCTAACTTTCTTTCTTTGGCCCGGATTCTGGCCCTGCGCTCTCGTAGTCTGAACCCTGGACATACCCTTGTTCTGATCTCTGTAAGGCCAAGTCCATTTGTTCCTTGGTTTGGCCTGCACCTCTTGTATTATTGGTGCAGCTCGAATGAGTGCATCCAGTAGAGCCGTTGGGCGCATTGATTCCAAGCGGGTGTTTATGTGTGGATTTAACCCAGTGCAAAACTTTAACACCTGTTGTGTCATATCCATGGGAGAGACGGTACTTTAAAAGAGAAACGAGTTGAATAATATGCATCAAGGGATGGTCCAAGCTACTTCAATTCATAGAATTCATTCATCTTCTATGTAAGGTAGGCAGGTGGCAGATACCTCCCTTGCACAGCTTCCTTAAGCTTCTCCCAAGTGACTGTCCCTTCCAATATGCTTGGTCTCTACACCACTGTTTCCACCAAAGTCTTGCTTCGCCTGTAAGATTAAGTTTGGTGAGCATGGCTTGGTTAGCAGGTGCAGTTCCTGCTACCTCAAAATAGTCCTCCATGGACTCAATCCAGATCTTGGGATCGCTTGAACAGTCCTTTCCTTGCCATCAAACTCAGGTGGCTTAATTTGTTTGAGGAGGAACTTCTTCTCTTGAATCATAGTTGAACTTAGTGCAGGAGCTGGACTTGAAACCTGCACTTGGGTTTGTGTCTGGACAATAAGATTCTTTATGTTAAAAACTTATCACTCGTTCCCCATATCACATTATTATGACTTGCACATCTTTTAGCCAAGTGACTTAATCACTTAACACCTTTGCCAACATTTACAATCAGGATAGACAATAGTAAAAGTATTTCTTATTCATGAGGGCATAACCCTTTGTGTACATTTTCTTTTGAAAACGTAGGACAAGCTGATTGATACATCAGTTTGGGAAAAATAGGATTGTGTTACAATCGGCTCTACAGGAACTGAGTAATAATATGGAGTGGGGTTGTGGATTTTCAAGAAATGATAAGTCATAGGAAGCTTGGGGTATCCCTTCCTTTGATACCCATTCTTCTCATAGCGCCCTAACACTTTGATCCTGTCGGTAGAGATCACCTGGGTCACTTCTTCATACACATACTTGTTCTGCTTGACTTGCCGACCGCCAACATGCAGGGTTGCATTTGCGTGAGCTTCGACAAAGATGAATAGCTTCACGATCTTTAAATCCTCCATCCACTTGATTCTCTTCAAGTTGGTCTAAAGGTACTTGAGTCAATGGTCCACTATGTAGTATATAATTCCTGATTCTCCCATCCATCTTTGTTCCGCATATAGGGGTGAAGGATTATCGATGCGGTCCAGAATATTCATCATGCCTAGCCTCTGATGATAATCCAAAGCATGCATTGCAGTCATGACATGACTAGGAACAACAAGAACTTGTTCCATGCTTCGTGACTCCGTAACCCAGCATCCATAAGTGAGTAAAGAAATGTTTTCACAGAAAACACTGCTCTATTCCACTCATCTTCCCCATGGCTATCTCCTTATTTCCACTATTTTTCTCCATTAAGTTCCCTTCTAAATCTTAGATCCCGTTGGTTCGCTCTGATACCAACTGTAACATGTCCGCTTGTCTGCTTGTGGGACATGTCTTAGCAGCCCAACGGGAGGAGGGTCTAGAAGGCTCCACCTGGCACTCACAAGGAATGACACAAGGTTTGTGATCTAGATTTTCCCGAGTCTTCCGTGAGCGGAAATGTTCGGCCATTCCCACTTGGGATCGACCCGAGGTCAGGGTTCCTTTCCTATCAGCAAAGTCTCTAGGAAAAAGCTAGCGTCGAGCTCCAGATGTACCACTTTGCGTAGGAACAACAGAGTTGAAGCAGATTCGTACTGCACTTGGTTCATGGAGAATGGGAAACGAGAGGGATGCGAAGCTCAACCTCTCTGCCATACGGCATAGTCCCATTCCTTTCCTCTAAAACAGAATAAACCGGGATTCTACATCTACTGTCACTAGGTCTTCATAGTCTTATTATCCCATCATTTGAGAAAAGTTCCCAGCTAACCGGAACCACCCTTCCGTAGGACAGACCTAAGTTACATCCACTGCACTTTCCTCAGTTTTCTTTAGTTATCTAATTACCTACCACATTATATTTTGACATGCAAAAGCAGCTTCCTTAATTAATCAAATTAATCACGGGTTCGTTCACACAACTTAGGCACTGACACAAAAAAAGTCAAGAAAATTCATTTTTCTCCAATATCTGCTCTTTATTTATCAAAATCGTGGAGTACATCCAATATCTTGCCCGAAGGCTATCCCAGCAATCTATAGGATTGTTGCTCCAAGTTTCGCCCATTGACTAGTACAGGGGCCTCGAGATCCCATCTCGAGTCACGTCGGCCTCTTGTGCGGGATCCGAAGGCAAGGGATTTATAGCTAGGGCCTCCCCTGGCACCCAAGTTTCCTCCCGCTCCAAGCAGCACCCACGAAGAGACCTCTCGCGACAGGTTAGGTCCATATACCCAGCGTAGCTAACAACCCCCTTGGATAGGGCCAGGCAGACAGTCGGAGGTAACTCTTCTTGCCTCTCCCTCCAGGCTTTCAACCTGAAGCATTAAGTGTTTTCCTTGAATTAGTTTCTTGAGCAAATAGATCAAATAATGTACCTAAGTACAAGCACGAACATTTCGGAGGTCGGTTGTACGACCGACCACTATGGTGTGACTCCTTTTTTCCCGGATGCTCCTAGCATTCGATCTTGGGTCTTTTTGCGACTTGGTAAGATCCCAATAATCTCAAACAAGATTACGCAAGCAAATGATCTTGGTAAATTAACTTATTTTGACTTTCCCTTTTCCCTTGGGTTTTGCCTTAGGGTATCTTAACCCTAACTCAAGCATTAGCTAGTCAGTCAAGGCAATGGACATGCCTTATTCACAACCCAACTAAGGGTCTTTTAATCTTCTAGTTCCAACCAAGCTCAGTTATCACACTTGGCAACACATGATTCTTCATTTAGACCTTCAAGGTGCAGTCTAGATGCATGTGATCCTTCCAACTCTCTTAGTGCAGTTCTATGCAGGATTTCCCAATCAACCTATCCATCATGCACGTGATGCGTTTAGTATAGTTGTACCTCCTAAACGACCTTTATCTTTCTTCATTCCTGGCAACAGGTACTTATTCCTGATGCACCGGATCACATGTGTCTGGCGTATATGAAAGTCTAGGGTTTTGTCCAATGGTGCAAGTGTATCTCATGAACAGAAACTAACATTTCATGTGTTTCTTTTAACCATGATTTCGAAACGTGAATTCTAAATGACTATTCATGCACTGAACTGGTTAAAAAGCTATCATTTTATGTGAAGTAAGGCGATAACCTTATCATTTTATGTGTGTAAAAGCTATCATTTCATGCATATAATCTTATGCGAATTCCAAACTCTACCATTTCATGCATGCAGCTTAGTGATTAGAGTAAACAAAATCCCTAAGACTCGTTCTTGTTCCATGCACATCACAAATCCTTTCATCTCTTCCACGAGAAATAATACCTAATTAATTTTAAAGCTTAGAACATGGGCTTAATTTGTGTTTGCTGTGTTGGTCGCTCCGCTCACCTCTCCAACATTATCGGTAGCTTTGGAACCTACGCTTCCTGCAACTTTCTTCTTGGGAGCCATTCGCCTCGTGGGGATTGGACAGTCTAGACCTTAACTGTTTTTTGGACGACAGGTTCGGGTAGGAAAGATCGATGGATGGGGTCCTTCACCAAGGGGGTGGTTCGAGTGTGGCTCCTTGTAGTTACTCATCCAACTCTCACTCCCTCTCCTTCTTTCTCTCTCTCTCCCTTCTTTTCCTCCTCTTCTCCTTCTTCTCTTCCTCTCCTCTTCCTCTTCTTCTTCTTTTCTCCTTCTACCTCTTCTACTTCTTCTTCTACCTCTCTTCTTCTCCTTCTTCTTCTCCTCTCCTCTCTTATACCCCTTTTTTTCTCCTTCTTCTACTTCTCCTTCCCTCCTTCTCCTTCCCTCCTCTTCTTCTCTTCTCTCTCTCTCACTCCTTCTTCTTCTCTCCTTCTCCTTCTCTCCCTCTTCTTCTCTTCTCTCTCCCACTCCTTTTCTCTCCTTCTCCTTCTCTCCCTCTTCTACTCTTCACTCTCCCACTCCTTTTCTCTCCTTCTCCTTCTCTCCCTCTTCCTCTCTTCACTCTCCCACTCCTTCTTTTCCTCTCTCCTTCTCCTTCTCTCCCTCTTCTTTTCTCTCCTCACTCCTTCTTCTTCTCTCCTTCTCCTTCTCTCCTTCTTCTTCCTCTTCTTCCTCTACTTCTGTCCTACTCCTCTTCTTCTCCTTCTCTCCCTCTACTTCCCTTCTTCTCGCTGTCCTCACGGGGCCCCCGCGGCAACAACTGGTGATCAGAAGGGGGGTGGCTATGGTCGTAGATCCAGGGACCCCGTTTCAGCGAAGGGCTCCAATCAAAAGCCCCCGGGGGGGGGGGGGGGGGGGGGGCGGGGGGGTTTGCAGCTGCCACCAAGCGAGGAGAGGGGGGGAAGAGCCAATCGACAGTCGCCAGGGATGCTGCTGCTGCTGAAGGTGACATCGCAAGGAAGGGGGGGCGTAGTCTCTCCGTGCCGAGGGAGGGGAGGGGCCTCTCCTTATATAGGGAGGGGAGGAGGTGGGTGGCATGGCCACCCCTCCCACCTGGGAACTGCATGTCCCCCCAGGACTATCACTCCCTCTCTCTCTCTCCCCGACTGTGCTATCGGCGAGGAGAGAGAGGGGGGTTAAAAAAATTGGTACTGATGATTAAAAATTTTTTCCCTTGAAATTATGAAAAGGGGGGGGTTCCTATGGGAGGGAGCATGGCATGTTACATTATGAGAAAATATGGTATTAGTGAACAACTTAGTAGCTTATGCAGCAGATAGAGTCTTTTTACAGGGAATGAAATAGGCCTATTTGCTAAATCTATCAACCACGGTCCAAAAATAGGCCTAAATCTATCAACCATGGTCCAAATCATATCATGATGAGAAGAGATAGTAGGAAAACCAATTATAAAATCCATAAAATGTGCTCCCATGGGTTATTAGGAACTGATAAATACATAAGCTAACCATATGTTTTCCCATGGGGATGCTTAATTCGTTGGTACTACATAATTTACTCAAACACAAACTTTGCTATATCATGCTTCATAGTAGGTAAATAGAAATACACTTTACATTTAAATATCATAGATTGGATTTCTCTAGATTCCATATATGCAGGTTGATGCATTTAAGTGATATCAACATGTTTAAAAGGTATAGTAATACACAACTTTCTTTGATAATATGGAAATGCATTCACATAAGAATAATTATCAAAGACAATGGTGTTAGTATTTTGAAATCTTTGCCAGATAAAAGTGAAATTTGGATCTCAAAAATATGTAGAAATCATTGCATCAAAGATTTAAATCTCAAAAGTAAAGATGTAACTTAAATACAGTTGATTTTATCAAATCAAAGCTAATGATCTAGTGCAATACTTTCTTATGATTCATGACTTAATACATCCACAACAATATTTACATGACTTGGATGATATTGAATCATGGGATAAAACTTTTATATAAAGAAATCCCATTTAATGTGTCGATCAAAAATTAAGAATTGGTTCAATAGATGTTTTATGGCTTGTTGATCCCTATTTTTATGTGAACTTCATGCTCCATTAAATAATGTCTTCAAATATCCAAAGCATAAACTATAGCTAATGATTCTTTATCATATTATGTACTATAGTTTTATTCAGAAGGTCTTAATTTATAGCTTTCATAAGTAGTAGGATGATCATTCTACATTAAGATACTACCTATGTCTAAACATTGGCATCAATGATAATTAGAAAGAAAGTCTAGGAAAAGTCATATAACTAAAGAACAGGTACATGGGTCTAAAGGTACTTCAAAGTATCAAAGAGTTTTCCTTACTAGGGCCCCAATGAAAATATGTTTGTGTGCAAAAACATTGTCAAAGGCAAAGCAATGAGGAGAAAATTTCTCACAATGTTTTTATAAAACTTGGTTAATCTTAGAAAAGATCAAACTTCATGCACACTCTTATGATTAGGCAAAATATTTAATATTGTAATTTTTTTAGGATAAAAAATGATATCATTAGTAGAAATTATATGATCCAAATGTTCAATTTGATATTGAAAGAAATAACTTTTACTTGGATTAGCATAAAAATAATATTTGTGCAATAAATTAAACATAATGTAAACGTGTTTCTTATGTTCCTTTTCTAATTTACTAAAAACAAGTATATCATCAAAGAAAATAATAATAAAACCTTAGACTCCAAAAAAATTTGATTTATTATACATGCAAATGTAGTTGTACATTACTAAGATTAGAAGGCATAACAATAAATTTATAGTGATCAAACTGTGTCTTAAATATAGTCTTAAATACATTAGCTAAATTCATACGAATTTGATGATATCTTGATTTAGGATCTATCTTACTAAAATTTTTAGCTCCTTTAAGTTTATCAAGTAGATTATCAACTCTAAGAGTCAAATATCGATTTTTAATCGTGATCTTATTTAAAGCTCAATAATCAATGCACATACTATATATTTTATGTTTTTTTCCAACCAATAGAACAAGTGCACCAAAAGTAAAAGAACTAAGATGAATTAAACCTTTATATAATAATTTTGTCACTTTTCCTAGAATTTCTTTCTGATGCAAATAACTATATCTATATAGAGCTTTGTGTGGTAGAGTGACATTAGGAAACAATTCAATTTTCTAATCTAATTCTCCTTGTAATAGTTGCAAACTAGGTGGATAATCATTCACAAAAAAATGTTTATATATGAATTTAAAATATTTTTCTGTGAGGCGGTGACAACACATAAGCCTTGGAATTTTCAACTTTTGTCATAAAAATTATCCATATATTGTATTGCTTCTCCTAAAATGAGTGCTCTCTTAGCCTGTGTATGACTAACCAATGAAAATAATTCAACTTCAGGGTTTCTAGTCAAAAATTCTATTTGGCCTTGATATTTAAATGTTATTGTGTGAGTATAATAATCAATAGTAGGTTTAAATGGATGTTTGAAAGGCAGACTAATGATAATGTTTGATGATTGAAGAGGTGCAATTTAAAAAACACATTTTTCTTTATGTTTTTCCATAGAAATTTCTAATTCCTTAATTTTCTTTGTACCATTGTACTTAATGCCTTGAAATGTAGATTTAACCTTGTATAATGAAGGACTTTCTGAATGACGTGATTAAAAGGCAAGCACTAAAACGAGTCCAAAGGTACATGAGAAGAGAGAAGGAAAAAATCAAAGCTGAGAACGAGCTAGTATAAAAGCCTCCTTTGATGCCCTAGCGACACTCTTTACAAAAGTCCCCATGGCGACTCAACATTCCCTTCCTAGTCAGATTTGTTCTGGAAATATTAATGAAAAGCTAGCGAATGTAGTCACATTGCCCCTCTTTAAGGGAGAGTAGAATGAAGACCTTGATCTTCATGTAGCAAAGTTCATGGTAGCGTGTGTAGCTAACAATGCCAAAACCCTCGAGCATTGGTTGGTGATATTCCTCACCACTTTCAAAGGCGCGGCATTTTAGTGGTGCGATCGAGGCTATGATTAGTAAGAGAAAATTATTTGATAGTCGGAATGTTTCAGCCTATCTTAAAGCCTTTGAAAGCTAGTTGCACTTCTTCGGAGTTCCATCCAATTGGAGTAACTATTTCCTATGGCTTGTCATGCCTACTTTGAGGGTTAGACTGACTGATTTGTTTGTGCAAGACTCAAACTAGAATGTTTTCAAGAAAGTGCTCAAAGATTAATATTTTTTGGAGGATTATGGTATTGCTTTGGTCACACCATGCATATGCTCTTGGTCTTGATGCAATATTCGTTGTTGATCCACCTATTGTTGATGTAATTGCTTCCTCAGTAATCCACTTGATAGTATTCAAATTTTCCACAATAATGATAAATAAATTTGATTTTTTTATTTTCAAAATTAAGGTTTATAAAGCTTGGTATATCAGGGAGTGCTAGCATTGTAGCAAAAAAGGCCACATTTTGAAAATCTACTTCAAAAAGAAGATTAAAATTAAAAATATCTCTAATTTTCAAAGCATGAGAGATGCAAAAATCATCGATATTCTTTCTGTTAACCTCTTCATTCAAGAGTGCACTCTCTACATCCTATAACTTTATCCCATCTATAGGCATGCTTACACATAGTATCATGAAATGTATCCCATGATTCAAGTAGTGAAAACAAGAGGAAAAAAGGGGAAATTTTCCCTTAAATTCAATCCCTGGTGAAGATAAATGTCTAAGAATAGAATGAAACTCATTTAAGTGGGATGATATGGAAGTGCCCTCCTTCATGTGAAGGTCCATGAGTTGCCTCAATCAATACATTTGAGAAGCGAGGCTCTACTTGCCATAAACATTGTGAATCTTATATCATGAGTCCCATGTGGACTACCCATCAAAGACAATATTGTAGAACACCTGTTTAGAGAGGGATAAAATGATGGTGTACTTACATAGCTCATCTAATTCAATCCAATCCTCTTCATCAATATATTCAGGCTTGACATTCTCATGTTTCAAAGGCTTAACTTGTATTTTTTGCAATAAAACTTGCTAGATTTGGGACTTCCAATAGCTTAGTTGATGCCATCCAAATTGTCAATATTAGAGATAGCACTATCATTGAAATTGCTAGCCATATTGAGAGTAATAAAATGCACAAAGGACAAAACAAGATATTGTAATAACTTGCAAATCAGTCCTAAAACCTTTGCTAAATCAAGTTCAAAACAAGGAGTATTGACCAAGTAATGAGCTGTCCACAAACTCAATGAAAAGAATTGTTAAATGGAGGGGACTCCTTGCATAAATAGTGCAATAAACTATATTTTCAATATGCTAAAAATGAAGTACGATAGTAAGAGATCAATACCAAAGAGGGGCAATCACTGAGACAAGACCAACTACAACTACTAAGGAATAAGTACAACTGGCAATGAGTGAATATGGGACTTGCACTGAGAACTATCAAAGGATTACTGTGTTAGATTGAGATATATGCCATTGGCATAACCATCATGCACAGAGTAGGTGTCAATCCTAGCACAAAGAAAGCAAAAAGAAAAATTAAAAAGACATAGTGCAAGTGGAAAAAGGTGGCCTGATTGAAGAAATAGGTGGAAAAAAGGTCAAACGTGCAAGGAAAATCTTAAAAGTTCAGGGCAAGTGCAAAAGAGGAAAGGCACATTTTAAATGCAAAGGCGCACCTTGAATTTTTGTAAGAGAGTGCCCAATCCCTCTTATGCCATTTTTAAATGTAGATAAGCATGGTGAATGCACAATGTAAATAGGAAGGGAGTAGGAAAAGATGACCTAGGCTAAAATGACCAGTCATGTAAAAAAAGGGATGGGTGATAAATGGGGATTAGGGCTTCTATAAAAGGCAAAAAGTGAATAAAGAATATCATTCTTGTGTGTGGCCGCAACTAGCTCTCTTCTTCTCTTCTTATTCTTGCTTGCTTCAGCTTGTGCTTGAGAGAGGGAGTGTGAAGGAGTGAGGGAGTGAGTGTGTGAGGGTGAGGGACCATGGTAGAGAAGCTCTCCATATTCTCCTCTCTTCTTCTTGTCTTGTCTTCTCTTCTCTTGTGTCGTGCATGGGAATAGAGCTTGGAACTTGGATCTTGAGGATCCAACTTGCACCTTAGATCATGGAGCTATGGGAGTGTTTGAGGGAGGAGACAATCGATCACTCATGGAGGTAAGCTCAGTACACTCATAGGTGTGATAGCGTGTATGGCTATGTGTGAGGTAGCCATTGCACTTGACTTAAAACGCTTGAAGCAATAGGTGGTATGTGGGTCTTGGAAGTTGAGGAAGAGCTCTTATATTTTTGTTCCATTGCTAGGACCAATGGATTCACGCTTTGAGTGCTTGCATGCTCCAAAATTAAGCATTAAAGTAGGGTTTGCCCCAAACTAGTGCTTGAGATAGGTAGGAAGCGAGGGAGTTAAAGAGGTATTTGATCTCCTTTGCAAGTTTTTTTTTGTTTTTTTAATTTAGGTAAGTAGATTGGAGTTGTGTGAGTGGTTTCTTGTGATTTGGATGCATTTGTGTCACATTTGAGGAACCAAAGCCAAGAGGCTGCTCTACATAGATCTCCTCCTTCAAATCACCGTTCAAGAAGGCCGATTTCAAATCCCTGAAAGATGGGCCATCTCCTATGACCAACCAAGGCAAGTACAGCATGGATAGTTGCCATACGAGCAGTAGGGACAAAAGTGTCATGGAAATCTGTTGGGTATTTGACTCACGCCTCACTTACGCCTACGCTCATATGGGAGTGTCGGTGATCAGTAGGACACTAGGGCACTTTTTACTCTCGATAGGAGAGGTTCCCCCAGACTTATAGTCTTATTTTCGTATGCAAAGAAACACATAGTATGGTTTCTGCTATAATAGCAAGCTTAGAATAGGAAAAAAACACGGAAAAGAGAGTTGCAAGGCATTAAGACGGTATACAATGCCTTGGTGAGCTTCTCAATCTTGCAAAAAGACATGCTAGCTAGTGTATTCAAAGAAGCCATACAAGTGGATGACCTATTTAAGGAGAGAAACTGAAGCCCCGCAACCTAAGATAGCACTACCTTTAGAACCTTAGAAAGAGCTATAACCATTCGTGAAAGATCTAGCCAGAGTGCCTAAGACAAGGGAAACAGTATTAACCAGATCCAAGAGTTGGCAAACATGAAGTTAGAGTTGGCTAGGCTTCAAGAGATAATGAGAAGGCATGCACGACCTCACATGTAGTGTGTGCATTGCAGAGGAAACCACCTTCCACGACAGAATGCATGGATCCTAGATCAAGATCTTGTGCCAATTGTGGTAGGTTTGGCCATGATTCACTACATTGCAGACTATTGAGTCCATTTCCATACTCACAACCATACAATCAGCCTTGCTACCTGGGGAATAGAACACAACCTTTTGGGAGGGGGGCTCCACTAGCTCTCCTAGCACCAAATGATACAAAGCCAGTCATCCCTAGGATGGGCGTCAACCCCAAAGGGATGTTGGGAAGGGGAAGAGATAGAGGACTAGGATGACAAAACTAGGAACCCATCCCATGTTGTACTTGTGATGACCTAGGACATATCTCATCTCCATGCCCCAAAAGGGAGCAAGCCAATCGAGACAAGGCTGACCTAAGATGCCCTGAGTGTGGGATTAGACACTTGGACACCAAGTACCCTAGGTAGAAACCTTCCACTACTTCAGATATCATGCCATGCGTACCATTGGGACTATTCAAAGTTGAAACACTTGATGGCGAAGCCATGCTAATTCCAATGAATGTCATGACCCATGCACAACGAAAGGAGGTCGATATCTCATTAGCAGGGCCTAGCAACATTGATGCAGCTCCAATAGGGAAGAAAAGTCACAAGCACATAAGCAAAGACATCTTCTCCTAAGATAACAGAAAAGGGAAGTGCCAAGATTGAAGAATATCCCATCCAAGGCACCAATTAGAAGTGGCTGATAAGGTCGAGTGGGTGAGAGAAGCCCAAGGGCACCTAAAGGATGCGGTGTGCATTATTTAAGATGAGATCAATGAGCTCTCTAGTGTAAGCACACCAATCTTGCCTAGTCAATTACGATCAAGAGACGCATCCACACCCCATGTAGCACTGCATAGATAGACCCTAGATGCCAAAGGTGGAAATATTGGCCAAGATAATTGGAAAAAGAGCATAGACTCTAATGAAAAGTAGGTAGTTGGAAACTTTCTCATGATGTTAATATCAACCCTTGTGACTCTTCTATTGGGAGAACTGCTTAGGAAAAATCCAACCTTATGGCAAGGGCTGAAATACTGGATAGAAAGACCAAATGAGCTTGGAGTGACCAACGTGCCTGATCACAACGCAACCATGTAGATACCTAGCTTGACCCTAAACTGAGTGCCCAAGTCCTTACATGTGAATGCTTTCTAAGAAGGCATGAGAATGCAATCAGTCCTATTGGTCATAGCATTAGGGGATGCTAGACGAAAGGGGATCATAGACACATGAGCAAGAGTCAATGTACTCAATCATGCAGTAGTCCTGTAGGCTTGGATTAACCCACATGTGGAGAATGCAAGGTTTAAAATCACACTAGCGGAATGAAAGTTAAGTCATTTGAGAAATGAGAGTGATAGAAGATTGGTGCAATGTTCTCATGTTCTTGGGCAACAAATTGAAGGTTGCAAGAGTTGAAATGGATACCTAGAAAACCATGTCGGTCGACCTAGATGCCATCTCTGCTATCTTGAAAGGAGATTCATAGGTTAGGGATTCTTACGGGCCACTAACAAAGTACATCCCATGTCTTGAGGAGGACAATGGAGATTGGATGCATGTGCTAGCCACCATCGACTTGCCATTCTTAAAGGACAAAGAGGATTATAAACAAGCTACAAGGATAGCTAGTGAGTCCCATAAAGCCACAACCTCTCAATTGCCAAAGGGTAAGACCTTGCCATCAGTGCCACTTTGCATGATGGCCAAGAGCTCTAATGGAAAACTAACACATGTCCCTTTCCATCTTCCATCTAAAAAACTCGATCTCCAAGGGATCTTTGAATGCTTGACAAGAGGGTTGGCAAAGCAACCCAACTGCCAATCTTAAACTTGTCAAGGAACTCATGGATGAGCCAAAGTGGTAGTGGAGCAAAGTGCACAACTTGAACCTAATATACAATTGGGAATTGATCATGGATGAGAAGGGGGTTGAAAATAAAAACCTAGGAAACGATGAGCAATGAGAAAATCACAATTCCAATGATGAGTATGAAGACCGCTACTCTACAAATAAGGAAAGTGAGGAAGAATATGAGACAATAGAATATGACATGGATGACCAAGTGATTGAACAAATACAAGTAGACCCCAAGTCACCGAAAGCCAATATCTTTTGGATCAAAAGAGGATTCTTCAGAACAAAATGTGATTGTACTTGGTTGGGACCATCTAGAGGTGATAGACTATGAGCAAGTTGGATTAGTTCAACCAGGTACTACACCACTCCTTAGAAAAGAATCGGCTTCAGAGTTGCAACCATTAGGAAAAATCCTCCTTCTAATGAAGGTTTCGAGTTTGACTGCGAGTCAAAAGTGAGCTCTAAGAGTGACCCAACTGTGTCCAACCAGCTAAGGCCAAATACACCAAAGGGGACCTGCCAATCCTCCTAAGGCACAGGCGGTTGAAGGAGGATAAGAGAAAGAAGCCAAGGGGATTGGAGACGGAAGAAAAAATTGAATGGAAGCCCTAGGACCTATCTAAGCACTTCACAAACTTCAAAAAGTGTAATAGGATAGTGATATTGTTGGGAGATAAGAGGCAAGGACAAGAAAATGAACCTATAGAAGGGTCTCCTAAGGTCAAGGAAGCCAACTTGGTAGGGGTGGGAAGCCTCGATGTGTGTCGATTACTGATGGCTTGACTAAGAAAGAGGATGCTAATCTCGTCGCTCTCTTGCAAGAGTACATCGACATGTTCACTTGTGAAGGCATTAAAAGATGAATATTTCCTGGAGGATACAGGTCTTATGAACTGCAAGAATTTCTTAGCATGGGTTTCTATGCCTAATAAGGGACTTTCAGTTACCCTTTTGCGAAGAGTTTGAGAGCCGCTATGATCAGTTGGATGGAACTGAGCAGCAAGCTTTGGAGATGCAGAAAGTGGAATTATTTTTACAAGCCGCTGATGCTGATTTACAGGAAAAGTTGGATGATCTTTTGGAAGATCAAGCTACCGATTCAGGTTTAAAGACCGAGTGGAGACATGTCATTGATGCTGTGAATGCTCTTGTTAAGAAGCAGCGCAGGAGAATAC
Source organism: Lygodium microphyllum (assembly GCF_053477565.2). Taxonomy (NCBI): domain Eukaryota; kingdom Viridiplantae; phylum Streptophyta; class Polypodiopsida; order Schizaeales; family Lygodiaceae; genus Lygodium; species Lygodium microphyllum. The sequence continues at coordinate 106,341,565 of NC_141152.1, read as the reverse complement.
AATTGCATCGTAATACAGGATCTGCTTCTGAAAAATCCTTGGAGACCTCTTCTTCTACGCCTGCTACAAGTTCTATGCCTAAGCCTACTCCTCCTATTGTAAATCCACCAGTTCCTACTGCTCCAGTGCCCTTATCCGTAGATGATGTTATTAAAGGCTTGGCAGATTTGATGATAGAGGTAGTCAAAGCTGAAGTTGGAAAGTTAAAAGAGCAACTTATGTCAGTACCTGCTGTAGCGCCTGCTCCAGCCGACTGCTTTTCCAGCTGGCAAAGAAAAGGGAGACGATGTATTTGGTGCAATAGTACAGAGAACCAACACTGCAGAGATTGTGATGCTTTTCAGGAAGTGCGTAAGAAGAATGTAGTGTTCTGGGGACAAGATGGGAAGATATGGCTGACAGAGACTAGTGCTCCTCTTGACACGAAATTTGGTAAGGGAGGCATGAAGAAGCTCGTTGATGATATGGCTGTGCGATCAGCTTATGTGAGTGTTAGAGGAGATGCTTCAGCTTATGGAGTCCAGCTTGAGCAGAAATCAGATGGAGACTCTGCTTTATGGTCCTCTGTCTTGGAGATAGCGAGAAGAGGGAAAGTTCAGGCATCCACTATGACTTGTGTGGGCTCCAGCATCCAAGGAGAAACGGGATGGGATTCTCTTGTTGACAGGTATTCTATTTTTGCTTATATGGCGAAAACACAGGGTTTGGATGCCATGGTCGAGGAAAAGAGAAGAAGAGATGAGGAGGGTCTCAGCACCTCCAAAAAGACTAGAGGGGGTGACTTTGTTTCACCACCTATTACAGCTCCACCTATGACGAGTTCTCCAGCTCAATCAGGTCGTGAACAACCTATGGGAGACAAACAGATGAAAGAGAAGAGGCAACCAAGAAAGGAGCCAGGATTCAAGCTCTTGTCAGACCTTGATATGCAGACGGATATGAGTAAGATTTTTCATGAAAGAATTTTGAATAGTGAAGTCACTTTTACTATTGGTGAAGCTCTTGGGATTGCTAGAAGAGAAATGCAGGATCAGATGCAGGATCTTTTGTGGAGGAAACGACATGCGATGGAAGGACCTGCTTTATAGGGATTATGGCATGGAGCTCTTGGGGAAGAGCATGATGATGCAGTGATGGTTGAGAATGCTTCTGTCAATCCGTAGTTGGAGAAAATAGTTCAGCCTATGCAGTATGAAGATGATGAAACCCCTATCCTCATTCCTCGCAGCCATTTTTCACGCAGTCATTGGGCTAGAGCAACCACTGAGACTGTGGTAAGGATTGGAGAGAAACAGATTCCTTTGTTCGCTTTAGTCGATCATGGTTCCGAGATTAATCTTATTGCTCGAGGTGTTTATGAGAGTGGCAAGTGGCCCATGGATGCAGAGCATGGCTGGCACATGAGAAAGGCCAATAATACTTCTGGTGATATGTATGCTTCTTGTCCGAGCATCAGAATTTCAATTGGTAATGTTGAAGATGATTATCATTGCTTTGTTCAGGATTCTTGCTCTTATCCGATTATTCTTGGACAGCCTTTCATTACAGAAGCAAGAATGGAGACGAAAGTGATGGATGACGGCTCAGCCTATGCACGGATACGCAGTAAGGATGGTATGCGAGCTGTTCAGTTTATGACTGTTGGAGTAAATCATCCGAGAAACAGGGACTCCTTGCATGAGGCACAACTACCTGCGAAGGAGTTGGATTTTCATTAGGTACTGCTGTCTTGCGAGATGCTAGTGGTACGGAGCGGAGAAAAGAGGAGATCTCGCCTCCTGGCAGCCAGTCTTTCTCCACTAATTTTGTTGGTTTTTCTTCAGATAGTTCAGTGAGTTATCAGAAAATTTCAGATCTGTCTAGAGCTGCCAGGCAGTACATTGGTCCTAAGGAGAAAGAGTTGAAGATTGCAGGTATTTTGCAAGCAGAAAAGCATGTAGATGGGCTGTATGAAGGGATGTCTTATGTGGATACATTGTCTGAGATGGGAACTATGCTGAAAATTGATGTATGTAAGGGTTCAAAGATCATACCTGTGCAAACCTTGGATACGTTTCAGGAAATTTCTGATTTTATGCTGAAAACAGAGTTAGAGGCTGAGAAAACTCAGCAAACTGAATCTATGGCTGATCTTGATCAGCTTACAGAGTTGCAGAGGGTTGAAACCTTTCAGCCACCCAGCAGAGTTAAATGCTGGAAAAATTCAGTATATGGAGTATGAGGCTGCACCCATGCAGTCCATAGAGCCGAGGGCTGAATCCATTCAGCCAACAGAGTTTAATGCTGAAAAATTTCAGCATACAGAGTTTCAGGCTGCACCCATGCAGTCCATAGAGCAAAGGGCTGAAATCTTTCAGCCAACAGAGTTGAGAGTTGCTGAAAATTTGCAAAAATTGCAGTAAAGAAAAGAGTGCCTGACTGATCAACATAGAGTTCTTCAATAAAGGCTTCAACAGTAGATACATGACAATCATGAACAAGGACAGAAGCTGCAAACTCTGTCTCGTCATCTTTTGCAAGCATTGACTCCTCATCCTCATATCTCGCTCTAGACAGCATGTCAGCAAACAACTGGATTATCTTTTCCTACTATGTGTCAAAACTCTGGATTCAATTATTTGATATAGGCAATCCACCGAAGCATCGCTATATCTGGAGTCGAATAGCTAGTAATCATGCCAAGCAAAGGCAAACAATCTGTTTCCACAACAACTGAAGCGCCAATAAAATACCCTTTATCACACTTCAGTGTAGTGACTACTCCCCACAACTCTCTTTTAATTTGCGGATATCTCCTCTGCCGCTCATTAAGAACTTTAGCTCCAAAGCGGATTGCATATCTATTTCCATCAGCATCATCCTGTCCCACTGCCCATCCTATGCCAATAGGGCTAGTATCAACTGTCAACATGATTGGTCGTCCACACTGATAATATGCCTTGCGAAGAGTAGGAGCTGACTGCAACAGCTTCTTGAGTTTACGCATGGCTTTTGAATGCTTCTCATCCCAATGAAATTTCTGCCCCTTTCGAAGCAACTGATAGAGAACATCTGCTATGTGAGCAAAATGAGGAATCCAAATCATGTAAAATACACAAGCTCCCACAAATCTCCGAACCTCTGAAGTAGTCGAGCAATACTCTGCAATCCTGCTTATGGCATCCACCTTTGCAGGTGAAGACTTCCTGCCATAATAACCAACCATATGCCCAACTATGATGACTTCATTAACACCAACGACAGATTTCAGCCCTGAAAGAGTCAAATTTACCTCCTCTAATCATGTCCATATTTGCTCATAAGCAACCAAGTGTTCAGCCACAAACTGTCTACATCCTCAGAAATCAAGATTCTCATTCTTTTCTTCTTCTGCACAACCCTTAATAGGCACATCATCTAGGAAAGGCATGGTATACTGCGGAATATAGTCTCGTAGAACTCTATGCATAGCATTCATCATATGAGCAACTAAGTTGGTGGCACCTTGAGGCAAGGTACACATCCTCACAAGACCAATAGGTGTCCGCATAGTAGTAATATCCCTGCTTTCCAAGGCAAGCTGAAACTGATCATAACCAGAATACAAGTCACCTAGAGAATAGATGGCTCGTCCTGCAAAAGCCTCAGCAAACTCATCCACAACTGGACCTGTTCCCACATTCTTGATTGTCACTCTGTTCACGGGCTGCATATCCTGAATAAATCTCAAGGTACCATTCTTCTTTGGAACAGTAAACCACCTGTTAGAATAGGGCGCAGAAGAGGGTTCCAAAATCCCCATCTTAATCTTCTCATTCAGCAACTCTATCAGCTTTGGCAAATGTGCTCTAGGCACAGGTATAGGACGTATATTCCATGGTACATGAGGGACAGTGAAGATGACCATTAGCGCAACCAATTCGGGACTAATGCAGCCAATTTCATGAGGAAAGAAAGCAAATGCCTTACCATGACGTCCAAGCATCTCTCTAAAACATTCTTTTTCCACTGGAAGCAAGAAATCATCATTTCCAATCTTCAATTTTGCAAGAGTTTCAGCTGTAAATTTATGTCCAATATTTGCAGGATCTCTCAACATAGGTTGTTTCATAGCGTTTTCTATCTGCTCATCACTATCAGGAGGAAGCGGCCCTGCAATCGGCTTAACCTTCTTATCAACTGTTTTGTACTTCGTGTCAACCCGAGTGGCTGCAAATTGGACAGTATTTAAGTTCATTGACTCGAAGAGCTGATTGGACAGATGATGAATTCAAGAAAATCAAAAGAAAGGCTTATGGGTATTTCTTGAAAGATGGTTTTCTTTGGAAGCATCCAAAGAAGAGAGGTGGCTTACCCTTGAGAGTAGTTTGTGAGGTAGCGATGCAGATATAGATTATGCGAGAGTTTCATGAGAGTTCTTGGGCTGGTCATAGAGGTGTGTGGGCTACCTATGAGAAAATCAAAGAAAGATACTGGTGGAAAGGGATGTATAAAGATGTTTCCCACTTTGTGGAGACTTGCAGGGATTGTCAACTCTACTCTTTAGTGTGGCATCGTGATGAGTTGCATCCAACCTATCCACTATGTATGCATTATAAATGGGTGGTTGACTTGGTTACTTTTCCAGTGGGACTTTGGCAGATGAGATATCTTGTCTTGGCTAGGGAGGATCTTACAATGTTGAAGGCAGATCTTTGCGGAGGAAGACCACCACTACAGTATGTAAATTCTTGTTGGAAGAAATATTTTGCAGGTATGGATGTATAGGCAAGATTACAGCTGATCATGGAGAGCTAGATGCAGACGAAGCTAGAGAATTTTTCTCATGGCTTGGGATTAAGTTGGCTCTTACTACTACCTATAATCCAGAGGGAAATGGCAAGAGCGAAAGAGGACATCCGCCGATAGTTAAGGCATTGGCAAAAGCTTGTAGAGGTCGGATTGGAGATTGGCCGAGATTACTACCTTTTGCATTGTGGGCGGATCGCTCTACACATAGCGTGACTACTGGATATATGCCTGCAGAGTTGATGTATGGGCAAAAACCTATCATGCCTACAAAAATCTGTGCTCTCACGTGGAGTGCTCTTCCATGGCATGAGAATTTATCAAGGGAGGAGCTTCTAGCTCTTTGGATTCGTCAACTAGAGAGAAGGACAGAAGATTTGCAGCTAGCAGTTGATCGTTTGAAGGCAGCCCGACTCAGAAACAAGGACAGGTTTGATTTGAGGCATCGCTTGAGGCCTAGAGCCATAAAAGAAGGAGATTGGGTTCTAGTCTACGACAGTAGTCTAGAGAATCAGCATAGTAGCATGAGAAAAATGGTTCAAAGATGGTTTGGACCGTATGAGGAAAAACAGGTTTTTGACAATGCTACCTATGAGTTGGCTGAATTGGATGGGACGGTATTGAGGGTGCCCATTACTGGAAAACGAGTCAAGATTTTCAAGAGAAGAGAAGATGAAGAGTATGCACTTGAAGCATTGGCAGAAGAAGAGCAGGTAGAAGAAAGTCTAGCAGAAGAAGCAGAGAATATGGATGATGAAGCTGATGGAGAAACAGGTCTACCAGAAATTGATGAAGGACTGGACCTGTTTGTGGACTTGGATGATCCTGGATAGTTGGCTCATCTGGAGGATGCGCAGGTTTAGAGGGGGTGGATGTGGTGCTGCTGCGCATTCGAGCCGTAAATACCTCCATTTTTGTTGTGCATCTATGTTATCTTTTCGCGTGTGTTTCATTGTGTGTGATTGTTGCATTATCTTCCTATCCTTTCAGTACCCGCATCCAATGTATATATTCCACTAGTGTGTGTGTGTGTGTTTGTGTGTGTTTCTGTTTATATGCATGTTGTGTGTGTGTCAGAAAAATATGAAAAACTGATGCCAAAGGACATTATCAAGCTGTTAATTTCAATGATGATCTCCAAGAAAAGTGCAGGAAATCGTGGAATCAAAGGAGGCGGAGTAGAAGCTAACATTAATAAAGATTGATTCTTCCCTCCTGAATATGCTAGAATTCGCCATGCCAATGAAGTCAAGACTGCAAAGAAAGGAGGGGATACGGAGAATGCAGACATGAGGCGGATGGGGGAGATGGACCAGAGAGCTTTGTGACATCGAAGGTCATTGAAGCATTGAATCAGATCGTGCTATCGTGCTATTTTTCTGATGCTTGTGGTTCATGTCATCCATGGCTGAACTTATGGACCTTGCTTCGATTGGATCACAACAGAAATCCTTTGCTACATCTGATTTCAAAGGTTTCTTATAAATTGGTGCATTTGATACCATGGATTCATGGGAGAAACCATTGAGGTAGTAAAAGAGAAGGCTTTCCGTTTCGAAAATTGGAGAGAAAGATAAAAAGGTTTGCATCCTCAAAATAGCTTTATTAATGCTAAATTGAGATGGAGGCACTCAAAATTCAAAAGGGGCGCATTGCTATGAATTTAGGAGGGGAAAAAGCTAAGAAAAGGGGGATTTTTGAAGGCGCTATCAATGGCCGGCTTCGATTCAAGAGGGTACAGGGCAACCAAACCATGGATTCTAGTGTAGCTTTAGCAGCTTATCGAAATCTTTAAACATCGACAAAATTTGTGGACTCCAAAATAAATGATCAGAAGAAGGGGCAACTGAATCTTCTACTGGTCTTCTTCCTCGAAGCAATATGAAAGGAGGGGCAATCTTCAGAGGAATGGACTCGATATGCTGAATCGGTCCTTTCTGGTGGTAGCCTTCACCAACGGCACGCAATTCACGATCTATTGTGGCTTGGTCCTTCCTCTGTCGATGTTATCCCGTCTATGAAGTGGCAAGGCAACTGGTGCATCGATTCCAATGGGTTTATCTAAAGAGGTATCAGTGATTGCTTGGAGTTTAACACTAGAAAGACCAACGATGATCCTTTATGGAATTGACAACATCCGTGAACTATTTGGACACAAGGTGGACTTGAAATTGATAAAGTTTGATCCAATCTGTCGCCTTGGATTGCATCTATAGAAGGCAATGACAATGGGGTTCTGAAACACCTGCGAGTAGCTACCTTATAATGGTGGATCTGTAGGAGTGGAGAGGACGAAGACTGGTCTGCTCTTGATGATGATGAAGTGCAGTAGGTTTACAATGTAGGAGCCTGGTGGTTCGATGAAGCCTTTGAGCACTGTGAAAATTCTGGAATGTTTCGACCTGTGGGTTCTTCCTAGTACTTAAGAAGGAAGGCTACTGTCCTCAGCCTCGCCAAATCCCTGATCTTAGAGGCAAGCACCGCAAGCAGGTCGAATTGAATCTTTTGAACCAGGAAATAAGGCTTCTGTAGAAGGAGCTAGAGGACCTTAAAAAACAAACTGATTGTGTATCTGTAGCTTGCAAAGAATTGGTCATGAAGATTGAAAATACTCCTGATCCCCTTTTGTCTAGGACAACTAATTTAGGGGCACAATCAACCTGGAACCGACGATTTGATCAGCCTGCAGAGATAAAGAGATGTTGCTGGATATGTTAGAGTGGCAGCACCTCCTCTTGAATCTGTCAAGGTTGTGCTTTGATGCTCCAACCAAGATAGGGATTTTGTGCAATCTCTCCAAAGAAAAATAACATATCGTCACCTGATACTCTTTCTTGTAGCAAGATGCATGACATTCCCTTGATACAATAGTATTCGGTCTTGCTTATTACAATACTAAAAAAACCTTTGTAAAATCAAGAAAATTAGTGCTCAAATAAGTCCCATGGCATTCCAATACATTGGCAATGTATCCCCTAATGATTCAACATCAAATAGACATCCCAAGAAGCATAAGTGACCTCTAGACAATGAGGTAAGCGCTGTCTTGAACTGCATGATAGTAAAGTATCACAAACTATGAATCAATGGATGATCCCATTAGCTTCAAATGATGTTTAGAATCACAAGAAAAAATGTCACGGAAGATTCCACAAGGTTGGCAAGTTTTGGGAGCAGTGCTAGGAGTTGAAGGATGGGGGCTTGAGAGTGGGCAGTAGTAACAGGTGCAATTCACATTGTTGTTGCTCCTCCTACTAATGGGAATAGGGTTGTGGAAGTATCTCAAGGAACTTAGATAAGTCTATCCTATTGAAATGTAGAGAGAGAAGATATGTAGAGATAGAAGAGGGAGAGAAGAGGCACACCATACACACTCCCAAAGACTACTTCATATTGATCACAATTTACATATATATATGTGAGACCTAGCTTACGTAGGGTGAGCTATATATAGCTCCAATATCCCCACTCAAAAAAATGTCTCTAGCTACGAATAAAGAAACCCTTGGGGAGCACAAGGAAAAAATCCAAGCTCCTATATACAAATGTATAAACATGATTAAGAAGGATTATTGTGTGCATGTAAAGTGAAGTGAAACTGAATATCTATATACAAAGATGACCAAGAGGTCTGAGGTGTATGTGTATATGTGAAGTGTATGGTGTCTACAAGGAGTATGTACCTTGGCACTACAATGTCATAGTAGATTAATTGCCAAATATTGAAGTTGAGACAACTCCAAGTTCTGAGTACAGGAGAGTGAAGCATGCTTCATTGAGTCCTTTGGTGAATATATCTACAATCACCTTATCACTTGGACAATGTTCAATCATGATCGTGCCTTTTTTTTACTTCATATCAAACATAATGATAATGCACTACAATATGTTTAGACTTGTTATATTGAATATAGCCTTTAGATCGAAGTGGTGTGCTAGAGAGAGGAAGATGGCCAATATCTGATAGGACTTGTCGAAGCCATACTAACTCTCAAGCTGCTAAAGATGCAGCTACATGTTTAGCCTTTGTAGTGGAAACAACAACACAACGTTGTTTCTTGCTAGTACAAGAAACAAGACAACCATTGATAAAGGAATAATTTTCACTTGTAGAATGCATGGATAAATGAGAGATTGCCAAATCTGCATCTATATAACCCAAAAGTTAAAGTGACTGTAGAGAATCAAAGTTTTGGTGGTGTCAATAAACCAACCCATAATCTTTAGTGCCTTTCAAATACTTCAAAACTCATTGAGCTGCAATCCAATATTTAAGGCATGGAGAACTAAGATGTTGTCCAAGAAAATTTGCAACAAAAAGAATGTCAAGGCGAGAATTAAAGCCATCCAACAAGATTAGCATAAGGTTGATGTAATGCTAATTATCCATCATTCTGCACAAAATGAGAGTTTTTGGTAGAGCTCACAAGACAAGAAGTACTAGCAAGATGTGCAGAACCCAAACCAAACTTTTGAATAACATCTTCAATGATTTTTTTTTGATGTAGTAATAAAATACCATTTTCTCAAAAGCATTGAACCTAAATACCAGGACATGAGTGTATGTCTCCAAGATCAACCATGTCAAACATAGAAGATAAAACCTTCTTTACTTATTGAAGGAAGTTGAGATTGTTAGAAAAAAGTATGGTATCATCCACATATAGAGCAAGAATAACTAAACTATCATTGCATCACTTGACATATGAGTTAGGATTTGAAGAACTTGAGACAAAACCTTGTTTTGTAAGGAAAAGATCAATCTTTTGATACCAAGCTCATGAAGATTGTTTGAGACCATAGAGTGTCCGATGAATTCTACAAGCAAGATTTTCCTTATGTTTAACTAAAAATCCCTCTAGTTGCTCCATGTATATCTCTTCCTTTAAATAGCCATTAAGAAAAGCAGTTTTCACATCCATTTGGTGAACCTACAAATCAAACTTAAGAGCAAAAACTAACAAGACCCGAATATTGGTAATACAAACAATAGGTGAGAAAGTTTCCCGATAATCAACTCCTACAACTTGTGAGAAACCTTTGGAAACTAGCCTTGCTTTGAATTTGTCAAATGTTCCATCTACTTTTGTTTTAGTCTTATAAACCCACTTACATTTAATAGCAACACATCCACGTGGTAACTCAGTTAGAACCCATGTATCTTTAGAGAGAAACTCAGTTAGAATCTATGTACCTTTAAAGAGAAGAGATCCATACTTAGCTTCCATGGCCTCCTCCCATTGTTCCTTTTGTGGGGATACCATGGCATTACTATAAGAGACAAGGTCCTCACAAATATTAAGAACATTCTCAAGAATATTAACATTATAAACATAACAAGTACCTTTAGAGAGAAACCTAGTTAGAACCCATGTATCTTTAGAGAGAAACTCAATTAGAACCCATGTACCTTTAGAGAGAAGAGCTGATCCATACTCAGCTTCCATGGCCTCTTCCCATTGTTCCTTTTGTGGGGATGACATGGCATTACTATAAGAGATAGGGTCTTCACAAATATTAAGAGCATTCTCAAGAATATCATCATCATAAACATGACAACTACCATGCTCGTTATCAATTGGAAGATGAACATAAAGATCAATGCCAAGGTCATCATCAGCAATAATAGGTGTAGGTTGTGAATCCGAATTTGAAGAGTCAATATTATCTTGTGAAGGAGGTTCATAATCATATAGAAAGGGAAAATAAGTGAGTAATGAATTTGTATCATCAACATCCTCTAGTGACCACATGCACCCAGAATCCTCCTGAGACCATGCGTTTCCCATAAGTTGCTCATTGAAAATAGCATCATGATTTATGATTACCTTCTTGGAAGATAGATCATAAAAATTGTATCCCTTAGAAAAAGCTAAATATCCAATGAAAATAACTTTCAAACTGGGAGGATCAAGTTTTCTGCGAGTCTCTTTGGGTACATGAATATAAGTAGTACATCCAAAAGTTCAAAAATATGAAACAGATGGAGTTTCACTTATCCAAGTAGTAATCGATATTTTACGAGAAGGAGAAGTTGTAGGAAGATGATTTTGCACAAATACTACTATTAAGACTGCTTTAGCCTAGAAACATCAAGATAAGCCAGAATGAATGGGTATACATCCTACGTCATTGAGAATAGTCATGTTTTTACGTTCAGCATTACCATTCTATTGAGGAGAGTAGGGAACTATATATTCATTATGAAAACCTTGATTATTACAAGAATCATAAAAATCAATTGAAATATATTCTCCACCATTATCATTGCAAAGTTTCTTGATGTGTCGATTAGTATGAAGTTCTGCAATTTTTTGATATTGCTTAAAAGATAACAAATCTTCTAATTTGTGTCACAAGAGAAAAATAGTGGTGTATCTTGAGAACTCATCAATAAAAATCATGAAATACCGATATTGAGATTTTGATGGAGAAAAAGGTCTAGAAATATCAGTGTGAATAAGATTAAGCAAATCTCTAGATTTAGTTGTGGTGGAAATGGAAAAGGGATTGCAAAAATGCTTTCCAAGTGCATAATATTCACAAATACCCATATGAGGATGAGCTTTGAACGCCATAGCTTGAACAATGTCATGTCGATAAAGATCAACAAGCTTTGAAAAATCAAAGTTAACAAAGCGATGATGCCATATTTTGCTATTAAGATCACCGAGAGCTATAACAACATTTGCAACATCTTCATTTAAAGATAACTAAAAAAGATTACCATTTCAAGGAGCAACAACTATGATTTGGCCATCTTTCTTAATGCAACACTTGGTATGGTCAAAACTAACAAGGAGAGGAAGATCCACAAGTTTTGTAACTGAAAGAAGATTCCTTTATAGATCTGGGAAATGTAAAACTCCATGCCAAATTCTTGTTGAAGAAAGAGTACCAAGATATAAATCACCTATACTTTTGACTTGGCAAGTTCTGTCATCGGTAAGATAAACCAATTTCTTGACAAGAATAAAATAATAATTATGTAACCATTGGGACTAATATGTCATGTTTCCCATAGCACCAAAATCAATAATAAAAAGAGATCCATCATGAACATGAAGTATACTTTCCAAAGAGATAGAATAACTTACACAATTTGCTTCTTTAGTAGTGTTGTCATGTGTAGCACCATATGCTTTATTACGATCTGAATCAAAATGCCTCTTGAAACATAGATGGGTTGGATGATTACTCTTTTTGCAAATAGTCACAAGGAGAATAATCTTTGGAAAAACACGGTTGTTTATTTGTAATACCATGTTCTTCATCATATTGTTTTGCCTAGCAATCATCTATAGTGTGACAATTTCTATTGCAATAAGAACAATGTTTGTTATGAAATTTGAGATGAGAGAAGTTACCCCCACGATGACTCCTACATATAGAGCATGGAAAGGTATGGCTTTCAGCAAGTAAAGCTTGGTCGATTTGTTCTGATTGTGTGTCCTCTTGTGAGACCATAACCGTTTCTTGATTTATGTGGCGTCATTCATGTTGTTGTGAATATTCAATCAAAGATATACAAGCTTGATCAAAATTGATCCCATCTTTGTTAGATAATATGATAGTAATATTATCATAAGAAGGATCATTTACAATATCAAGAAGATATGTTATCAATTGCTTTCGTGGAATAGCATTACCAACAACAACAAGCTGATTAATAATGTTCTTAGAGGATTCGATATGTGTTGTCATAGAAGTTTCGATGTTGTGTTGTAATTCAATGATCTGACTATGAAGATTGAGAGCGGAATTTTGGTGCCGGAAAGTGCTTAAAAATAGCAAAAAATTATGAATATCAAGGGAAAAATATTCACTGTCAAAGGCGGCGGCTCGATCTAGGACGATTTTAAGCGCCAAAGTGCTTTAAAGGCGCCCGAACGACACTTGTTGATTTTTCATAATTTTTTAAATAGTCGTGCGGGTTGGCAAGAGTTACTGGCCAATGCGGGATGCCAAGCCGGACGCCCAGGATTTTTCAGAGCTCAATTCGGAGTCCGGACGGGGAAATGGCCAAGGAAACGGTCAAGATATGAAAAGGTGGACACTTGGGAGGCCAAATTTGAGCATGCCTTTTGAGTTTGGACCCCCCCAAAAATTTTATGCACCTTACGAAGCAAAAAACGTGGAGAGAGAATGAAGAGGGATGAAAAAACGTGGAGGAAGATGGTGCCCGAAAAATGCGCCATGGAGGATGGAGAGGCAACTTGCCTGCTGCAAACAACCCCCCCAATGGATTATGGGGCTTCATTCCCTCCTGAATGCTGACTCTATCGCCGCCCTTCGCCCGTCAATTGATGGCCTGAATGCTGAGATAGAAATCTAGTCTTTCTCTCTCCTCCCTCTCTCTCTTCTAAAGGCAAGTTCATGTGGGAAGAAGAAGGAAGAAGAAAGAATGATGGAGGCTTGTCTGGCATGGATCAGATTGCTCCACGGGCTGGAAATGGTGATTGGTGATTATGCTGGACATGAAGTGCTGCTGATTTCCAAATCTACAGCCATGGACATAAAACCTGAAACACGCAAATAAGCGGTAATTCAAAATTTTCAAAGGAAAATTGAGATTCTATGGCTTTTGATTGATGAAATGTTGTTCATGTGGGATAAAAATTGTTCATGTTGCTGTTTACTATGAGTTCTTGCTGGTCATAATCAAAAAATCAGAAAAATATACATCTTGTGGTTCAAAATAATACATTAAAACACGAAAAACATGAAAAATCAAGGGAAAATGATGGGTTTTGGCATAAAAATGGGGAAGTAAATAGGAACATCAACTAAACTTTCATTTTTCTGCAAGAAGGAACTAAGGGCCACAGCCCATAACCTGTTTTGAATTTTCAATAATTAAATAATGCAGGAAAATAAGGGAAAATACAAGAAAAGGGTGGAAAAATCCTAAAAAATAGGGAAAAAATACATTTTGGGTTTCGAAAAATAAGGATAAATAAGAGCAATGTTTGTGAATGTTTGTGGGGACCGAAGCATGAGGATTTGCCTCAGTTCAACCCCACCTTCTTGTTCTAGTGTGGTTTTTTCCGCTTTCTACACATAAAATAATGTCAAAATACCCTATAAACCTATCCAATGATGCACTATTTAAACGGGGAAGGGTAGAGGAGTTGAAATATGTCTAAATGCCGTGTGAAATGATGGAAAAGTTGCTGATTTCTATGCATAGCATTTAGGACGGAGGATAATTAAATTAAGAGCTTAGTAGCACGAGGATCACCTCGGTGTGCTAGGCCCATGCAACGAAGCACGAACGGCAGTTGGAAACCATTAAAAGGATGTTTTTGCACTTGTGCACGATACTATTTTACTAAATGTTTGAGCACTAGGCATCCACCAAATGCATGGAGCATGAAAAAGAATTTAAAAGTATCAGTGATCAGCTCCTGGACATGCATTGCAATTGGTTTATGAGGACATGACCTACGATGAGAGGCAGTGAGGTACCCATGCTGTAGGCTAGTCGTGGGGCCAGGGAAAAGACAAGTAAGGACAATGGTACGTTCCTGGACACGCTTATGTGGTACCTTGAGCGATGTTTGTGCGAAATGTCTAAATGTTGAGCGACGCATCGAGGGGCCAATCCCCAAGGTGTAGGAGAGTCGCAGAGGGTTGACGGCATTCAGTCGTAGGAGGAACCCCATGTGTATGTGATTCGAGCCTTTTGGCTATGTGAAAGGGACTCCCTCTAAGGAGTAGTGGGCTAGGATCAGTTGGACTACAACGTATTACAAACGCAATGTTTAGGAAGGCAGAGATTTTGATAGACGCTCCTGGCCGCGAGGCCGAGGGGTTGTCTTGTGCGTAGTGACGAGGTCCGGCTAGTGCATGAGCCAGTGCCGGCCCGTTTTTTGGTCCATCAGTGGTGCGTCTGCCGGGAGGCGCTTAAAAGTGGTGGTTCTCGAATCCTGGTTGTTTAGGGACCAACTAATAGTTTATGCCAAAGGATACTGAGATTGATCCGTTATTTATTGATAAGCATCGTCTAGCAGAAATCCAAAAGCAAGAAAGAGACGAAAGAGCTAGGCGACGTGCTGAAATTTTTAGGAGATATTCCCCTAAGCGTAGCGGTACTGAACCCTTACGAGGGAGTGGATCTAGTGGTCTTAGTACCACAAGCAGTAAGTTAGGAGAAGGTGGAAGCTCTAGTGCTCCCCTTCCTTCGATAAGCCAGTCCACGTCAAGTACGGGAGGTGTAACCCCACCGTCCCCTATTCCTAGTGCAAATCCAATCCTCGTCATGGCGCAGCCTATTGCAATTCCAGCAGGAACGACGGATTTGCCGGCTCTAGGTTACTCGCTACCCATTTTTAATGGGCTAGTTGAGGAAGATGCGGAACTCCACATTAGGGAGTTTCAAAAGCTGATGTTTAATTGTCGCATCCAAGAAGAAGGACATTTAATGATGTTCTTCAACATGACTCTCAAAGGAAGAGCTGCCATATGGTATCATGGTTTAGAAGCCGGAACCATATTGAATATTGATTCATTTTATGGAGCTTTTCGAAGGGAGTTTGCCCCTGAAAGGGGTGGGCAATATTGGTTGCGTGTACTCAACGTGACCCGCCAAGAACCACACGAAGATATTCGTGCTTATGCGAAGAAGATAAAAGAGGTTTTCCGTAAGTTGGACACCTCTATTCCTATCCCCGCAGCTGCCCAATTGAAATATTTCCTACATGGTTTGGACTTTAATATCCAATTGCAGTTGAGTAGTGTCCCCTTGGGGGATATAGATACTGCCATTACACGAGCACAAGAGGTGGAATCCCGACTACAAGCAGCCTATGCTTCTCGAGGCAATTCGAACATGGGTTTAGTATTGGGAAATAATGTGTCAATGGCCAATGGCAGTAGTAGCCAAGGGATAGCGATGGCTAACCCTAATGGGAGAGGGAACATGATATAGAATGTCCCTTTATTACCAGCTCCCCCTAGCATGTTGATGCCTACGGGCAGTCAAATGGCTTCAAGTGGTGGAGGCCAGGCGGTCAATTCTAACACCATGCCTGTGGCTCAACAACCAGTGCCTAATCGAATTGTTAGGCCGATGGAACGACATGGTAATGACCAAGGCTATGAGTCGAGTTCTTCCAATGTTCTTGGCGAGGTTAAGGACATGATGAAGCATTATACCGACATGATTACGGAGCAGTATCGGCAAATAGCCGTTGATGTCAACTTCCTTAAAAAAGAACAAAATTTGATAGGAAGTAGATACCCAGAGGAGGGTGTATCTTCGAGGTTTAGTTGCAAATGGTGTGGTGGGCAGCACTATCCAAGAAATTGCCCAAATGTTAAGTGCGACATTTGTGGAAAATCTGGCCATTTAGCAGCCACTTGCTGGAGTAAGATCAGTTCCCTCCAGCGAGGAAGTCGGCAACCAGGGCCTGTTAATCATCGTGCCCAAGGAAATGATTCCCAGCGAGAAGATGGGCCTAAACAAATACTTCAACGACCAAAGACTACAGTGGAGGAGCTACCAAGTGGTAGTGGGGTTAGTTTGATTGAGGCTGTACGTGTTAACGATGCTGAAACCTCTAATTTACGAGCTGTTCTTACAAGAGGTCAAAAGGGTAGAGAAGCCGACAAGGATAAGCCTGTCGACGGAAACCCTAAACAAGGCGACAAAGGAACACAAGTTTTGGATCCTGCCATGGAAGGGGAACCTTTGAAGCCCGTAGAAAGTAAAGCCGATAAGGAACCACCAAAGAAGAAGGTGAAAGTTAAGAAAGAGGCAATAAAGCCAGTTCAGCGACCTAAAGAGCGGATGGTTTGGCGTGAAAAGCGAGCTCTATCAAACTATCATGAATTCGATTTGGCGAGCTCTCTTTGCGAAGTCAAGCCGGATGTGAACCTCTTACAGCTTATTAAGCTTTCCCCAGGAGTACGCAAGGAATTTAGAAAGATCCTACGTACCGGGTATATTGTAGAACCTTTGGGTATTGCGCGAGTTGGTGATGACTGGTTTGAGCATGCTGAGAAGCATTGCCCAAGGGTTGCAGCCTATGTCGATGGGATATTAGTAGATTATGCCATTGTCGACACGGGATCATCTGTTAACATTATGAGTTCTGAACTGATGGAAAGGTTGGGTCTTGCGATCCAAAAAGATACCTCCACAATTCTCAGAATGGCAGATGATAGTTTGAGACAGCCGGAAGGCTGCATTACTAAGGTCCATGTCACTGTTGCAAATGTAGAATGCCTGTTGGACTTTAGGGTGATTCGTTTTGCAGGCCGGCCAAGTTACCAAGTATTACTCGGACGACCTTGGATCTTGCAAGCGGATTGCCAAGTGGATATACCTACCGGTCGACTGATATTCGGCAGAGGTGCCCAGCGTGTGGTGGTTGATGCTTATCCTGAGTCCCCGCAGAGTGAGAGAGCTCCTCTATCTTCTACAGAATTGGAGACATTAGAAGATTTATCTGCCAGTGAGACATTATCGAGTGATGAGTCCAAAGAGGGATCCACCACAGAGGACATCTATCAGATCACTTTGAACGAGCCGATAGAGGGCCAAGATCGTATAAGAGATGCAGATGTTATTGAGCTAGACCTTGGTACGCCTGATGATTCGCGGCCAATCAAATTAGGTTCTATGCTCAGCTCAGCAGAAAGGGAGGACTATGTGGCCTTGATCCAGGAATTCTGTGATATCTTTGCCTGGAGTTATGATGAGTTGGGAGGCATTCCTCCTAGCCTTGCTGTTCATACAATTCCGTTGAAAGAGGGCAGTCGTCCTGTACGGCAGAAAGTAAGGCGTATGCCTTTCGAACTGAGGGACGGCCTGTTTGAAGAGTTACAGAAGCTTCGAAAAGCGGGTTTGATTTTTCCTGTGCAACACACGGAATGGTGTTCGCCAGTTGTGATTAGAAAGAAGAAGAATAATCAAATCCGTTTATGTGTAGACTTTAGAGAGCTGAATAAGCAGACAGTTAAGGACTACTACCCGTTGCCATTTATTGACCAGATTTTGGATCAATTAGCGGGTAGGGAGATATATTCGTTTATGGATTGCTTTGCTGGATATAACCAAATGGCAATTGCAGAAGAGGACAAGTTGAAAACAACTTTCATTACTGTATTTGGTACTTTTGCGTACCATGTGATGGCCTTTCGTTTATGCAATGCGCCTGGTTCGTGGCAACGAACAGCAGATAAGACATTCGGTGACATATCCCCTGAAGAGTTGAAGGTGTTTATTGATGACTTAGGGGCTGCCACCTTGAGAGAAAGGCAGTTGATCATTCTAAGAAAATGCTTTGAGCGCTGTAGACAATTTTGCATCGCCCTAAACCCACGGAAGTGTGTTTTTGGAGTACCTTATGGGCTATTGCTGGGTCATGTGGTCAGTTCGGTAGGAATTGTGATAGACCCCGAGAAGGTTAAAGTTATAGTTGCCATGGGTCCACCACGCACTCCAAAGGAGGTGCATAGCTTTCTGTCTTCGGTTGGTTACTACCGTAGATTCATCAACGCCTTAGCAGAAAGAGCGTTGCTGCTTACAAATTTATTGTCCTTTAGCTGTTCGTTTGTATGGGGTGACCCTTGTAAGGTAGCATTCGAGGATGTGAAACAAGAGCTAGCAAGAGCGCCCATTTTAAAAGCACCTAAAAGAGGTGAGGTGTTTTATATATTTTCAGTAGCCACGATGTATAGTATCAGCTGCTGTTTAGCCCAAATTTGGGAGGAGAAGTGGTACCACCCGATTGCTTTTGCTAGTCGGAAGCTGGGGGTATCCGAAATCAATTACACCTACATGGAGAAGCTGTGTCTAGCGATGGTCTTTGGGACCAAGAAGTTCAGGCATTACATTCTCTATGAGAAAGTCGTGCTTTATACGAAGGCGGAGGGACTTCGACTATTGATGAATAAGTTACAGCCGCCTGATCGTTTAGCGAAGTGGTTAATCACTTTGCAGGAATTTGATTATGAAATCAAGAGTAAGCCACCAAGGTTGCAAGGCATCGTGGAATGTCTTGTGGACTTTGGGGAGCCGAAAGAATCTTGAAGGTAGTGACATGGAGTTGTTACTTAAGATAGATACGGCATCTATTCCCTCCTGGTATGCTGCAATAACGCATTATTTATCAACAGGAGAGGCGGGATCCGAATTATCTAAAGCTGAGAGAAGGAAAATTAAGCAGCAAGCGTTAAAGTTTGCCTTGATCGCAGGTACATTATATCGGCAAGGGGTTGATGATATCTATCGCTGGTGTGTGATGCCTGACAAGGTGCCATTCATTTTGGAAGAGTGCCATGATTCTGCTTGCGGTGGCCATTTTGCTGGATGGCTTACAGCACAAAAGGCTTTAAGAGCAGGTTATTGGTGGCCTGCCATCTTCCAGGATGCGTTTGCGTATGTTAAGCGATGCGATATTTTCCAATGGCATGATAGTCGAGAGAATAGGAAACGACCACTCACCCCTATTATGGCGATACTTCCATTTGAGAAGTGGGGAATAGACTTTGTGGGTCCTATTACTCCGTCGTCGACTACGCAAAAGAGGTACATCATTGTCGCAACTGACTACTTCACAAAGTGGTCAGAATCACGTGCAACAAGGAAAGATGATGCTAAAGAAACTGCTAGTTTCCTTTTAGAGCAGATAATATGCCAGTTTGGTCCGCCGAAAGAATTAGTGTCGGACCGCGGAACCCATTTCCTGAATAAGGTGATCAAAGGTTTGACAGAGATGTGGCAAATCAAGCATAACAAGACAACCCCATATAATCCGCAAGCCAATGGTCAGGTTGAAAGTACCAACAAGCAGCTTGTGGGCATCCTGTCCAAAATCGTGTCGGAAAAGAAACGAGATTGGGATAAAAAGTTATCCGTGGCAGTGTGGGCCTATAATACGACTTTCAAACGAGCCACTGGCCATACCCCGTTCAAGTTAGTATATGGGGAGGAGTGCGTCTTGCCTTTAGAGATTGAGCTGCCGACTATTCGGTTTGCCATCAATCATTCTTTGAGCGATGAAGACGCACTTTTTGAGCGCTTGACGACACTGGCACATTTAGATGAGCTTAAGTTGCAGAGCTTATTGCACCAAGAAGTGGCAAAGCGCTGAATGAAGCAGTTACACGACCTCAAAGCCAAGAAATACACCTTCAAGAAAGGACAGCTTGTTCTGTATTATGACGCACGACGAGAATTATTTCCAGGCAAGCTAGAACCCAAATGGGATGGGCCCTATAGGATCGTTAGAATAGGAAAGAATAAATCTACAGTGTTGTTAGCTGACCTTGAGGGGATATAATTTAAAAATAAGGTTAATCTTAATAAGATTAAACCTTATTATTTCTGACTGCACTAATGCTATGACTGCCTTGCAGGTCTAGGCGAGATCGATCAAACATCTGCAAGGAAATCGTGATAGAGGTTGATGGGTCGTCTGATCCCTTATTTAGAACACCCATATTTAGAACAGAGGTATCATCAGGGAAAGCTCATTTGGTGGAGCAAAGGATACAAGGTGATTGAGCAAGAAGGCGGGACATTTATTTGGGAGATCAAGGTCTTCTGCCATCACTGCCTACAAATTTTGACGAGTATCCCTGTTGAATTCAATGATGATGGAGGGATGGAGCCTACAGTCCACCCGTTGAATATGCTGAATTTCGATTACCATAATTACGAGTAGAGTTCTGGATGGCGGGATGTGTAAACCCTTTATGGACGTACACCTTGTACTTTGATGGGGCGTCCAGGGGTCCATGCAAAAAAGGAAGTGTAGGAGTTGTCATCCGAGACCCCCGACGACGCATTGTTATGAAGTTAGTTGTTTATCTCGGGGTGAATTTTACCAATAACATGGCAGAATACAAAGCCCTGATTATGGGTTTGAATATTGCGAAGAAGGGTGGTATCCGCCAGTTGTTGGTGAAAGGGGACTCTCAGTTGGTTTTAAATCAACTCAATGGGACGTACATGGTACGAAACCCCATCCTTTGCATGTACCATCATACTACCATGGCCCTGCTAGGTGAATTCGATAGAGTGTCTTTTCAGCTGATTCCACGGAATTGGAATCAGTTTTCCGATTCTTTGGCTAATTTTGCGTATGAAGAAGACCTCTTCTTTAATTGTGGCCCCTGTCCCGATATATCTATTGATGGTGAGACAGGACCTAGTCGTTTGTGGGGTATGCTTTCTGAACATGCCCTCTTTGGCAGACGATGGTTGATTTGGGTGATGCAGAGGGTAAGCGAGACTCATCTACCTTTATTATCATGGGCCCATAGACTGATTAGACGACATGTGATGCAAACCCCTCTTGCGATATACGCAGGAGGGATGGGTCATAATTTAATGCACCTAGTTTAGGGCTACGAGCCTCTGTTCCCCTGGGAATAGTATGCTTTGCTGTCTATCATAGTTGTTTCCAGGAGGATGTTATGCATAGTATTGTTTTATGTGTGAACTTGCCCAATCAGCGTCTGTATATCCAATAAGGTCAAGAGAAGTTGAAGAAGATAAAGAAGAATCCTTTCGACGACGATAAATAAGACCAAATTCCTTAGTACCCTTGAGGTACTTAAGAATACGTTTTGCAGCACTCCAATGAATAGTGAAAGGGGAAGAAAGATACTGTCCCAAAAAGTTAGCTGCAAATAAAATATCTGGTCTTGTGTTTAAACCAATAAATTGAAGACAACCAACAAGATTAGAAAAAGGTTGATGAATGGCTGGTTCTTCATTGTGTGTTGTAGATGTACCCTTGGTAGAGCTTGAAAGAATGGGAGTGTTGGCAAAGTGTGTTGGCAAAGTGCGCATTTGTCAACCCAAACTTCTTAACAATATCATTAATAAACTTTGTCTGGCGAAGAAGAAGAATGCCTTGTTGTCGGTGTCGTTGAACTTGAATACCCAAACAAGAATGTATCTCACCAAGATCCACCATTTCAAATGCAGTCGATAAAAGCTTCTTCATAGCATCCAAGAAAGCAATATTATTTGACACAAGAATAGTATCATCAACATATAGAGCAAGAATAATAAAATATTTGTCCTCCCTTTTGATGTAAAGATTTGGATCAGCAAAACATGCAACAAAACCTTTAGATGTGAGGAACTAATCAATCTTAATATACCAAGCACGAGAGCTTGCTTCAATCCATATAATGCACGATAAAGCTGGCATACAAGATGCTCCTTTCCTGGAATCATAAAACCTTCAGGTTGCTCCATATAGATTTCTTCTTCAATATCTCCATTGAGAAAAGCCGTTTTAACATCCATTTGGTGAATTTCTAGATCACATAGTGTTGCAAAAGCCAAAATCATACGAACAGTTGTGGAGCGCACAACGGGAGAAAATGTTTCTTGATAATCTACTCCTACAACCTGTGAGTAACCTTTTGCAACAAGTCGTGCTTTGAACTTATCAAATGAGCCATCAGCTTTGGTCTTGGTTTTATAAACCCATTTACATTTGATAGGAACACGATTTGGGGGGAGTTCAGTAAGAATCCATGTACCTTTGGAGATTAAAGAATCATACTCAGCTTGCATAGCTTCTTGCCATTGATCCCTTTGAGACGAATTGATAGCTTCCATATACGATATTGGATCCTCTTGGACAGACATAGCATCATCAAAGACATCATATTCAATAGAATAGAATCCATGCTCTATCTCAATAGGAAGATCAACATAGATGTCCAAATTTTCATCAATCTTCTTTGGAGGTGAAGGAGGTTTATGATCATCAGAATTAGTAGAATCACAAAGCAAGTAAGGAAATGCACTAAGCAAAGACTGTGTATCATCTGAAACATCTGACGACCATGTGCCAGCCATAGTCTTCTCATCAAATATAGCATCACGACTAATGATAACCTTTTGAGAAGAAGGATCATAAAATTTGTAACCTTTGGAATGATCTGAATAACCAAGAAAAATAACCTTCAAACCTGGAGGATCCAACTTATGTCGAGTATCCTTGGGCACATGAATATAAGCAATGCAGCTAAATGTGCGAAAGTGAGAGACTGAAGGTGTCTTCCCTGTCCAAATTGTTATAGGAATTTTACTAGCAGGTGCAGTAGTTGGAAGATGATTTTGAATAAAAACAGCTGTTAGAAGTGCTTCAGTCCAAAACTTTTGAGACAAACCAGAGTGTATAAGCATGCAACATATAGCATTAAGAATCGTGCGATTTTTGCGCTCAGCAACACCATTTTGCTGAGGAGAATAAGGAACTGTAAACTCATGATGAATACCTTGATCCTTACAGAAGTAATCAAATAGATTGGATACATATTCACCGCCATTGTCACTGCGAAGCGTCTTTATAGAGAATCCAGTTTGAAGCTCCACACTTATCTTGTATTGTTTAAATATAGGTAAAGCCTCAAACTTATGTCGAAGAAGATAGACATGTGTGTACCGTGAGAAATCATCAATGAAAGTTATAAAATATCGATATTGAGACTTTGAGGCAAGAAAAGGACCGCAAATATCGGTATGAAACAAATCCAAGAGAGCACAGGAATGTGATGAAGTAGAAGTGTGGAAAGGCGAACGATGGTGTTTTCCAAGTGCACAGTACTCACATATTCCCATACGTGGATGAGATTTAAGATCCATACCTTGCACAAGACCATGACGATGAAGATCAAGAATTTTGGCAAAATCGAAGTGTGCAAATCGTTGATGCCATAATTTGCAATCTGCATCTCCAGGGGCAGTAACAACATTTGCAACTGTATCGTTCAATGATAGCTCAAATAGATTACCATGTCGAGGAGCCACTGCTATAGTATGCCCGTCTTTCTCTATACGACATTGATTATGATCAAAGCCAACAAACAAACCAAGATCAACTAGACGAGCAACAGAAAGAAGATTTCTTTGAAAATCTGGAGCATGAAGAACTCCTCTTAATATTCTAGTGGATGAAACAGTCCCCAGATATAAATCACCCACTCCTTTGACTTGACAAGTCGTATCATCCGCAAGGTAAACAAACTTCTTGACAGGAAGAGAATGATAATTGTGAAGCCACTGCGATTGGTATGTCATGTTTCTAGTGGCACCTGAATCAACGATGAATAGAGAACCATCATGAACATGAAGTACCTTTTCTGGAGAGATATCATAATAGATGAAATTGAGCTCCCGATGAGTATGATCATCATCAGTTATAGTTTGTTGAACAATATAAGCTCGAGAACGTTCTTCATCATATCTTCGTTTATAACAACGACGAGATGGATGATCTGTATGTGCACAATAATCACAAGGAGGAAAACTTTTGGACGAGAGAAGTTGCTTTGTAGTAACTCCATGCTCCTCATCATATTGACATGCCCAGCAATCAGAAGCCACATGACCTTTCTTATCACAGTAAGAACAATGTTTGTTAGGATAAGCAAGACGAGAAGATTTACTACCTGGATTAGAGCGTCCACCCTGCTGAAAACGTGAAGCAGGACGCTTGCGAGCAACAAAAGCAGCATCAAAATCTCTTTGTTCGCGAGTGACCAAAACAGCATCAGATTTTTCCAAATGATGCTCATGACGTTGAGAATATTCAATAAGAGATATACATGCTTTGTCAAAGTGGATATCATCCTTGTTAGACAAAATAGTGATGATATTGTCATATAAAGGATCTTTGATGGTATGAAGAAGTTGAGTAACAATCTGATTTTTAGCAACAGGAGCGCCGGCAGCACCAAGCTGATTGATAATGTCTTTAAAAGCCTCGATATGAGAGTGCATAGAAGTACCAACCTTATATTGAAGATTCTTCAAACAAGTTTGGAGATATAAAATTTCGGTGACCGATTTCTTCTCAAACGTTGAGATAAGATACTCCCAAATAGCATGAGAGGTTTCCAGATGAAAGACATCCAACATAAGTGAGTCAGGAAGTGCAGACAATATATAACGACGAGCCGCTTTGTCACGACGAATCCAATCAGTATGATCAATTTTCCATTGTTCAAATAATGGACCATCAGTAATCATAGAATTGTTATTCATCACATCAATAGGTTGAACTAGGCAAGACAGGTTGCCCAAAACAATATCAAATAATTCGTCACCTTCAAGAATTAGCATCATCTTTGCTTTCCACCCAGGAAAGCCTTGTCCTTGGAAGAAGGGAACCGAAGACGGATATCCGTTAACAATTACGCAATTGGCCATGCCTGAATGTCGAGAGAAAACAAATAAGATGAGATCGCAGAATCTGCAAACCATGATCAAGACGAGCGTAGTTGAGACGCATGACAATCAAAATAGGGATATGCACGTAAGAATGACGAAAAGTATTGAGTGACTAAAAAGAAAGCCCAAAATAGAGAGGCGTAATGTGCAAGACGAGATGACGCATATAAGAAAAGTGCTATTTCGGTCGAGCAAAGAACGTGAACGATAATAAAACATCGCTAAAAATAGCAAGATGTTTGCTTGTCGTAATCAACATCATTAACGAAGACGAGTGATTAATAAACTGTAATTGGGGATTAACAAACCGTAATTAGAAATACAGTTTTAAATAAAGAATCGCAGATTCGAGCAGAATTGCTGTCTTGAATCCTGAACTGTCATAACTTTTGATCCAGAACTCCGATTGATAAGCGGTTTTGACAGGATTCGAGAGCACGACGAGAGCTACGCACCTGGACCATGGTTTTGTTTTTAAAGACAAAATTAACTAATACTTCTAATTTGAACAAGTTCATGTATCAAATCATCACTTGTGCAAAGAATTTAATCAAGTATAAACAATGAAACAACTTATCTTCCTTGTTGTTGCTACGCATCCATAGCTCTGATACCATGTTAAGAGAGAGAGAGAGTACGAGAGAGATACACAAGACATGCTCCCAAAGAATGATTCATATTGATTATATAGGTGAGACCCAAGTCAAGCGAGAGATGATATATATAGTTGTAACAATAGGCAATTCAACTTACATGCAAATTGGTTCTCAACAAAAGCAAGCAAACATTGAAACATAAGAACGACTTTCAATTTTTGCTTTATGGGGTATGCCCAAACCTTATCTGAGTACTCATCAATGAAAGTAATGAAATACTTCACGTCACCAAAAGACTTGCAAGGCATAAATCCACAGACATCAGAATGAACAAGAGCTAGAGGCTTGCCCATGCATGCAATGCTAGCTCAGGTAAGTTACTATTATGTATAAACCCTAGGCGTCATGTGCATTCAAGGCATGTTTTATATATCCCTATGTAACCTATTTTGTAAAATTTTATTTATCCTTATGTGACTTTTTAGAAATATTTATAAGTCCCTTACTGTAAGTTTTTTTTTTCAAGTAAAGAATTTAATAGATCCCTATGTAATAGATACAAGATACTACAATATAGAATTGACCATAGAGCAACTTCCAAGGATTCATGAAAATCTCTTAGTAGTTCTAGTGACTTCACAAGTTGGAAGTTCAACATCTAAGCCCTGTTAACATTCAACAACTCCTAGGCATCTAAATTCCCAGTGGTTGGACCATAGATCTTGTTGCCAGTCTAGCTTTGCTTCTCATCCTGTTGTGTGCCCCATATCCTTGAGCTTGAAGTCTTGTGTGAAGCTCTTAGATAGACCTTGTAAAGCAAAACAAATTGATCTCATGGCCCAAATCTCTATTTGAAAATGGCAGATATGGTAGTCTATGTGCTTAGCTTGGTTCCTAAGGTTGTGTAGGAAAATCTTGAGCACAAAGAGCAAAAAAGTTGGAAGGTTGTCCTCCATGGCTGTTTGAGAAAAGCTTGGCAAGAATAGAGATAAAAGACCTCCTTCAAAAAGTAACAGATTTTTAGGTTGTCACTAACTCCTAGGAGTCTTCTTGGCATGTTTGCCTCTAAAATTTGATTGGGGGTTGAAAACGAGCTACCATTTTTGTCCCCTTTCCTCTAGATTTGTCCAAGCCTCCTACCATATCTTGTGTGGTCTTCAAGAAGTTGCCATCCCTAGCTATAATAGTTTTGTGTATTTGTAATAAAATAGGGTTTTTAGTGTTCTGAAAGCGAAAATGATCAAAGGCTAAAAAGAGGAGCAAATCTGAAAATAGGACCCAACATAGAAAAACTTGGAAAACACTTGCACAAAGCAAGGAGTTAATGGCTGCAAATACATGCTTTACATGTGAACAAGAGGGACAGATGGCAAGGGACTATATCAATAGGCACCAAGTTGAAAGTAAGGAAGATTAGAGGTAAAGTTTCCAAGTCATATTGAACCAACACAAGTCTCTCCATTCTAAAGTGATTCCCGCCCTAACCCTTATGGCCCTCACATATGTGTACTTCTACACTTGGAAACCATAACAAATCACCACTTGCAAAGAAATCTTTTCCCTAGATTGGGTTTTTTTCTTAGACTATAGAACAAGTCTCAAGATGGAAGGCGACACAAATTTCATGTTATTCACTCACGTTTACACATGAATAGTAGGCCTTATAACTAGAGCTTACTAATCGGAGGGCCATACCATTGATCGAGGCAAACATCAAAGAGATGAGATAAGTGCCAATTTAGGAGGGATTAAATCAATGAGCGCACCTAGTAAATTGAAGGAAGTGCATCCCTTTAGCTTCCATGAAATGCTTTATCCTTGTCCATGGCCTGTTCAACATGGACCTGCTTTCCCATTTTCAAAGTGGCGTGTTTACCTACTTCCCCATTTTCTAAGGCTATATCCCCTTTAGCTTAGATGACATGCTTTATCCTTGTCCATGGCCTATTCAACATTAGCTCAACTTGCTTTCCCATTTTCTAAGGTTCCCCTTAGCACACTCTTGTTATTGAATGCCCCTACAAGATATAGGTGTCCCTCTTAATTCCTTCGTATGCACCATCATCAAAACTAGAAATCATGCTTATCATTTGCTATTCCTTTTGGGTCTCAAATCACCACCTCTACATATGTACATCTGAGCTTTTAATCACAAAGGGCCATATTACTATATTCTCATATATACTAGAAGTGATGGTACTATACAACATGATGGTCCCTTTTACTCCATCTAGTCACTCTAGATTAGTGCAAGTGCTGCATGTGTTTTTCTTTAATGAAGGTAAATCCATAACTACCAAAGGGACACTAGTGACATGAAAATACCATGAAGGTTTTAAAACATATCATAGTAAATGGAACCCTCAAGGACAAACCAAACAATGCACCTTTTATCCACATCCAATAGATTCAACAACCATTGGATTTTTGAAGCTCCACTCTAGTGCCACACTAGAACCTAAAGTAGCACAAAACCAAATTTGTATTTGTATATGACATTAATTTTCTACCTTCTTCATGATCTTGCTAGGGAGGACATTTTATTTGGCCTACCTCACATCTAGTCTCAATGTCAAACTAACTGCTAGGACAATCTGTTAACTACAAGGGCATAACATGGGAGATGTGATGTTATTCTACACTATCACCAACTCCGGACCCTATACTATGAAGATTGCTACAAACTGTAGAAGTCAATAACTCACATGATTAGCAAAATTGAAGATAAGGAATGGGAAGTTCTTGCTTCTTGCAAAGAGACAATGCTTTGAGGAGAATATGCTCACTAATGATGCAATGTTTAGAAAGATTGAAGCTATATCAACAATGAATGCAAAAGAGACACTAAAAGAGCATACTAATGATACCTTGACTAAGAGTATTAATACTAAAATACTTGAGAATGTAGATGAAATGGATAAACTGCATGTAGATGGTATAGACTCAGGATGATACAGAAGAACTAGACATTTTGATTGAGGGTGTTCATATGCAAGATGTAGAAGTTAGAGAGGAGAGCAAAGAAGACATTGTGACAATGTTTCTTGTACAAGACAAAGATACTTTCATAGGCATTTTTCCCAAATTAATCACAAAGAGATATGCTATGGATTGCAAAGCTACATGGGGTGATGATACTTGACCTATTTTTCAAACATGGATGCTAAAACAAGGAGATGTATACATACTTATCTATGGATTTCAAGAGTTTCACCAACCTGAAAAAGGAATGATAGAATATCCAAGTGATTGTCTTCAAGAGGGAAACATATGTAGAATGATGAAGAAAGCTTTAATCCTAGTGGAATCCATGTGTTGATAAGTATGATATATAGGTTTTTTAGACCAAAAGTGAATGTATGGGATGTATGCATGCCTTATCTATCAATTATCCAACGACTGTTTGATCTAGGAGGAGTGATATTGCTATAGGTTACTACAGTAGTCAGGTTGGAACAAAATTGAAGATCTTGAAAACTGTTCTATGTCATTGAGGATTTATGCTAGCTGTAACTTCTAAGATGGGCTTCTATACCTAGGGAAGAGGCTTACCAAGTTTGGTTGCCATCCAACTTGGTATGTGAAAGTTACAGGGACAAGAAGGTTGATGTTTGGCCAAGACTGCGTGCAGTAAAAGAGTTGCAAGTTGTGCCGAAAATTTTAGGGTCTTAAATCTTTGAAATTTATTTTTGAGTTCTTCACAAGAGTTTTAAGATCAAAATCAAGGCTACAACTTTGCAGAAGAAATCTCACTAATCCAAGTTACAGATCAAAAGATATGGGCAATTTTCTACAAGGTGGTCCTATATGATAGTTTTTCAGGCACAAAGAGATTGAATCTAAAGAATGTAAAGTATTGTATACTTTACATCCTATATGATAGTTTCTCAGGCACAAAGAGATTGAATCTAAAGGATGTAAAGTATTGTATGTGACATATACTTTAATAGAGGTGGATAGGACTGACTTGAGGATACACAGAGCAGGAAAAAGGTTCAAAGTGTTTAAGAGAAGAGATACATAAGAGTATGCAGTGGAGGACTTAACAAAAGAAAGACAAAGATGATAGGGTAGATGAAGATGCTTGCCAGGCTGCCTCAAGACTTGATGCTATTCATCATGGCCAGAGCAATATGTTATCATCCCTTTGATGTTTGGATGGTGCTCATTAAGCCCCATATACCTTCCTTACTAAATGAAACACCTAGGGCTGTTGCTTGGCAAAAGGGGAAGCCTATTTCTTCCTATTTCTTACTACTGATAGTTTTGGTGCTGCCTGAGATTAGAGTATCATTGTGTGGGCTAGAGGCATGCATCATCCTCTCTCTTGTCTTAGCCATGATTCTCTGCCTCACAAGTGGACTACTAGAGAAAACTCCTATTTGTAGGATTCGAGATAATGTCTATAAAATTGAAACAAAAGGATTCTATGGAAACAACTTGTGTAAAGATACAATCCACAGTTCTTTGAAGAGGGAAAATGGAACCACTGTTCAATCAAAAAAAGTTTTAGAATTGGCCACGTTGAGAGTTTGAGGTCTGATACATGTACACTGCCCTTAACAGAATTAACAAATAATACTAGTTTGTCCAACCACCAAACAAATCAGAAAATTCACAATACTGATTGATATGTAAACTGCTTCACTTGTTGGCGCCAGAATCTGCAAGACTTGCCTAACATTATTAGATAGAATTTGATGGGTGCTATAGGGAAAGAAGTCATTAATGACAATGACAAATGTTAAGGTTACTAAAGGGGATGATTGTGGAATACAACAAAAAAAGGGACTACAATTCGATGAGGCCAATCAGTCAGTAGGTTGTAGCTAAGGCAAGCCACCCTCTTTCTACACCCCTCTCTCCCCAACTAGCGAGTTCTCCAAAACCTAACAAGCCTAGATTAAGGATATGTAGCATCCAATGAACCAACTCCCTTTGGGAGAGGGGGGTTGTATGGAAGCAGACTTCAATCCATATTTGTATGTCTAATGTGATCAACCATCGGTTAATGATGTGGATCTTTGATCTTGGCATTTTCCATGTGATATACAAGTTATTTAAAGCCAAAGGGGATGTCTTGCATGTATGTGTTTCTTCTTGGTCAACTATCCAATGGATGTTTGACCAAGTAGGAGACTACAATGGACAAGTAGGGTTGAACTGAAGATGTATAAAACTATTTTTATTGGGAGACGATTAATGGTGAGTGATATATCCAAAATGGGCTTTTATACCTTGGTAAGGGTCGTACAAATTTTGGTTAACATCCGAGTTCATATGCAGGAGATACAGAGTCGCAAATGTCAATGTCTAGCTAGGACTACATGCTGTAATGAATAGTCGTAGGTTGCGCAAAAAATTTTAGGGGCTAAAATATTTAGAATTTGGTCCAAGTGTCTCTAGATAAGTTTTAGATCACAAGTAAGGCTACATTTAAAAAAAAAGCATTATCTGAGTTATGGTTCAAAAGATACGAGCATTTTTCTGCAGGGTGTTCCTGAAGGATAGTTTTCTGGATAGGATCAGACTGAATCTAATGGATGTAAAGTATTGCATGTGGCATATGCTTTGATAGAGACATTTGAGATTGACATGAGGTCATGTAGCCCCCTCTTTTGCCAACCTATCACAAAATTAGCTCCTATAGAGGAATCCACAACAAAGACAACTAGCTCGATGTAGACAATACGAGTCCCGAGACTAGGAAGACCATGAATTGAGAAAAAAGAGGAGCCCAAGTCAAGAACATGTATGGCCTAAAAAACATAGCTCAATGAACGGTCAGAAAATAGAGGCAAGGCACCAACATCACTAAAGGCATTATAGGAGAATACAAAAGATATAGAGATTTTGACTTTTGCTTAACAATACAGATGCATTAATGGTAGTTACAAATGCAATATTAGCAGATGGAGCACATGACATGCATGATGCAGAAAAACTTAATGATATATAGGAAACTAGGAAAGAGCTTGCAAACAAATGATATAGAGATTCAGGATGAAAAAAGAGCTCGAATATGACGCAAAATTTGTGGATGTGGATGCTACAAAGTTTTATGGTGCAAATATGAAGACTGAAGGTGTAGATGCTACAAAGTTCAAAGGAATGAATGATACTGAGAAAGAGAGTGTGGATAATGTTAAGGGTAAATAGATAATAGAAAATACAAGAGAGACATTGATGCAGGTTATAGAGAATACCGTCGTTCAGGATGCAAGGAAAGACGACCTAAATAGATTAAGTAGGTTAATGACACGAATTTTGATCTTGGCATATTCTGTGTGATATGCAAGTTATTTTAAGCCAAAAGGGGATGTCTTGCATGTATTTATGCCTTATTGGTCGACTATCTAGTGGATGTTTGACCCAGGAGGGCGATATGGTTTTTGGAAACTATAGTGGACAGACACACCTAACTTAAGATGTGTAAAACTGTTTTAATTGGGAGAGGATTACTGGTGACCAATGCATCCAAAATGGGATTTGATACCTTGGGAAAGGTCCTAAAATTTTTGGTCAATACCCATGTTCGTATGCAGGAGATACAAAGTCGGGAAGGTCGATATCTGGCTGAGATAGCATGTTATAATGAACAGTTGTAGGTTGCATAGAAACTTTTAGGGGCTAAAAACTTCAAAAGTTGATGCTAGTGTCTTTAGAAAACTGTAAATCACAAGTGGGGCTACATTTTTTCTTTTTAAATCTTAGTGATCCGAGTTATGATTCGAAAGATATGAGCAGTTTTCTGCACGATGGTCGTGTGGGACAATTTTCTAGATAAGATAAGACTGCATCTGATGGATGTAAATTATTGCATGTGACATATGCTTTCACAAAGATGTTTGAGACTGACATGATGGTACCAAGGATAGGAAAGAGGATCAAAATATGTGAGAGAAGAGATGGATCGAAATATGCAAGGCCAAGCCCTTAGACATGGATTTAGCTTTGTGTAGATATGAACCGTGTCCCACCTCTTTGTTAGTAGCCTAGCATACAACACTGATGAGGAGTCCCTCCACAAGGCCTTCCAAGCACATAGCGAGAGTATTGACTGCCATGTCGTCATTGTCTGTGAGAAAAATAGGTCAAAGGGCTTCGGCTTTGTCACATTCCTCAAGAAGGCTCAAGCAAATGTTGCATGGTAGAAAATGAATAATCAGTTTTTGGATGGGTGCATGATTAGGGTGGACTAGATGACGCTTCGTCCGCACCGCTGCCTCCCCCTCCCTGGTTGCTTGACTTGTCCCCCTAGTATCAAACTTGCTGCAAGTGCCATCAAAGGATTGGAGCTCCATCCCATCTTCAATTGCTTCGATTCCTCAAACTGCAAGCATGGCATATGCTTCTCCAAAAAATTGCAAGGACCTAGCAACATTGCAAAAGGAAAAGGAGAAGAAGAAGGGTAGGGACTCTATCAAAGGGAATTGTCCTCTTAAGATTCTGATTCGCACTCAAACCCCCCAAGGTAAAGGCCAAGAATACAACCAGCTCCTCTTTTGTGGTGAAGATGAAGTCATTCCAACCTACTCTTTTGCCTTCTAGCCCTAGTGATGATGGCATCCCTTGCAACTCTCCAATGCCAGAGGAAGTGTAAGAAGGTGATGGTGATGGTAGTCGGGCAACCTACATTCATTGATATGCTAGTAAAGTGAACCCAAAGTGCAGTTTTCCACGTGCATTTTTAAAGTTTGGCAAGCAAGTCAATATATTGAAAGTATACAAATTGCATTCTAAAGAGCCTCAAAACCTAACATTGTTGTGTGGGTCCAGTAGAAGAGACATTCTTCCCGATGGACACATCACAAACTTGCATTGTTATAGACTTGCCTCGAACACTAATGGATCTTCTCCATCATACATTCATTTGATTAGTAGCTCCACTATCCACATGCCACAACTTCAGCTATCAAAATACCAAAGGTGACTGAATGACTCTCTCAAGTAGATGAGATGTTTGAAGACCTCTCTAATATTGCAACTCATGCGGGGTCCTTTCCCTTGGTGTCAAACATCTCACCTTTTTGGGTGACAATGGAAATGCTCTAAGTGATGATGGAAATTATTCTTAGAGCATTAATCCTCTCTCTGGTCACCCCTTTTGCAAAAAGTTGTTACTAGTTAACTTTGGCAATATCACCACAGCGCCATTGGATGGCTGTTGATGGCAAGCTTTCTACTCAAGAACCATAGACACTAACATCTCCCATTCCAAACTATTATGCAAGTGTGAGATGATGAGTAAATTTTAATAAAGATAAATCATATTCGGAAAGAAACATTGTCTGAATAGGATGGCTGTCATATCCTCTAATCCAATATCCTTTCCAGAAGGAACGATCTAACTACTAAGCTGGTCTATCCATATTGATGTAATCATTTGAGATCAAGGAATAAAAAGGAATGTGTGGATCCCATGGGCTAACAACTCATGTTAAACTATTATGTGCCCAAGTGATGCCACTAAACATAAACAAGCACAACATCAGTAACTTACTAGGAGCCAAGTCTGGAAACTCTCACAAAGCATCTCACAAAACTGCTCTCCATAGATGATGATTAAAATAACAGGTGATAGGATTCCAAAGGTCTCTCAGTACCTGTCCCTTGAGAAACTCTCACAGAGCATCTCACAACACTACTCTCCACACATGATGATTAAAGAAAAAGTGACACGATTTGAAAGGCCTCTTGTTACCTTTCTCGAGATCCACCCTTACAAGACAATTCCTCGAACATATTAACAACGTTAGAAGTAAAACTTTTACATACCTGCCCTTGGGTGACCCTAAAATACCTTGGGGACTTTGTGATAAGTATGCAAGCACATGAGCTTGCTGAATTAGGATCCTCATCCAATCCTTAGTTGTACTGTTCTACAAAAGGATTAGACCTCATTGTTTAACTTTGTGGAACCATAGCTTTGGCTTAGGAACACCTTGGCAACCTGGAAGTAGGAGATTACCATATTCACATCCTCGCTACCATGCTATTGCTTTGCAAACTTCTCTGGCTCCACTTTTTGTTTCGTCTTAACCACCCCAAAGAAGTTGCATCCCCCTCCTTCTATTCTGTGCACTACACGATCCCTGAGAACCTACACTTGTTGCCAGGATCACAAAATTAGCACTCCAATAATAACGTAAGTGCCACAATTTACTATTTCACCAGAGTAAGAACCATGAAACATGTCAATTCAACTTGTGATGATCCCATGAACACTTTAGACCTCTAATAAACCATGCACAAGATATCCTCATGACATCCAATGTAGCAAATGAGAGCATACATCATCACTTCCGACTTCCTCTTTCACTTTGTATTGCGAATCATCATAATTTTCTGGACGTGTATTGTCCCCTTTAAAACCACTTGCTACTCTAATATCCTTATGAATGCCATTTTCCACGCAAATATCTTCATCCCAATAGCCCGAAGGCCGTCCTCTGCCGATAGCTCCAATGGACCGTCAAGAAGTAATCATGATGCAGAAATAGAAAGAACCATCGGTCTTATTCTTAGAGTGGAGGTAAGCAGGGCAACGAATAGAAATTTATAGGTACTCCATAAAGGAGTACAATACAAAAATATACAAGTTAGTCAATCTTGTAAAGTACCCTCAAGCCAATGTGGTCCTTACCTCACTGTGAGTCAACAAGGAAATTTTGTGAACATTAAGTGCAGAAGCAGGATAAACTTGCCCTTGGAAATGGGTCACCATGTCCATTGTAACATCAATTTGTTCTAGAAAAGTGATCTTCAGTGTCATCCATCCCTAACCAAAAGCAATTATGCGTCAGGTATAAAACTACAAGGAGGAATAGCATCAAAATCTAGACTACTTGCATCATGAAATTGGATAGAGATGTACAATTCACAACCCATATCACATTTGAGCCTTAAGGAAAAGTATAAGCTTGATACTTGTTCATGTGAGATTAAAGACCATTAAGTGGGGATCTGATTACAACCACACAGTTGAGCCAAAGCTATAGCTAGCACTCCTAGCCCTTGTTCTAACAACAATTTCTTAGCAACAGGAAGAAAAATGTCATTCAACTCTGAGGCTACATTTTGTATCTTAAAAATTGCCTACTCTGTTGAGCATTTTATTACATCCTCCACAGAAAGAGGTTCTATATTCTCAAACTTGAACCAGATTACATGCCCCTTCTCCTACATGCTTAACACTGAGACAACATTGAGATCAATGAGTAGTCAAATTCAACTAACATCATATAGCACAAATAAAACTAAGTGTGATAAACATGAGGCATCAAAATAAAATTATAGTAACTCACACTACAAATAATACAATTACTTAGATCAATATGATGGATCAACCTCTTTATAGGTTTAGAGCTGTAAGGAGATAGGACCCCTACAAGATGCCTGCTTACAACTATTCAAAAAGCTCTTCATGGCCGTAAGGAGATAGGACCCCTACCAGACACCTGCTTACAACTATTCAAAAAGCTCTTCATGCTGCTCCAATCTTTGGCTAAAGCCCATGATAGATTCTATAATCCACATATTATAGGAATCATGAATGAAAATAGAGTTGCTATCACTTGAAAGGGGAAGATCTTCAAAGTATTCTAGTCCAGATCAAGCCAGTAAACAAAATCTTTTTTTTTTGTGATTGATCAAGTCTCTTTCTCTTATACTCCACTGCTATTCATACAAATAGGCATCAACACTGGCAAGAGATAAGTTCTATTGTAATAAGCTAAGGAGTATGTTTTTAAATCTATCCTCTCAGCATTGGTCCAATTCTTTTGATTCAATCAAAATGAAAAGAGAAAAATATTATGTTCTCTTATGTACTCCAACACAAAGGAAAATAGTAAAATTTATACTCACATTCATACAAAAGTAGCTCGCATATAGGTATGTTTCACTATCTTTAGGCTTTGCTGTGTATATTTCCACAATCATGCACATATTGTACATGTACTTTTTTCCTTGGTCTTTCACAATGCCATCTTTGTCTGATTACGTTAAAATTTGTAGGTACAAATTCATCCAGAATGGCAATTCTAATTTCTTGGAAGTAACAATCCAACATCGATCTGTAGGTAAATAGTGAGGCATGTCATCTCAAGCACTCCATTGTGCACAAGTATTTTCATTCCACCATTGCACACAAGTATTATTATTCCACCTCTTCCCCTCAATTCTCAATTGTATGCAAAGGTAGAGGCTTACCCACCAATGAAGGCACCATCTCAACTAGCATGATTGGGCATCATCATGGAAACCCACCAGCAGAGCTATCACCATAAGAAGTAGATAGTGTCCATGTGTTGATAGTTTCTTGCCATGGTGTTGAGGATTGAGAAAGAAGAGTCATAAAATTCTCTCTTTCGCGATGGTGGAGAGACAGAAGGGGGGATTGAGAAAGAAGATTTGTGAATTTTTGTCACATGTCAAGGCCGTGATTTTGTTGTAAAAGGATTTTGAAATTTGACCTTACAAGTATTGGAACCTTAGTTAGGCAAATTTATCCTAAATCAAAGAGTGATTAAGGCAAACATCCACACTTGCATTGTCACCCCTCATGCCAATCTTATGAGTTAGGTGCCTCATTTCTTGAAGAAGTGTTGAACCTCCACATTATGTGCCTCAAAAGAGCATCCATCTGCATATATTCCCACATTACAAATTATCCATCATTTATTTTGGAGAAGTAGCCATCTTGGATTTCAATAGTAGTACAATTGTGGCCTATAGACATGGAAATACAATAGTGCCCTCTGATTTCCATTATGATATTCTAATCATCTTTATGCTTACATTGTGCTTGCTCTCTACTTGTGGATGATGGTGTAAACAACCTTATGGTAGAAATACATATCCAACATGTGAGGTTTTACAATGCATGAGAAGCCTAGGCTCAGTCTATTGTAACACTCCCTTTTTCTTACTTTCAGAAAAAATTGTCCACTCTTTTGTTGATTATTTGTTGCAATCACTAGTTCTATTTAAATTAGCCTCTTTTCACAGTTTGATCACCTTCTTCACCATGGTCTTCTACTTGATACATGTCCAGAATATCATTTTCCTCCCTTGAAAGACAATAGCAACCCCTACTCATGGTTCACATGGCCCCACCATAATCTGTTCCTTCTTTGTTTATCCAAAAACATGCCCGCTGTTTGTTTTGTTTAGCCGCCTATGGCGTGATGATGCATAGTGGAATTGTCATACAACTAGCAAAAGGTCAACAAGCTGTTGAAGGTTCAAATGAGAAATATATGCCTTAGCTATCTACCAGTACCTTTCAGGGCTCCATTAGCACATGAGAATCAAATTAATGGAATCCATTTTTAGCTCCTAACTCTATATAATATTGAAGTTATTGAGGCATGTTTTAGAAACCACATAAGCACAAATCATCCAAAATCTCACATGACATAACTAGAATCAAACTCTGTTCCTATTTTATGCACATCCATTTTTTCTCTATGTGATGTATTTTGATTGGTATAATTTAATGTTCTATGTGATATCTTTGAAAACTATATTGTGTGAGATGTATTCTCATCACTATATTGAAAATTGTATCTTTGATAATTGTAAGTTGGACAAGATTTTAGCCCCTATAAGCCAACAAGTGTGATTTATGAATAGACTTGGAATGGTGCTCTATCTAATCTTGGTTAGACGTACTAAGTTATCCATGCAAAGAGCCAAAGCTGACTTGTGGACCTCATCACCTTGAGAAACGTTGTTGGCTTAGGAAGGTCTCATGAATGTCTAGACAAAAAAACACCTTAGAATGCATAAACCGAAAGCAATGAAAGATAGATCAAACATGATTTGAGCACTCTTGTTTTCAAAAATTTCTTGGATACTTGCATGCATTTGATTGGTACCAATGGCTAGCCACTCCTTTTTGTGCATTATAGAAAACTATCCACTCACCTTCTACTTGTCAAGTTCAACGACACTAAGATAGTTCTATCCCACATTGGATAATTTCCACCTCAATTAATGGATTTGTTCCACACATCTATCCCCGAATGAATACGAAATGACCCTTAGTCATTTTAGAGCATCGATCCAAATGGAAAACACGTTTGTCTTAATTTTTTATGCTTAGGTCCCTTATGGATTACATGGACATTTCTCAAAAATGGATGTTTGCTAACATTGCCACTCTAGAATGAGCTGTGATAAAGAAGCAAAAGTGGAGTAATTCTTGTGTATGTCTAGGACCCCCACCCGAGCTTATAATGCCACCCTTACATTCATTTGGAGATTGTTCTCTCATACGAGTCTCGTACTGACTACCAACCAAGCCATTGCAATGGGTTGCTGAACTATGTTGTTGTTATTTTGTATTTTTCTTATTTATGATTGTAATAGTCAAAGAGTGTAACTCCTCCTCTCTAGGGACCTCTCATAAGGGGCCTTACTAGGAGATCCTAGGGTTTTGGAGTTATCTAGAGTATACAACATATGTGTCTTGCTATTTTAAAAACTACTAAAGGAAGATTATGGCTCATTGGACACTTGCTATCACGATGGCAATCAAAAGCTAGCACCATCTTGCTCATTTAAAGAAGTTATAAAAATACCAACATTTTCTTCTAACAAGAGTAGTAGGATATCTCAAAAATATTGGATCATTTCAACCATCTAGGTCATTAGTCCAAACACTACAATCATTCAAAAGATTAATGGTATCTCACCCAAGGGTCATAGGGTGCTAGACCAAGATGATGTTTACATTGTCATGTCTAAGCTTACAAGGGTGAGTATTTTACTATTTTTCTTAAATTAACCATGAATTGTAGACCAATTCATGCAACGCATGCATGAGAACCTATAAGTTTTTTAATCCAAACATTGCCATGTGTGCCATTATACAGTATTCTATGTCTGCATGAAATGTAGTAAATGATTACAACACTGGAAAAGTTAGAGAAAAGAGAGTAATGTTGCACAAAATAGGTATGTAGCTACTTGGTTTGAGGCCTCCTCTTTTTGCAACATGGTGGTCATTTCCAACATTTAGTGCTAGGATAAACAAGCCCATAACTATATTTAAATATTGCATTTTGATGACTAAAAGTGAAGAGGGGTGCATGTGTGTGTGTACGCATGTACACACGTGTTCATATGTGTATGTGAGCACATATATGTGCAGGCAACATGTTCATATGTGCAGGGGGGTTAGAAAATCTAGGTTCACATCCATATGGTTACTTCCAATTTCATTAATTTCATTACAATTGGAGAATGGTGTTCTTATATAATTCTGTTATATAGGGAATTTTGAGAGAACATAGGGAATCTTCATAGTGACCTATGATTCCCTACAAGTAGAAGTAGGAAATTATATACATGTATACTCTTATATAGAATTTTTTTTAAGAAGGTAGGAAATAGTCTATATTGACCTTTGATTTCCTATTATTAGATGTGGGGAATGTGATTCCCTAGTTGTACATAGGGAATACATGCATTCACACATAGGAAATATTACAACATTTCACAAGTTTTCCTATATAGGGATTGATTAAAAGTCCACTGTGTATGTAAGTGGAAGGCATTAATTGAGACCGCTTTTAGATAAGAAAATCGTGGCTAGTTTTATGAATTAATAATACCCTTATGTAAAAAATACACATATGGAATATAGATAGTCCTTTTATGAATAAATTTATGCATTTTAAAAATTTTCATTTTGTGAATGTATATTTGTAAGACTATCTTCTTTAATATTCCCTTATTTTGAACTCACGTGATGCACATTTTTATACATAGTAACTTATCTGAGAATGCTAGACTTCTTATGTGAATTGTGGGTTTACCTTCCATAAAGAAAATGATCATAACTATCAAAAC
This sequence comes from Lygodium microphyllum, assembly GCF_053477565.2. NCBI lineage: Eukaryota > Viridiplantae > Streptophyta > Polypodiopsida > Schizaeales > Lygodiaceae > Lygodium > Lygodium microphyllum. The sequence continues at coordinate 106,301,131 of NC_141152.1, read as the reverse complement.
ACTTTATAGTCAAGGGCCTAAATATACTATAAATGGGTAAGCATTTTTACTCCCTTCAATGACATGTACCCAAGGTGATGATGCCATAATGATCTATGTGGTATTGCATCCACTACTAAAACATAGTCAATAGACCCAAATACAAGTAAGAGATAAACAGTTTGAAACTTGTCTCCTCATGCTAGAACAAGATTCCCATGCATAAATTCTATGAGGAATCACCAAAAGATACAACATAACCTGCATCACCCAACTATTCAACCAAAATTAGGCTTTTAGTTAAAGTCGTGACATGGCATACATAATGCAAAGTAAACACACTACTTTAAGGAAATTGTAGTTGGAAATCTCCAAGATCAACACCATCCAATGCCAAGTCATTACCCAATATAATAGATCCTGTCATGCTACTGTAGGAGTGAAACCACTCTTGATGAGGGGTGACATGAAATAAAGTCCTTGAATCAATTAACCAACACTGAGTATAGGTGGATGAGGTATTAGTCAACTATAAAACATCAAGAGAAGAAGTTGTAATAAGTATGTAGCCACCATTAGAATCAATTTTCATGACATTAATCTCTTCAATCTTGATGCTAGACTTGCTAGATATAGTGTTATGATCATCATTATTTTCCTACACTTTACCTTTTTCCTTTTCCTTGTGTTGATAATTATGCAATTTATGGCACTATGGTCAAATATGACCCTACCTCCCACAATAGTGATAAATCAAGGTGAACTTATGGCCACAAAACTTATTGTGAGATTGTTCACATGACTAACAATGAGATATTCTAGGGTCTCTCTCATAGCGGCCATTACTCCTACCATTATTTCCTCTGACTATCAAAGCATGAGAGGTGTGGAAAGCATCTACATTCTTTCTATTAATTTCTTCATTCAAGAGCGCACCTTCTACATCTTGTAATTTCATCCCATTAGCAAGCATATTTGTAAATATAATAGTACAAAAGGTATCCTCTCCTTCATACGGTCCATGAGTTGCTTTAGGCAATACATATGAGAGGTGGGGATTTTCTTATCATACACATTATAAATCTTATCCTATAACTACCAAGCGCTTTGTCCATTAGATGATTATAGATTTAGATAACTCATCCTATTCAACCCGACCCTTTGCATCAATGCATTCAGGCTTGATACCCTCATGTCTTGATGGTTTAGTGTGCTATTTCTGCACTAGAACTTGCCAAATTTGTACCTTCTAATAGTTGTAATTGGTGCCATCCAACTTATCAATGTTGAAGATAGTAATGTCATTCAATCTATTAACCATAATATAGTAAATGAAAGTAGACTCCAAGACAAACCTGCTATTATAAATGATAGCTAAAAGCATGAGTTAACAAAATCCAAACGTATGTAGAGACCTATAAAAGGAAGTTGTGAGAGGCTTGACCTGGCTCCTGACCCAAGTAATCGATTGTATCTTGTGAGCAGAGTTCAGGAGTGTGAACTCTTGGCATGCTAGTTGAGAAGTTGGAGAATTTGGACGCCAAGGTACTCAATGTCAGCTCAAGGTTCTTGTTAAGGTATGAGAATTTAATTCAATTGGATTTGTCTTTGTAGTTTGTGTATGTTTTGAACTTTGTTGGGTTTGTATGATTGCTCTACCCAGTTTGAGTTTTTTTGTTTTGAGCTACGAGAGGCATTGTTTGGAATTTGGTTTCATGTGTGGTTCTTGTAGTGTTTATCGAAACAATTATATATTTTGTGTTGTGTTGTGCATTCAACAAAGTCAATTATTATCACCGACACTCCTTAATATCTCGTTATTGGGTTGTGAGTGAGGCTTGCTCTTGATCACCACTCGTGTTGTTGTACTATTGCATGTCTACACATGGAAAATTTGCAGAATCTCTACAAGATTTACAGGAAGTAGGACCGGTTTACTAGAATACTTTGAAATCTCTAGCATCATGTTTAGATTAATTAATTCCCACTTTAGATGTATCCAAACATATATTATGACTTAGTTTGAAGTGAATAAGTTGTCCAAGATGGAAAAAAATGATTTGATTTTTTAAAATAATTATTTTTACTTAATTTTATGGATTTTTGCAATTATCCTTGTGCAGGCTTGTTGATTAGATATGTTCAAATCGTTTTGAGTACTTGAATGACTATATTCGGAGTTCATATGACAAAGTTATGATCCAAACAAGTTGTAGACAGGCACAGGGCAGAAAAAGTGAAAAGCAAAAGTTTATGTTTTGTGTTTTGTGTTTTCTTTTAGAAAAAGTATCCCATAGGTAGAATAGATCTAAGTAAAGGATTGTAATCTCTATAAAAATGAGTGAGAATCAGTGGATGAGTACGCGCAAATTTAGAGTAATTGTAATCTTGTGTCTTGGCAATAAGAATGGGAGAGAAGTTTCTAAACGGGAATCCTTAGCCCCAAAGGCACCCGTAAAGTAATTTTGTAAAAAATTCCTTGCATATTTGAGAGTGCCCTAAGCTCCTTATTACGAGCGCTTGAGGAGTTTTGTATTTTTTTTTACAAAAAATTTATCGTTCTTAGCTGGTTTCTTCTTTGATTCTTGGAAGTTTCATTGTTCATCTCTCGTGTTACACTTCTGGAACTCTATGTTTTGTGATAGTTGAATCACAAACTCCTCAATATTTTTGGTGAACCCGATGTGAAAGCATCACTTTTGATCATCGAGGTGGGAGACTCTCGAATAATCCACCTTCATAATTGAGTGCTTCTTCCTTTTCGACCGATGAGATGAAAACTTTATTGCAAACTCTTTCTTCAGCCATTATGATGTAGAATGAGTAGATGTAATTACCAATGCAGCAGCAGTACAATTACATCAGCAACAATTGGATCAACAACGAATGTTGCATCAAGAACAAGAGCATATGCATGGTGCAATTAAGGCGATCGAGGCTGTGGTTAGTGAGCGAAAATTATTTGATTGCCAGAATGTTTTAGCCTATCTTAAGGCCTTTGAAAGCTAGATGCACCTCTTCGGAGTTCCGTCCAATTACAGCAACTATCTATGGCTTGTCACGTATGCTTTGCAGGTTAGAGTGATAGATTTGTTTGTGCAAGACTCAAACTGGAATGTTTTCAAGAAAATTCTCAAAGATGAATATTTTTTGGAGGATCATGGTATTTCTATATGAAAGACATTCAGAGAGTTGGTCTATCATCCCAAGAAAGGACTTGTTGCTTCTGAGTTGTTTCAGGAGTTTGAAGAGCAATACAAGTAGTTGGATGCACTAGAAGAAAGAGCTGTAAACTTAGAGAAAGTGGAGTTATTATTGTAGGAAGCTAAACCTTCACTTTAGGATAAGTTGGGAGAGCTTCATGAAGACCGTATGCAACCTATGAGATTGAAGAGTGATTGGCACGATGCTATCGATACGGTTTCTACACTTACAAAGAGGCAGAGATGCAAGACTCGCTTACAGAAGGGCATGCAATCACCACCAGCTCCTACTTCTCCTATTGCACTATCCACTACTTCTCTTATCTCTCATTCTGTGTCTATGCCTACTTCTATGCATATGCCTATGCCTATTCCTGCTACGGTGTCATAGTGCATAGGGTTGAAGGTCACCACAAGGGTTTGGTAAGAAAACTAGACAAGGTAGATAGAGATGTGTCTTCAAGAGATAAGTAGATTATAATGAATTTTTAAAGGTTCAAGAGGTACTTCACAGTCAATCATAGGGGTTTGAGAGAGAAGAATGTATGGGGGTTTAAGAGCTTAGACTGCGGAGATGGTAGAGATAAGAGAAGGGTTGAAGGTTTCAATCCAAGTTCTTGAAGATGTTGATAGAACTTCCAACTGCATGTTCTTAGCAAATATCATAAGAGTATTATCTCATAAGTTCTAACTCAAATCAAGCTTGTTTTCTTGACTGTAAGTACAATATGCTATCACGTACCATAAACTACTCTGCATCCCATTATTCATACATGATGCCATAGCGTGAGTCCACTTTGCATTATTACATTCGATGTAGACTGTTAGAAACAAAAGCTTATGACTCAATTATAAGGCTTGTAGGGCAAAGAGACTTGCTTCAAGAGAGATTCAAATTGAGTTCTTGATAATGATAAGTTACCATAGCCAAGAAATAAGAGAAAAAATATCCTCTTAATTCAACTCAAAGCATCTATGAATGATCTATAAACATTGCCCTGCCATAGGGGCACATAATACTTGCATATTTTGACAAGATGTCTTCTATAGACTAAGAAATGAATTAAAAGAACAATGATGTAGCTAATTCTCTAAATATGACTGAAGATATCAGCCCCAAATCAGCCCAAATATCCTTCGGAATTCTCCTCTCATGATAGCATAAACTTCCCCTAACATAGTATTGGTGCGAGATTCTGCCAAGAGGGTAAGAGGTAGCAGGGTGAAGGTAGATTCAAGGAGAGGCGTACACAGAAGAGAAGGGGTTCAAAGAGATTGAAGACGTAGAAGAATAATCCCAAAAAGAATTAGAAAATATAGAAGAATACTAAGAGAGATGAAGCCTGTCAGTTTATTTCAGCATTATGAGAAGATAAAACTCTAATAGACAAAAATATGTATAAAATAATACCTTCCTCTATGCTGCTCAGATCACTAATCTAATGCTTCCATTGGCTTCGAAAGGGGGGTAAAATAGTACCACACTTGGCTAGAATTATGCCAAATCACTCCCTCTTCATCTCCCACTTCAGAGTGTTGTTTACTGCCTGAAAACAGAGATCGCACATCGTGCGATTTCCATAATCTTTATTTTTACCTAAAATCCTCTCAAGTTATCTATAGTTTTATGGATTTTTACAAGAGATAATATCTAAAATATCAAAAATTGGCTAAAACTTGTCCAAAAATCTAATATTTTTGAACCATGGACACTAACTCTAATGTCTAAAATGGCATTGGCTCTCTAAATCAATAAGAAAGCCACACTCTAAATTTCTTTATACGGTGTGCATATAGCAGCATGACATCCACCCCCTCCTAACCTGCACATCCTCTGGCATGTGCCAAAGTCTTATGGATTTGCAGTGTCCGAAGAAGTATCTTCTGCCATGTCAATGTCTTCATCTTCTGTCTCTTCTTCTTTCTCTATGTATTCATGCTCTTGCATTATATCCAAGTCTTCTAACTCATATTTTGAGCTTTCTCTTCGTTTGAAGAGCTTGATTCTTTTCCAGCTACGGGTATCTTCATGCTTGTCCCATCCAATTCAGCCGATGAATATGTGACATTGTCATGAATGACCTTTACCACATACGGGCCAAATCAACACTTTATCATCTTCCTAGAAGCACTGCATTAATTGTCTAGGCTACTTTCATAGACAAGCACCTAGTCATTTTCTTGAATTTTTCTTGGCCGAAGTTGATGTCGCTTATCAAATCCTCTTTTGTTCTTCAGTCTTACTGTCTTTAGCTTCTCAATATCTGCTTGAACATCTTCAAGCCTTTTTTCTAGCTGCCATATGCGCAAAGTTAGTAACTCTTCTCTACTGATGCCTTCCTCCAAAGTTAGAAGACTCCATGTGAGAATAGATTCTTCAATTGGGATAATTGGTTGTTGTCCATGCATAAGTTCAGCTAGTATATAGCAAGTCACTATACTGTGAGTAGTCCGGTGAGCCCATAATGTAAAAGGTAGCATTTAGGCCACTCTTTGATCTTTCCTCTACAAGACTTTGATAGAGCTTTGAGAATAAGGCTAGTGCCCTCTCTCACTTTTCCCATTTCCTTTAGGGTTTTAGGTTGATGTTAAAGCCAACTTAATACCCAATTGAGCAAAGAAGTTGCATGCCTCATCATCATCCAACTCTCCTCTATTTGCAATTACTTTACCCACACAACCATATCTGCAAAATACTTCTTCACGCAAAAAATGAAAAATAGCTTGAGTGTTCTTGGTTGTTAATGCTTTTCCTTAAATTTGATTGGTTAGATCCTCTCTTACAAGCACTAAATATCACATATTCCATATTCTTATAGGCATAGTTATAAGATCAATAACCCATCTATAATGTATAGATAAAGGATAAGTTGGTTGTAGCCCACCATCTGAATGCTTGACCATAGAATACATCTGACACACATAACAGGTTTCAACAAAATATGCTATGTCCCGATACATGTTTTGCCACCAATATTTTTCTTTGAATTTACTAAAGGTTCCCCATATGCCTCTATGGCCAGCCCACAGGCTTTCATGAAATTCCTTCATTACCTATTGTTGCAATCTTTTGTTACCTAAAACTCGGACATGCGCTCCTTTCATCTTCTTTGCGTGCTTCCATAGATGTCCTCCTTCTTCATTGTGCTCAAATATTGGCCGATCTTCATCCAAACTTTTTCATAATCTTCTTCAAGGAAATGAAAGTCTAGAACTTGAGCAATGCAATGAGCATGCTAGCTTCTAGTTGACCACCCTTCTTCCATAGATAAATCTTTGATCTTTGTTGCTATATGGTGATTTACAGCAATACCTTTTCATGTTCTTACTATACTTAATGCTATACCATTAAAAATATCAGATTCACCTGCAAGATTCAGCTTTGGGTTTGTATATGTAACAAGTGAAAATGTACTTTCAACATTCATGGAACAAAATTCAACAAGTATAGATTCTTCAACTTTATCTTCTTCCATAAGCTCTTTTTCATTGTCATATCTTGCACGTGATAGCATGTTAGCAACTAGATTCGCCTTTTGTGCAATATGCTTTAATTCGGGGTTGGGAGATTTAATATATGCAATCCATCTTAGCATAGCCATGTCGGGTATAGAGCAATTGGCAATCATGCCCAAGAGTGGAAGACAATCAGTTTCTACCACTACAAAAGCACCTATAAAGTATTCATGATCACACTTTAATATTGTTACCAGTCTCCACAATTCCCTTTTTACTTGTGCATACCTTCTTTGACGTTCATTGAGAACCTTTGCTCCAAAACAAATTGCATACTTGTTACCTTTAAGGTCTTCTTGGCCAACATCCCATCCTATCCCAATGGGACTTGTATCCACAGTAAGGATGATGGGTTGACCATTTGAATAATGAGCCCTTTTGAGAGTGGGGGCTGAGATTAATAACTTCTTTAGTTTGCGTAGAGTGAGGGTATGCTCTTTCCCCCAAGAGAATCATTGGACTTTTCTTAATAATTGATAGAGATTTTCAGTTACATGAGAAAACTGTGATATCCATATGAGATAGAATACTGATGCACCAAGAAATCTTCTCACCTTTGAAATATTTGTGCATTTTTCTTGCATTCCGCTGATGGCGTCTATCTTGATTGGTGAAGGTTTATGTCCATAGGGGCCACACAGATGTCCAATCATTAGGACTTCTTCTACTCCAAAAATTGAGTTAGCTCCAGAAAAGGTAAGATGTACCTCTTCTAGCCTTGTCAAAATCTTGTCACAATCATGAATATGGTTAACTACAAATATCTTGCAGCCATCTTCGTCAATCTCCTCATTCTTTTCATTGACTTCACATCCCTTGATAGGTACATCATCAAGAAATGGAAGAGTAAGTTGTAGAATAAAGTCCCTTAAGACTTTGTGCATGGCATTCATCATATGGGCTATGGAGTTTGTTGCACCTTATGGTAGAGTGCATATGCGAACCAATCCAAGAGGTATCTTCATTGTGGTAATGTCTCGGCTTTCTAATGAAAGCTAGATTTGGTCATATCCTAAATATAGGTCGCCCATAGAATAAATTTCTCTACCTGTAAAAGCTTCAGCAAACTCATCAACAATTGAACCCAAACCAACATTTCGGATTGTGACACAATTAACAGGCTGTATATCTTGAATGAATTGTAAGGATCCATTTTTCTTGGGCATGGTAAACCATCGATTTGAGTAAGGTGCTGAAGAAGGTTCTAAAATCTTCATTCTGATCTTCTCATTTAGAAGTTCCAATAATTTGGGCAAATGCACCCTTGGAACGGGAATGGGCATGAGGTTCCAAGGCACATGTGGGACCGTAAAAATGACCATAAGAGCCATAATATTTGGATCCACACAGCCTATTTCACTTGGTTCAAATGCAAAAGCTTTTCCATGTTTCATTAGCATTTGTATAAAAGAAGGTTTTTCACCCTGCGAAAGGAAATAATTTTCACCTATTTTGAGCTCTTTTATACTTTCAAATGTGAACTTGTGACCAATGTTGGAAGGATCACAAATACTTGGCTGATTTTCTGCCCTATTAGTCAGCCCTTCACTTTCAAGAGGCACTGGGATTGCCAGAGGCTTAACTTTCTTATCCACCGTCTTGTGCTTTGTCTCCACTTGCGCTTTAGCCTTATTGAGTAAACCAATGTCTTCCTGCTCAACAAATTCTTGAATTGTTTGATAAAAATCCAATGTACATACTTCTATGGACTAATTTTCAGCCTGATTCTGTATGAGCAGCTGCATATTTTTTAGACAACATGTCATTAGTAATCATTCCAAAAAAAAAGCCTGAAATATCTTCATTTTCAGCCATCATGTCATAAGTTTTCAATTCCCTTTTTACATGACATAAATATTTTCTTTCAGCTTTAGTCATGATTGGAAGAGACTTATAACAGCCCATACTATTGGTTGTATATACATACAGATTTGCTAGAGACACAACTTTTGTAGCATAAGGAGGTTCAATCTTTTTACATGACACACTGACATAGCCTCCTTTTATAGCAGTGCAGCTCGGAAACCCTTAAACTCTCAGGCAATAAGAGACACAGGATAATCACACAATCGATCTATGTTTCGATGATGGTTAACACACACAGTAAGAAATTGGATAGCTTGTTCATTATCCTTGCTTCAGATTCGAGCATAGGAAGAACCATCATCAAGAGCTTTTGTTTCCAAGCGGGCTTCAAAAATGTAAGGTTTCCCAAGAATGATAGGGTAACTACAAGAGTCTTGAACAAAAAAGTGAAAATTGTCTTTTATGTCTCCAATAGTTACATGCACATTAGAACATGCAACATATAACTCTCCAAAAGAGTTGTTTGCAACTCTCATTTGCCAACCTGGATCAACATCTATGGGCCATCCGCCACTTTCATAGAGACTCCTTGCCATGACGTTTATCTTCGAGCCATGATCTAAGAGTACAATACATGGTGTTTCTTCTTCTCCAATTTTGAAAATTGTCTCCGTTGTTGCTCTTGTCCAATGCATATGGGAGTAGTGATTGCTTGGAATGAATCGAGCCTCTTCCTCCTCATGCACGTGTTGTAGATGGCCCTCTTTTTTAGAGGTGAGTTGCACAATTGGTTTGGACTAGCCAACCATTACATTTTCAGCTTTCACTTATTTAATTTTTACATTCATGCTTTCTTTATCTTCAGCTTCAATTGCTACAATTAATTCTTTAACTAGTTCAAGATGAATTCCTTGCGAAGTCAGCTTCTCTTCATCCTACACAAAAACTCGAAGAACTTGCAAAAAATTATGCACTGTTTCTTCAGCTTTATCACCAACATATTGTCTTTTCCTTTTGATTACATTAATAATTACATCATGGAATCCACATTTGGCAATTCCAAGAATTTCACCTTAGGTGATTTCAATTTTGCTTCCCAGAATTCGTTCTTCTAGGACTCATTTGAGATCAGTTGCAGATTCTATGTCACACTGCAATTTATAGCCTGGCTACTTGCCTTTGTTCTTTTCTTCAATCTTCTTTGTTTGTGGCGCATCTTCCGTCTCTTGATTTGGGGTTATATTTTCAGTAAGCTTTGGTTGTTCAGATGTTCTTCTAGTTACCTGTTTCGGAGAGCTAGAAGAGGAAGGCCCTAGTTCATGTTCTGTCCTTCTCTTTTCTTCAATTAAGACTTCTTTATGATTGATGTCAGCCAAATGTGCAAAGACGAAAAAAGAATCTACTAGTTCTTTTCAACCAGTTATTCCTCAAATACACTAACTAGCATTAGCAAAATCTTCTTTGGCTGCTTGACCATGTTCCAGTTGATCTAGTGTTTGCATCCATACTTTAGATTGCGCATTAGCTTTACATGCTTTCAAATTTGATTTAGTTGGTTCAATTTGCAGCCCATAGGTAGCTGCATCAATTGTTGTGTGGGCATTCCTTACAGCTAAATATTGTAATCTTTCCTTCATTCCACCATTTCCAAAAGTTGGCTCCAGTGAAAGGCTAGTTTCAACTACATGAATTTTTCCATCTTTCCAAAAGATGAGCTTCTGTGCTTCAGCCTCAAGGAAGGCAGAACACTCCCTCTTGTCATGTTGTTGGCTATCACACCAAATACAACGCCTCATAAAACCTTCTCTCATGTGTCTTTGAGTTGATGATCGTCCTCATTCTTCAACTTTAACATCTAGCTTCTCCACCTTGAAACTAATTTCTGTAAGATTAAGATGAATGTCACACATGCTTTTAATGAGTTCATCCATTACGTCATTTTTAGAAGGAACAGAAGAAGAAAGAGTTGGTTGATTAGTCAAAGGAATAGGGGATTTTGAAGGTGGAACAAGCTCCATTAATGGAGTTGTTGAAGTTAAATTAGAGCCCAATCTAAGTCGCATCTTCTCTCTTCAAGCAATCATGTTAACTGCATTAGTAACATCTGTCCATGTAGTCTTGACTCTTGATTCTGAGGCAGCATCTTTTGGGTGATTAGCAAGCTTCTCTTGCAGAATGGGATCTGCAGCCTTAAGGAATAATTCAATCTTCTGACCTTCCATACTTTGTTGGTCTTCAGCAAAGTAAATGGTATAAAGTTATTACAACTAAACCTTTGTTGGGTTTCTCAACCCGATCACTGAAACTTTTCTTCGTCATTAGGCCAGAGTCTTCTAAGAGGAAAGTGATTCTCATGAGGAGGTTTTTGATGGTCTTTATGATGGCCTATTTTATAGAGCATGTTTCAGTGCTAAAAACAGAAAATCAAGAGTTGTCATATGTCTTAGAGGTCATTTATTTAGTGATGAATTGAGAGATTGTTGATTTCATGCTACAAGAAAACTTGGGTGTGCTGAGAATTCTCAACAAAAAGTGTTCTTTGCTGAAATATTTCAGCAAAAAGAGTTGGATGCTATTTATACATAGCAAAATTTGAGTTTACCAGGGTTTTTACAAGAAAAGCTAAAATTTGCAAGCTGTAGCAAAGAAGCTAGAGTACATACAAAATATAAGTCAGTTGACCAAAATGTAAGATTACCTTTGGACAATGATGAGGATTTTCCTATGATGGAAATGAATACAAACATCAATCTGAACAAGGCACAAACAAGACTTGTTCCATTGAAAGAGGAAAGAGAGTTTGGAGTCATGGAATTGTCTAGAGTTCCAACCAACCAAAGAAGATTTGGATGTTATGTTAAAGATTTTTGCAGGAGAGAAGACCAATCCATTAAGTGCTCTAATGATCTACGAAGACTTACCCGCTTTGATTTGTCCATATGATCCAAGAGGATACTGTGATATTCTATGTCAACTTACCTACTCATTATATTACCCGAATGATTTCCCATATGATCTAGTGGGAAGAATGTTGCGAGTGGTGAACAAGTTTGCACATGCCGGAGGATGTGCAAGTTTGGACAGGGTGGATGTCATGGTGTTGCACGTCCACACATGAAAAAATTGCAGAATCTCTACATGATTTATAAGAAGCATCACTGGTTTACTAGAATAGTTTGAAATCTCTAGTATCATGTTTAGATGACTTAATTCCCACTTTAGATGGATGCAAACATATATTGTGACTTATTTTGAAGAAAATAATTCATCCAAGACAAAAGATGGAGAAAAATGATGCGATTTACAGAATTGTCATTTTCGCCTATTCTTGATGAACTTTCACAATTATGTCTTCGTTCACTTGGAGACTAGCTACGTTCAGATCGTTTTGAGTAACTCAATGACTATATTTAGAGTTCATATGGCAAAGTTATGATGCAAACAAGTTGCAGATAGACACAGGGCAGAAAAAACAAAAATAGTGAAAAGTAGTGAAAAACAAAAGCTTGTATTTTGTGTTTGCTTTTAGCAAAAGCATCCCATAGATAGAATAGATCTAAGTAAAGGATTGTAATCTTTATAAAAAGAAGTGAGAATTAGTGGATGAGTACGGGAATATTTAAAGTAATTATAATCTTGTGTCTTGGCAACAAGAACATGACAGAAGTTACTAAACAGGGGCCTTATCCCAGAAGGCACCCATAAAGTGATTTTGTAACAAATTCCTTGCATGTTTGAGAGCACCTTGAACTGCTTATTACGAGCACTGTCGTGCTGCTGCACATCAGACGTGTGGAATCCACCAAAAAGTTTGTGTATGTGACATTTGTTACTTTGTACATACTTAGTCATTGTGTTTGCATTTTGTTTTGCATGGGCTGGAGATCAAACCTTATTGTTTAGTAGATGATTTTATGTTCACCCAAAAGCACACCTACAGACCCCATGGAGGTGGGCAGTATAATGATGAATAGGAGACTAGCAGAACCAAATAATGGAGTAGCTAATTAACAGCTTCATGAAGAAAATGGAGAGCTTGGTCAAGGTAAGACGCAAAGACTGCTATTATGTGCCAGTCATTGGCACCTCATCTCATAAGTTTGAAAGCTGAAGATGAACTTGTACACATAGCTGGAAAGGAGTCCCTTGCTGTAGAAGATTTTGACATGGTAGCAAAGTTGGTAAGTGGTTCTGCTAGAAGGCCCAATGAGCTGAGTACACTGTGTTCTTTGAGCAAGGATGCTATGGAGAGGCTTGCCAAGAACACCATATTGGGGAATATGGGAATTTCCCATAAGTTTGGGACACGTGGTCAAATCTTTAGATTTGTCATAACTTGAACACTATAACTCCAAATCGAGTGCTCTATAGCTCAATAGATTCCATTTTTCAAGCACTTTCTAATGATAGGTCACATCATATGGTTTTGAGAAACTTATGGGCATGTTATCCGAGTGCCACCTTTTTAGTATTCAAAAATGGGAATTGGGCGATTCCCAAACTCACTAATATTGTGTTCAAGGCTGATGAGCCCCACACCTGCAACCGGGATGATCGATTGCATTGGGACTTAAATACAGATACGGAAGAAATGGGATACACTTACATAACAAGGTGCAGGTGAGGTTGGTGAAATTAAGGAATCTCTTGCTGCATCGGGATCCCATCATATACTTGCAAACAAATAGACAAAGCAGATCAATAACTGTTGCAATGATGATATTGAGGTTCAAATTGTGAAGGGTAATTCTGAGCAAGTAACTACAGAACAGAGATTTATGATGAGGTCAGAGGATGAAACAGGGCTACAAAAGAGTCTGTGTCTTCTAAAAGCCAAGTCTTCAAAAGACAATAGGGAGACTACTCTTCAAGCCACTTCCAATAAGGATGAGTCTGATGAGGAAGCTATTGAAAAGTTTGAAGTGGAAGAACAACCTGAATCTGTAAATGTTCGGATGCATGACACGGAGTTTGACCAACATCCTTATCCAGTAACAAAATCTGAAGGTCTTGAGCAATTACTGGAGGAGCTTGAAGTTGATGATGCTAGTGATTGTGAAATACATGAGCAGTCAAACCATCCGAAGACTAGTAACTTGCAAGAGGAAAAATTGGAGAAGCAAGTTATTTCTTTAAGTCATCAAGTTTAAGGTTAGGAGCTTCATCTAGAGGAATCTGAAGCAGATGAACATTTTGACTATGGAACACAAGACCAGGATGATTTTCAAGATACCCATATACATGAAGCTCAATCCAAGAAGCACGGGGCCAAGGCATATGCTTGGGATCAGCTCCAAAGGAGCCTGAAGCTGATGAGCATTTGGACTACGGACATTCTTACAAGGCTCAGGGGCATTATGTGTCTGAGGAAAACTCAGCAAAGCAGGCCAATTTTTCTAAGGCCAAAGCTGAAGGTTGGGATCAAGGACCTGATGAACCTGAAGCAGAAGAGCATCTTGATTATGGTGATTCTTGCAGAGATGTGGATGACATAGGGTTGGATGTTGATGAGAGAACTTCAGCATTTTTCAGAAGATCCAACTATTATCGGGGTTGTCCGCAGGGTTATTGAGGAAGGCCACATACACCACTGCACGTCTTGGGTCATTCAGGACTGGTTGGCATTTATCTTATTTTTGGTGGAGCGTGCTTTTGTGTTACGCAATGCAGAGGGAAGGAGAAAATTAGCCGACTATTTTTGAAAAAGCAGGAAAAACGGCGCAGAAAGAAAAATCTCTTACAATTACAAGCTCTAAGGCTTTCACGGGAGAATAGCTCTTACAGACATTGATGCTGGTGGACAATGGTTCAGAGCTAGAAAGGGTGCACTAGAGCAAATACTTGATCTAGCTCATAAAAAAGCAAAGATTGAAGGGAGAGTACATGTAGTGATTGACAAATTCGCTGAGGGAGGCTTGCGACCTGCTTTGGATTCCCAGGGTGGTAGAGAAAGGTCAACTTGAACGTGATAAAGATTTTGTCTCATCTAGGCTTGGAGAAATCTACAAAAGGTTGGAATAGATAGATGCATACTCTGCAGAAGCTCGTGCAGGCTCTATTCTTGCAAGGGTTGGTGGTTCAAGAGTGTCGACATCTGGGTTTTTTTTATCAGGGACTCAAGTCTAATGGAGTGCCACATAATCTAAGTAATGGTAATGCCATTACATCTGGGGTAATTGGGAAGAAGGCAACCTGAGTTCAGAGCTACTTAAAGCAGTTTACAAGGCGGGGTACAAGAAACCATCTCCAATCCAGATGGCTATTATACCGATTGGTCTTCAGCAAAAATGAGATTTCATTGGCATAACAGAGCTAGAGAAGGAGTAGAAGAAAATCCAGAAGAGGCAGAAAGCTCACCAATGGAAATCATCATGTTGTGCATCTGCTCAGGAGAAAGTTCTTGAAGTCTCAGACAAGGTACTATCTATTTTTAGACCTATTGCAGAGCAGCTATTGGATAGTGGGTATCATTCTTCTGCAGAGTCATAGAACCCAGCAATAAAGCATTACCATAGTGTATGTTATATTCATGCAAGGTCGAATAACTGTTGATCATATACTGGCCTTTGATTTACTGGAACCAGTGATGCTATAGACTTGGATCCAACAGCTCTTCACACTATGAACAAGTTTATTGAACATGCTTCTACTTCTTGTTCATTACATCACTTTGACATTATGTATATGCGTGGTTTTGGACACACCGAAGCATCTTCTTAGCAGGACTCATTGTTCAAAGCTTTAATTGAGACTAAGCTACACTGCGCAGACTAGAATTGGTCTTCTTCTTTTGAAAAATCTCTCAGATGCATATTAAATGAACAATCTTTGCATTCAATATGAAGAATCTGGAGTTTACTACTACATAGCCTGATCTCGCTTGATTGATCTTCTATCTTGGAATTTCTCAAGAACCTCTGTGATTGCGACTTTGCTTTTGAAAACCCTTCGACATCTTTGGTGAACCCGACGTGAAAGTGTCGCATTTATAGAAAAAAATTCAGGATGGGAGATACTTCAGCATCAATTTCAGCCTCTTCTACGATTCCTACTTTGTCCTCTACTTCGACTCCATCATTGAATTCTACTTCAAGTACTTCAACGGATGATTTAAAGCAGATTTTGCAGAATACGTCTATGTATATGCAGCTTCAAAATCAGCAGACACAATTGTATATGCAGCAGCAGCAACAATTACATCAACAACAATTGTCTCAGCAAAGGCAACTATATTCGGAGCAAGAGAATGCAATCAGCTTGACTAAGGTGATTTAAGCAGTTGAAAATGAAAAGAAGCTATTTGATGGCCGTAATGTATGGGCTTATTTGAAGACGTATGAGATTAAGATGGGATTTTTTGGAGTACCAACAGGACTTATGAGTAAATATTTTCTCCGCCTTGTTACACCTTCCTTGAGGGTAAAAGTGACTGATCTTTTCCTTCAAAATTTGCATTGGCAAGATTTTAAGAAGGCCCTGAAAGAGGAGTATTTTCTTGAGGACTTTGGGATGGCTACACAGCAGTCATTCCGAGAGTGGGTCTACATGCAAAACAAAGGTCTAGCTACTTCAGAATTGATACGAGAATTTGAAGAGAGGTATGGTCAGCTTGGTGCCATTGAACAAAGAGCATTGGATGTTGAGAAAGTTAAGCTTTTCTTGCAAGTTACAGATCCTGGTCTTCAGGAAGAATTAGGAGAGCTTCTCGAGGATCGCACGAAGCCTATGGGTCTTAAAACAGATTGGCAAGATGCCCAGGATGCGGTCTCGATTTTGACCAAGAGGCAGATATGGAAGACCCACCTACAGAATGGATCTATGACACCGACGCCGTCTTCTGCTCCTATGTTTGCTTCTACCCCTATCATTTCTTCTCTTCCTCAGCTAGTTACTTGGCCTATGCCAGTGCCTACTGTTTCTACTCCTCCTGTTTCTCCTGTTCCAAGACCGATGCCGGCTCCTTCTGCTCCAAAATCATCCACTCCTTTGGTTCCTTCCTCTTTTGATGACATAATCAAAGGCATAACGAATTTGAAATTGGAGTCAGTTAAAGCAGAATTGGTGGGGAAATTGAAAGAGCAGTTTACTTCGACTGCGCCTACTATTTCTTCTAGTGCTCCTAGTGCACCTAGGAGTGCTCCTAGTGCTCCTAGGAGAGATTGAATATGTATTTGGTGTGATAGTATGGACCATCAGCATTGCAAGGATTGCGAATCTTTTCAAGATGCAAGGAGGAAGAATTTGGTATTTTGGGGACAAGATGGCAAGATCTGGTTGACTGAAATAGGAGCTCCACTTGCTACCAATTTTGGGAAAGGTGGAATGAAGAAATTAGTAGATGATATGGTTGCGTGTACTTTTATGTGGCAGCTAGAGGAGATGCTTCTGCATATGGAGTTCAGATTCAAAAAGGTTCAGAGAATCAGTCAGCATTATGGACCTATGCTATGGAGACAACAAACAAGGGGAAAATTCAGCAGATTGTTTTGACTAGTGCAGGTTCTAGCATTAGATCTGAGACAGGTTGGGATTCGCCTGTTGATAGGTACACTATTTATGCCTACTTGGCTAAGTCTCAAGGAGCAGATGTACTTGTTGAGGAGAAGTGTAAGAGAGATTAAGAGAATCCAAATGCAGCTAAAAAGACTAGAGGGGTTGAGTTTGTTACTCCACCTACTGCAGGGCCATCTTTGAGACCAGGGCCAGAATGACAAGTGGAAGATGCTCAAAAGAAAGAAAAGAGGCAAGAGCCTAGACAGAGAAAGCAGCCAAGATTTAGATTAATGTCCGATATTCAGACATCTATGGACATGAAGAAAATCTTTAATGACAAGATACTTGGCAATGAGGTGACTTTTACTATTTCTGAGGTTTTGGGCATCTCGAAAAGAGAGTTTCAAAATCAGTTTCAAGAAGTCCCGAAGAGGAAAAGACATACATTTCCTACTACTGATACACAAGGAGTTTTGATTGGGGAGTTGGATGAGGATGAGAATGAGGTTATGGTTGAGAATGCTTATGTTTTTCCACAGACAGAGAAGAGAGTTCAGCCTATGCATTATGCTGAAACTGATGAGCCTATCTTGGTAGTGCGTAGTCATTTTTTGCGATGTCATTGGGCTAGGGAAACTACAGAAACAATGGTAAAAATTGGAGAAAAACAAGTGTCTTATGTTGCTTTGGTGGATCATGGTTCAGAGATTAATCTCATAGTTTGTGGAGTTTATGAAAGTAATAGATGGCCTATGGATGCATAGCATGGGTGGAGTATGAGAGCCGCCAACAACACTACAGGTGATTTGTATGTTGCCTGTCCCAATGTTAGGATTTCTATTGGAGATGTAGAGGAGGATTTCCATTTCTTTGTGCAGGATTCATGCTCTTACCCTATAATACTTGGACAGCCATTCATCACAGAGATGCACAAGGAGACGAAAGTAATGGATGATGGATCTACTTATGCACAGATTCACAGTAAAGATGGTATGAGAGTAGTCCAGTTTATGACTGTGTGTGTAAATCATGCTAGAAATAGGGATACTCTTCAAGATGCGCCTTTACCCACTTTGAGGGATTCGGGTTTTCATTAGGTACTGTTGTCCCGCGAGATGATGGTGGTACAGAGCAGAGGAGATTGGAGTTCTGGCCTCCTAGCAGTAGTGTTTTCTCTTCCAATTTTGTTGGAATTTCAGCAAACAATTCGATGAGTTATTAGAATATTTCTAAGTTGCCTAGAGCTAACAGGTAGTACATATGCAGAAAGGAGAAAGATTTGAAAAATGCAGGTATTTTAGAGGATGATGAGCATATAGATGGGATGTATGATAGTATGGCTTGTGCAGATATGATGATAGAGATGGAAAATATACTGAAAGCTGATATGAAGAGTTGTCACAGTAATGTATCAGTGTAGTCCCTAGACATGTTTCATGAAATTTCAGATTTTGTGTCACAGATAGAGTCAAAGGCTGAGGTGACTCAGCAAAAAGTATTGAGTGCTGAAGAAATTCAGCAAACAAAGTTTTCGGCTGATTATGATCATCCTACAGAGACACAGAGGGCTGAAAACTTTCAGCCAATAGAGTTTACTGTTGAAATATTTCAGCATCCAGAGTTTAGGGCTGTTCCTATGCAGTCCATAGAGCAAAGGGCTGAGGATATTCAGCCCACCAGAGGATAGAATTGCTGATTTACAGCAATATTTGAGTAATGCAGAGGATCATAATGAAGCCAGGGTTGACATGAAATACAAGACTGTGGATAAGAAGGTGAAACCGGTAGCTGGACCGCTTTCACCTGACCGTGATCAGCAAATAGAGAGGGCTGCCAAGGAGCAAATTTTGAGGAATCCAGAGCATATAGGCCATAAATTTTCAACAGAGACTCTTGCTGAATTAAAAATTGAAAATGGTGATTTCTTGCTATCCACAGAGAAGCAGTGCTTTCAGGATATGCTCAAGCAACATGGAAGGGGGTTCGCTTTCTTTTCAAATGAGATTGGATGTGTGAATCCGGATATTGTTGCCCCTATGGTGATCTTTACTATTCCTCATATTCCATGGAACCTCTGACCTATTCCAATGCCTAGGGCACACCTGCCAAAGCTAGTTGACTTGTTGAATGAGAAAATCAGGATGGGAATCCTAGAGTCTTCATGTGCACCATACTCAAATAGGTGGTTTACGGTTCCAAAGAAGAATGGTACTCTCCGATTTATACACGACATGCAGCCAATAAACAGAGTTACTATCAGGAATGTTGGTATAGGTCCACTTGTGGATGAGTTTGCATAAGCATTTGCTGGACGTGCCATCTATTCTTTAGGTGACTTCTATTCAGGATATGATCAGTTTCAGCTGGCCTTGGAAAGCATGGACATAACCACTATGAGAACTCCTATTGGGCTTGTCAGGATGTGTACCTTGCCTCAAGGTGCCACTAATTCTATTGCGCATATGATGAATGCCATGCATAAGGTCCCTCGTGAGTATATACCTCAGCTTACCATGCATTTCTTGGATGATGTGCCCATTAAGGGGTGTGTAGAAGAAGAGAAGAATGAGAGTCTAAATGAGCAGGGATGCAGATACTTTGTGGCTGATCATATTGCAGCTTGTGAAAAGATTTTGGCCAGGTTAGAAGAAGTGAACTTGACACTATCAGGGCAGAAATCTATTTTTGGAGTAAATGAGGTTGTCATTGTTGGACATATGTGTAGGTATTATGGTAGGAAACCTTCACCTGAAAAGGTGGATGCTATAGGAAAGATTACGGAGTATTGTTCTTCCACTTCAGAGGTACGGAGACTCATTGGAGCCGATGTGTTTTATATGATTTGGATACCCCATTTTGCACACATAGCAGATTGTTTATATCAACTGCTTCGAAAGGGGCAAAAATTTTATTGGGATGAGAGCCACACTAGAGCTATGCGAAAATTGAAGAAGTTATTGCAGATTGCTCCTACTCTCAAGAAAGTGGATTATAATTGCGGAAGGCCTATTGTAATGACAGTTGACACTAGTCCAATTGGCATAGGTTGGGCTGTGGGTCAAGATGATGCAGATGGAAACATGTACGCTATTCGGTTTGGGGCTAAATTCCTAATTGAGAGACAGAGAAGGTATCCACAAATCAAGAGGGAATTACTGGGAATTGTTATGGCTCTCAAATGTGACAAGGAGTACTTTATTGGATCTCCAGTTGTGGTAGAGACAGATTTCTTGCCATTGATAGGAATGATTACGAGTTGCTCTACTCCGAATATAGCTATGCTGAGATGGATCGCATACATCAAGTCATTAAATCCAGAATTTAAACACATAGTAGGGAAGGATAATCCAGTGGGGCGAATATGCTATCTAGAGCCAGATATGATGATGAGGAGACACTACTTGCAGAAGAGGATGATGCAAAAATTTTAGCTGTTATGGTTGATCATGTTTGCCATGTCTATGATATTGTGGCTTTCATAGAAGAACTCTATATTGGAGATTGGTCAGATTGGCAAGTACCTTAATACACTAAGCAAAAGAGATAAATGGACAGATGAAGAGTTCAAGAAGATCAGAAGAAAAGCCTATGGTTATTTTCTCAAGGATGGATTTCTTTGGAAGCACCCAAAGAAAAGAGTGGATTTCTTTGGAAGCACCCGAAGAAAAGGTCTGCAATAAAGAGACCCAGATACAGGTGATGAGAGAGTTTCATGAGAGTCCTTGGGCTGGTCATAGAGAAGTGTGGACTACTTATGAGAAAATCAAGGAAAAATATTGGTGGAAAGGCATGTACAGAGATGTTTCTCACTTTGTAAAGACTTGCAGAGACTGTCAAATGTATTCCGTAGTGTGTCATCGAGATGAGCTTTATCCGACCTATCCGCTATGCATTCATTATAAGTGGGTAGTTAGATTGGTTACTATGCCGATGGGTCTATGGCAGATGAGATATATTATTTTGGCTAGAGAGGATCTTACCAATCATGTTGAGGGCAGACCTTTGAGAACGAAGACCACTAATGCAGTGTGTAAGTTCTTATTAGAAGAAATTTTCTGCAGGTATGGCTGTGTGGGTAAGATCACTGCAGATCATGGTGAATTAGATGAAGATGAAGCTAGGGAGTTTTTCTCTCAACTAGGAATCAAGTTGGCTCTAACCACAGCATACAATCCAGAGGGAAATGGAAAGAGTGAAAGAGGACATCCGTCGATAGTGAAAGCATTAGCCAAAGCATGTAGAGGACGGATTGGAGAATGGCCGAGACTTCTACCATTTGCTTTGTGGGCTGATCGTACGACTCACAGTGTTACCATAGGATATATGCCCGCAGAGTTAATGTATGGTCAGAAACCGGTTATGCCGACTGAGATTGGTGAAATACAGATATGGAAGAAATGGGATATACTTACAGAACAAGGTGCAGGTGAGGTTGGTGAAATTAAGGAATCTCTTACTGCATCGAGATCCCATCATATACTTGCAAACAAACAGACAAAGCATATCAATAACTGTTGCAATGATGATATTGCGGTTCAAATTGTGAAGGGTAATTCTGAGCAAGTAACTGTAGAACAGAGATTTATGATGAGGTCAGAGGATGAAACAGGGCTGCTGAAGAGTCTATGTCTTCTTGAAGCCAAGTCTTCAAAAGACAACAGGGAGACTACTCTTCAAGCCACTTCCAATAAGGATGAGTCTGATGAGGAAGTTATTGAAAATTTTGAAGTGGAAGAACAACGTGAATCTGTAGATGTTCAGATACATGACACAGATTTTGATCAACATCCTTATCCAGGAACAAAATCTGAAGGTCTTGAGCAATTACTAGAGGACCCTGAAGTTGATGATGTTGGTGATTGTGAAATACATGAGCAGTTAGACCATCCGAAGACTAGTAACTTGCGAGAGGAAAAATTGGAGAAGCAAGTTATTTCTTTAAGTCATAAAGTTGAAGGTTAGGAGCGTCATCTAGAGGAATCTGAAGCAGATGAACATTTTGACTATGGGACACAAGACCAGGATGATTTTCAAGATACCCATATACATGAAGATTAATCCAAGAAGCACAGGGCCAAGGCAGATGCTTGGGATCAACTGCCAGAGGAGCGTGAAGCTGATGAGCATTTGGACTACAGACATTCTTACGAGGCTTAGGGGCATTATGTGTCTGAGGAAAACTCAGCAAAGCAGGCCAGTTTTTCTAAGGCCAAAGCTGAAGGTTGGGATCAGGAGCCTAATGAACCTAAAGCTGCAGAGCATCTTGATTATGGTGATTCTGATTGCAGAGATGTGGATGACATAGGGTTGGATGTTGATGAGAGAACTTCAAAAATTTTCAGAAGATCCAACTATTGTCGGGGTTGTTCGTAGGGTTATTGAGGCAGGCCACATACACCACTACACATCTTGGGTCATTCATGGCTGGTTAGCATTTATCTTATTTTTGGTGGAGCGTGCTTTTGTGTTACGCAATGTAGAGGGAAGGAGCAAATTAGAGGGCTATTTTTGAAAAATCAGGAAAAATGGTGCAAAAAGAAAAAGCTCCTGCAATTACAGGCTATAAGGCTTTACCGATCACGAGAGAACAGCTCTAACAGACATTGATGCTGGTGGACAATGGTTGAGAGAGCTAGCAAGGGAGCACCAAAGCAGATACTTGATCTAGCTCATAACAAAGTAGAGATTGAAGGGAGAGTACATGCAGTGATTGACAAATTCACTGAGGGAGGATTGCGACCTGCTTTGGATTCCAGGGGTTGTAGAGAAAGGTCAACTTGAACGTGATAAAGATTTTGTCTCATCTAGGCTTGGAGAAATCTACAAGAGGCTGGAAAAGATAGATGCATACTCTACATAAGCTCGTGAAGGCTCTATTCTTGCAAGGGTTGGTGGTTCTGCAGTGTCGACATTTGGGTTTTCTGATCAGGGACTCATGTCTAATGGAGTGCCACATAATCTAAGTAATGGTAATGCCATTACATCTAGAGTAATTGGGAAGAAGGCAACCTGAGTTCAGAGCTACTTAAAGCAGTTTACAAGGCGGGGTACAAGAAACCATCTCCAATCTAGATTGTTGCTATACCGATTGGTCTTCAGCAATGAGATATCATTGGCATAGCAGAAATAGCTTGCTGTTAAGAATGAGAAAGAACTTCGTGCTCAAATACGGGCTAGAGAAGGAGTAGAAGAAAAGCCAGAAGAGGCAGAAAGCTCACCAATGGAAATGATCATGTTGTGCATTTGCTCAAGAGAAAGTTCTTGAAGTCTTAGACGATGTACTATCTATCTTTAGACCTATTGCAGAGCAGCTACTGGAGAGTGGGTATCATTCTTTTGCAGAGTCATAGACCCCAGCAATAAAGCATTACCATAGTGTATGTTATACTCATGCAGGGTTGAATAATTGTTGATCATAAACTGGCCTTTGATGTTGAGATATCGAGCTCCACTCGTGATACGCCAGGGTGACCGTTGTGTATTTATGTCACCGACTTGTCAGTTGCAGACGCGGTTGGTACACCGCCCATGAATAATAGCTACATGATAGCTATCCTTATCTACTCTAGTTCGTGGCTCAGTTAGTATGCCACCTTAGTTAGTTGAGTTTGGTTTGAGACCCATATATAGGGTTCTTCTATTTCTTTGTACAAGACTTCTTTTTGGCTTACACAACTAAGAAGAGAAAAACCGTTTTCAGCCTCCACCCTTGTGTGTATTCCCCCATTGTGCAAGCAAGAAAGCTACAAGTGAGACTCCTTCCTTCTCTCCCACAATCTTGACATGGTATCAGAGCCTTGTTCGTGGTAAGGAGCTCAAGAAAGCAAGCCAAGCTCGCGGTGATCTGGTAAGAGGAGCAGTGTTGCTTTCATTTTCTGTTTTGGGAGCAGATCTCTGCAGGTAGCATAGCCGAAAATTGCAGGAGTGCATTGTCTCAGGTTGAGACGCCCTTCGCGGTGAAGCAAGAGGGTAGTATATGCTGCGGGAGAAGGCTTTAGCCCCGGGCGACCTTGTTTTTTTGATTTGAGGCCATTTCGGGGCCTGTTTTGGAGGCGGAAGTTTTCTGCACGCACTCAAGAAAAGGCCCAGTTTTATGCTGTGCAGCCACTGTTCTACAGGTCGGTGAAAAGTTTCTGTAGAAATTGCATCGTATGCTTGTGCGCAGAGACATTGGGAGTTACAGAATCATCCCTGTTGCCTATTGATGCAAAATCGTCACTAGGACGTGACTGTGTGGTCAAATACCACTTTTGCCAGTTTTGCAGATTTGCCCTTGTGAGGGTGAAGCTGTGTTTTTTGCAGTGACAGAATTTTTTGCAGTGTTCTGTAATGGCGTCTGATTCACTTTCACAGATTGTCACTGAAAAGCTTGACAATAACAACTTCCAAGCATGGAAGTTTAGAATGACGAATTTCCTTATGGGAAAAGGATATTGGGAATTTGTTGCAGGAAATGAAGAAGAACCAGTTCTTCCTGATGTTCCCAATCAACAGCAAATGCAGGCATTCAAAGCATGGCATGAGAGAGCCAGGAAAGTTATGTACTGGCTGTCTATCAGTATTTCAGACTCTATGATTGTGCATATTCAGGATGCAAGTACGCCAAAGGAGGCATGGGATACTCTGTCAAAAATGTATAGCACAAATACGCAAGCCAGGAAAATGCAGCTCAAGCAAGAGTTGCATAACGTGCAAAGAGAAAGTATGAGCATCAATGACTACCACATGAAGGTGAAGAAGATTGCAGATGCACTTGCTTCCATTGGGTCGCCAGTGGAAGATGATGATTTAGTTTCTGTGACCTTGAATGGTCTAGGAAAGGATTATGCACAGTTTCGGACATCCATTTCCGTCCGTGAAAGATTTCCTGATTTTGAGGAGTTGATTGCTCTTCTAATTTCTGAGGAGCAGAGAAATGGTGGTGCATCTTCTTTAGGAGGAACTTCAAAAGAAGCTGTCTTCTACTCAAATACTGGAAGAGGTAGAGGCAGAGGCAGAGGAGGCCGATCTGGAGGCTGTGGTAGAAATCAGAATATGCAGCAAACTCAAGAAAACCAGTCCCATGGAGGAGGACATGGTAACTCTAGAGGCAGGGGGAGCCAAAGAGGTCGTGGTGGATGGCAGAGAGGCCAAAATGCAAACAGTAATGTTGAATGCTACTACTGTGGTAAAATGGGTCATATGGCTAAAGACTGTTATAAAAAGCAGAATGACATCATGAATGGAAAACTGCAACAAGGGAATTATGCATCTTCTAGTAGACAGGGTGATGACAGAAACGAGCATTTGTTTATGGTGCAGCACATGAATAATTCTGTGACAAATGCAGAAGAAAGCAACGATGTGTGGTATGTTGACTCAGGTGCATCAAACCACATGACAGGTCATGCAGAATGGATGGAGGATGCAAGGAAAATGGAAAAACCAGGATTTGTGGAGACTGGTGATGATACTACACATCCGATTGTGCAGATTGGAAAAATTCCTTTGTCTATGCAGGATGGGAAAAAGAAATACCTGTCCGATGTATTTCATGTCCCCAATATCACCAAGAATCTGGTTTCTGTTGGTCAAATGGTTGAACAGGGCTTGCAGGTCAGATTTAATCCTCATGGATGCTTTGTTGAGGATATGAAAAATAAAGGTCGCTTGATAGCAAAAGGAAAGAAGAAGGGCAGAATGTTTACGTTGGATGCAGACATGTCTGAATTGAGTGCAGCAATGTTTGCACATGGGACCGGTGTAGTTGCAGATATTGATATCTGGCATAAACGCATTGGTCATGTTAATGTACAGCGACTTAAATCAATGCAGGCCCAAAATATTGTTGTAGGATTGCCTAGATTCAAGGTTGCAGAAATGCATAAGGTATGTGAAGCCTGTCAGTTTGGAAAACAGGCAAGGAAACCATTTCCTAGACATGTTCAAGAGAGTAAGAAGCCATTGGAATTGATCCACTCTGATGTGTGGACTACTAAAGCAGCATCTCTAGGAGGCTGTCATTATTTTGTTACTTTTATTGATGACTATAGTAGAAAAGTTTGGGTGTATTTTATGAAAAAGAAAAGTGAAGTTTTTGGGCATTTCAAAACTCTTAAAGCTATGGTTGAAAAAGAAGCAGGTCTACAAATAAAATGCCTAAGGTCAGATGGAGAGGGAGAGTACCTCTCAAATGAGTTTGCAAGGTTCTTGCAGGAGCATGGCATAAAGCAGCAATATTCATGCAGTCATACCCCACAGCAAAATGGAATTGCAGAAAGAAAAAACAGACATATTGGAGAGGTGTCTCGTGCCATGCTCAATGAAAAAGACCTGCCAGATTTTTATTAGGCTGAAGCAGTTGCTACAGTAGTCTACATAATGAACAGGACTCCCACTGCAGCAATACATGGAATGACTCCAGAGGAGAGGTATACTGGTAGGAAACCAGATATTTCTCATCTGAAAATTTTTGGTTGCATTGCCTATGTACATGTGCCAGATGAGTTGAGATCCAAGTTGGATCCAAAAGCTGAGAAGTGCATCTTTATTGGTTACTCTCTGCAGCAAAAAGGGTATAGATGCTATAACCCTTCTACTCGTAAGTTTACAGTGAGCAGAGATGTTGTTTTTGATGAGATGAGTAGCTGGTATAAACCAGTAAATGTGATTGATGATGTAGATGCACAAAATGGTAATGCTGCACAAAATTCACAGCAGCAGTCACAAAATATTAGTGGACCTGGAGCGTCCTCTAGCAGTGGTTCACATTCTTCACCATGGACAGGCAGATTGAGATCAGGAGAATCTTCTCAAAGTAATGCAGATAGTGGTATGCAGGTATCACGAAAAGGAAAAGAGAAGGTTGATCAGTCCATGTTTGATGTGAATGCAGGTCACTCTTATGTGGATGGTGAATCCACTGGCTCAGAACAGAGCATTGATGATGAGTTGGGTATTCCTTCTATTGTTACACCTGGAGTAAGGAAGACCAGGGATGTTTTGAGAGCACCTGGGAGTGAACCCACTTTGCGCAGGTCTACCAGAGTTAGGTATCCTGTGGATAGGCTGAAATATGATGGATTTACAACCATTCACTATGCATATATGGTCAAGGTCATGGGAAAAGAAAAATGGGAGAAAGCCATGGATGAAGAAATGGATGCCTTGGAAGCAAATGCTACATGGGAATTGGTACCTTTGCCTAAAGGTAAGAATGCAATTGGCTGTAAGTGGGTTTATAAGGTAAAGCACAATGCAGATGGTTCTGTGAACAGATACAAGGCAAGATTAGTAGTCAAGGGGTATGCACAAACATATGGCATTGACTATGAAGAAACATTCAGTCCGGTTGCAAGGATGGCAACCGTAAGAGCAGTCATTGCTATGGCTGCATCAAAGGGATGGTCTTTACATCAGATGGATGTAAAGAATGCCTTCTTGCATGGTGATTTGCAAGAAGAGGTCTATATGGAGCAGCCACCAGGTTATGTGCATGATGTTCATCCTGAGTTTGTTTGCAGGTTGAAGAAAGCCTTGTATGGCTTGAAGCAAGCACCTAGAGCATGGTCTGACAAGATAGGACAATATCTTGTCACTATTGGCTTTCAGATTTCCAAGGCAGATTTCTCACTTTATGTGAGAAAAACAGAGAAAGGAATATGCTACTTGTCATTTATGTTGATGATTTGATTATGACAGGTGACAGTGATGAAGATATCCTTCATGTGAAAATGCTATTGAAGCAGAAGTTTGAGATGAAGGATTTGGGAGAGCTGCGTTATTTCTTGGGCATTGAGGTGATTAGATCACCAAGTGGGATACAGCTCTTGCAGAGGCAGTATGGATTGGACATGCTGTCCAAATATGGGATGACAAGCTGTAAGCCTATTTCAGTTCCTTTGGAGCAGAATGTGAAGCTGAGCACAGATGCAGGTGAGCTTCTGGAAGACCCTACTATGTACAGACGCATAGTAGGAAGTTTGATTTATATGACTATTACCAGGCCAGATTTGAGCTATGATGTTGGATTGGTAAGTCAGTTTATGCAGGCTCCAAGGAAACCGCATT
Organism: Lygodium microphyllum; assembly: GCF_053477565.2. Lineage (NCBI taxonomy): Eukaryota > Viridiplantae > Streptophyta > Polypodiopsida > Schizaeales > Lygodiaceae > Lygodium > Lygodium microphyllum. Next base: position 106,273,085 of record NC_141152.1, on the reverse strand, counting down.
TGGATGCGGCTAGACGCATACTCAGGTATGTGAAGTCCACATTGCAATATGGACTATTTTATGAGACTGGGGTTCAGATACAGCTGCATGGATACACTGATGCTGATTGGGCTGGTAGTATTTCTGATAGACGATCTACCAGTGGATATGTGTTCTCTTTTGGGAGTGCTGCAGTCACTTGGAGCAGCAAGAAACAGCCTACAGTTGCCTTGTCGAGCACAGAGGCTGAGTACAGGGGTGCAGCAATGGCTGCATGTGAGGTAGCTTGGTTGCATAAGATACTTTATGATATGCATCAGTCTACAAATGGGCCAGTTGTCATTTATTGTGACAACATGAGTAGTATACACTTGGCAAATAACCCAGTCTATCATGCTAGAACAAAGCACATTGAGGTGCATTATCACTATGTACGGGAGAGGGTTTTACTAGGTCTTATTGATCTAGTTTATGTCAGCACAGAGGATCAGGTAGCTGACATATTTACGAAGGCATTGGGCGCAGAGAAGCTGCGCAAGTTCAGAGACCTGCTTGGTGTACAGGAATTGGGATTGAGCTCGAGGGGGAGTGTTGAGATATCGAGCTCCACTCGTGATACGCGAGGGTGACCGTTGTGTATTTATGTCACCGACTTGTCAGTTGCAGACGCGGTTGGTACACCGCCCATGAATAATAGCTACATGATAGCTATCCTTATCTACTCTAGTTCGTGGCTCAAATAGTATGCCACCTTAGTTAGTTGAGTTTGGTTTGAGACCCATATATAGGGTTCTTCTGTTTCTTTGTACAAGACTTCTTTTTGGCTTACACAACTAAGAAGAGAAAAACTGTTTTCAGCCTCCACCCTTGTGTGTATTCCCCCATTGTGCAAGCAAGAAAGCTACAAGTGAGACTCCTTCCTTCTCTCCCACAATCTTGACATTTGATTTACTGGAACCAGTGATGCTACAGAGTTGGATCCAATAGCTTTTCACATTGTGAACAAGTTTATTGAACAGGCTTCTGCTTCTTGTTCATTACATCATTTTGACATTATGTATATGCGTGGTTTTGGACACACCTAAGCATATTCCTAGCAAGACTCATTGTTTGAAGCTTTAATTGAGACTAAGCTGCACGGCGCAGACTAGAATTGGTCTTCTTCTTTTGGGAAATCTCTCAGATGCATGTTAAATGAACAATCTTTGCATTCAATATGAAGAGTCTGGAGTTTACTGCTGCTGCATAGCCTGATCTTGCTTGATTGATCTTCTATCTTGAAATTTCTCAAGAACCTCTGTGGTTGCGACTTTGCTTTCGAAAAGCCTTTGACAGCGCTTGAGGAGATTTGTGTTGTTGTTTTACAAAAATTTTATTGTTCTTAGGTTTCTTCTTTCATTCTTGGAAGTTTCTTTGTTCCTCTCTCATCTTGCACTTCTAGAACTCTGTGTTCCACGACAATTGAATCACAAACTCCTCGAGAACATAACATCTCTTTTTTGGTGAGAAATAGTCAAAAAAAGCACAACCAAGACAGTGTCTAACAGGGAAAAACTTGCAAATAGTAGTGTTATCCACTAACTACCAAAGAATGATGGTCAAGTCAAGGAATTTTCTCTCATAAATGATGGATAAACTTGGAATCATAGCAAATTGAAAATAGTAATACTAGTAAATTCAAAGCCAAGAGCAAGAAATCAACTAATAGAAACCAATCTGTAAACTGCCAAGTATATCCTGCAAGAATTAGGACATGAACAGACCACTATCACAATCACTGAGCATGCAACCAATATTGAAAACTGTCAAACTCAATGTGTCAGAGTGCCGGATACATCCAATGGGCATAACTATCTTGCATATAGTAGGTCTCAAGATGATGTAAGAGAACTGCTAGATACATGGCTGATTTAGAAAGTGTAAAGAAGCTCAATACATAGCCAAGAAAAATGAATACATCAGTGATAACAACCTAAGAGAGAAAGGTATTGGATCAAAGTATGAATCAAATCAGCCCACTAGGCAATAACTACATCTAAATAACATCTAGAGAGCATAGACACATAAGTCAACAGAGTCCCATGGTCTCACTAAAATAAGCTCAACTATGTAAGCCCAAATCTCTACTCAAATGCAAAATTTCCAAGTAGCTCAAATGCCTCCCACATTGGAACAATACCGAGTGCAAATGAGCAATGCAAGCTCAAAACATCAAGTACATGGCTATTCAAAATCCTAGATATATCAAGTTTAGAGCTACGAGCATAAAACCCAAGAGAATATTCAAGCTCATAATGTCAATGATCACTGTAGCATCTGACCAAAGCTCGAATGCATGTAACCTAGCTCAAATGTAAAGCTCACGATATTCCATAAGTATATCTGGGTACATAGCATCAATGTTATACATCACTTCATCTACTAAAGCATCTGAATATAATCAAATGGAAATAAACATAGACTTTCACATTCTATTAGCTTGCTTTGATAATATTCAACAGGTATATCCTGAATATTAGTTAATATTAGATCTATCTTAAACACAATAAAAAATAGGTCTTTCATCAATGTAGTGAATGATAGGTTTGTCTACAACACACTGAATAGGAGTTTTGTCCTGCAATATATTGAATAGTAGGTTTTTCATCTTGCATTGAGTAAACAATAGGTTTGTCCTACACGAAATAAACAAAAAGCTTGTCCTACACAAAATAAACAGTAGGTTTTTCCTACATAGAATAGATAGTAGGTCTGTCTTGCACATAGTAAATAGTAAGTCTATCATGCACATAATAAACAACAAGTCTATCCTACAGAAAGTAAGCAATAGGTGTATCTATAAGTGCTAGAAAGAAAAGGATTGAAAACAGGTTCAATTTGGGCTATCCACGCTACCCTATTTGCTACTATTGCTAGCAACACTAGAGCACTTTTTGAAGTTCATTCAGATCTATTTCATGCTAGGAAGGAGCCCCATACAAGCTAGGAAGGGGCCTATGAAACATAGGAGTGATACATACATTCTTCAGGGATAGCCATTAAACCTTGAGCTATAGGCTTCAAATCCAAGCTCAAGTACACTAGTAAAGAGAAGCTCCTTAAACTAGTTCTCTAATACCACTTGAAGGGAGATGCCCATGTGGGAGCATGAGCTCACAAAAGTAATGAAGGAGTGAGCTATGGTGGATGGAGCAAGCTCGAGGAGATCAGTCATAAATATATATATGTATTACATGGGTTCAACATACGGGATTTTTAAAATACCGTTTTTATACATTTTCTACATACAAAAGGGTTCCATATAAAGGGGTTATTTATAGATTGAATAGAAAAGGGATATGTTTTATCAAGGGATAATTCAAAGATAATGATGTTCGTAAATAGGACTTGAATGCACGTGATATAGAGGCTATATATATAGTGAATTTTGCAAGGGAGTAAGAGAGTAACAGGGAGAGACTCAAGATATGGAACTCTAATAGTCACAATGTGTAACTAGCCTTCCCTTATTCAAATCTTATTGAAATAATAAAGAATGAAGTCACTGTGACGGTTGCCTACCATCTGCAATTTATAGGCATGCAGTTATGATCAATGCGATGAATACACGGATGGTTAGGCACATGCATCTTTACCCCCAACACAAGGGACATTCTATGAGCTTGAGTTGTTGGAGAGACTATTTCTTGAGAGGAACACACATGATGAGACATATGGTTCCCATTTGAATGGCAATATAAAGGAAGACTCGAGTGAATTCTACACATCTAAGTGTGGAGTCTTGCATGATGTCTTTGACTAACTCTTGTGGAGTTCAACCAAAGTCTATGGAGTTGTAGCATGGGCTCCCTTGATATCTTACGTACATTTGGAGTCATTTGGAGGTAAATCAAGATCTATTTGAAAAAAGAAAATAAAATAAAACAGTGTTATCAAGGATAATAATAATGAGAGAGAGAGAGAGAGATTGATAATAATAAGGCTATACACATATTCACATTGTCACATTGTTTGTGATACATGGAGAGAGAGAGAGAGAGAGAGAGAGCAAATCTAGAAAAACACACTTTTAAGTAATTTATTTGCTCATGAAAAAAATAAAACATACATTTAAACATTTTTTTTAAAAAAACAAAGAAGTAGCTCCACACATGGAAGTTACATATTAAATAAATTCAATATAATTGGCATATAATGCCCCCAGATCCTATCGCCTAATCTTGGAATGCCTTGCAACTATAGCACCACCACCAAAGGGTTAGACACCGCTTGTTAACATAGTAAGGGAGACATTGTTACTAATTCTATGGACCACTTCATTACTCAATCTAATAGTGACTGCATTAAGAAGACAAAGTTGCACCCTAAAGTTCATACCCTCTACTTGAATTCTATCTATCTGAGACCTCAAGCTTTGTACTACTACTACTGATCCTTCTTCTCCACCCCACAACATGGACCACATCTCCCCATACAACTCATTGGTGTCCTTGTGTATCCTTGAAGTGATGTCAAGTAGTCCTTGTAAAGCTGCATTAACTCTAGCCTTCCATGTATTGTCCTATTCTCTTACAGTCTCTTTTTGGCACTACAAAAATTCAAGCTCATGTGCAACCCTAGCCTTCCATGCAACATCTTGCTACATTGTACACACAAATTGCTAGCATAAGTGCTCAAGATCTAACATTAAAAGAGCCCTACTAACACCATTATTCAAGGTTTACTTCATGCGGATCATTGACCTTCTTGACACTCATACACCTTTGCGAAGTAGATGCAACTATCTTCTAAGTGTCACTATTAGAGGTCCCCACAGTGGTATTAGCATTACACACCTTCATATCTATGCATACAAAATGAGTTTCAAAGTTTACAATTAAAAGTGGGAGACAACATTATATAGACTTTAAAGATTCCAAAGCAACTCAGAGTGAAGCAATGCTATATCTAATGTTGAGAAGTTGTGTTTAGATCCCCATGTTGATTGAAGGTTTTATCTTCATTGTCGAAAACCCTCTTAATATACAATATCTAGTGACATAGTATGGACCACTGTATGCTATTATTTGTATGTTACTACCTAGTAGTGACATACATAGTTTGACCGTAAATGTCCCAAGGTTTGTAGAGTCACATATGGTAGTATATGTCTTCATTTTCTAAATAATATGAGGCCACAAAGACATCCATGTTGAAGCTTGATCCAATTGTGACACATTGATGGGCAAGACTATAACACACACACACACACACACACACACACACACACACACACACACACACACACACACACACACACACACACACACACACACACACACACACACACACACACACACACACACACACACACACACACACACACACACACACACACACACACACACACACACACACACACACACACACACACACACACACACACACACACACACACACACACACACACACACACACACACACACACACACACACACACACACACACACACACACACACACACACACACACACACACACACACACACACACACACACACACACACACACACACGAGAAAATTATATTACTCTAGTATGATTAATAAAAATAACGAATGTGAGATGATTAGAAGGCCTCAAGGGTGATCATAAGTTTTTCTTACCATGTTAGATGTGCTAGATTCATACATTATAATATAAATAAAATTTAGACCACTGCTAGATATAAGTTGTCATGTGTTTTTTGGTAAACTGAAAATCCCTAGTAATGCATCTTGTAGGTACAAATTTTTGTGCTTTTTGGTTGTTCATATGACTATTTGTCTTGTTGCTTTCTAGGTAAATTTTTTGTGTTTACTTAGAGCAAGATTGTTTTCAACATTCTTTTTTGATAGATTGATGGAAGGTGTCAAATGTAGATGTTGGACATCCTAAAATAGGTATATCTTCTTATCCATATCTTTGCACATAATAGAGATTATGGGTTCATGAGCACTTCACATTGCACTTAACGGATACATTGCACTTGAGGGTTATCTATTGATTTTTTAAATTACTTCCATGCCATGGGTTGGATTAATACACATGTTGCGCCATCGTTGAGCACGATCATGGCATGATGCCCTACATCTATATGAAATAAATCTTAGATACACATGCACTACTTGAGAGAGTGCCTTTTATTGTGTATGCACTATTCTTTGCATGGATGAGAGTCGAGATATTCATTATCAAGTTAGGAACCTCAATTTGAGAGGAAAAGGAAGTTGGGGTGAGTTTGAGGGTCGTAAAGGACTCCTCTAGTTGTGAGATGGGATGTCTATTTGGTCAACATCATGAGGACCACTAATTTTGAGAGAGTTTGTAAGATTTTGGTGGGTGGTGAGGAGTACAATTATTTTTCTTCACTGTGAAATGAGAGGTGAGATTAAGAATCTCAACTAAATTTAAAGGAACTATGCTTGCATTTTGTATGGCGTATGAATACTTATTATTAGGCTAGGCATAATCTTTGTCAATGCATTTATTTTTTCTCATGTATGCTATCATATATATGATTGCATGGCATAGATTTTGATTTTACACCTCTTCATAATCATATGTGACTAAGCATTGAGTATAATTTTGAAGGATGTTTTTGAAAGGACATTGCATTTGATCAAGAACATGTGCACTAGCAATAAAGAATACTCTTCTAGAGATATGAATGAGGCTTGAAAGCTACTTTTCATGTATCCACTGTTTGTTAATATGCTTCCAAGGCTGTAAAGAACTAATGGACCTTAAAAGAGGGTCTTCTTGTCTCCATTATGGCTAATTGACAATTCATCTACTTCAACATCTGCATTTTCATATTGAGTTGAATGAAGTTTTTGTCAATATAGACATGAAAAAGTCTGATAGAGCAGTTAAGAATGTAAAGGATTTGAGGAGCAGTGGTGGTGGAAAAAGTCCCTTGGGGTACTTGTTTGGATCGGATGAATCATCATAACTACCTATGTAGGATTATAAAGAATTAGAATTTACACCCAAAGAGAGCACACTATTTTTTTATGAATCTTTGGTAGAACCTGCCAAAAGTTCCTCTTCACTACTAGCAAGGGCAAAAGAAAAAGAGAAGATATAGATTGGAGAGCATTTAGAAAATGAAATTGCAACACTGTATTTTCATTATCTATTCTTAATGGATTTTGAAGGATTAATAGTTGACTAGTGTGCCCAAAATGCTTTATGAGATTTCTAAGAAATTTCCATCTTCTTGAGGGTCCTAATAAGGAGCAATTATCCTATGGACATAACACCATTAACACTAGTCTTGTAATTTGTACAAAAGTGGCCTACAAGCCACTTTAGCGACTTGGGTTCTATTTCACTATGTTTGAAATAATATGTGCATATGATACCGAAATTGGATGGCATATTTCCAACATTGTAAGATAGTAGATTAAAAGATTTGGAACAAGTTTCATGTGGAAATTTATTTTCTTCCAAAATATTATTTTTAGAAGTGTATGAAAAATGATATGAATAGCACTCAACAATGCTATTTGGAGCTCTTAAAAAAGTTGAAAACTTTTATCTAATTCCAAATCTCTTAATGAAAATATATGCTATGCATATCAAAGTATTTTCCATGAAAGTATTATCTTCTTCTTTTTTTGAGATTGTTCTCATTAGAAATACTAAAATTTTTATGAAAATGGTCTTAAAAATGAACATAAAAATATACACATTCTAGCATGTTTTGATCCCTTCTATTTTTTTCAAGTACTATCTTATGTTGTTCACATTTTTGTAAGACCGTTTCTTCTTAATCTTTTGCATTGATGAGAAATGAAATTCTTTGTAAAGGGTCCAAATTGCCACAAAAGTGTCTTTTTTACTAGAACACTAGTGTTTAAGTCTTGTAATTTGCCATCAAAGTGGTGATAAGCCACTTTAGTGATCTCACTATATTTGAAATAACATATGCATATGATATCAAAATTGGATGAGAATTTACCAATATTGTAACAAAGTAGAATAAAATATTTGAAACAAGTTTCAAGTTAAACTTGGTTTTCTTCAAAAATTAGATTTTGAAAAGTGCGTGAAAACTGGTTAAAATGGCACTCAACAAGGCTATTTGGAGTTTTTGAAAAAGTTAACAGTTTTCATCTAGTCGCAAAACTTTTAGTGGGAATGCATACTATACATATGAAAGTTTTTTTAATGAGAATTTCAGCTTGATTAATTTTATTTTGAGATGGTTTTGATTTGAAGTACTTAAAATTTTAACTTTTTTTATTAAATTATCTTAAAGGTGGACATAGAAATATGGATTTCCTAGCTTTCTTTAACCTATTCTATTTTTATCAACTACTATATTGTGTTGTTCACATTTCCCTAGAACTATTTTTTTCTCAATATTTCTTATTGATGATTTTTTTTTTGTAGAGGGTCTAAATTGCCACAAATTTGACTTTTTTACTAAAAGATTAGTGTTAAAACCTTTGGAGGGTCCAACACAAAGTGTTTTACATGACCTGATACCATGGTATGCTAGTTATCTTTAAACAAAATTATGTGTTGCTAGCAAGGGTCCAATTTTAAGGGGTGGTGAGCCATCCCTATGTCAAGATTGTGGGAGAGAAGGAAGGAGTCTCACTTGTAGCTTTCTTGCTTGCACAATGGGGGAATACACACAAGGGTGGAGGCTGAAAACAATTTTCCTCTTCTTAGTTGTGGAAGCCAAAAGAACTCTTATACAAAGAAATAGAAGAACCCTATATATGGGTCTCAAACCAAACTCAACTAACTAAGGTGGCATACTAACTGAGCCATGAAGTAGAGTAGATAAGGGTAGCTGTCATCTAGCTATTATTCATGGGCGGTGTACCAACCGCATCTGCAACTAACAAGTCGGTGACATAAATGCACAATGGTCACCCTGGCATATCACGAGTGGAGCTCGATATCTCAACACTCCCCCTTGAGCTCAATCCCGATTCCTGCACACCAAGCAGGTCTTTGAACTTGCGCAGCTTCTCTGCGCCCAATGCCTTCGTAAATATGTCAGCTACCTGATCCTCTGTGCTGACATAAACTAGATCAATAAGACCTAGTAAAACCCTCTCCAGCACATAGTGATAATGCACCTCAATGTGCTTTGTTCTAGCATGATAGACTGGGTTATTTGCCAAGTGTATACTACTCATGTTGTCACAATAAATGACAACTGGCCCATCTGTAGGCTGATGCATATCATAAAGTAGCTTATGCAACCAAGCTACCTCACATGCAGCCATTGCTACACCTCTGTACTCAGCCTCTGTGCTTGACAAGGCAACTGTAGGCTGTTTCTTGCTGCTCCAAGTGACTGCAACACTCCCAAAAGAGAACACATATCCACTGGTAGATCGTCTATCAGAAATACTACCAGCCCAATCAACGTCAGTGTATCCATGCAACTGTATCTGAACCCCAGTCTCATAAAATACTCCATACTGTAATGTGGACTTCACATATCTGAGTATGCGTCTAGCCGCATCCAAATGTGGTTTCCTTGGAGCCTGCATAAACTGACTTACCAATCCAATAGCATATCTCAAATCTGGCCTAGTAATAGTTATATAAATCAAACTTCCTACTATGCGTCTGTACATAGTAGGGTCTTCCAGAAGCTCACCTCCATCTGCACTCAGCTTCACATTCTGCTCCAAAGGAACTGAAATAGGCTTACAGCCTGTCATCCCATATTTGGACAGCATGTCCAATCCATACTGCCTCTGCAAGAGCTGTATCCCACTTGGTGATCTAATCACCTCAATGCCCAAGAAATAACGCAGCTCTCCCAAATCCTTCATCTCAAACTTCTGCTTCAATAGCATTTTCACATGAAGGATATCTTCATCACTGTCACCTGTCATAATCAAATCATCAACATAAATTACAAGTAGCATAATACCTTTCTTTGTTTTTCTCACATAAAGTGAGAAATCTGCCTTGGAAATCTGAAAACCAATAGTGACAAGATACTGTCCTATCTTGTCAGACCATGCTCTAGGTGCTTGCTTCAAGCCATACAATGCTTTCTTCAACCTGCAAACAAACTCAGGATGAACAGCATGCACATAACCTGGTGGCTGCTCCATATATACCTCTTCTTGCAAATCACCATGCAAGAAGGCATTCTTTACATCCATCTGATGTAAAGACCATTCCTTTGATACAGCCATAGCAATGACTGCTCTTACGGTTGCCATCCTTGCAACCGGACTGAATGTTTCTTCATAATCAATGCCATATATTTGTGCATACCCCTTGACTACTAATCTTGCCTTGTATCTATTCACAAAACCATCTGCATTGTGTTTCACCTTATAAACCCACTTACAACCAATTGCATTCTTATCTTTAGGAAAAGGTACCAATTCCCATGTAGCATTTGCTTCCAAGGCATCCATTTCTTCATCCATGGCTTTCTCCCATTTTTCTTTTCCCATGGCTTGCTCAAAGGAAGTGGGTTCTGGTTCCTGTATCACTTTGACCATATATGCATAGTGAATGGCTGTAAATCCATCATATTTCAGTCTATCCACAGGATACCTAGCTCTGGTAGACCTGCGCAAAGTAGGTTCACTCCCAGATGCTCTCAAAACATCCCTGGTCTTCCTTAATCCAGGTGTAACAATAGAAGCAATACCCAACTCATCATCAATGCTCTGTTCGGAGCCACTGGATTCACCATCCACATAAGAGTGACCTGCATTCACATCAAACATGGGCTGATCTACCTTCTCTTTTCCTTTTCGTGATACCTGCATACCACTATTTGCACTGCCTTGAGAAGATTCTCCTGATCTCAATCTGCCTGTCCATGGCGAAGAATGTGAACCACTGCTAGAGGACGCTCCAGGTCCACTAATATCTTGTGACTGCTGCTGTGAATTCTGTGCAACATTACCATTTTGTGCATCTACATCATCAATCACATTTACTAGTTTATACCAGCTACTCATCTCATAAAAAACAACATCTCTTCTCACTGTAAACTTACGAATAGAAGGGTTATAGCATCTATACCCTTTCTGCTACAGAGAGTAACCAATAAAGATGCACTTCTTAGCTTTTGGATCCAACTTGGATCTCAACTCATCTGGCATATGAACATAGGCAATGCAACCAAAAATCTTCAAATGAGAAATATCTAGTTTCCTACCAGTATACCTCTCCTCTGGAGTCATCCCATGTATTGCTGCAGTGGGAGTCATGTTCATTATGTAGACTACTGTAGCAACTGCCTCAGCCCAATAAAAATCTGGCAAGTCTTTTTCATTGAGCATGGCATGAGATACCTCTCCAATATGCCTGTTTTTCCTTTCTGCAATTCCATTTTGTTGTGGGGTATGATTGCATGAATATTGCTACTTTATGCCATGCTCCTGCAGGAACCTTGCAAACTCATTTGAGAGGTACTCTCCCCCTCCATCTGACCTTAGGCATTTTATTTGTAGGCTTGTTTCTTTTTCAACCATAGCTTTAAGAATTTTGAAATGCCCAAAAACTTCACTTTTCTTTTTCATAAAATACACCCAAACTTTTCTGCTATAGTCATCAATAAAAGTGACAAAATAATGACAGCCTCCAAGAGATGCTGCTTTAGTAGTCCACACATCAGAGTGGATTAATTCCAATGGCTTCTTACTCTCTTGAACATGTCTAGGAAATGGTTTCCTTGCCTGTTTTCCAAATTGACAGGCTCCACATACCTTATGCATTTCTGCAACCTTGAATTTAGGCAATCCTGCAGCAATATTTTGGGCCTGCATTGATTTAAGTCGATGTACATTAACATGACCAATGCGCTTATGCCAGATATCAATATCTGCAACTACACCGGTCCCATTTGTAAACATTGTTGCACTCAATTCAGGCATGTCTGCATCCAACGTAAACATTCTGCCCTTCTTCTTTCCCTTTGCTATCAAGCGACCTTTATTTTTCATATCCTCAACAAAGCATCCATGAGGATTAAATCTGACCTGCAAGCCCTGCTCAACCATTTGACCAATAGAAACCAGATTCTTGGTGATATTCGGGACATGAAATACATCGGACAGGTATTTCTTTTTTCCATCTTGCATAGACAAAGGAATTTTTCCAATCTGCACAATAGGATGTGCAGTATCATCACCAGTCTCCACAAATCTTGGTTTTTCCATTTTCCTTGCATCCTCCATCCATTCTGCATGACCTGTCATGTGGTTTGATGCACCTGAGTCAACATACCATACATGGTTGCTTTCTTCTGCACTTGTCACAGAATTGTTCATGTGCTGCACCATAAACAAATGCTCGTTTCTGTCATCACCCTGTCTACTAGAAGATGCATAATTCCCTTGTTGCAGTTTTCCATTCATGATGTCATTCTGCTTTTTATAACAGTCTTTAGCCATATGACCCATTTTACCACAGTAGTAGCATTCAACATTACTGTTTGCATTTTGGCCTCTCTGCCATCCACCACGACCTCTTTGGCTCCCCCTGCCTCTAGAGTTACCACGTCCTCCTCCATGGGACTGGTTTTCTTGAGTTTGCTGCATATTCTGATTTCTACCACAGCCTCCAGATCGGCCTCCTCTGCCTCTGCCTCTACCTCTTCCAGTATTTGAGTAGAAGACAGCTTCTTTTGAAGTTCCTCCTAAAGAAGATGCACCACCATTTCTCTGCTCCTCAGAAATTAGAAGAGCAATCAACTCCTCAAAATCAGAAAATCTTTCACGGACGGAAATGGATGTTCGGAACTGTGCATAATCCTTTCCTAGACCATTCAAGGTCACAGAAACTAAATCATCATCTTCCACTGGCGACCCAATGGAAGCAAGTGCATCTACAATCTTCTTCACCTTCATGTGGTAGTCATTGATGCTCATATTTTCTCTTTGCACATTATGCAACTCTTGCTTGAGCTGCATTTTCCTGGCTTGCGTATTTGTGCTATACATTTTCGACAAAGTATCCCATGCCTCCTTTGGCGTACTTGCATCTTGAATATGCACAATCATAGAGTCTGAAATGCTGATAGACAGCCAGTACATAACTTTCTTGGCTCTCTCATGCCATGCTTTAAATGCCTGCATTTGCTGTTGAGTGGGAACATCAGGAAGAACTGGTTCTTCTTCATTTCCTGCAACAAATTCCCAATATCCTTTTCCCATAAGGAAATTCATCATTCTAAACTTCCATGCTTGGAAGTTGTTCTTGTCAAGCTTTTCAGTGACAATCTGTGAAAGAGAATCAGACGCCATTACAGAACACTGCAAAAAATTCTGCCACTGCAAAGAACACAGCTTCAGCCTCACAAGGGCAAATCTGCAAAACTGACGAAAGTGGTATTTGACCACACAGTCACTTCCTAGTGACGATTTTGCATCAGCAGGCAACAAGGATGGTTCTGTAACTCCCAATGTCTCTGCGCACAGGTATACGATGCAATTTCTACAGTAACTTTTCACCGACCTATAGAACAGTGGTCGCACAGCATAAAACTAGGCCTTTTCCTGAGTGCATGCAGAAAACTTCAGCCTCCAAAACAGGCCCCGAAATGGCCAAAATCAAAGCTGCAAAGACAATGCACTCTTGCAATTTCCGACTGTGCTACCTGCAGAGATCTACTCCCAAAACAGAAAATGAAAGCAACACTGCTCCTCTTACCAGAACACCGCGAACTTGGTTTTCTTTCTTGAGATCCTTACCACGAACAAGGCTCTGATACCATATCAAGATTGTGGGAGAGAAGGAAGGAGTCTCACTTATAGCTTTCTTGCTTGCACAATGGGGGAATACACACAAGGGTGGAGGCTGAAAACAGTTTTCCTCTTCTTAGTTGTGGAAGCCAAAAGAACTCTTATACAAAGAAATAGAAGAACCCTATATATGGGTCTCAAACCAAACTCAACTAACTAAGGTGGCATACTAACTGAGCCACGAACTAGAGTAGATAAGGGTAGCTGTCATCTAGCTATTATTCATGGGCGGTGTACCAACCGCATCTGCAACTAACAAGTCGGTGACATAAATGCACAACGGTCACCCTAGCATATCACGAGTGGAGCTCGATATCTCAACACCCTGGACCCTAGCACAATGTGTAAACACACTTGTAAGATTGAATGTGAGCAGGAAGGCTTTTGATGATACATCAGTTCATAGCTACTCATAATTGGCGGTGTGATATGAGGGGCCGCAACTAGAATAATCTCACCCGTTATTTGTAGAAGGGGATTTTCTAGTGCTTTTCAGAACCTAGTGTCATAGTGCAATAGAATTGACAGTCATGCGATTTGCTGCAATTTTTTCTAAATGGTAGTCATGGCCATCCTCTTTCCTACAACTTTGTATACTACACACTCAATAAAGTGAAAGGATTGGAAAAGGATGTGGCCACTTGTTGGAATAGATCTCTCTTTTCGAACTAGATTATCAGCCAAAGTCTGAAAAACTTGCGCCACTAGCTCATTTCAAGAATCTCATTCTATTGATGGGATTCAATTTGAACGAAGGAGTTTTACTAATTTGCAGGAAAAGCTATACAAAAATATTGGTAGATTTGTTGTCGAGCAAATGCATCTTAAAGATGATTTTAACACTGCGTCAAATTGTTTGTGTTATGTGAGAGAGGAGAAGCTTGCAGTCTTGGGATAAGCTAGCAATATTATTAAACTATTATTCACGTTAAACTTGTGCATAGGATATCCCCGAGGGGTCCACTAGGGTTTAGCGTATGGTACCACATGAGTGTAAGGGAGGGGGATTATTTAAGTGAAGGAAGGTACATTTTATAAGGCAAGGTCCCATAAATAGGGGGTAGATAAGGGGTATTTTCATATATTTCTTGCACGTAGGTGACGTCTCCTTATTACTACTAGTAAATCCCCCGTGAGGATATCCACACTACTCAGAGAGATGGGGAAATAGGGCCATCCATCCTCTAGGGCTCATCCAAATGGGGCATAATAGGTCTTTCCATTCAACACGGCACAATTTTCCCATCATAAAGTGGCAAAATCGAACCATCCATTTTGTTTAGGTGAGGTAAAACTAAACCCTCCATCCTTCTAGGACAACATTTTGCGAAGAAGAGAAGTCTACCATAGCACAAGAAGCAGCTGTGAGAGTAGCATCATATTAGAAGATAAAGAAGAAGCCAAAGAAGAAGACAAAGATGAAGAAGAAACAACAATGAATGAAGAAGAAGAAGCACAAGTAGCATACCAGCAAATTAGAAGACAAAGAAGAAGAAGAAGAAGAAGAAGAAGAAGCATCATCAACACATTAGCCTCCATATTGCATTTGATTCTTGAGGTAGCACAAAGACAGGAGAGTAGGTTTTGCTCTATTTAATGGTATTGGTTATTTCTTCACATATCTTGTATTAATGCTCTCTCTCTCTCTCTCATGATTTGTAGATAACATACACAAGTTTTGTAGCCTTTTTTCAGATCAAGGTACCATTGATTTGCTATCTCAGGTGTTGTGAATTATTATTGTCGTGGAGGTGACTCTCCTTCTCTCATCTCTCTTAGAAACCTCTTCGTTCTCTTTCTTTGGAAGCTTAGTCAAGGAGCATATTTAAAATATTCCAAAGCCAATATCGTACCACCAAGGGAGCTTCTCTCTCTCTCTCTCTCTCTCTCTCTCTCTCTCTCTCTCTAGGTGCACATCCTTGAGTGCTAACTCGGTCTTTGATGCATGTGACCTTATGTATTTTGGCCTTTAGAGTAGGCCGTTGATGCATTAGGGATTTGGAGATTTGTATTGATGTTCGATGATGTGTTTGAGCCTTAGTTTTATTTTATTCTATTATATTATTGCATTCTATTCTATATGCTACAAAACATTAGGAGGACTAAGAGAGACCTACTTGTACTTGATATATGATACTAAACTTAAGCTGTTTGAGATTGCTGAGCATGCAATCCAAGATATGACTTGTCACCTATATACAAATTATGGTTGTGTTGCATAGAAGGCTTGAAATGAACACCAACCTGTCAAAATATTGGAGAGGGTAGTGGGAGCTCGGTGTTGTATATGATATGTGATGTGACTTGTACATATTCTAAAAAAGCTGAGTAACTTTGATAGTCATCATCAAATCAAATGGACACATGTAACCTCAACCTCTAAACACTTGTGGTAAAGCTCATGTTACTGGAAATAGATATGTCTATGCCTACTACTTCTAACATATTTCTGTGATGGCACTCTTTGACAGTTCTCTCAAATGTGACATACCTTTGGACATTTATGGTTAGTGAAGCTTCATCTCTTGCATAGCAAAGTCTTTAGGAGTATACTATACTTATAATTAATTTTGTTACATTTGTAATGAAAATTTTCACTTGCAAAAGCAAAGTTATATCTCGCACCCATCTTTCCCTCTATTCAATGTTGAGCATACTATTTTTGTAGTTCCAACTTTTAATGGAAAAACTATTTTTGAAAGGATATTATTTCTTGAAAGTTTTTTTTAAAATATATGAAGGGGTGGAGTAGTTTCTACCTATGCCACATAGGATAGGTAAGAGGTCTTATATATATTTCAATTCTAGAGTAGTATAGATGGATCCCTCATTTTGCAAATTTGACTAATGATCTCTTTCAATCATTGAGGAAAGGAAAAACATTTGAGTGGGGTTAGAAGCACACTATAGCTATGAAGAAATTGAAGAGATTGTTGAAGTCATCACCTACATGGAGGAAGGCTAGTTACTCAAAGGGAGAGTCTATAATCATCATAGTCGATACACAAGCCCAATTGGTATTGGGTAGGCAATTGAATAAGATGATGACCACGGCCCCGGGGTGCACCCTATAGAACATGTAAATACCACATGAGTTCAAAATCAAGGGTATTTTACTTAGTAAAATTTACAAGATTATATTTATAAAATGGGTTTTTAAATTACAAGTTGAAAAAAAATCCACAAGTTTAGTACAGGGGCCATTTTTATGGCCTTATATCATGTAAAGAAAGGGTATTCCTTCATACCCTTTGAACACATGATATTATAAAAGAGATGGGAATGGTCTCTACTTTTGAATTTTCTTCAGAGGGAACACCAATACAAATGTTAAGCTTGAAGGTTTTTTCATTTTTTTAGGCTTCTTTGTGAAATGTGAGGTAGCTTTGAAGTGTCTAAACTAGAAAGCCATCTCTTTTTTAGCTTATTAATCACATTGTTACTTTGAAGCATTTAATTTAGAAGCCACCTATATTTTAGCTTGTTAATCAAATTGTTAGGGGTGAGAATAGGTCTCAAATTTGCAACCAATGCTAAGGTTTCAAAAAGTATACACATTCCACTTTAGAATCCTAGAAATAGGCTTCATTTTGAAGCTTTGTTGTTCTCAATAGGTTTCATTAAATGCAATTTTTGTTAGCTTTTACATTCACAAACTCTTGGCTATCTAGACTCTAATGCAAGGAAGAGACTGAAACGCGTCTCCTCTATTTAAACTTCACATCCTACTATGCACATGATGATATGGCTAGAAAGAAGCCACCATGGATAGAGATAAATGTTGTCTTAGGGAACGAGAAGAGAGGCTTGAGAAGAGATAGAGATAAATGGTAGTGTACTTCATATGGTGTGCCTAGACTCTAGATAGGATTTGACTTTTTTAAATGTACAATATATCCATATCATGTAAACACACACATACACAGTCCATACTTGAATACATACTTACACACGTGCCCTTACACATTTGTATGCCTTATGAGAGGGTTTCTCTTATCATCTAATGCAACCCATATGAGAAATGTAGGCGTAGTTCTACACGAAAAGTGTGAGAGGCTTTTTGCCTGACTATTGATTCCAAAGTTCCAAATAAAAAATCGGAACAGTCCGTTTTTGGACGTCCCTTGCAGACGGTAGTCTAATTATTGATAGTATTAAAGCCTTTTCTCCCATAAGGTTCTTGAATCAAATGCTTGACTTTTTGTGCTACTCCCACGGCAGCCAAGTCGTTCCGTGTGCCGCAAGATAACATGAAAGTTAGCGGTTGTTTCGTGATATAAATGGTCTCCATAGCCATTCATGATTGTTTCATGGTAATTGACCGGATTCAGTGGGCTGTACTTATTCCAATTCTTGTCGCGCTTAGCAACAACCCACACTCCAGCTGTGAGATTGTTCAGCCTACATGACTATCAGTGAGGAAGTGATCTCTTCTTGCGAGACTCCTGCGGGTTCAGCAAATGGTAATGGTAGCGTAACAAGTAGCAAAAGCCAAGCCACATCTAGTACTGGAGTGTTAGATTACGGAGGCGACAGTGGGATCAATGGGAAAGAGATTACCACAAGATCCAGGCCTCATGCAGTGCTGTTGCCTTACCCTCTGCAGGGCCACATCAACCCCATGGTCCAGTTCGGAAAGGCCTTGGCTGCCGAGCACGGCTTCAGGGTCACCTTCGTCAACAACAGGCACAACCACGAGCGCATCGGCAGCAACAACATTACCAACGCGGCAGATTCCAAGCCCCTGATTGAATTCGTCTGGATAGAAAATGGGCTTCCCGACGATTTCGACTACTCGGATTTTCTGTCACACGCCAAGGATTTCTACCAGGGCACCCTCAACATGAGAGAGCCCTTCAAGGACCTTCTCGTTAGACTGCACAAGGGCGGAGACGACGGGACACGCGTCAGCTGCGTGGTGTTCGGGTCGTTCTGTCCGTGGGCGCACGGCGTGGCCTGCGAAGTGGGCGTGCCCAGCGTGTTCTTCTGGACGCAGTCGGCGTCGGTGCTGGACATCTACTACCACACCCACCTCCTCGAACGCAACGGCTTCTTCCCCTACCGCAAGCCAGGCACGTCAATTCCCTCACAAATGTTTCATAACATCGTCGAATCTGTTAGTTTCCGAGAGTTTTAAGGAAATTTTGTTGATTCGCAGATAGCATCAATCCTCATGATGATGAAGGCGGACGACTTGTGGACTATCTACCCGGCATACCTCCCTTGCGACCGTCCGATATCCCGAGCTTGCTCCACGTCGAGAGTGTCGACGACCGGACATACCAGCTCGCGAAGTATCAGATGGACGTGCTGACAGAATGCAAGTGCGCTGTCATCAACTCCGTCTACGAGCTGGAGATCGAGTCCTGCGAGACGCTGCGGGCAGCCAAGGGCGGGTCTCTCTCCATCCACATGGTAGGGCCGCTCCTCCCCACAACGTTCCTGCACGAGCCCAGTAGTGACACGGCAGCAGTTAGCGACACGCGTGTGGGCGCGGGCCTTCTGGAGGGGAACACGGATTGCATCAAGTGGCTCGACCAGCACAAGGAGGCCTCCGTGCTGTATATATCCTTCGGAACCCTGATCACTCCTTCGACTCAGGAATGGCGGACGATCGCGGCTGGCGTGCAAGCGAGTGGGCAACCCTTCCTGTGGGTGATAAGGCCGCGGTCGTCCTTGAAGAACCTGTCGGATATCCTTCCGGAGGGTTTCTTGGAAGAGACGAAAGAGCGGGGCATGATAATATCGTGGGCGCCGCAGCTGCAGGTGCTGTCGCACAGGGCCACTGGTGCCTTCCTGTCGCACTGCGGCTGGAACTCCACCCTGGAGAGCATCAGCGCCGGGGTGCCCATCCTGCCCTTCCCCATCTTCTCCGATCAGCCCACCTGCTGCAGGTACATCGTCGACATTTGGAAGGTCGGGCTGGAGTTCAAGCGTTCGCCCGGCCTCGATAGCCAGGAGGTGGCCCGCGTTGTCACAATGGCTCTCCAAGATGATGAAGGCCGTCGTCTAAGAAGAAACGCAAGGAAGCTTCGACAAGCCGTGAGACAGGCTACCCTACCTCAGGGCTCCTCTACCTTGGACTTGCAGCGATTCCTTCGATCGATCGTTGACAAGGAACATCTTCAATCCGTGTAGCTCGATTTTTGCAGCCGCGTAGGGGCCTCTACTGCGTTGTGCACTTTTGAGAGTCCTATTGCCCTATTTTTCGTTATTGTAATTCTTTCCACTCTAACCCAAGTGAGAAAATGTTTATATTTTGCGAAATGGCATTTCTTATTAATACATTGTCTTATCATTTTCCAATGATATTGAGTATAGGCTTGTAATTTGCCACAAAGGTGAGTGCTCTCCCTCGCGTTCAATTTCACTATATTTGAAGTGACATGTGCAAATGATATTGGAATTGGATGGAAATTTACCAATATTGTTAGAAAGTAGAATTGAAGATTTGGAGCAAGTTTCAAGTAAAAAATTGTTATCTATAAAAATTGGATTCTCAAAATTGCATGAAAATTTATCAAAATAACCCTTAGCAATGCTGAACTTTGGAGTTAGTGAAAAAGTTGACACTTTTTATTTAATTGCAATTCTCTTATGGGAAATGCATTTGATACATATCAAAGTATTTTTCATGAAAGTTTTAGTTTGAGTAAAGAATATTTGAGATGATTTTTATTAGAAGCACTACAACTTTTCAATTGTTTAAGAAAATAGTCTCAAGGGTAGACATAAAAATACTCACTTCCTAGATTGTTTTGACTCCTTCTATTTTTTTCAATTACTATCTTGTGTTGATAACATTCCCTTGAGATCATTTTCTCTTAGTCTTTACGGTTGCCGAGAAATTGAATTTAATTGTAGATGATCCAAATTGCCACAAAAAGTGGCATTTTTGCTACAAGACTAGTGTTAATAACATTTGAGAAAACGAATCAGCAACAATCAAAGACCTATTTTTACCATCAAAATGAAATCGGTTGAACTGGTTTGGAGCCTTACAAAAATATGTACACGTGTGAGAGAAAATCAAATAAATAAAGTATAATTTCAATCAAGTGAAAAGTGATATTAAGCTAGCCCCTAGAAAAAAGACTATCAAATAAAGAATTTCCACATATGCTAGTTCATAGCAAGCCTCTCTAGATAGCCACTTCACCCATGGTTGAAAGAGGTTCTAGACTCATAACTCGACTGCAAACTCTAGGTTATGCAAACCAATGGGCTTGATACGAAGTTTCAAACCTAGTTCTTGGAATCCTAGCCTTGTGGGAATATGTCCTTAATTTGTTGAATATTAATTACATAAGTAATGCTCGGTCATGAGTTCAAATATGTGATTGACTAGTTCTTTGGTACCTTAGATTTACGGGTGCAAGGACTAGGATGGAGTCCAATTGCAAATAGTCCAAAATTGATGTATTAAAAAATTCATTGAGGGTAAAATATTTATCAATTTCAAATAACATATCTTATTGAAGATATCTTGTTACTATACTTTCCATTATATCTGCATTTTTAACCTTTGTTTTTCCTACTTGTGTTATTATAACTCTTTCACATCAAAACAAGTGAAAGATTTTGTTTCTATTAAACATTACATATAAAATATATCTATGATTTTTCTTTAATATTGTGCATTTGAATATATTTTAGGTAAGCCCAAAACATCAATGGTGGGATAACTACACTAGTAATGTGTGTGGGTTCAAAATCTATGATTGAGTGGATCTACATTGCCTTATTCTCAAGGGTGGTTAAATTGGAATGAATCCCAATCACATGCAATTTAAAGTTGATGTATTCCAAACAAATAGCTCGAGGTTGAAACATTTGTCTATATCAAACTTGTTGAAGAAGTTTATAATGTCCATTGATATTGGGTATTTCTAAAAGTTTAGGGCTCAAATAAAATAAAATAAATGTATTCCAAAATATCTTTGTTGTCACATAAAATAGTGGATTCTGAATTATACTTGTTGCCACATAAAATAGTGGGTATCCCATTAAATTTAAGTTTACCAATATAGTTGAACAGACAAAATGTTTTAAATTTAAAAATATGCCACACATAGATTTGACAAAATGCTTCAAATTAAAAAATATGCCGTATACATATTTGGGAAAAAATACTATCACATCGCAACATGAATATTCTTGTTCACCATGCTAGGATTATTTACAAAAGTAAAGATCAAGGTCATTGACAAGAACAATATCCACCCAATAGAACTCTTGCATTTCTTCAACTTACATATGAGTCATCGCCATTATTATATTTGACCCATGAAGTTCTCTATTCTCATACGAAATGCAAGATTAAAATTTTATTACTAGAAATCTATGCTTTGTAAGGAAGAGTATACCTAGTTTTTGAACCCCTTTCTTAAATTTTGTTATGTGTGTTAATAAAGTAAAGTGTCTATCAAAGACAATGTCACTTTTTTGAGTGAAATGAAGCCCTTTGACTACATCAAATTCCAACATTAGTCTCAAAGATCACAATCTTTCTAAGTAAAATGCATTGAAAATGTGCATATCTCATGGTGACTTTCACATTGTAATCAACCCTTAAATTAGTTATTTGCATGTATTTTACATGTTTTATAGCTCGCCAAGTTTTTAGTCCTTTCATGATTAATATAAGGCCCTATAGTTGAGGCAAATAAACTAAAATCTATAGATATTAATGCTCTACCTTTTTCCATACAATTTGAGTAGCGATTTAATGAAATTCTAGTCCTATTGATTTGTAGACTTAGAACAAATATAAAAATAAGGTATGCATGGAAGAGATAAAGGGGATCTAGTTATATGTAGTGATGTTATCTTATTGAATGCAAATATCAAGAATGTATCAATTAATATTATACAAAAATTTTAATGTTTCAATCTAAATGTGAAAATAAAGAACATATTGAATGTGAATATCAAGAAAGTAAGATTAGTATTAAATTGAAGGTTTTAAAGTTTCAATTAGAAACTACTATAAAGATAGATGGAGTTTAAAGCACAATGTAATCAAACTTAGAATACATAACTTGATTGTCATTAGCTTTGATATGTTCTAGAAGAAACTGTAAATTTTGAATAACATGTCCTCCCCACATAGAAGGATGGTGTATCACTTGAATCCCGATTTGCTTTAGGCATTTCCACCCTCTTAAAACCTCACTAAAGAAAGTTTTAATATGGTGCATGGAATAAGAATTATGCCAAAAAGGCTATTTACAAATAATTTTAATACGACATTGTCGAGACAAACTTCACTCTTCTTGAGGAATGTGTGAGAGCTACATCATAGCTAGCTTCAATGGTGCTAGCAAAGAGTAGGTTAATCCCACTTGGTCATGGTTACAAAACAAGGAGTTGGAGGTAGAGAGGTTTCACACCATAAACCATTTGTTATAACATCAAAAAAAGGGTATGCTAACAAGGATAGAACAAGATTAGCAAATTAGCTTTTAGCGCACTAGCAAACATCACATAGCCGATGAAATTGATTTGAATTGTCACATTTTTTTGCAAAATCCAAAAACCCCTAAGTAAAAGCAATGAAGGTACAATTTACACTTTTGTTTCCATATTTTTTTTATTTGTGTTGTGTCTTTATAGCCTAATTAATCATGGTCTTTAGCTAGGTTATGTACTTAGGTCTTTCGTTTGACTTTTACCACTCATGCATAGCAATTTTCATAATACAATGCAATATATATTGACTACTTTACCTCTACATATTTTCACCTTTACTGCGATTGCTCAAACATGTCTTAAAAAACTAGTTTCGTCTCTAAATAAACCTTTCTAACTATTTTTCCTCTACTTCATCTTCTAATCTTCTCTCTATATCACATATGTATGAAGATAAAACCATGCTACCTTCACATAGTTTTCTAGACATGAAATGTCCTCCTAGCACCTTCTACATATGTAAAAAATCCTCCAAAATTATAATGTTGTATACAAATTTAATTATCACACATTATGCACATGTAGCATTTCATATTCCTACACTACCCATCACCAAGAAAACATTGACTATGATTTCATCATGCAAAACACCCTCTCTCATATTGCCTTCCAAGAAGTTATATGCTAGCACTCTGTGTTGTGCAAGAGAGTAGAGACATACTTGTATTAATGTCAAATTTGGCTTGATCTTCTCTCTTCTTGTTGTCTCATGGATAGACAATTTAACACTCTCAGAAATTCTTCCCTGTTTTGAATTATTGATTCAATGTTTATCTCTAAAGCACTTCCCAAAAAAATTTGTGAAGCTTTTACTTTCTTTTTAGCTTTAATTGTTTTTGCATCTTTAAGTTTCTCTATGCTCTTTAAATCATCCCTCACATTCTCCCTCATGCTCTCATCTATGTCACTTTCAATGTTTTTTTTTGGAGTGCCTATTAAAAAATATGCTTAAAGTTTTGGCTATCAAAGCTCATTTATTATTTGAACTTGTCATGTTACGTAAGACACACATATATAATGCATATACACATGCATACTCACATAGTCATGTGCTCATCCAATGTTGCATAACATACAAAATGCATGCCTCATGAGATAATGATATATGGAAGTTAAGAATATGTTGATTTACTATCCCTCTTTACATTAGACTCTTGATGTCTTTTGGTAAAACCTCAAAAAACATAGTTTATAGCCATATTTGGTAATAAGGGATCATTTTTTGCATGAAATATAGCCACATTTTTTCATTTTAGACATCATTTATAGCCAAATTTATGAATATTTTCACAGGAAAGTAGAGTGGTCACTTTTTGGACCCTCTAAGTCCCAATCCGAATCAATCTCAATTATGTTAGAACCTTAAGAAAAATATACCATTCTCTCATTTAGCTATAGGAACACTACAAGGATCCTAAGAGCTATTCCAATACATATTCACTTGATGTTGTTTCCAAACTCACCTTCAATCTCATCTACACTCTCATTGAGATGCATTAATTAAGAACCACTTATCTCTCTCATCCACACAATCACTCACAACATCAACTAGAGTCTCTCCAAGATTTGGAATACCAATCAAGCTTCTCACCATCACTAGTTACATAAGAGCCTATTAAGTCATCATCCTCAAACTCTTGGACTCATCTTTTTTATAATCCTTTTGACAAGGCAACAATATTGGGTATGGAATATCTCTTTCTAGCTCTCCTATTCCTAAGATCTCATAGTTCTTGTCCATACAGTCTCTTGTCTCCCTCTTTACAAATGTTATGCTTTAGGAGATCCAACTTGTGAGCTCATCCCCTTCTTGTGAATATCTTATAGCTCATCCTCACTCAAGACTATATCAATCACAAATATATCCTAGTTGGTGCCCTCAGAGGAGACATCCAAATCAAAATTGCTCTTGGAATCTCTAAGTTCATTACTCCTTTCAACTTACTTCTCCTTCTCTCTTCCATAGAAAATTCATCTTGAAATTTGAAATCCCCTATCTCACAGTCACAAAACTCATCCTCATTAGTCAACTCACAAATATCTATGGACAATTTAATATTGGAACATCCCATATGATCAATTTAATGTATATAGGAACACTTGCTTGAGATTTCTCTAGCACCTTTTTCTTCTAACAAGGAGTCCTCTACATTGTTTTTATTTTAGGTGATTTTTACTTTTTTGTCTGAAGACATGGGTTCTTGGATCAATCGCATGAAAAGTAGGGTTATTTTTTAGTCCCTCAAAGTCATAATTATTGCCTAATATTGAAACATTTAGCATTATAGAAATTTATTTTTGATTGCCTAAAATAGCTATTTCTATAGAGAAAAAGTATGGATATCGATAGACATCCTTAGAAATGTATGTAGCAATATGTGATAAGGCACCCCTCATTTTGAGGATCTTGTAAATAAAGAATGATCAATTCTCAAAGAGAGGTCTTTAAAGAAAAAACAGACGCATCTATAGCTATTGGTTACTATTCCTTTCTTCCACGTTCAAAAATTCCCTCACTCTCCTTTAGTCCTTCCAAAGACATTATGGTCTTAGCACCCGATATTTTAATCTCTTTAGTCTCATTCAAAGTTAAATTCATTGTTCTTACATCCTCTATTACTTCCTCTTGCTTTATTCCCACTGTGAGGTAAGCGAATTCTAGATCTAAGTTTGACTCAATGTGGAATGAGGGAATTGAATGAAGCTCCTTTTGTTTGGATTTGGGCATAAGCCTCATGACTTCTCCCATAGCTATTGTATAATACGAGCAAATGTGCTCTTATTCTTCCCAAGTCAATGCCTTTTCCAAGTGGTTATGTTTTTCTAATAAAATCCAC
Organism: Lygodium microphyllum; assembly: GCF_053477565.2. NCBI lineage: Eukaryota > Viridiplantae > Streptophyta > Polypodiopsida > Schizaeales > Lygodiaceae > Lygodium > Lygodium microphyllum. Next base: position 106,247,031 of record NC_141152.1, on the reverse strand, counting down.
ATGTCATCATAAACATATACACAAGCAAATGATAACATTTTATCATCTGGTTCTCAATGACATTTAATTATTGTTTGATCCTCTTTTTACACTCTCTCTTGTACCGTTTTTGTGAGGGATCACATGATAACATTAGGCTTCAAATCCATTAGAGCTTCTAATCAAGAAGAATAAGACTCGTGAACCATTAGATTCATTATGCTCTCTACTATAGAGCTTCTATTTTTTTGTGATCCTAAAGTATAAGAGGCCTATTTCTTAACATTAGAGATAAGTTTTATTGCAACCAAGGATTGTGACTATGAGGATTTCACTTTAGAATTGGTAAGTTTGAATTTAGTGGATTGCTTAAACTTTGCAATTAAAGGTGAATACTCAATTAGATCCTTGAATTAATTGGAAGTAGTATCAGTCTTGAATTTCCAATTGTACATTTGGTCATTAGGGCCAAAAACATTTCAAAAATGGTAGTTGTAAAGAAAATGATCAAGTTGCTAATTAGAAGAGGTTTTAGAGTAATAAACCCTCTAAATTTAGTTGTTTAGATGTAATTAATAACAAAATATATGGTTCATTGCAAAGGTCGACCATTAAAATAATGTGTCCATTTCTTAATCCATGTTAGGGGTCACCTTTTCACTTGTTTTTCTCTTGGAACATGCAAAATTTTGCACAACTGATTTTTTTGTTCTTGTAGACTCATTTCTCACACCATTCTATGTTTTGCACTTGCTATCTTTATCTATTGTGGTATTATTATCTAGTTGATTCTATTCTATTAAAATGTCTAACAACGCTTTAGGTAACACAGATTAAGTGCATGAAAATATAAACTTGCTATTCAAAGAGATCGATTTTATTCATCTTGGAAAAGTATATATCATCGAGCATTGATGGATAAGGATGAACCTAACAAGTTACAACTAGAAGGAAAGAAGCAATTATATTTGTGGGTGGATGGAAATATATATCCTAAAGACCCTTCAACAAGTAAGCCTCCTCCTTTTCTCAATATTCACAACTTTGTAAGATATGTTGGAGATGGTTACGATGGAATGCTTGGATATTGCATGCAATTACATTCTACAACTTTTGTATGTACAAGATATATGCTTGAAATGAGAGAATATTAATAATTGTACAAATAACTACTTCCAGGCCAATGAAAAAGGTTGAAATTCTACAAAATACTAACAAGCCCTTGCAAGAAAATTTATTATGCTTAAAGGAAACTTTGATAGGATTTAGAGAAAAAAAAAGTCGTTAAAAAGTACAATTGACTTGTGTAAATGGGTTTAAAAAAGGAGACTAAACTTTGCAAAGAGATTTATATCTAGTATTTGAAGCATTGATAGCATAGAAAATGAAGATAGAATTAGGATTTTAAATGAAACTATGAATAAAGAATATATTTCAAGGATTTTTCGATCACCAAAAAATGTAGATTTGAGAGGTTGAACTCTAAAAGAGTCCGTGAAAGACTTGAAAGCGATTATGAAACCAAATAAAGTAGTTGAGACATATGATGCTATAGATATTAGCCATAGAGGTTATTGTGCTCTCTCTAAATTGTGGTTCAAAAACCTTAGATATTCTAAGATAAGTACATTTGGTTTGCCTCAATCTATTGCAGTTTTAGTTGCTCTAGGACAGCCATGAATAGTAGAATTTCAAATGTATTTGGGGAGTATTTATATTGAAGGGGTTATGCCCTACAAAAAATAGAAAATAAAATTTATCTTTAGATATAACACATTTAGTAATATTTAGATTGATCTTAAAAGTACAATTTGCAATGGTCCATATGCAAAAATTCACTATACAAGAACGTGGTGGTATTTTAAAGTTTGAACTAAAGATGGATGAAGCGTAAATTCAAAAAGGACAAAAGATCAAAAGAGTCAATATTTGTATCATGAAAAAGATATTAGAATATCATAATAGTACTAGACATAATCACCATAACATCGTCCATGGAGGATAAAATGATTAAGTTGATATCTATCTCTAGTTACATATCGTTGCAAAATAGACTATGGGCTTGTACATACTCTCAAACATCATGATCATGGGCCTGATAACTACTTGTTATGTGCCATTTTTACACTTTTTTTGGCAAAACTGAAGGGCTTTGGCTCTGTATTATGCATTATTTTTCATAAAATTGAATTAAAAATAGGTTGTAAATCCATATTTGGGATGTGCAGGTGGAATTAGAAGTTGAGAGTTGGGGTATTTTTAGATGAAGAATTTAGGGAGCGGAAAATTAATAAGTGATAGAAGGCAGATGCATAAATTTTTTAGTGAAAAGCATAGATATTTTGGAGACAGATAGAAATACAGATATAATTTAGCATGCATACAGGAGTTTGGGTCAAGAAGTTGTGGGCAAGGACAAATTAGATCTAGAGATGTGAAGAGATGTCAAAGAAACTAGTTCAAGTGGGAAAACAATTATTTTTCAAAAGAGTTTATTCAAGAAGTTGGGGGAGGGGAGACTATTAAGTGAAGAGAGGGGAGTTGTAGAGAGAGAAAGAGACAAGAAAAATGGGTGCCATCATTTTGAGGGTCTCTTGCTAATTTGTTGCAGGTGTTGCTCCATTTTCTAGCATGGATTTACTGCATTTGATTCTCTCTTACATCTCCTTCAGCCTCATAACATTCTTGATTATGATTCTTGAGTGTAGAGAGAGAAATTTTCAGCAAGATTAAGGAGAGATTAGTGCGTATTAGAGAAAAAAGTGAAATATTAAGGATTCTGAATATTATTTGAAGTGAAGGGAGAAGAGGAGCAAGCATCAGCACTCTCAAATATGGTGGATCATTCTTAATTATCTTCTTAATTAAGTATGAATATTTTCATTGAAAAGTGAATAAAAAATGGATAGAATGTATGATTTATGGTTGTATTCATTCATTTTATGATCTCTGAAGGTAAAATTGAAGAGAAGAAATAAAGTTCTTGTAGAATGATTGAAATGGTAGAGAAATGACTAAAATTAGGGTTAAATTTGTATTTTTAGACCATAATTAGAAAAAATTAAGAGTTCTGTATATGTTGATAAGTAAATCAAAATAGAGTTATAACCTAAAAACGAAGTTTTATATGTTGGAGGTGAATCTACTAAAAGATATATGCATTTTAGTATAAAAAATGGTAGTTTTTTATTGTAATTAGTGATAATTAAGAGTATTAATGAAAGATTAAGGATGAAGATTTAAAAAAAGTTAAATTGAATCATAATGGATTTATCTACTAAATCCTAACTTAAACAGACTTCTTAAAAGTTATTAAATTTTAATGGTGAAAATAGTAGTTTTTGGATATTTTTGGATAGTAATTAGTAAATATTAAGAGTAAATAAAAATTTATGGATGAAAATTGGTACTAGAACTAAATTGAATATAAGGAATGTCTAGTTAATAGGGTTTTATGTATTATGATCAAATGTAATTATTATAAATATTCTATTTTTTTGGATAGTAGTAATGAAAAATCAATAACTTTTGATAGTAGGTGATTTAGAAAAAATATTCAAAAAAGACTATAGTTATTTATTGTTTAGAATCTGCTCATAAAATTTTATTAAGAATGGACTTCATTTGTATGTACTTTCATTGTTAAATATAGATCAAGACTAAAATAGTAATTAGTAAATGTTAGTAATAGCATTAAGGTATTGGTAGAAATTAAATATGGATTAAGAGTTTTTAAGTAAGTTCTTTCTCTAATAGAAATCTTGAAGATAATAGAACTTATATATTATAGGTTATAGTTTAAAATAAAAGCTAAAAAGTGATGTTTAGTGAATTGTAAGTATACAAAGAAGGTTATTAGTTGAACTACTAAGAAAGAGGATAATATTACTTTTATAGTGAGAATTTAAAGATAAATAATATATAAATAACCACCTTAAACCTTAATTAATACAATGGCTTTACACATAGTCATTTTGCCTGTGTATCTAGGGGCTTTCTAGGGGGCCCTCATTTTTGGTGCGTTTGCTGGGAGAGGAAAGGGTGTTAGTTAAGGAGAAGCGGGGGTGGTCTTGGCTAGTTTTAAATCTGAACATAAGCTAAAAAGGAAATAAATTTTAAATCAGAGATAATGTATTAACAAGGAACAAAAATGGGGACGAAATATCTATTAGACCTTTCAATCACTTGAAAACCACACTCTCTCCAAAATTTCAACATCTCGAAAGGGGCACATAATAAACCGCCATAAGTATTGCAGGAGCAACATATAAGGAGTCTTTCTACCTAAGAGATGGGAAGAAGCTATAGAGCCTATGATTAGAATCTTACATCTATTTGACCTTGTTGTGGGATTTAACTTGTGATTGTGAGACTTATCCGATGAATTTTTTATCCAACCTAACAAGATTCTAATGTACCAATATAATGAAGCTTTCTTGTGAAGTTTCTTTCGTGAATTGCCAAAGGATATACAATGCATTATTGTCAATAAGGCATGGGACATCGATTTGATGGATGGGGATAAGCGTTTCGAACTTCAATTGTGGGTTGATGTCGAGCAATTATGCACTTGGCATTGGATGTTTCAAGATGAAGCAAAGGGGATTGTCCTATTAGCATCACATTTTAAGTTAGTCTATGAAATTCAATTTAATACCATTAATGTGAACCACCCATACAATTGGTTTTCTAGAGAGTCGTACAAGACTTTTAAGAAAACAAGCTGGGCTCAAGTGTCTTAGTGGGTAGTAATAACAAAGGGAGTCAATGTAACATTTGATACAAAGGAAGTACAGGAAGTGGCTGAAATTTTAGGTTTGCTAGAAAAGCCAATGGAGACATACCCTATGGGGCTAAGGATAAGGAACTACCTGATATTCTTCGAAAGTTGAGTTTACACAAATAGGGTCTCTTATAGTAGAGATGATAGAAGGATGTGTTTGATTGGGAAAATCATTGCATGCCAGAGTGAATGAGTTAAAGACAAAAGCTAGCATGGAAAGAGAGAGCTAGAAGAAGATTGGAAAAGAAAATTGAGCGAATAGTAGAGCAATTAGAACAATTAAATGTTGAACTACAAAATACCTTTCAAGGTGAGCTAGATTTGTCATTAGAAATTGGAAAAGTAATTGGAGAGACATCTTCTGTTGGAACTGAGTCAGAGTACAATCGGGAGAGGCAAGTAGGAAGCTCTGAGGGAACAAGTGGTACCAATAAGGGTAGCTCAAAGAAGGGGTCAACTGCTAGTAAGAATAAAGAAGAATATACAAAGGAAGAGAGTCAAAATAGTGACAATTCTGTGGGTTTTGATAAGACTTCCATGGTAACAGTAGGATATAGAATAGACGACACTCTTGTTGATTGTATGATAGAAGATAACAAAATAGATAGTTTTTTTGAATATTGGGGTCTTAGTAGATTATTTACTAATCCAAACAAGCGGGTTCCAATCTTCCAAGATCTAGAGGAAGTCTTAAGAATATTCTATATGGATGTTAGAGCACTTGTGTGACTTACAGATTTCATACAATACTCTGGTCGTTGGGATGATGATCCTGACATGCATATGTAGCGGTTGAGGTTACATGCATAGAAAATGAGATCATAGATGATGACCAAAAACTTCATATATTTCTAGCAACTTTGAAGGATGAAGCAGTCTTGTGGTATGGGAACTGTCCTGTTGCCACAAGGACAACTTATATAGTTTTAAGAGAGGCATTTTTAACTAAGTTTAGGCAACAAGGATTCCAATACCGTTTAGGATTCGAATTTGACTATTTAGTGCATAACCCAAGAGAAACTGTGGAACATTACATTGAGAAGATGGAGACATGAATTTGGAAGATGTGACAAAATTCTCCCTCAGAGGATATGCAAAAACAAAAATTTATTGAAGGATTGTAGGAAATAGTGAGGGAACATGTGAGCCTGAGGCGACTAGCTAATTTAGCAGAAACAAAGACAGAAGCAGGATGGTGGGAGGAAGTACAATTAGGACAATTGAGAAGGAAGGGGTTCTACAATAACCCTGGATTAGTTCCCTCAGCTATGTCACCATCCATGGCAACTAGTACGCCATATGTAGGAGCCTCGATAGCTTCTCAGGATGCTTACATGACAAATGTAGACATAGCACCATCATCAATGCCACATTCAAGATTAAATCTGTATCTAGTACTGCCTATATATCCACCACCATCAACAATAATTGCATCTATAGTACGTAGTTTAGATAAGTTTAAGGTGGCTAGGCTGATAGCCAAATCCCTAGTAGATATGAAGAAAGAGATTCTGGTTGAAGTAAACCCCAATGTGAATGATTTTTATAATGTTAGTCACTCTGCTGGTACAATAGGATCAACTCAAGTATTTTGTCAAAGGAATCCCACACCACCAAGGTCTAATACCTTGTGCAGAAAATGCCATGGTTTCGGTCATTTAGCAACAAAATGCCCCACACCAAGTAGAGTAGTTCCTGATCAACCGAGAAATTTGTTTTGCGGGTATTGTCTGACAAAACAATCATGTGAAGGATCAATGTTGGGTTAAGCAAGCTCATCTATGACAGCAACCCACCCAAATGCAAACAAACTATAATTATATGGATAGTCAAAATGTGACAATAGGACCTCACATCAAGCCATTTATGCCAAGAGGCATGCTTACCCAAGGGACACCTCTTGTTCCAAGGAATCAAGGACAAGGAGGATATTTAGGGAATGAGAGGAGACCCTCACTATATAGAAATCCTAATTTCATAAGGAATAATAGCACAAGAGTAAGTTTAGTTTGTTGGAGATGAGAGCAAGTAGATGGATATGTGGCTAGATTTTTCCCAAATAACAGAAGAGGAAGGATTATGTCCCTTTGTGTACCAAGTGTGGCTATCAGGGTCATTATGAAAAGGATTATCCAAGAGGAAGTACATCTTCCCAAAGTCAAGAAAAGGGTAAAGGGATTGTTGACTCAATAGCAAACTTTGTAGAAATTGTAGAGGATTTGGAGGTGAGACCAATTAAGAAAAAACATGTCACTTTTAACTCGGATGTAATGATTGGGGAAATCATGCATTCACAATCAAATCCAATGATCATTTTGGAGAATGAACAACGTCTAGGGCTGAATGAAACTATTAGTGCCAAGGTTGAGACTTTAGAACAAGGAGCATCTTTACTGAAACATCCAACAAATTATGATGTAGAAAAAGATGTGACAGATTCGCCACCAAATTCGAAAAACCTGTTTTGCCCATTTAATTAAGTTCTCCAAAGATAAAGGAAGGAGTGGCTCCATTTCCTAAAAGATTGAGAGGATCCAAAGTGATTAAAGACAATGTCAAGGACAAAGGAAAATCTTTTGATGTATGGGATGATCTGGAAAGTTTACACTTGTCTATTAATTTGAGACAATTACTTGAAATTGGTCCTACTTGTAGAATAGAGATATATCATAGATTAGTACGGGGAAGGGCTAAAAGGAGCAATCCCATGATTGTCTTGCCTAATGCAAGAAGTGATACTAAAATAGTGGTAGATATGGTGGTGATGAAGCACATGATATTTGGGGCTCAATTGGATAACAGAGCAGCAGTAAATTTAATGACAGAAGAGACAATGCTTAAATTGGGGTTGCATGATAAGAAGGAGATTACAAGTATTGTTCTATGATTAGCTGATTGACAATGAAAAGTGACTCCTTTAGGTCTCTTACACCAAATTTCAACTATGATTGTAGGATTGGACTTTAGCATTAATTTTCTGGTAGTGCGACCTATCCAAGGAGCTACTTCATATCCACTTCTTTTGGGGAGACCTTGGTTGTTGCAATCACGGTGCAACCAAAGCTAGCACAAAGGTATTGTAACGATATGACCCAAGCATGATAGGGTACAATTGAGAGTTGTGGCTAGGGATTTTTTGCATGAACCTATGGAGGAAAGCATGGATACAAATTGTTTTGAAGCCCCTGGAACGTAGGATTAATTTAATGAGAGCTCAGAGACTGATCAAAACTATGCTTGGTTATATAGAGATTTACATAATCGTATCTCATTAGACAGGGATAAGACAACAGTCAATATGGTGTATCAAAAGAATATGGCAAAACCCTTGGGTATGGGGGAATATTTTGTGCATTATTGTTCAAAAGATGGTAGTGATATTGATATAGCTAATTGGTTGACCACCTTTGATAATGGTTTATCAGATCTATTGGAAGCTTTTGTGGATGAGGAAAATGCTGGAGACGAATGGGGGATTACTAGTTTAGATGCTAGAAGCTGAGTGAGGGAGGGCCCAGGGTTAATGTCAGTGGAATACAAGAGCCCGATCATTTTCACGATTTCTTCTTTGAGTTTAATTCTCGAGTCAATATGCATGAAGAAGAATTAGAGGATGGAATAGAGAAGATGAGTGATGGAGCCAAACATTGAAGATAGGGGATATACTCTAGTGGGTTTCTAGTTAGCCAATTCAAACTCAAAAATACGCAGTCATGCATGAGTTAAGAAACCCCCCCCCTTTCCCCCTCTTTAGAACTTAACATCCATAAGTACATCATTCTTATCATACCAAAACAAAACAACTAAGAAGAGAAAATGCAGTAACAAAAAACTCAAAACAAAACAAGAAAAGGAAACACTTGGTAGTAATGCATCATAACTTCGTAGTGCCCATAGCCAATTGAAAAGAAAACCTACGCTGAAAGGTAAACCCAACTCTGCGTGCATTCATCTATTGAACTAAGTGAAAGTTCACTAAGCTAATGTGTGAAAAACTAAAAACAACAAAGGAAACCTTACATTAAAAGTGAATCTTAACAAAAAAATATTTTGTTGTTATTTTGGTTTGGTTTTTGTTTAAAATTCATGTAAAGTAGAACACAAACTAAGTGAACTAAGGAAACAAAGAATCTAAACAAATTTCATCATAATCCCATAAATCCTCTAAAACAAACAATAAACGTAACCCAAAATCATCTAAAATGTCAACATCCAATCTATGAAGCAAATCACAATATACAAGATTATCCTTAAGAATCAAAGCATTCTCACAACAAATATATCAGAAGCATCGTCAAGGGCATCATTAGAATTCTCCATCGTCTCATGGAGGGGAGCATAAGCTGCCAAACTATAAGGTAGCATAATGCTACAGGAAAATCTCCTAAGGTATTATCCTCAACCAAATCCACTTGAGCACAAATATAATCCCAGTATGGACAACTATCGTCCAACTCAAGATCAAGATAAGAGGGAGTAAAATGATAAACAATAGCCTGATAACAAAAAAACTCATGTTGCTCTCTATCCACCCTATCCTAGGCAACACCATGCTCAAGAGAAAATACACTAGCATAATCGTGGCACTGAGAACTGTACCTAATAGCTTGCTGCATGGCAGTGGTACCATAATGTCGAAAATAAACTGAGGATGGTACTGTAAACAAAAGAGAACCACAAAAGATGTACCAAAACATGCCTCACCTCTCAGAGCATACAAAAACATGTTATGTGTCTAAAAACAAGGAATTTTATAAGCTCCTATATGCATAGGATCAAGAATATCATCATCAAGATGAGGTCTGAGGGCATCCATCCACAAAATCTTGATACATGTATCCCATAACAAATATTTCCCCCAGCAAAAAAAACAAAATAAAACACTAAAATAAGTAAGAAAAACATTTTAATAATTTATCTACACCATTCAACCTAAACTTCTCAACTAAGTCACAAAAGGTTTTAAAAGGAAGACCATTAACTCGAAAAGATTCATGCACTGCATCTAAGTCTTGAATTTTCACGGAACCATTATCATAAACCTCTTTAACTTGTAATGAACCCAACCATTGAATAAAAAGTTTCCCAAGAAATTTATAATAACGGCTATCATACAACAGAACTAAATTATTCTTCTGGAAATCCTTAAGCTTCAAACATCTATTATGTCAAGCTTTGCATCAATTATAATGGGCTTCAATATGCTGTAAAACAAACATATGATCTTCATCAAGCTTCCCTAACTTACATAAGCGATTGATAAGAGATTCCCACTCTCCAAGGTGATTAGACAATGCAACACATGAAGTGGGAACTTCCAACTCAATGGGAAATACAGCCTCTGTCCTATTAACCAAACTAAAAGATATATTATTAGTCATCACCTTGTAGGCAGTTTGATATGCCCAGAGTGCCTCTAGCAAACACTCATCCTAATCACATCTATTCTCAGTTTACTATCTTGGTTAGAATTGTCATCACAACATGATTAGTAACTTCTACAACATCATTGGCTTATGGATAATAAGGAGTAGACTTCTGATATTTAATTTTATAAAGATCCATCAATTCCAAAATTACATTATTCAAGAAATGAGATCCACTATCACTAACCAACTCTAGGGGAGAGCCAAAGCAAGTAATAATATATTCATAAAGATATAGAGCAACATCCTTGCCTCGATCAGTTTTAAGTGCTTTAGCCTCTACCCATTTAGTTACATAATCAATACTGCACACTAAAATATATCTATTAGAATGATACCATGTATGAGCTCATCCCCACACTTCTCTTCCCAATCTATCATGGTAACATAACAGGAGGAAACTCTACCATTGGGAGAATCACTGTCATCTTCTTTACAAGATAGAGACTAGAAAGACCTACAACTCCAATTACCATGAGATTCTTGTATTCTTTTTCTCCAATAATGGAAGTAAAATTGTTGAATAGACAAAGGTAATTAGTCAAACCCAAATGGAATCTTATGCATCCTCAGAGAAGAAAATGTAATAGGTAGGTTCTCTATTTCCCTTTGATTAACCTCCAAACACAATAAAATGACCCCTTATAATCCGCAAGCGAATGGGCAGGTTGAAAGTACCAACAAGCAGCTTGTGGGTATCCTATCGAAAGTCGTATCTGAAAAGAAACGAGACTGGGACAAGAAGCTATATGTGGCAGTATGGGCATATAATACCACGTTCAAGCGAGCCACTGGCCACATGCCGTTCAAACTAGTTTATGGTGAGAAGTGCGTTTTACCCTTAGAAATTGAGTTGCCGACCATAAGATTCACAATAAACCATTCTTTGGGTAATGAGGACACCCTATTAGAACGATTTACGACCTTAGTGCACCTAGATGAAATTAAGTTGCAAAGTCTATTACATCAAGAGGTGGCTAAACGTCGCATGAAACAGTTGCATGACCTGAAAGCGAAGAAGTATACCTTTAAGAAAGGACAACTGGTTTTGTATTACGATGCGCGTACTCTTTTTGGGCCTTCCTCAACTCGGCCCATTCCTCCCTTGTCATCGTTTCTTTTTTCTCCTTCTATAGCTTTGATGGGGTTTCCTTCGTCTGTGCCTTTGGCTCTCCTTGGCCAAACTGTGTCTCCTGCTCTTCCTTATCACTTATAGTCATTTTGCTTAACTACACCTGTTCATGGTGAGGCAGTCAGGTCAGGGTTTCCCCCACTCCCTCTCCACCTTCCTCTGTGTCTTTCAAGGCCTCCTGGATGATGACCGAACCTAATGGTGGATGCTTTGGAAAAGGACTTCTTTCAAGCTAATCTTGTTGTGGAGGTCGAGGATTCTCCTCCTACTACTGTTCTACCAGTGGTCAAAGATTTTGCTAAGCTTTCAATAGTTTTGCGCACAAAGGCTTTCCAACCTATTTCATATGGGGATCCTGCTACGATGCTCTCCAACAATGGCACCCCTATTCTGTTCATAAGAGCAGTGTACCTTTGACTAGAGAAGAGAGTATGGACCATGTTTTCTTGCATCTTGATCTCAGGATTTGGAATATCCACCAAAATTATCCCATCCATTGTGCCTGTGATAGCCTTGTTCATCCCTAGCATGTTGTACACGTCTCTCTTTGGGCATCGCTCGTTCCTGCCTATTAAGCCTAGGGCCTTTACTTGGTGGGCTTTTTCCCCTCTCTTCCTGATTGTCACCATGCCATAGATACTTTTGGAATTGAAGCTCCTTAGAAACTCTGTGCATTTTTCGTAGTTGACCTTTTCTACGTACTTCTATAGGCTCCATTCATCCATGAGATGTTTTATGGGTGTATCTTCCATGATGATTTTGTCGAAGGGGTTTTTGTCGAAAGTTCAAATCCACCGGGGATCAGAAGTAGAAGGAAGTAGAGATAGGAGATGGAAGATAAGATAGAGAATGCCCAAGTGGTAAACACGACAAAAACAAATCACAATGAATTGAATAAATATGTATTGAAAGAACCTGGAATCTTTGCACTACTCAGAAGCAATCTCTAAGCATTAGTTCTCCTGGAGCTCCTCGTAGACCAAAAACGTGGATCAAAAAAATCAACTCTTTCTCTACTGCCCGGAACTCAAATCTGATGGCTTCGTTGGCTGCGAAGGGGGGTAAAACTCCAAGACACCTACTCACGGATCTCCCAGATCACTCCTTCTTCTTCCTTCAGTTCAATCTGTAGTTTTCAGCTTGTTTACAAGGATCGCGACGTGCGCGATTTCGTCAATCTATCCTTCTTGTGAAAATCCCCTAATTGGCTTTTTGCATGCCATCCTAATCTAGAAGCTTTTTCTAACTTTTCGGATTTTTACAATAAATAATATAAAAAATTGGCTAAAATTATCCAAAAATCTAGTATTTTCAGATAATCCATGCAACTCACACTAGTACTAATGGCTTAGATCACATTGACTCTCTAAATCAATAAAGAAGTCGGATGATGATGCATTCGATACTTTTTCACACTGTGTCCTCATAACATCACAACATCCACCCTCTCTGAATGTGCACATCCTCCGGTATGTGCCAAAATCCTATTTGTCACCGGATTCTGAGTCCTCCTCATCCTCTGCAACCATATCCTTTACTTTTTCATCTTCCATGTCTTCCTAGCTAGCCCCTGTATCATGGCCACTGTTTTCTTCCAGTTCTAGCAACTCATAAGCAGTAGATTCCCGTCTTTTAGATTTTTTTTCTTTTCCCTACTACCGGAAGTTTTATGGCTGTCCCATCTAGCTCATTTAATGCATAAGTAGCATTATCAAACACCTGTCTTACCACATAGGGTCCAAACCATCTTTTGGAAACTTTACGCATGGCACTATGCTGGTTATCTAAACTGCTATCATAAACCAATACCCAATCCCCATCTTGTATGTTTCTTGGTCTCAGTCTATGTCTTTTGTAAAACCATTTCTTGTTCTATATCCTTGCTGCCCTTAACTTTGTAGTTGCTGCCTCTATGTCTTTTGACTTTCTTTCCAACTGTCTAATGCGTAAGGCCAACAACTCCTCTTGATTCAACTCCTCCTCCCAAGGTAACACACTCCATGTGACTATCATCTCTTCTATTGGGATGATATATTTTTGACCATACATCAATTCTGTAGGCATATATCCTATAACAGCACTATGAGTTATTCTGTTAGCCCGCAAAGCATAAGGGAGCAATCGTGGCCACTCTTTTATCTTCTCTCCACATGCTTTTGCCAATGCCTTCACAATAGGTGGATGACCTCTTTCACTTTTGCCATTTCCTTCAGGGTTATAGGCTGAAGTTAAAGCAAGCTTTATCTCCAACCGTGCAAAGAAATCATGAGCCTCATCTGCATCTAGCTCTCCCCTATCTGCTGTAATTTTTCCCACACAGCCATATCGACAAAAGATCTCTTCTAAGAGAAAAGTACATACGGCATTTGTCGTCTTAGTACGTAGAGCTCTCCCTTCCACTTGATTAGTCAAGTCTTCACGAGCAAGCACAATATACCTCATTTTCCAAAGACCTGTAGGCATTGTGACCAAATCCACCACCCACTTAAAATGAAGAGACAATGGATATGTGGGTTGCAATCCATCCCGATGTCTCACAATTGAATACATTTGACATGTCGTGCATGTTTCCAAAAAGTGAGCAACATCCTTATACATACCCTGCCACCAATATCTTTCTTTAATTTTTGTAAAAGTACCCCAAACACCTCTATGACCAGCCCATAAGCTTTCATGAAATTCTTGCATTACTTTTACTTGTGAGGCTCTATCACCCAAAACTCGCAATGGCATAGCCTGTTTCTTTTTAGCATGTTTCCATAGGTATCCATCTTTTAAGAAAAATCCATAGGCTTTCCTCTTGATCTTCTTAAACTCCTCATCTGACCATTCATCTCTCTTTGTTAATATACTGAGATATTGACCGATTCTCAGCCACTCTCCTGCATATTTGTCTTCCAAAAACACTTCTACACAAGATGCAAAACATCTAAAGTGTCTTCTCTTTGTTGTCCAAGCTTTTGTTAATGCTATAGCAACACCTTGCATTGCTAAATTCACTCTTGCAACATCATTTTCAGCCATAAGAAAGTCATCTTCTTCCTCCTCATACATCATCCCATCTTCATTCTCATAGCGTGCTCGAGATAACATGTCACCGGCAAACAATCAGTCTCAATGACTACATGAGCACCCATAAAATACTTATTATCACATTTAAGGGCTGTCACAATTCCCCCATAATTCTCTTTTAACCTGTGGATATCTTCTCTGTCTTTCAGTCAATACTTTAGCACCAAAGCGAATTGCATATCTTTGTCCTTCCTCATCATCTTGCCCAATTGCCCATCCAATCCCAGTTGTTGGGCTTGTATCAACAGTAATAATGATAGGCTTTCCATGTGAATAGCCAGCCTTTCTCAACATAGGAGCAGATTTTAAGAGTTGCTTCAATTTCTTCATTGCTTTCTAGTACTTCCTTTCCCAATGAAATTTTTGACCTTTCCTTAGAAGCTGATAAAGAACATCGGCTACATGTGCAAAGTGAGGAATCCATATCAAATAGAACACACATGCACCCAAGAATCTACGCACCTCTGATACATTCGTGCATACATCTTGCATTCTATATGGCCTTCACCCATAAGGCCCACACATATGCCCAACAATAAAAACCTCTTCAACTCCAAAGACAGACTTTTGTCGAGAAAGAGTTAAACGCACCTCTTCTAGACGTGTCAAAATCCTCTCACAATCCACAATATGATCTACAACAAACTGTCTACATCCATGAGCGTCCATCTCTTCATTCTTTTCATCCACTGCATACCCTTTGATTAGAACATCATCCAAGAAGGGCATAGTCAATTGTGGTATAAAATCCCTGAGTACCCTATTCATAGCATTTGTCATGTGTGCCACTGAGTTTGTTGCACCCTGTGGGA
This sequence comes from Lygodium microphyllum, assembly GCF_053477565.2. Lineage (NCBI taxonomy): Eukaryota > Viridiplantae > Streptophyta > Polypodiopsida > Schizaeales > Lygodiaceae > Lygodium > Lygodium microphyllum. The sequence goes on along the minus strand of NC_141152.1, from coordinate 106,231,827 downwards.
GAGTACACATCCGTACTAACCGCAAAGGAGTCTTCGTGGTTGTGATATCCTTGCTTTCAATTGCAAGCTGAAATTGATTATACCCCGAGTAAAGATCACCCAAAGAATAGATCGCTCTGCCTGCAAAAGCCTCTGCAAATTCATCAACCACAGGACTTACACCCACATTTCTTATGGTAACTTTATTGACCAGTTGCATGTCTTGAATAAATCTCAAAGCCCAATTCTTTTTGGGCACTGTAAACCAACGATTTAAGTACGGGGTTGAAGAAGGCTCCAATATCTTCATGCGAATCTTTTCATTTAGCAAATCCATTAGCTTTGGCAAGTAAGCTTTAGGCACTGGAATAGGCCTCAAGTTCCATGGTACATGTGGCACAGTAAATATGACCATAGGAGAGACAACATTTGGATCCACACAACCTATTTCACTTGGTTGAAATGCAAATGTCTTCCCATGTCTAGCCAACATCTACATAAAACAGTTTCTCTTAGCAGGAAAAAGAAACCCTTATGCACCAACTTTCAATTCCTGTAATGTTTCAGATGTAAACTAATGACCTATATCTTTAGGATCCCGTAAGCTTGGCTACCTTGACACTTTTTCATACATACCCTCATTCTCTGGTGGAAGTGGCAAAGCAATTGGTTTCACTTTTTTGTCAACTGTCTTATACTTTGTCTCCACAAGTGCTTTAGCCCATTGTAATCCTTCCTGCTGAGCAAACAATGCTATAACATCATACATATCCAAAGAACATACTGACAACACTCTGTTTTTAGCCTCATTTTTTGCATGTATAGTTGCTGAAATTTTAGCCATAGTGTCAATAATATTCAGCCCATAAAAGATGCCTCAAATGCCATCATTTTCAGCTAACAGTCCCAATGATCTCAGTTTCTTAATAGCTCGTTTCATAGATATGCGTTCAGCCCTACACATAGCTTCCATAGGCTTAAACCAACATGAACTGTTTGCTGTAAACTGAGAATTACCAATAGTAAGTACATATTTCATTTCACCAAGAGGCGAGTACACCCTCTGAATAGCACTACTGTAGCCCCGCATTACAGTAGTGCTTAATGAAAATCCAGGTCTTTGAATTCCCTTGCATTTGGAACCAAAGGAGACTCTCGAAGCGTATCACGATTTCTAGGATGATTAAGATAAACAGTAAGAAATTGGACTGCTTTCCTCCCATCTTTGCTTCTGACTCTTGCATAAGCAGAACCATCATCAAGTACCTTTGTTTCCATATGCACTCCTGTAATATTGGGCTGTCCCAAAATCACTGCATATGAGAAATTATCTTGCACAAAGAAGTGTTGCTCTTCTTGTACATCATGAATTGTCACTTTTACATTAGGACATGCAGCATAGAGCTCCCTTGAAGAATTATTTGCAGCCCTCATATGCCAACCATGATCAGTGTCCACAGGCCATGCACCATTTTCATACAATCCCTGCTCAATGACATTTATCTCACACCCATGGTCAAGTAAAGCAACACAAGGAGCTTCATGCTCCCCTATTTTCACTACCATTTCAGTGGTAGCTCTAGCCCAATGATTTCTTGTGTAGTGACTTCGAGGAATAAATCCTAGAGTCTCTTCTCCATATTGTTGCATTTGCCTTACTCCACCATGCATATTGCTACAAGACAATACATTTTCAGCCACTTTCTTCTCTTTTCCACATACTGTCCCACTGATTAGTAGCATCCTGCATAGATAATCCAGTACTTACTTCATGCTCATATTCAGCCTGAATACCCAACAAACCAATTTCCTCTTCAAATTGCAGCAATGCACTAGTGGTATCACCAAGAAACTGACGCTTCCTTTTAACAATATCAATGATTTCATCATGAAATTCTCGCTTGGCAATGCCAAGCACCTCTCCCAATGTAAATTCCATCCGACTGTTTGAGATCCGTTCTTCAAGAACCTTCTTAAGATCTGTGGCTGTCTCAATGTCAGATTGCAACTTATATCCTGGATGCTTGCCCTTCTTTTTGCCCTCTTGTTTGTTATCTTGTTTTTGCTTCTGACTGACCTCTTCCATAACATGCTCGGGTGGCTGATTTGCAGCTTTAGGCTGATCCACACTTCTTCTTGTCATTCTTTTAGATATCCCTACAATATCTTCATCTCTTTTTTGTTTTTCTTCCATAAGTACATCCGTGTTTTGTACCTTTGCTAAATATGCATACACTGATTATGCATCTACCGGTAATTCCCAACCAATTATGCCACGAATATCTTGCCCTACATGAGACATTTCACTATCAGTGACCTTTCTCTTTTTAGCTGCATGTAAAGCATGTGTCCATATTTCAACCTTTGGACCAACCATCACTTGGCCATGCATTCTATCTAACTGTAGACCAAAACTAGAAGCATGTACTGCCGCATAAGCACTTCGGACAGGCAAGTCTTCCAACAACTTCTACATGGAAGATAAGATAGAGAATACCCAAGTGGTAAACACGACAAAAACAAATCACAATGAATTGAATCAATATATATTGAAAGAACGTGGAAACTTTGCACTACTTAGAAGCAATCTCCAGGCATTAGTTCTCCTAGAGCTCCCTCGTAGACCAAAAACGTGGATAAGAAAAATCAGCTCTTTCTCTACTGCCCGGAACCCAAATTTAATGGGTCTGTTGGCTCCAAAAGGGGGGTAAAACTCAAGGACATCTACTCACAAATCTCCCAGATCACTCTCTTCTTCTTCCTTCAGTTCAATCTGCAATTTTCAGCCTGTTTACAGCAATCGTGACACGTGCGATTTTGTGAATCTGTCCTTCTTGTGAAAATTCCCTAATTGGCTGAAAAAGCAACTAGCCTTTTGCATGCCATCCTAATCTAGAAGCTTTTTCTAAAATTTTCATATTTTTACAATAAATAATATCAAAAATATGCTAAAATTATCCAAAAATCTAGTATTTTTGGATAATCCATGCAACTCACACTAGTAGTAATGGCTCAGATCACATTGACTCTCTAGATCAATAAAGAAGTCGGATGATGATGCATTCCATACTTTTTCACACTGTGTCCTCATAACATCACGACATCATGTCAGAGGGGTTTTTGTTGAAAGGTCAAATCCACCGGGGATTAGAAGTAGAAGGAAGTAGAGATAGGAGATGGAAGAGAAGATAGAAATTACCCAAGTGGTAAACACGACAAAAACAAATCACAATGAATTGAATCAATATGTATTGAAAGAACCTAGAATCTTTGCATTACTTAGAAGCAATCTCCAAGCATTAGTTCTCCTGGAGCTCCCTCGTAGACCAAAAACGTGGATCACAAAAATCAGCTCTTTCTCTACTGCCAGGAACCCAAATCTGATGGCTCCGTTGGCTCCGAAAGGGGGGTAAAACCCCTAAGACTCCTGGTCATGGATCTCCTAGATCACTCCTTCTTCCTCAATTCAATCTACAGTTTTCAGCCTATTTACAGCGATCGCGACGCACGCGATTTCATCAATCTGTCCTTCTTGTGAAAATCCCCTAATTGGCTAAAAAAGCAACTACCTTTTTGCATGCCAACCTAATCTAGAAGCTTTTTCTAACTTTTCGGATTTTTACAATAAATAATATCAAAAATAGGCTAAAATTATCCAAAAATCTAGTATTTTCAGACAATCCATGCAACTCACACTAGTGCTAATGGCTTAGATCACATTGACTCTCTAGATCAATAAAGAAGTCGGATGATGATGCATTCCATACTTTTTCACACTGTGTCCTCATAACATCACGACAACGTCCTCTAGATTCATGGCGTGCTTGAATGTGAACTCGCTATAGCCCCTCATTTTTATCTTCAAGCCATACTTAGCTTGCTCTTCCTATGTGAACGGAAGCTTGTTGCCTTTATCTTGCTCTACCATTTTAGGTTCCTCTCATATATCATGGTTCACCAAAAGTATTCCTAAGACATTTTCTTGTTGGAAAATAAATAGGAATTGATCATGCTTCACCAAAAGTATTCCTAAGACATTTTCTTGTTGGAAAATAAATAGGAATTTATCATGCTTCACCAAAAGTATTCCTAAGACATTTTCTTGTTGGAAAATAAATAGGAATTTATCATGCTTTTATGGCAAGAAGAACATGCTTTAAGCAACAAAAAGAAGTTCCCTTTGAGCAGTTCTATTCCTTTTCAAGATCTTATGACACTTTTCCCTGATTATACCTTTCTTCACCTTTATCCCCTCCCCCCTTGGGAATGAGAAGAATCCTTCCTAGGATTGGACATGGGAGAGGCAAGACAGTTGAGCACCGTAAGGTTGTATTTACTTGGGCATCAACCAATTATAGAAATCAGGGTTGTATTCCATTTGGGCATGACGATTGAGATTACAAGGGCTAATGCATACTTGGGTAATGTAAGTCAGGACATTGGTTAGAAAGTCACCCGAGTTGATGTGGCTAGCCACATACAGCTCTCTTTCCATAACCCATCTAAACCTACAGCTTAGGTTTCCTGTCCTCTCAGCATTGGTCAAAGTTTATCAAACAAGTGCAATGCATTCCAGGAGATACCACGTGGCATGCTTGATGCAAGGTGTATGACAATTGTGCCACAACCATTTTATGATTAAAAAACCAGCCATGTGAGGTGCGGAAAACAGACCTTTCATGAATTTTAACTAAGCATTACGTGCTGCACTGCTTTTGGGAGTAGCACCGGAACTTCCATGCTACTAGTCACCTATATTTAATTATGAAACGATCCCTAAATGCTATGCACAAAGAGGGAAATCAGAATTTTTATCTTTTCAGCAATTAGATCGTCGCACAAACTTCATCCCCCCCTTACCGTTTAGGTGTCACTGCGGTGCATAGGTGTAAATGGTTGTTTTGTATCATTTTTGTATGTAAAAAGAAGTACATAAGGACTATAACACAAAAGACAAGGCCAAACTGAGGCTTTACCTCATGCTTTAACTTTGCCAAACATTCATGCACATAAATCTTATTTTTCCATATTTTTTGAGTGCAAAAATCCCAATTTTCTTTATTTTTTGCTATTTTTTCTACTTAGTATTCATGAAAAATAGGTATTTTCTAATTTATTGGTATTGGCTTATCATTTTGACTAAAAATTAACATTTTCTCTGATTTTATTCCATTTCCATCCCTTTTCTCCAACTCAAAATAAAAAAAAACCACTAATTTCCATTAAAAATGATATTTTACGGGTGGTCATGTTGTGAGTGTGGCTGGTATTGCCACTAATCTTGAAAAGATGGTTGTTATTGTGGCCCTAAGCCCACCCACCTACCCTAGGAAAGTTCACAATTTTGTCTCATTTTTGGGGTACTATAGTCGATTCATTAATGCATTGGTTGAACATTTCTTACCCTTAACGAATCTTTTATCTCATACCCATGTTTTTGAATGGACAGAAGCTTGCAAAGTGGCGTTCGAAGATATTAAAATGGAATTTTCCCAAGAGTAGGTTTTGAAAGCTCCAAAAAGGGGTAATATTTTCTATATATTCATATCCCAAATTTGAGAGGTGCAACTTTATCATCCCATTGCATTTGCAAGACGAAGAGTTAGGAATTTCGGAGCTTCAGTTGTATACCTACTTGAAGAAGGTTTGCTTGGCTATGGTATTCCCCATCAAGAAGTTTAGACATTATATTCTTCATGAGCAGGCAAGAGTGGGATGATATTAGTGATTGTGAGGATTTATGCAACATTGATGTAGCCTCTATTCCATCATGGCATGTGTCTATTATGCATTATCCATCAACAGGAAATTCAATAAAAACTCTTTCTAAATCGAAGAAGAGGAAAATTAAGTAACAAGCACTTTGCTTTTCAATAATACCAAGGGTCTTATATAGGAAAGGTGTGAATGACATTTATCACATCATTGTGCACTGCTTGATGAGGTACACTTTGTTTTAGAGGAATGTCATGATATAGCATGTGGAGGTCATTTTTTTTGGATGACTTACCACCCAGAAAGCTTTACGTGCTGGCTATTGGTGGCTGATAGTTTTCCAAGATGCATTTGCATATGTTAAGCATTGTGATGTTTGTGAGAGAAAAGATGCTAGGAAAAATCGTAAGTGGCCACTTGCTCCTAGATTTGGGATGTTGCCCTTTGAGAAGTGGAGAATTGATTTTGTTGGACCTGTGCATCCTTCATCTAGTATGCAGAAGTGTTATATCATTATGGTGATGAAATACTTTACAAAATGGTCTGAAGCTTGAGTTATGATGAAGGACAATGCTAAGGAAATTTCGTTATCGAACAAATTGTCTGCCATTTTGGTCCACCTAGAGAATTAATGTCCGATCGTGGGACACACTTTTTGAATAAGGTAATTTAAGCCTTGAATAAATAATTGAAAATTAAACATAATAAAACCACTCTATATAATCCACAAGCAAATGGAGAAGTAGAAAGTACCAACAAGTAGCTTGTAAGGATTTTATTTAAGATTGTAGTTGAGGGAACGTGCAATTGAGATAAGAAACTTTATATGGCTATTCGGGTTTATAATATGGCATTCAAGAGAGCAACATGTTATACCCCATTTAAGTTAGTATATAGAAAAGAGTGTGTCTTGCCCTTGGAAATTGAGTTACCTACTGTGAGGCTTACGTTGAACCATTCTTTGGGTGAGGAGGAATTATTGCAAGAAAGGTTGAGCTCCCTAGCATATCTTGATGAGATCCAATTGCAGGCTTTGCTACATCAAGAAGTAGGAAAGAATAGGATCAAAGTGCTTCATGATATTCATGCTTAAATATATAAATTTATGAAGGGTCAGTTTGGTTCTATATTATGATGCATGTCATGAGTTATTTCCCAGTAAGTTAGAGCCCAAATGGGATGGCCCTTATAAGATTGCTCATATAGGGAAGAATGGCTCTATAGCCCTTTTAGCAGATTTGTAGGGGGTAGAATTTAAAACTAGACTTTATAAGTTGAAGCCCTATTATGTGTTAGGGCTAATGTCAGACTTGGTACCTTTGTAGGTCTTTGAGGATCCAACTTAAACTTGCAGTAGGTGCCAAGGCATTCATATGGGCAGAATCATTTCTTATATTGGACATTCATATTTAGAGGGACACAATCAATGTAAGGATGGGCCAAGACCTAGGCCAAAACCTGGTCGTCTAGGTGTTTAGATCCAGTGTTGGACAAGACCCTAAACGAGGTTGGTGCTACGTAATTCAAGTCATACTCGATTATTTTGATGGCAAGTTGCTACTCACCATTAGTCATTATTTAGCAACCCCGTCTCTCCCATTGGAGATGTAGGTTACTCCATTTTTGTAGGAACGAGGAGTAAGAGTCAGCGAGGCAAGTAAGTTCCTCAATCTCCACAGTTGACGCAGGACTTTGGGGCTCGTAGTAGGATGTTATTACTCGTCTAATGGATGCGTGCTCTTTTGAGATTTCACCATTATCGATCAAGTCCTTTGAGACTTTGAGGGATGTTACGATTATAAAATCGTATTCTTCCCAAGTGCAGGATAAGGAACGAACCTCGATAGCAAGGGGTTCATCAAGCAAGCTAAGGTCAAGTCTTTCGTAGTTCCTAGCGAGTGTGGTGAAGGTGGTATCCAAGAGGTTGATGCAAGTTACCAAGTCATTTCTTGTATTCTATGCAAGGTCCTTGGCAATTAATAGAAATGAGCATCGGTCGTAGGAAGGCCTAAGGGCTTCTGGTGGTTGAGGTGGAAGGGAGCTAGAGACTAATGGTTCAAGGGGGGAATGGCGTGACAATGGTGTGTCTATAGGTAGTTCTTTAGCTTGGTCGATGGCACCGATGCGGCTTTGGGGTACTAAGGGTGGCATCAACAGCATGGATGGTGCTTTTCCCACCTCATGTGCAACCACTAGGGTACCAAGATCTCCAATCTTAGATGATTCCAAGGTGTCACACGTCTATGCGGTTCAATAAGTTGGTTGGGGTTTTTTTACCGCATCCATTGCGGGTTTTGTAGACTTGGCCGCTTGGGTTTTCTCGGTGTTCACTACATTAGCAGGAGAGTGGCTTCCTTGAGAGGAGGGGCACGTGATGGGTGTGGTTGGACCATGCTTCTAGCATGTTTCTTCTTGGGCACCCATATCCAGGTCTTGCCTTTGTAGTATCCTTGAGCTTGCAACAAATCTTTGGGGATCCACCGCAGCTTGACTCTACGTCTAGGTCGATAGCGTCAGGTCAGTTGTTTAGCGTTTGAATGATGGTTTTGAGTTGTGCCAGGCATTGTTTACTGGCTATGGGGAGGTTGTTTTTGGTCCTTCGGCACCCATTGAAGCGTGGGCTTTTGGGACTTTGGGGATGGCCTTAGCTAGCGACGGCTTTGTAGTTTGGGTGGGTTGTGTTGGCTCACGACCCTCCTTCTTAGGCTTGGTCCTAGGTAGTTCTATTGGTGGCATGGTGGGCTTGGGTGGAGCCTTGGTGCCCTTGTTGAAAGTTGTCATGATTTGAATGTTGCCAATGGCCAGGTGAATAAGCTCTAGATTATAATCTACGGTGCATTGCACCTGCTTCTTAAAGGTGCATCCTAGTAACGTTTCTTGAACTACACCCTTTGTGTTTGGCAAACGTAGAAGATGACAGATAGGCTCTCAAACTCGATAGAGACTGTGATCTTGCATTTCCCTAGGAGTCCATATGACCTGCCTTCGACTAGGCTAAGTTTAGCGTTGGTGGGTTGTAAATGTGGCTGACACATGAGGGTCCAATGTGTGTGAGTAAGGGCTTTACAGTCAGCTCCCTCATCAATCAAGACATCAAAAGTATGCATGCACCGAGAGGCGGCCGTGATGCGTAGGTATGCTGGTGCTACTACCTCTTCATCCTCATCCTCTAGTTTGGTGATGGTGGCTACATGGACATTGACAGGGGCTTCCAGCATGGAGGGATGATGCAGTTCTAGCTTGTTGCTATGAACATGGGGAGGGATAGGTCTAGGTCACCTACCTGAGCTCCTGGCCATCATACAGAGTGGCACTACGGGCTCCCTCCTTGAGACACTTACGGTTTTTGCAACCTGTTTGTATTATTCTCCTTGTCTGAGAATGGGAGATAGATGGTTGCTACTACATGCATCCAACCTCGCTCTTCGTCATGACAAGGGATGTATTTGGTTAGAAGTCCATGAGACTTCCTTATTGGTGTGTCACCCCTGAGCATGGCAGAGACAACATCTAGGTTGATAGGGGTTGTCTTCCAAGTGTCCATCTCAACCTTTACCACTTCCATTTGGTTCCCTAGGAACATTAGACCATTGCCCTAGTCTTCAATGACTCAAGAAATCCTCATCTAGGGTCATCCTAGTAGAATGTCGTAGTCCACTCCCTTCATGACAATAAAGTTCACATAGAACTCGACACCTGCGATCTTCACTGGCCAAATTTTTAAGACTCCAAATGGCCTTACTTTCATTCCATTAGCTAAAGTGATGCTGAATCTAGAGGTTTTGACGGGTGGGTTTCCCCATGCCTGGAGCACAATATGGCTCAACACACTCACTCCCGTCCTGAAATCTAGGATTCATTTCCGTGTGACGTCTCCTAGGGCTAGGATAGGCAAGATTGTGTGTGTTTCAGTTCCTTCCCAAAAGGCATTAACGTGTAGTGACTTCGGCACTGAGTGGAGTGTCAAGTTGGGCATTTGCGTGACTACATCATGATCCTGCATGTCAGTGACGGTAGCATGCTCCACTGGTTCTTCCACCCAGTGTTTCAATTCCTGCCATAGCATGGGGTGTTGTTTGAGGAGGTCTCCTAAACTCAGGGTAACTCTGGTGGTCACTAATGTCACGAGGAGGTTATTGGTTGCTTGCCTCTCTCCTAGGTTTGTGCTCCTTGGTCATGGGTCTTGATTGACCGGCCCGCTCGTGGTGTCTAAACTTGGCTTAGGTGATGCCACTTGTGGCATGGGGGCATCTCTCGACCTTGGTCATGTAGGTGAGACTGGCGTGCTTACACTAGAGAGGTCCTCGATCTCGTCCTCTAAGATTGGTTCAGCATCGTTAAGGTGCTCTTGGGCTCCCTTTACCCACTCCTTGACTTTGGCTATTGCCTTGAGTTGGCACCTGGGATGGGGATACTCCCCTACCTTGGCACTCCCTTTTTGTGATGTCTTTGGAGTGGTAGTTTTTGCCTCAGCATCCGTGACCTTCTTGTTGATCACTAGTTTTGTTGCACCCCTAGTCCTTAAGAGTGACCTTTGTGTAATTCCTTTTCCTCCTTCTCCATTGCTATTTTTTCCTTTTGAGGCCACACCTACATTGTTGGGCCCTGGCAGTGACATTCCCGCCTACTTTGTCTATGCTCTGGTCATGACATGCAGTGGGATGGGTGTGTCCTTGCTGTCGGATCTCTTGACTCCAAAAAATCCCAAGGGCATTGAGGGCACATTTACTGGGTTAGGGGATGGTTTTCATCTAGGGAAATTAGCAAAGAGGTGAGTGATGCCACACTTGACACATCTGAGGTCGGCTTTTTCCTTATTCAATGGTTCTCTCTTTGGACAGTGTGATGATATGAGGCCCGTGTGACCGCAAGTCCAACATGAGATTGGATCTTGGATTAGCCATGTGAATCCCCTTCCCCTACCTCTACCTAATTCCATCACTGGTACTGGTCGATAGTCCATCAGAACTGGGTTGCCCTCCTTGTTGTATGAGATGTAAGGGCTTATTTAGGCTTCGTCTTCATTAGGCTCCTCCACATGATAGAGTGGAGCATCACTCGGCGAATGGGTCACATAGGATACTGGTGGCTCGGATATGCCTATCAGGTTGATATCTATCTTAAGAATGACGAGCTTTGCATCATTTTGTACTGGAAGTGCCAACTAGGCTCCTCTTCCAAGGAAATTTGGTGGCCTGTTTCCGAGGTACGATGGGATGTACTACTGGATATAGGAAAATCTCGTAGGCAACCTACAGTGCATGACATCGTGGCCAAATCTACCACAATTTTCATAAGGCCTAGACCTAGGATCTTGGCACTCCGCCAAGAGGTGGTTGCTGCCACAATGAAGGCATTGGACGTGTGGTTGCGTTGGTTTCCTCACCAATTCCTGCAATCGTGCTAACTCCACTCTCACCTCAACTAACTCCTAGCCTTGGTCTATACTCTTTCCCCTGTCCTACATGCTAGGAGTTAATTCCTTGCTAGAGGCAATGGTTGACTAGAGTTATTGTGATTTGAATTTCAAGAGCTCCTCTCTTTCAGCTGGTCATCCACCCTAATTGCTTCATCAAAGACCCTTGCCAACACGTCTCGTTGTAGGCTAGAGTTACCTACCAAAGCCTTGTACAACTTCTCATTGTGAATTCCGTTCATAAACACGGTGGAGACTGCTCTTTCATTTGGTTGCTCATTTGTGGGGATTCTCCTGAAGAAGTTGTGCACATGAGTGATGTATTCTCTTGAAGAGGTTGTGCACATGAGTGATGTATTGTCTTATGTCCTCCTTGTCCCTTCGACTAACATTCATCAGTCGAACTATGAGGTTATCAAAGTATCCCACTTCCAAGAATCTCTTAATGAAGAGATCTTTTAGTCTACCAAAGTTTGCTCGCTCTTTCGTGTCTAAGCTAGTGTACCATGTCCTACCCTTATCGCCTAAGTAGAGTCTGAAAGCATGGGAGCATTGTGCAAGGTCTGTGAGACTGTTGGCCTTGCAAACTTACTCAAATTGCCCAACAAAACTATATGGGTTGCTACTAGGCTGGCAGCTGCTTATAAATCGTAGGGATTTTTGATCGGATCTTTGACCCTTGAGTAATTCCTAGGCCTGAGAGTAGGGAGGTCGCCAATACTCTTGCACTCTGTTCAGTAGCTATGTTGTCAATGAGGCACTTGGTCACAAGCTCGTGTAACATGAGGACTATCTCTAGTGTTTTCTCTTTCTTTGTGGTTCGTCCCACCTTTTTTTTTACCAGCTAAGGATAGCACGTGTCGAGCCTCGTGCACCTCTATGTCTTGTTGCAACTTCCTAGTTCTTTGCTTATGGTTATAGGCAGCTATACCCTGTAGTGCTCTCCTAACCGCTTTGCTCTCATCCTTGAGGCTTGCCACCACCTCCTCTACTAGCCTACCATGGACTATTGTCCTGGTTAGCATGTCATATTCATTAACCATGACTTGGAATGCGACTGAAAATTCACCCACGTCTAGCTGGTCCTCTCTGTGGTCTGCGTTTGTTCCTGACATCATTCCTGCTTCCTGCTTCATGATGTTGTTAATTAGTCCTAGTAGCTTTGGTAGCGTCTTGCCCTCAATCTTGCTGTCCTTTTGGTCCCACCGCCGTTTTTGAAGGTCCTATTGATGAAGCTCCAAAGCATCCAACTATGTTATGGGGGCTCATCCTATTGGTGTGTTCCTTGAGTTATTAAGTCTAACTGCATTCCTTGTTATTGAAATGAGTCCTCAACTTATGTACACTCAGTGCAAGGTGTTCCATTGTGCAGGGTGCAAAATCAATCTTTCTGTCCCCCAGGGTACTTTTGTGGAAGAAATTAGTGTGTGGGGTGCATGGATGAAATGATCATGCAATTCTAGCTATCCCCCCTTCGTCTCTATGACCTAGTACCACTCTATGTGTGGTCTTTGGTCGCTCCTAAGGTAGTATGGGAGCGTGTCTCAATAGATCTTGCCTTATAGGGTGTCCTACTCCTAGTTCTTCTATTCCTACCCAACTGATCCGATTCCTAGAATTGGACGGTCTAATTTTGTGTGATCCGACTCTCAGAGTCGGTTGGATGGTACAACTGATCTAGTCCCCGGCCCTGAAAGATGGTCCAACTGTTCGTGTGGTCCAATTGCAGTTTTGGGTTATGTGGTCCCATTGATGGGCGGTCCGGTTGGGGAAGGTTGTCCGATTGGACAGTTGGGTATCCGATTGGACGGTTGGTCCAATCAGACCAAAGGGCTTGGTCCGACTGTTAAAGAGTGTCCCACGGGTGGTCTGATCAGACCAAGGTGGCAGTCCAAATCATGGAGTCGGATGGTTGGATGCTCCTAGTCAGATGGTGTTGTCCAACTCTGGGAGCTGGACCAGGACACAATGGTCTGACTGCAAACCCGATGACACAACGTGATGACTTTTGGCTAATTTCTCCCAGCGCTCATCACGGCTCTCTATCATACCTTCCAAATCACATCAATGGCATATAAACAAGATCCTTATGTGCCTGGATTGATCAAAATCACAAAATCAAAGTGCATGATCTCCTCTGTGAGATCAGCAAGTCTCTCTCTCTCTCTCTAATGTAAAATGAGGTCTTCCTTGCCACTCCTAGCCTCTTATTGCCCTGCCCCCTGGTCTGCATTCACCCAGGGTTTCTTTTTTTGCCTTCCTTTTCCTTGTTTTAGCCTATTATACAACAATAAAACCCTACTGTGTGCTCACACTATTCTAATCCTATCCTACCTAATGCAATCAAAAAATAACCAGATAGCATTCATACTTCTTTAGCCTACTCATCCACACATCCAAACTCAAAAATACTTACTTGTTTCCAACCATTAATACACCTAATCTCCTATCTACCTCAAGCTCCAGTTTGCGGATGAAACCCTTACTTCGATGCTCGATTTGAAGCACGCAAGCACTCAAGCTTGAATCCGTTGGTCTCAAAAACGGAACCAAAATGTAGGGGCGAGCACAAGCTCTATCGCCAAGACCCACGGCCAGCTTATTGCTCAAGCGTTTCAATCAAGCACTAATGGCTACCTCTCGCATAGCCGACACGCTATCCCTCTCTACGAGTTAGTGAGCTTACCTTGATGCCCAATTGAGTTGCTTCCTCTCTCAAGCACTCTGATAGCTCCATGATTCTTGATGCAAGCTCAAGCATCCTCAAACCTCCACCTCCAAGCTTCATCCTCCACAGCTGCACATGAGACAAGAGAATAGAAGGAGAGAAGAAGAGTCCACTTTGCCACACACCAAAGAATGAGCTCTCATTCATCTTTTGAACTTTATGTACAAATCCCTAGATCCCATTTGGGTAGTCATCCCCTTATCTCCTTTTTTACATGGCTGGCCGTGGTCTAGGCCCTTTTTCCCATTGTCCTCCTATCTTTCTATCTTCTTTCCTACTGCCATCTACTTTTACAATTTGCACGGGTGAGAGCCAAATCATAGTGCGCCTTGCGCTCTTTTAAAAAAGTATTGACTTGCACTTTTCTTGTGCCCCTTTCTCCTTGATTTAGGACTTTTTAGCACTTTTTTGTGTTTCCATTATTTTCTTGGCACGCCTTTGTCTTCCATTTCACTTTTGCCTTGGTCTTTTCCTCTACTTTAGAGTTTCCCAAATTTTCACCTTGTTCATCTCAGGGTTAATAGAACATCACAAAATACTTTGCAGCACCCATAGACTGATAGGGAATGGACCCATAGACATTTGAATGTACCAATGCTAGGGGCTCACTCATGCGTGTCCTATCAGTCTTTTTATACGTATTCCTAGTGTGTCTGTCATAAAGATAATGCTCACATGAATCAAAAAATGCATAGTCAAGGGGTGGTAAGTACTGCAAACTAGAAAGCATTTTCATTCCCTTCAAGGACATTTGGCCCAAATAGGCATGCCAAAGAGATACATGTGGGATGGAAAACACTGACAAAACATGGTCAATAGAGGACCCATCAACTACAAGAGGATAGAGGATGCCAGCCTTGGCACCTCTAGCAAGAACAAGTCTGCCATGGGTGATCTTCTACGCAAAATCCCCAAATGAAACATGAAATTGAGCATCATCAAGCTATCGTCCTGCAGACATAAGACTGCGTGTAAGCACAGGTTCATGACATAGATCCTGTAACAGATAAGTACTGCCAGTAGAGAACTATAGTTGTACATCCCCAATGCCAACAATAGCAAGTGACCTATCATCACCCAAGCGAACTGAACCAGAGATAGTGCGGTAGGAATCAAATCACTCATGGCATGGTGTAATATGAAATGAAGCACCAGAATCCAAAAGCCAACACTATGCATACATAGAGTGAACGTGTAGCATCACAAGAACTAGCTACAAGTATGTAATCCCCATCGGAGTCATCAATCTATGCATGCCATTTATCTCCTTGAATTTCACACTGGATTTCGTAGGCATAATGCTGCGATCAAAGGAATTTTCATGTACTTTGTCTTTCCTCTTCTCTTTGCACTTCTCATTGCACAACTGATGACATTATGGCCGTATGAGACCCTTTTTGTCACAATTATGACATGTCACATTAGCATTTCTTCCACGAGACTTGTTGCGCGACTTACCATGCAACTTAGACCTAGACTTCTATGAATCTCTACCACGTCTACAATCTTTCATGGTTCGAATGTTCACAAACAAGTGTCATGCATCTAGGAGATAATTCTCATGATACCATGTATATAAAATGTGGATGCAAGGTGAATGATTTTTAAGTGCATAAACAAGTAAACTTATAGATCAAACAACGTGGATTGTATGCAAACAATTCTTCCCATGAATTTATTGTACTAGTGAAGTGCATTGTTGCCAAGGCAATACCGAGGTAATTCATGCTATTGCCCTCCTTAGACTTTAAATAATCAGATCCTATATGTCAAGATATGCACAAAATCAAATTTCAATGGATTCTTAACTTCCCACAATCCTTTTTGCCTACCATTTATGGTTTTGTGGTAGGTGTAAAGAATATTTTTTATGTGTTTTCTGCATGCAAAAGGCAATAAATATGCACTTTAACATAAAGAGTGGGAATAAACTAAGGCTAAAAACTCATAACCTAGGCCCACCATATATTCATGGACATACTCATAATTTTTTGTACTTTTTTCATGTTTATAATATATTTTTTCTATTTATCTTAACTTTTTAAATTTATATTATTATTTATTAATGGTTTTTTCATTTTTTGACATCTAAAGCTTGCATGAACCAAGATATAGCATTGTACTCCATATGACTGACCGCATATGAACACCAAAAGGATCATAAAACCCTCAAATTTTTCAAAATCCTACAATTCTCACACTGCATGTTTCCTTGATTTTTATTTTTATTATATAAATAGAAAGAATCAACTAAGAATTCTATTTTTTCAAGCACTAGAAATCAAATTCAAACATTAAAACCATTTTCCATAATATGCACAAAAGAATCATCATAAAACGACAAAATCGAGCACATATGCAATTAATCTAATTCAAATCCGCATGTATTTCAAAGTCGAGAAGCCACTAATGTGCTTCCATGGCCGTTCATGTATCCTTAACCTTCAAACTATGCTCTAGAATGCCTCAACATCATCATACATTCAACATCTATTGCTTTAGCCTACCCCCCTCTCACACAGATTATTGAGCCATAAGAACAAGGTGTAGAGAGAAGAGAGAATGATTGATTTCTAAGATTTTGATTCAATGCATCATTTCCCTTGATTTCTAAAGTGATTGAAGAAATTGTGCATCCCAGCCCCAAGAGGGTTCCTCATCCTTCAGCCAAACCAAAAATACTTTTTTTGTAAGAAATGAGGGGGTGAAAAAAAATGGTATCCCTCTCTTCTCTCATGCTTCATTTTTGGCTATTAAGCCCTCTTAAGCTTCTTACGATTAATTTCCCAAATAACCAGTTAAATCTTGGGCTTTCACATTGATCGCAAGTAGTTTCAAAATCATGGTCTTTTTGGCTTCCAAATCTAGTAGTTGCTTTATAATGCCAAACCTTGCGGGGATTAAATGGGGGATCAAATGACTTTCGATTGATTGACAAACACTTGCATTTAATTTTTGGCATCAAAATGCATCCAGGAGAACTCTAGCTTCTTGATCTACAAGCATTTCATTTTCCATGAAAATTTTCTATTTTATGCCTCCAAAGGTATTTTTGTGATTTAAATTGGCTTAAAAAATCCTCTCTCATTGGTGACCATGGGATGATGACTTAGCCAGTCGAATTTATGGACTAACCTACACATAAAGAAACCATAAAGATCATCAAGCTACGTCAAAGAGAATACACAACAAAACACAAACACAGCTCTCACCCCACCCCTTAACCAAATTAAGGCATGAAGATCCACAAGGGATAGGCTAAGTATAATCCGACAAAGATCCAAAGCTAGTTGCTAACCGATTGCTCTAATACAGAGACCAGCTTAATGAACTATCAAAGCAGCCATCCTAAGTGGTGGTCTGACTTGTCTATCATCTAACCTAGGATAATTGGACTTGGGCTCGACTTGGAACTCCTAGTAGGAAAGAACTCCTATAGCCTCGTCTTGCTTTTTTAGATATTTTCTTATTCATTATTTTTTATACTTCAAGACTTAATATTGGCATGTAAAAAGAAGGGAGCTAAGCTTATTGTGACCCAAGGAAAACATGGCGTTGACCTCAAAACCTGTCTTGGCACCCAAGAACCTACCAAGCTCTTGCAAGGCAAAACTAAATAATTTTCTTTTTCTCACTTTTATTTTTACAAAAATCATCCTTATTTATTTTCCTAGCTAAATGTCACCCCTAGGAAGGCAACGCATCTGGGTCTAACTTATCCCTAGGAACCTACCAGGCCTTCGAAAGGCAATGAGTATCTGCTCTTGGTATTTTTCTTTCATTTCATTTTTTAAAAATTTGTTTAGGGATTAGAACCCTTTTTACACACCTTTGTACATTATAGTCTTCATAAATTTTAATTGTTTCTGCTCTTTTCTTATTTGGCAAGCTTCTCCAGCTACCTCACAACTAAAAACTCCTAGAAACAACTGTCTAGCAAACTAGTAGAATAGGGTCACTAAGGCAACTCACAAAACAACTCTTAGAGTACCTAACAATGTCTTCATAGGAGGCAGACAACTACTTAAACCTCCCTAGTGACACATAACTTAAACTTTGGGACTTCGTGCCTTGATTCTACCAGTCCCCAAAAGGAGAACATTTCCCACATACACATATACATATATAGCACAAAGGAAAAGAACTGATAAAGGAAGGACATCACGTAGACTTAGCCACAAAAAGCTTATGTGCAGTAGGAGACTCACTTCAAGTACTCCATTGAATCTATTTAGTACAATACTAAGAGAATAAACCATTAATTGCACCCACCACACCGAACAAATACATGGCCCTCTTGGCCTTACAAAATTAACCAATACATTCCAAAAGAATGCGGCCCTCTTGGCCTAAAGGAAATAAGACTATAAAGCACACCATACAATAGCCCATGGCTAAAACCAACCCTTGGTTCCCCATAAAAATGATAATGAAAGACAATACGAAACCAAGTGATGGGCCGCTTAGGCCCTACACTAAATACATCAAATTATTAGCTAGGCTCCCTGCATAAATAGTAAGGGTTGTCCAATGGATATATCATTTAATAATCCTATCTGTCCATGAAAGAATATGAAGATGGTCAATTGCAACCTAACTCATCACCCATACTAACCATCGACGGCCATAACAAGACATGTCAAGAAGCAATTCCCATAGTAGTCATGGGCTAATAAGATTAGGGAGTTCTAACAATCCCTCAAGACCACAATTTAGAAATACATCCTCAAAAAATGCATAATTCACCAATGACTTCGCAAAGCGGTTCCACTAATAGAGAACCAACTAATAAGTCATTGCCTCAAACATCTCAAGTATATCCAAAGCTACATGATGATACATCCGCAGAATGGGATCTCTCACACTATAAGTCCCATTCAATTAGTTGATCACTACCTGCGAGTTGCCTTTCACCAATAAATAGCGAATACCACCACATTGGGCTATATTCAACCCCATGATTAAGACCTTGTATTTTGCCATATTATTATTAAAAGTAGTATCTAAATAAACTCCCAATTTCATAACCACTCTATGTCGAAGGTCTTTAATAACTATACCGACACTCGCATGTTTAGCATAACCTCATGAAGCCCCATCAAAATATGAAGTATAGACCCATGCCTCATTTATAGGCCATGCCATATGATTATTCTACTCGTACTTATGATAGTCAAAGTCGATCTAAGAGAGAGGATGTATGACAGGTACAATCCCTTCCTCACTAAACTCAATAGGGATGCAAGTAAGAACCTTATAAAAATGGTGGAAATAAACCTTAATATCCCAAGTAAAAGATATATCTTGTGACTCAATAATCTGATAACCCTTACTCCACCAGATACTCCACCTTGGTTCCTATTAGCTCAATGTGGAGCTAACAGAGTGGGTCAATAGGATGATTTTTAAACTTGACCAAATATCTAGAATATCTACGGCCAGTTGTAGTGGTCATAAAGTCAGTATTTATAATAGTTTCAGGCTCAAGTATTTCAGTTTCATCATCTAGCAAATGAGAATTTTCATAGACAGGGTGTACAGGTAATTGGCCTCTAAAAGGTCGTAATAAGCTGATATATGGAAGGTATTGTGGATTTTTCAATGTTGTGGTAGTTCTAGTTTAAATGCATTGTCATTGATTTTGTGTATGATCTTGAATGCTCCATAAAATCTAGGTGCTAATTTGACAACGGGGTGCTTATCTACACTTTGTAATCTTCGTTTTTCAATTCGTAACCAAACATAATCATCAACTTTAAAATTCATAGCCTGTCTTTTCTTGTTTGCTTGTTTTGTGTATGATTGCTGGGCTTTGGCAATCATATCTTTAACTTCATAAAAAATAGTAGCATGCCTGTTAGCAATATCATCAGCAATTTGAATTTTGTTTGATAATGATGCAACAGGTGTAGGCAATCGATATCCATAAATAACTTCAAATGGTGCTTTCTTTGTAGTTGTATGTGGTATATTATTATATGCAAACTGAAGTAAATGTAGATATGTATCCCATGTGTGTGGTTTTGAAATGGTGTAAGCACGCAAAAGATCTAAAATAGTATTGTTAGTAGCTTCTGTTTGACCATTTGTTTCAGGATGAAATGTAGATGAAAAATCAATCTTTGTTCCTAAGTTAGCAAACAAAGTAATCCAAAAATTATTGCAAAATCTAGAATCATGATTAGAAATAATGACTTTTGGTAATCCATGGTTAGTGAAAACTGTTAATTTCAAAAACAGTTGAGCAGCTTGAGATGCAATTAAAGTTTTCTTGCATGGAATGAAATATGCTTGTTTGCTAAACCTGTCTACAATAGTCCAAATCATATCATGATTAGCTTTAGTGTTAGGTAGACCAGTGATAACATCCATTGAAATCTGTTCCCATGGTCGTGATGGAGTAGACAATGGCATTAGTAAACCATATTATTTACCATGGTGTCTTTTAACTCGTTGACAAACTAAGCAGTCAGATACAAAGTTAGATACATCAGTGTCCATATGTGGCCAATAAAAATCTTCATTCAATGTACGCAAAGTAGATATAATTCCTCTATGACCTTGGTATGGAGGACAATGAATTTCATGCAAAACAAATGATCGAAATGGAACTGTCACACATAATCTTTTTTCATAAAACATAAATCCATTAGTGTAAGACAATGAATAAATAGGAATCCAATTACTTGCAACTAATTTATTCCAATCAGCTTGAAAAGTAGGATCCTGATGATAAGTATCTTTCATACGGATAAGGGAATGATCAAATGATATCACAGAAATATTGTGAATTGTCGGTCTTCTACTCAAAGCATCAGCAACAACATTTTCTTTTCCAAGTTGATATTGTATAAGAGGATGAAAACTTTGAATAAAAGCGGCCCATTTAATGTGTCGGTCAGATATTTGTGGTTGACTAAGGAGATGTCTAATGCTTTGTTGGCCAGTTTTGATCATAAATTCAGATCCATTAAATAATGTTTCCATTGACGTAAGGCTTGTACTATGGCTAACAATTCTTTGTCATAGGTAGAATATTTAAGTTCAGATGGTTTGAGTTTGCAACTAGAGTAGGCTATGGGATGATTATCTTGCATAAGGACTGCTCCTATTCCAGATCCACTAGCGTCAGTAACTACCAAAAAGAATGGTCTATTGAAGTCAGGTAATTGTAATACAGGAGCATGAGTTAAAGCATGTTTCAGTAAATCAAAGGACTTTTGTTGATTGTCAGACCAGTTATACACAATACCCTTCTTTAAAAGTTTTGTCAAAGGTAATGCAAAAAATGAGAAATTCCTCACAAATTTTCTGTAAAAACTAGCAAGACCTAGAAAAGAACATAATTCATGCACATTTTTGGGTATGGGCCAATTCAAAATTGCTTCTATCTTTTTAGGGTCAACTTTAATACTTTCTGATGAAATAATATGTCCTAGATATTCAATTTCTGTTTGGAAAATTTCACTCTTTTCGGGGTTAGCATATAATTGATTATCTTTTAACAACTTAAAAACTAAAGACAAATGTTCATAATGCTCATTCTCATTTTTACTAAATACTAATATGCCATCAAAGAAAACTATGATACAATGCTGATGTTTCAAGAATATGCGATTCATCATATGACTGAATGTGGCTGGTGCATTAGTTAAACCGAAAGGCATAACCAGAAATTCATAGTGTCCAAATTGTGTTCTAAATGCAGTTTTGAATATATCAGATTTGTCCAATCTTACTTGATGATATCCAGATTTAAGATCTATCTTACTGAATATGGCAGATCCCTGTAGTTTATCCATAAGATCATCTACCCTAGGAATCAGATATCTATTTTTAATAGTAATTTTATTTAGGGCACAATAATCAATGCACATGCGATAAGTATTATTTTTCTTTTTCACTAATAAGACAGGTGCACCAAATGGAGAACTACTAGGTCGAATTCATCCTCTGTTAAGCAATTCTTCTATTTGATTTTGAATTTCTTTCTGTTCAATTTGGTTATGTCTATATGGTGCTTTACATGGTGGTTGTGTTCCAAAAATTAAATCTATCTTATGATCTTCAAGACGTGAAGGTGGTAATCCAGGTGGTAAATCAACAGCAAAAAAATCTTGAAATTGGGCAAGAAATTGTGTATGCCTAGGATGCATTTGTTTTTCTTTAGCTTGAATTTCATTCACCCATATTTAATAGGATTTGCTACTTTTACGAAATCAAGCGCAAAACCTCACGGAATCTACTGTGGAATATGCCTCCTGATGCACATTTAGCCTGAGTATGAGTAAGCATTGGAAAATTATTGAAAGTGTGCATACCATGCAGTGTGATTTGTTTTCGTTGAAAATAAATTTTAATTGAATGCGTAGAATAATCTTTGTCAGGATTGTATTGATGACGCCAAGGCATTCCTAAAATAATGTTACTAGACTACAAAGGTACAACTAAGAAATTTCTTCGTTCAGTATAATCACCAATTTTAATTTCTAAATTATGCACCTCTTGCGTTCCATTATATCTCGTACCTAGGAATGCAGCCTTGATGCGATAATGTATAGAAATAGTTTGTAAATTCAATTCTTTGACTAATTTTGTTGAAATAAAGTCATGTGTGCTCCCATCATCATGTAAAATAGTCTTTTCTTTACCATGCACACAACATTTCATTGTTAACAAAGAATGGAGAGTTGGCATACCTGGAAAAGTATCCGAAATAGTACCATTGTCGTCATCATCTTCCGTAAAGTCTGACATTTTCTCATGTTCTTCTTCTTCTATTGCTCCCAGATAATTGATATGGACAGATGGCTTTTTGGATTGACAATTGGCTACTAGATGTCTAGGTTGATGGCATTTGTAACAAATTATGGGTTTGGCTTTGGATACATTATTGGTAATGGCAGGAAGTTTAAGAATGTTGGGATTTGACTGTGGGGATGGCTTACGGTTTGGATTTGTGTTTGATGGCAAAGCAGGTGGTCGTGTCCAAGATTTACGAAATGAAGATGGAAGAAAACAACTTTGATTGAATCTTCAAAAATTTGAATTGAATTTTTTGGAACCAAAGTTATCATTAGTTGAAAATTGTTGTGGTCGCTTGTCTCGTCCGCGAATCTTGTCTTCAGTGTCATGGGCCAATGAAATTGCATCTTCAAGGGTTGTTGGCTTGAACATATTGACTTCCGCATAGAAATGTCCAAGTAGGCCAGACATAAACTTGCGTTTATGAGTTGCTTTAGGTACATCTTCAAGCATACATAGTTGCAGTAGAGCATTCCAGAAACGTTCAGTGTATTGGGAAATAGGTTCGCGATCTCTTTATTATAGAAGATCCCATTGCTTGATGGCTTTTTCGTGGAACTGAGGAGGAAGGAAATTCTGCAAAAATTTCTTTTGGAAAGTCTCCCAGTTAGTGGGACAATCAACGCTCTTGCGGACCACAGTCCACCATAAAGATGCTCGGTCAACTAAATGGTTAGTGACACATTTAATTTTGTCTTTCTCAGCATATGTTTCTTCATGGAAGTAATCATCAAATTGACTGATAAAAGCAAGTACAGTCTTTCCATCGCGTGATCCATTGAAAGTACGAAATTTGAAGTTTCTTTTACTTATCTTTGTTTCTTTGCGAATGGATTGGGCTTCAAGTGTTGTATCAATGGTATGTCGTATAAGATCTTCGGCTTGCGATCCATCTTGGTCGGTGGTAGATCGTTGCAAATTGGCCAATTGAACTTGCAAATCTTGTCGGGCTCTTCGTTCTTCTTCAAGCTGCATCATAATCAAATCCAACTTTTGCTCCATCGTTGGTTCGGGTAAATCACCTTCAACCATAAGATCATCCATGTTTTGTTCAGTCATCCTGCAAAATTCCAAAAGACCTCACACTCTCGAAATCTTGTTAGCGGGATGAGCGTAGCTCAAAGATGGGTTTACAAGGCTTGTATATTTTTGTTTGGCTTTTATAGTATCTCTTCTTTACGATTGCGAGGTTCATTGTCACAACCGTGTTCCAAGAGAATAGTGTTGCGTATAGACTGCGTATAGTCTGCGTGTGAACTTCTGCTTTTGCTGGAACTAGTTCAGCAAGACTGCAAGTGTGAACAGAGACTTCCAGGGAGTAATAGACTGATTCGTGTGCTTCTGAGTACGAACTGCCGCTATGGTAATCGTTGAAGATGACTTTTGTGACTTTGATGACTTGGGGAACTTGGAAAATTTTAAGCTTAAAGCTTTATTAATTAGCGTGATTTTCGTGGACCTCAATATGTTTTTGCCAGCGTCGACGGTGTCGTCGCGTTAAGGGTTGAAGGTCTACCACTAGGGCTTAGTGCAGAGGAGGAGTATGGGATTCAAAGTTCAGGAAAGGGAAAAAGATTGGAGTTTGACAAGATTCGGGTTTTAGAAATGATTTAGATGTGGAAGAAGAATTCAAGATTTTCTATGTATTTAGCATACATGAATGGAATAAATAACTCTATCTTGATTACATCAAATGCTTTTGGATATATAATTCATAACATAAAGGATATACTTAGATTTTTAATCCAAATACGAATATCAAATGCAAGCTCTAATGGCTTTTATTTCAAGTATATAGATAGATTTCAACTCTAGGAAACAAGTGTTATGTTGGTAGACTTCAAATACATTCAAGATTTGGGCCAATGGTACATGAAATACATTGAAGGAGTATATTTTTAACTTCAGCCCTGTTTTAAAACAGAAAATTCCAGCCCATAATCAAGCTCAAAAAGAGTGCATAAACTCATAAATAAGCTCCTCTAATCATTAATGAGTAATGTCCTGATGAAAAGAGGCCATTTTCTTCTATTACAACCACATAAATCTTTTGTTTGCTCATAAAATGGACAAGAACAGTGGGCTGCCCTATTTATGATTGGTTATTTCAGCCCATAATAGCCCATACACCTTCAAAATCATCACCCTTTGCTTGCCCCAAAGTCACTCAAGTACTTGGGTACAAGTCGGGCTTCATTGGACCATGAATAAGGTAGACAAAATGAGAGAAGACGTACATAAGAGCAGGATGAATACTTTTCTCTCAGATTTCCACCTTTTATAGACTGTCATTCCATGCATTTTCGTCGGACCAAATGGACGGATAAGTGGAGCTCTCACCTTGTTTGTATCTTCATCTTCAGCTCCTGTTAATCTCCAGTTTGCATGCTCCAAAGCATGCACCATGGCTTCAGCTCTCTCCAGCAGTTAGGCTGTGCAGGCCCGCATTTTGCGTCGAAAAATGCGGGTTGCATCCTGCTCAGGCCCAGGTCACTTTTTGACCTACTCAGGCCACTTGCTGGTCACATTAGTCCATTACTTCAAGTCCCCTGTGAACCTAGTGGACTTTTGGCATTTTTCTTGAGTTCTCACCATATTTTTGCACTTGAATCAATGTGATTTATCCTGCAGACTGTCAAATACTTCCAGCTGACCAAGTTGTAGGTTCCCATAGACTTATTTTTCATCAATATGCATGGTACAACTGAAAATTATATGCTAAATACAAAAGAACTTATATAACTAAGTTGGTCATTGGGTAACAATGACTGAATTTTGTATGCAAATTCCTCATATAACTCCTAGTGAAGTACTTCTGTGTTCATAAGAATCCCATGATTTATATTATGAATAATAAACTCTTTGACATTCACCCCCTCCTAACCTGCACATCCTCCGGCATGTGCCATTTCATAAGATTATAGGTTAAGGAGGGTCTTCTTCAGATATATCTTCATCCTCATCCTCTAAGTCTTTTTCTTTCTGCTTGTCTTCAAGTAGAGGGCTCATATCTAAGTCATCAAGCTCATAAGTTGAAGATTCTCTTTGTTTGAAGAGCTTGATTCGTTTCTCGGCTATTGGTATTTTTATCATGGTCCCATCCATTTCAGCCAAAGAGTAAGTAGCATTATTATGTACTACTTTTACAACATATGGTCCAAACCATCGCTTGGCTAACTTTCTATGAGCACTATATTGATTGTCCAGGCTGCTATCATAGACAAGTACCCAATCATTCTCTTGAATAGCTCTTGGACGGAGTCGATGATGCTTGTCAAACCTCTTCTTATTCTTTAATCTTGTTGTTTTCAGCCTTTCAATGGCTGTCTTGACATCTTCTAGCCTTCTTTCAAGTTGCCTTATGTGCAGAGTCAGCAATTCTTCTCTATTCATGCATTCATCCCAAGGTAAGTTACTCCATGTGACAATGGACTCCTCAATAGGCATGATAGGTGGTTGTCCATATATTAGTTCAGCCAGCATATAACCTGTTACTGCACTATGGGTAGTTCTATTAGCCCATAATGCGAATGGTAGCATTCTAGGCCATTCCCTTATCTTTCCTTTGCAAGATTTTGCTAAAGCTTTAAGAATTGGTTGATGACCTCTTTTGCTCTTACCATTGCCTTCAGGGTTGTAGGCTGAAGTAAGACATAGCTTAATCCCCAATTGAGCAAAGAAATGGCGAGCCTCATCAGCATCCAATTCTCCTCTATCAGCAATTACTTTGGCAACACATCCATACCTGCAAAATATTTCTTCAAGTAAAAATCCACAAAAAGCTTGAGTAGACTTTTTTGTCAAGGCTTTTCCTTCCACTTGATTTGTGAGATCTTCTCTAGCAAGTACTAGATATCTCATGTTCCAAATTCCTATAGGCATGGTTACTAAATCAATAACCCGTCTATAGTGAATGGATAAAGGATAGGTAGGTTGAAGCCCATCTCTATGCTTAGCCATAGAGTACATTTGACAAACATGATAAGACTCAACAAAATGCTCAATGTCTTTATATATGTTTTGCCACCAAAATTTCTCTTTTATTTTGGCAAAAGTGCCCCATATGCCTCTATGACCAGCCAATAGGCTTTCATGAAATTCTTGCATGACTTGTCTTTGAGTCTTTTTGTCTCCTAAGACACGAACAGGCGCCCTTCCTTTCTTTTTCACATGCCTCCAAAGGTAACCATCTTTAAGAAAAAAACCATAAGCTTTTCTCTTAATTCTCTTGAACTCTTCATTAGACCAATATTCCTTCTTTGTCATAGTGCTCAAAAATTGGCCAATTTTTAGCCAATCGTCTGCATAATATTCCTCTTTAAAGTGTGAACAAACCATAACAAAACATTGAGCTTGCTGTCTACCAGCTGCCCACTGTCCTTCTTTGGTTGTATCATCCTTCCTTGCTGATGTTAAATTTTTTTTAATAGCTGAACCTGTTGTACTTGCTGTAATTATTGTTGTACCTGCATTTTTGACTGCTGAATCATCATTAGATTCAGCTGTACTTGCTATTTTCAGATTTGTACCTGCATTTACAGCATCATTTATAGACTCTGAATCTTCCTTATCCAACATTTATTCTTCACCCTTATATCTGGCACGCGAAAGCATGTCATCTCTTCCTGAAATATGTTTCAAATCAAGATTTAAGGATTTAATATAAGCTATCCATCTTAGCATAGCTATTTTGGGAGTGGAACAGTTGACAATCATGCCCAAAAGTGGAAGGCAATCTGTTTCAACTATTACATGTGCGCCCATGAAGTACTCTCGGTCACATTTCAATGCAGTTACTACTCCCCAAAGCTCTCTTTTAATTTGAGCATACCTTCGTTGTCGTTCATTAAGAACCTTCGCTCCAAAGCGGATTGCATATCTGTTGCCTTCAAGGTCATCTTGACCAACTGCCCATCCTATTCCAATAGGACTTGTGTCCACTGTGAGTATAATAGGCTTTCCATTAGAGTAATTAGCCCTCTTTAAGGTGGGGGCTGAAATCAACAATTTCTTCAGTTTTCGAATAGCTTGAGTGTGTTCTTTTTCCCATATAAACCTTTGGCCTTTTCTTAGGAATTAATAAAGATTTTCAGCAACATGAGCAAAATGTGGTATCCAAATAAGGTAGAAGACAAATGCACCAAGAAATCTTCTCACCTCTGAAACATTTGAACATATTTCCTGCATTTTGTTGATAGCTTCAATTTTTGATGGAGAAGGCTTTCGGCCACATGGACCACACATATGCCCTACCATAAGAACTTCTTCAACTCCAAAAACAGATTTAGCACTTGAAAGAGTAAGACAGACTTCTTCTAATTTAGACAAGATTTGAGCACAATCATTAATATGATCGGAAACAAACTTGCAGCATCCAAGTTCATTGAGTTCTTCATTCTTCTCATGAACTTCACATCCTTTGATTGGAACATCATCGAGGAAAGGAAGAGTTAATTGAGGAATATAATCCCTCAATACTTTATGCATGGCATTCATCATGTGAGCTACTGAATTCATAGCCCCTTGAGGTAGAGTACACATGCAGACTAAGCCAAGAGGCGTCTTCATTGTGGTAATGTCTTGGCTTTCCAAAGCAATTTGAAATTGGTCATAGCCTGAATATAAATCTCCCATGGAATAGATTGCTCTACCTGCAAATGTTTCAGCAAACTCATCAACAATTGGCCCTAATCCAACATTTTTAATAGTGACTTTATTGACAGGTTTTAAATCTTGAATGAATCGCAAATATCCATTCTTCTTAGGCACGGTAAACCATCGGTTGGAATATGGAGCTGAAGATGGCTCCAATATTCGCATTTTCATCTTTTCATTTAGAAGTTCCAATAACTTAGGCAAATCAGCCCTTGGTACTGGAATTGGTTTAAGATTCCAAGGAACATGTGGGACCGTAAAAATCACCATTGGTGCCACAATGCTTGGATCCACACAGCCAATTTCATGTGGTTGAAATGAAAAAGCTTTGCCATGATTCTTTAACATCTGCATGAAAATTTTCTTTTCAGCTGGCAAGAGGAAAGAGTCTTCACCAATTTTCAGCTTTTATAGACTTTCTGTTGTAAATTGGTGACCAATATCTTTGGGATCACAAAGGCTTGGTTGTTTGGATACCCTTTCTGCCAGCCCTTTGCTTTCGGGTGGTAGAGGAGTAGCCATCGGCTTGACCTTTTTATCAACTGTTTTATACTTTGTTTCTATTCTTACTTCATCCTTGTTTGGCTATCCAAAGGCTTCATAATCTGCAAATTCTTGAATTATGTCATACATATCCAATGTACATACCTATATGGACTGATTTTCAACTTGATTTTCTGCATGAACAGCTGTATAAATTTCAGTCATTATATCATTATAATTTAGTCCATAAAATAGCCCTGAAATTTCTTCATCTTTAGGTAAAACATCAATTTGCTTCAATTTTTATTCCATATGACACAAATACTTTTTTTCAGCTCTATTCATGGCTGAAATCTGTTTATAACAGCCCACACTATTGGTTGTAAAAACCTGCAAGTTAGCTTTTGGCCTTGCCTCCTTTATATGGGAAGGCAATTTTTTATGACATGATGCACTACCATAGCCTCCACTTATAGCAGCGCTACCCGAAAACCCTTAAATTCTCGGGCATTAGGAGGAACTAGATGATCTCTCAATCGATCCCTATTCCGGTGGTGAATTACACAAACGCTCAGGAATTGGACAGCTTTGTCATTATCCTTACTTCTTATCCGAGCATATGATGAACCATCATCAAGGGCCTTTGTCTCTAAACGAGACTCAGAAATAAATGGTTGTCCAAGAATGATAGGATAGCTGCAGGAATCTTGAACAAAGAAATGAAATTCATCTTTTACATTACCAATAGTAACTTGTACATAAGGACATGCTGCATAAAGATCGCCAGAAGAGTTATTGGCTGCCTTCATGCGCCATCCTAGGTCCACATCAACAATGGGCCATCCGCCATTCTCATAGAGACTTCTTGACATAACATTAATCTCTGAACCATGGTCTATAAGGGCAATGCATGGAGTCTCTTTTTCACCAATTTTAACAATGGTTTCAGTAGTCACCCTTGCCCAATGGGTACGGGAATAGTGACTACTAGGAATAAAGTGAGCATCACTTTCTTCTTGCATGTTGTGAAGATGAGATTCTTTCTTAAGCATGGGCTACACTTTAGATTGAGAAGTCCCCACCATAATGGCTTCTTTAGTTTCTGCTTCATAAATGTCTTCATCTTTGGCTTCTATGGCTGCAATTAATTCTTTGATTGCTTCCAATCGAATCCCTTGAGTTTTTAGCTTCTCTTCATCCTCCAAATACACATGAAGTGCTTACAAAAAAGCATGCATAGATTCTTCAGTTTCCTCACCAACATATTGTCTTTTTCGTTTAATTACATCAATTATTACATCATGAAATCCTCATTTTGCAATTCCGAGAATTTCACCTAATGTAAATTTAATTCTACTTCCAAGAATTCTTTCTTCTAGGATCCCTTGCACTCTCTATGTCTGATTGCAACTTGTAACTGGGATGTTTGCTTTTTCTTTTTCCTTCTGTCTTCTTTACTTGAAGGGCATCTCCCATATCAAGCTCCGATGGTGATGGATTTTCAGTAGCCTTTTATTGGTCCGGTTTACTTCTTGTCACGCGTTTAGTTGGCCCTGAGGAAGAAGGACCGGCAACATCTGCATCTCTTCTTCTCTTTTCTTCTATCATGGCTTCATGATTATTAATTTCAGCTAATCGGGCAAAAGCTAAAAATGAATCAACAGGCTTGGTCCAACCGGTTCTTCCTCGGATGCATTGACTGGCAGTGGTTAAATCATCTTTGGTTGCCTTGCCTTACTCCATGCGATCCAAGGCCTGCATCCACACTTTAGATTTTTCATTAGTTTTACATGCTTTAACAATTTCGTTAGTTGGCTCAATTTGCAGCCCATAGGTTGCTGCATCAATAGCTACATAGGCTGTTCTTGTTGCCAAATCCTCCAATCTTTTCTTCATGCCTCCGTTGCCGAAGTTTAGCTCAAGAGGAAGCCCGGTTTTGGTTGCATTAATTTTACCATCCTTCCAAAAGACTAATTTTTGTGCTTCAGCTTCACAGAATGCACCGCACTCCCTCTTGTCATGCTATAGGCTATCACACCAGATACAGCGTCTTTTGAAGCCTTCTCGTACAAGCCTTTGGGCAGTTGTCCGTCCCCTTTCTTCCACTTTCACATCAAGCCTTTCCACTTTAGAATTAATCTCCGTTAGATTAAGATGGAGATCCCACATGCTTTTAATTAGCTCGTCCATAATATCCTTCTTTGGAGATGGAACAGCAGAATTTCTTGGTTGCTCGGCCATAGAGACAGGAGGTCGAGAAACAGGAACATGCTCCTTCATGGATTCAGTTGTTGCAGGGGTTGATCCCCATCTTAGGCGCAACCGCTCTCTTTGAGCAATTATATTAACTGCTTCAGTGACATCACTCCAAGCAATCTTCAATCCCGTCTCAGAGCCAGGATCTTCAAGTCGATCAGTTAGCTTCTCTTGTAGAGAAGAATCCGTAGCTTTTAGAAATAATTCAATCTTCTGACTTTCCATACCTTGTTGATCGTCAGGATCTAGTTGAGCAAATTTGCTTTCAAATTCTCGATGAAGAGCAGTGGTGGTTAGACCCTTACTGGACCTTTCGACCCATTCGGTGAAAACTTTCTTTGTCATAAGGCCAGAATCTTCAAGAAAAATTTCTCCTCGAAGAGCCTTCTTGAACACGGACCATCCCGTGTCTTTTTGGAAAAGACCATGGATTCGGTCCTCGAGACCATGCATAGCCAGGCAGGCAAAATATCGGCTCCAGGCATGTTGAGGAACTCCAAAGAAGACCATCTTGTCAGTATAAAGGCGGATAAAAGAGGACACATTTTGCCCATTAAATTAAGCTCTTGCCCAACTGCTTCCAAAGCTTTAATGGCAGCAGCATCAATCTGCTCTTCTTCTTGTCTCCCTTGTTGTTGCAATTGCAACTGCTGGCTGAAATTGCAATTGTTGTTGTTGGCTTTCTTGCATTAGATGAACCAACTGTTGCAAAGCATCTCCTCCCGAACTTGATGACTCTCCCATTGGACTTCTTCTTCCGCAGGAGACCTTCACGTCGGGTTCACCATTGTCGTTGCGTTAAGGGTTGAAGGTCTACCACTGGGGCTTAGTGCAGAGGAGGAGGATGGGATTCAAAGTTCAGGAAAGGGAAAAAGATTGGAGTTTGACAAGATCCGGGTTTTAGAAATGATTTAGATGTGGAAGAAGAATTCAAGCTTTTTCTATGTATTTAGCATACATGAATGGAATAAATAACTCTATCTTGATTACATCAAATGCTTTTGGATACATAATTCATAACATAAAGGATATACTCAGATTTTTAATCTAAATATGAATATCAAATGCAAGCTCTAATGGCTTTTATCTCAAGTACATAGATGGATTTCAACTCTAGGAAACAAGTATTATGTTGGTAGACTTCAAATACATTCAAGATTTGGGCCAATCGTACATGAAATACATTGAAGGAGTATATTTTTAACTTCAGCCCTGTTTTAAAACAGAAAATTCCAGCCCATAATCAAGCTCAAAAAGAGTGCATAAACTCATGAATAAGCTCCTCTAATCATTAATGAGTAATGTCCTAATGAAAAGAGGCCATTTTCTTCTATTACAACCACATTAATCTCTTGTTTGCTCATAAAATGGACAAGAATAGTGGGCTTCCCTGTTTATGGCTGGTTATTTCAGCCCATACACCTTCAAAATCATCACCCTTTGCTTGCTCCAAAGTCACTCAAGTACTTGGGTACAAGTCGAGGCATGAATAAGGTAGACAAAATGAGAGAAGACGTACATAAGAGCAAGCTGAATACTTTTCTCTCAAATTTCCCCCTTTTATAGACTGCCATTCCATGCATTTTCGTCAGACTAAATGGACGGATAAGTGGAGCTCTCACCTTGTTTGTATCTTCATCTTTAGCTCCTGTTAATCTCCAGTTTGCATGCTCCAAAGCATGCACCATGGCTTCAGCTCTCTCCAGTTGTAGTCAGGCTGTGCAGGCCCGCATTTTGCGCCGAAAAATGCGGCCTGTATCCTGCTCAGGCCCAGGTCACTTTTTGACCTACTCAGGTCACTTGCTGGTCACATTAGTCCATTACTTCAGGTCCCCCGTGAACCTAGTGGACTTTTGGTATTTTTCTTGAGTTCTCACCATATTTTTGCACTTGAATCAATGTGATTTATCCTGCAAACTGTCAAATACTTCCAGCTGACCAAGTTTTAGGTTCCCATAGACTTATTTTTCATCAATATACATGGTACAACTGAAAATTATATGCTAAATACAAAAGAACTTATGTAACTAAGTTGGTCATTGGGTAACAATGACTGAATTTTGTATGCAAATTCCTCATATAACTCCTAGTGAAGTACTTCTGTGTTCATAAGAAACCCATGATTTATATTATGAACAATAAACTCTTTGACAACGGTGGGCAGTACATACTGCCGCCGCAGGCGCAGAAATTTCGTTTTAGAAAGTTTTTTTAATAAGCTTAATGTTAAGCTTGATAAGCTTATTCTTAAAGCTTTGAAAGCTTTGAGCTATGGAAGAAAAATTTTATTATCTGTATCACGACTTGATGAAGGAGCTTTGCCGCCGGTCCTTCGCCTACAGAGGCTGGTCTCTCGCGATCAGAGGGTGCAAAAGAGGGTTCTTAACTACCAGGAACATGCTGGTATCGACCGTTTGCCACGAGACGGACTGTAGAGCTCGATCATTCCAGGAGCTCCGCCTTCGTGCGAGATGGTAAGCGATTGGAAGCTCTCGATCTCAGCTTCGCTCTGATACCACTGGTGGATAGATCAGACGCCGTATGCGTGCGTAGTGAGCGTCAAAAGGTCCCCAAGAACAAAAGAACTCTACTTTTTACACAAAAACCAATGAAGAAAGCTTGCACGACATGAACAAGAGACCAATTGGGTGCAATCTCCCCCCATGCCTTGTGTGAGCGCTCCACGAAGCATGAATTTAATATATTATTCATCTTCAAGCTCAAATAATAGCCCAATTTACAAAATAGCACGCTTTAGCTTTTGAGTTTGCTTTTGTGCCACTAAAGAATTAAAGCTAATGGGTGCCCAAGAAGTCAGGCGGTACCCGAATGCAATGTCCAATACAAGTATTTAAATCGTGCGCCCATGCGCATACAAAAATAATAAATAAATATCAAACGCTTTGACAAATAAGCATGACAATATCAAACGCTTTGATAAATAAGCGCGAGAAAATATAGGCTCCATGCCTAAGATACGCACCCCTAAAAAATTGATGATAATTTGAATACACGCTATCCTCCAATGCTTCCCAATGCCACCGCTGCTCGCTCTACATATCAACTGAAGCATTCACAATTGTTAGAAAAATAATATAATTAAACCGACAAAAGTGAATACCTAGCAGTCTTTAGCTATATAAATAAATTGGTTAGAAATCAATCCTAACCTTAGTTTATTACGAGTGCGCACTCTAAACTCATAAATGTTTATTAATTTAAATATGTATTTTGCGGAATCACCTGCTATGGAATCACCCATGTACACATAAAATTAACAAAATGCCCGAAAAGGATAGGCGTCCCCATCGACTTCTCGCACAAAGAATCCACTTTGTGTATGAGCCCCGGTAATAATAAAATTTTATGGAATCCACCGCAAAACCTCACGGAATCCACCGTGGAATATGCCTCCTGGCATCAAATGGAGCTTATCGTATTTCTCAAGTGTTTAACAAAGTCACATACAAGGTCGATCTGCCAAAAAGTATTTGTGTCCATAATGCATTTCATGCCCGTCTTCTGTGCAGGTTCTAACGTGACAACCAATGGGGGCGTCACGTACCACTGGTTCACTCCAATGGCTCCTTCAAAGTAGAAGCATTCCTTCGGTCCAGGAACAGAAAGGGTACATTGAGTACCTCACTAAGTGGAAAAGATGCCCTCTCAAAGAAGCCACTTGGATTTGAGATGCGGGGGTGTACGAACGTGGCAAAGATGCCTTCAATACTTGGCTCAAGGAGAATCCCACCAATTCTTCCAATGCCCCTTGAGTCATCCACAAAAATCTTCATAGGCCGAGTAACACCTCCACTCCTCATATGTAGTTGAGTCGAGGGTGGACTTGCATGGTAGTTAGAAATAAACCCAAGCCACCAAACAATCTAGATGGATAGACAATGACTAGCTTGATAGGAAAAGTTGTGTTAAGACCCCAAGTCCTAGTATGCTAGACATTGATTGGTCTAATAGTAAAGATTGCATTAAGACCTTGCTAATCTATCAAGTCCTAGACCGGCAGACAATGGCGAGCTTGTTAGAAGTAGCTATGTTAAGACCCCAAATGAGTCAAATAACCTCCATCATTAGATTGCTGAGGACATCAATCTAGTATAAGCGAGGGTGAGTGTAACGGCTTTGTATCTATAGCATGGTGTTGCTACTAGAAACACCTATATAGAGGGTAGCAGTGACTTGGTTTTCACTCTACATGTGATTCCCCATACCCAGTTGTAAACCCTCATATGTGCGGTGTCATGAGGGTGTAGTCCTAAGATGTGCCTATGTTGTATTGTTTCTTTCATTTGATAATACAAGCGTATACCTTGCTCTCACATATTGTATTACCTTTCTATGCAGTGTTGAGTGAGTGAAGGAGTGCAGTTGCATCATGTCCCCCCCTTTTAATAAAAAAGTTTTTCTTAGAACAAAAAGGGCCCTAATATCAGCTCATAAATGATAAAAAGGTAAGCTAATAATTTTAAAATAAACTAATTAATTTTTTCATAAAAATAAAATAAAATAATTTTATAATAAAAAGAAAATAGTCCCCTTCTTCCATAAGCTTCTATACGAGCACGACATGGTTTAACGTTTGAAGGCCTAAGAAGAACAGGGCAAGGGTGAAACTTGACTTATGAGTTGATTTTCTCTCAGAGCAATTGTATATATGAAAATAAGAGAAATAAAAAAACTATTGTTTTTAATGGATTTCTTAATGTATGTTAACTAAGGACATGATAAGGAACCAAGTGTGAATTTTAATTAAGAAAGCTATTTTTATGTGTCATGCACAATGTAGTACTATTCCTTGTTTAGAACACTAAAATAATCTTGTGAGGGAAGTAGGTGGAACAATTTCTTGACGGAATCACCATATGGCTAGGTGGACCCGATTAGCCCTGTGGCTTTCCCCCAAATTTATAATAAGGACCATTAAGTTGAGAATATCAATAATCATCATTTTAGGGGATCGATATGAGACTATTGCTTATGGGAAGAGGGATTCATGCTTAGATCCCTCTCATTTCTCACTCTCATTAAACTAAGTGTAGTGCTTGCTTACCCTGAACTTAGGTGACTTGTAAAAAAATTTCAGCTTAAGTTTGATGTTAGACTACTGATAATGACAATAGTTGCATATTAGGAACCTACAAATCGATCCTCGTCGAATGAGATAAGATGCTTCATAAGTGAGGTAGACCTAATAATTTCCTAGTCTTCTAAATGCAACTGCTAAAAGATTTGGCAGAGATGGTGATGTGACTAGGATCAATTCTTAGACGACTATCAGAGAATACCATCCTAAAGGAAGCTAGGTATGGACACATCTCATGTGGTATCAGGGTGTTAATTCTAAGTCATTCTCTATCGCTATATTAAAATTGAAACAAGGTTTTGCTTAAGCTATTCATCATTATGATCAACAAAATAAAATTAGTTCTTATTTTTAGGAAATTTTCAATCAATTTATGGCACACAAGGTATTTCAAGCCTTATTCACTACAACTTGTGGATCCAACAACTTTCAATTTAGGCATGGTGTTGTCCTAGTTACTCTCATGATGTTCTTGGAGCAAATTGGACTGAAATTTGAGAGGAAAGTTGGGCATTATAGAATAAACTTTACCTAGTAGATTTTGAAAAAGTCAAGCATATTTAAAAGGATATCTTAAGTGCTCGAATCCTTGAGGAACTCAATTTGATTGAAGATTTTTGGTTGTTTGAAACGAAGGACTTAGGAGCTTGTATTCTTGTAAATGAGCAACTGATTAATCAAAAAGAGTATGTTTACTCTAAGCTCACAAAAATCATATGCCCTAGTTGCATTGGATTGCAACCTCATAATTCCTTTTTTCCTAATCTAATGATATCAAGTTGTTGTCAACCATTTTTGTGAAAATCAAATCTACCTCAAACAAGTTGGAAATGACATGTTGGTGAAGTGGAGCAAGCACACCCTATCTTACAAGTTTGAAACAAGAACTTCAGTTTTGAGTGATTGAGCTGGTGAAGAATCCCTATAGTTTTTTAGCTTTAGCAAGTTTTGGTCAAAGATTAATTTGGAGGTCACAAAAAATCACGAAGACGAGAAATAATTTTACACAAGGAAAAAAGTAAATAAGGTTGTTAAAATATGTATTAGGGAGTAGCCTTAAAGCCTTTGAGAATTTTAAAGATCATTGGATCGAAGGAAAAGCTTAAGGAAAGCTTCAAAAACTTTTGTTTTGAAAAGTAGAAGGATAAAAGGGAATAAAAGTTGGCGGCCTAATTTTTATAAATGGAGGTGGCCATAGCAAACATGTGGGGGAAGAAAGCACGATTGAGAGAGGGTAAATGAGCTTCTATATTACCTACCGTGCTGGAGAAGTTCAGGGAAGGATATCAAAAGAAGGCTCGCATGATTCTAGGATTTTTTTTGGGTTGGATGGATGGATGGAGGAGTAAGGATTGCCAAGTTTTTTTGGAGCTACTAGATTGTTGGATGCCACTGTAGAGGAAGTTATCAAGTAGGGATCATATTGTTTGATGGTCCACTCAAGGTTACTCTAATTGAGAATTTTTCAGTTGATAGATTGGTCCTCGATGGTTATCTTTGAGCCTTTTGATTAGGTAAGAGCAATGTGTTCGCATTGTTAGAATAAGGTGGGAATAACTTGTTTTTAAAAAGTAAGAAGGGCTAAAAGAATTTTTTTTGGTTTGGTGAAGACCTTTATCATGGATAATCAAGACCTCTGACAACTTATTTTCATCTAGTGAACTATATAGAGGTGCTAAGTATCAATGTATTTTATGGAGGTGACATATTTTTCTTCTTGAGACTATTATTTTGACTTTGAGAGATAGAGAAGAGAAGATGTTTCTTTGAAGCCAAGGAAAGGTGAATTGAAAGATTACACAAAAGCATTATTCTAAGGATTCGAAGGTTGCTCGATGGATTTTTTAGTGTTATTTTGATTGAATAAGTTTTTTGTCAACCAATTGATCTTTGACATGTTTATTCGAGCTTCTTAATCAAACAATATTGAATTTTCTTGTACCATGTGTAGCATGTTTTTTCAATTTAAGGAGATGGCATCAAATAAACTAGGAGTACTATGATTTTTAAAAGCATATTGAAGGCAACAAAACTTTTGGAGTGTGATGGTGCTCCTTGAAGAAGGACTTATGGTATTTGTGGTTGCCAATGATTTTATTGAGTTTTAATGAAGTTTTGTTAGAGTAGAAGAAATTGGTTTCCTTTCTTGGTTGAGTTGATGCTCTTGTTAGCTACAAAAGGCATAGTTTTGAAGTTTTCCTCATGTGTTGGGGTTGGGGTAGGAGTTGTTTTGGCTAGAAATCACGTTTTGTGAGATATGACATCAAACCACAATTTGTACTGGTGCTCCTTCTCCTCATGTGTTTTGGGTTATGTAAGGGATTTATTTTCGATCATTTCTCGCAATACACCATTTGAATTATCCTCTCTTGGCCCATTTATGTATATACTAATCCTCCTAGAAAATATATAGTAAAACCTAATAAGAGGCCTCTCAACTTGCTAGTAGAATATAAGTTTGAATTGTTTTGCAAATGTAAGAATAAACGACTTATGGAATTCAATAGATTTTTATGGGTTGCACTTGATACGGGAATGGACTTAAATTAATTTATAAACACTATAGTCACTAAAAGATATTTAAAAATAGAAAAAATTAGAGCACTCTCTTACTTTTGTTATTTTGTGTAGGAGAGCTTGTGTATGATTTTTCCTTTACCAAAGTGCCTGAAGCCTAGGTTGGAGAAGTTAACCACATGGGAATTGGCTGAAGAGCTAGACTCACCCACAAGGGAGACAGTTGCACCCTCGCAACCTGGCAAGGCTACTCAGCAAGCCACGGCTATGTCCCATGAGGACACACTAGAGAAAGGAAATGCTAAGGCCCAACCAAGCACAACAACGATTGACCTAGTCCAAGGTCCTGAGTCGTTGAGAGATGCACATTCACTGACCAAGAAAAAGAGGAGAAAACAACGAAAAAACAACAATAGTTGCAGGTGGTTGTGGACCCCAAGAACATTGAGACGAAGAGCGTTGGAGAGCTGATGAATAAAGCATCGATTCCATCCACCAATGAACCCATTGATGCCTCCCCTAATAGCGGTGAAACCTCAGACACATCCGTGTGCTCTGAAAAGTCAAAGCAGTCGTTACCATCAATGGCTGCTTGCAACGCTCAATCCATCGACAATGGAACTTGCATTGACCAATCAAGAGTGGACATAACGTTGTCACAACAGGGTGACAAGCTTATACCAGTCACGTCCAAGGAGAGCCATGACGCAATAACGAAGCTTCAGGAGACACATGGAAACCCCAAGAGTATAAGAAATCCTAGCATTGGCCAAACTTGCGCATCTAGGCCAGAGCCCCCAGCTACGCTAAAACCCAAGCAAACTCCTAGAACCTTGCATGAGATAGCAATCGAGAAAGCCCTCATTGAACATAGAAGTGTCACAGAATGCTTAACTAAGTTGGATGCTAAGCTCAAAGTGTTCGCACGTGTCTATGTCCTGGCAGACATTCACGCATTCCCTAAAGAGCAGCTCAGAGAATACTTACCATTTTCCTTGTCTTGGGAAGAGCAAGAACATCTTGGCAAGCACTATAACAGGCTCCTGTATGAACGCATGTGACTCATCTCTGGCGAGGAAGCCGACGAACTGCGCTTAACTGTCACATTCAATGATGCACTCTGCCAACCAAATCTCTTAGAGATAGAGCAATTAAAGCGACTGTCAATTTGAACAGCGTTGATGTGAGAACCGCATTGCAATGGCCAAACTAGGAGCCCAGATCATGACAGCCTCAAAGGAGCGATTGGCCAAATGGCGGTCTCAAAGAGACCCAACCTATGTGGCACCAACTTCCCTTCGAGTGCTAACTGCCATTCGAGGTACGGACTTAGCTGAACCTAGCCAAGAGAACTCGCTGTTTGATAAGTACTCACTGAGGAGGAGTTACATGTTCCCAGTAGACTCGAACAAGGTTCCACGCTACTCAATGTTGCAAAATATCTATCGGTATTGAGTAAGCTGCCACGAGTACTGGATGCGTGTGCCACGCTCTAATACAATTCGGAGTTCTATAATTGGTTTTTATCCTCATGAAGCGACATGGATTCATGGATATGTATATAAATAAACAATGACTTTTGTGACCCTGTATAGACACTATCAACACACACAAGCGATAATAGTCAAGCGCAGGTAGAAGAGTTGGGGTCAACAGGCTAAGCTCGTCCGGTCCCCCTCTCACCACATATTTAGAAGTTGCGTGACCATTTTCACCTTCGGGCGGAGGGCATGCACCCCTCATTGCCACCATGGGAAGCCCTGACCAACATCTCTGATGATGTAGACAGGGTGCACTCCCTTTCTATACACCTTTCCCTTTCCGGTCTATCCTTCCGAGGATGAGCCCTGCCCCAATCCATGACCACCAGTCCACGTAACTTAGCATAAGCCAAGATTTGCTAATGGCTGGAGACTAAATGAACATCATCATGGGGGCCATCCCTCTACAACAAGCACTGCATGTCCCACCCCTCCCCTTCTAGTCATATGCGCTTGGTAACCCACACTATAATCCCTCCCATGCGAACGGCTTTATTCCATATCAAGGCCTAACCCTTGGTTCGCATCTTGCAGGTCCCCCTACGAGAAAAACATGGAGAACCTAGGGCAGCTGGCTTGCAGAGACGCTCTCTGTGGACAACAGGAACATGCAGCACATGCCGCTCCGTCGGTGCACCACGTGCCCACTCTCAAAAGGTATGCAAAGAAACGAGGTCCCAAGTGACACTGCCCCGGACGAAGGTCAAAGAATCCCCGAGCCAGGGGGGTTGAAGCTCAAATAAGGACACAAGATGTGGCAACACCAGTTGTGCAAAAACGGTGGCGGCCCGAGATTACACCATTCATGTCCCCGCTGACATGTTCCCTGACCAATCTCACGGGAGCCCCGCACCAGTAGAGCCACAGTCACATGACCACCCAAACTCACCCCGCCTTGTGCAATTTGACTAGCCCCTATGATGAACAAGCAACTTGACAAGTCATCATGCCATAACTTTTTGTCTTTTGATGATTAAAGGGGAAAACTCCCCACTTGTACACACTCTCCTTACCTATCGTTAATGTATGCCACATCTTTAACAAGCGATGGAATAGGCATTGCAATTAGCATCATAGCATTTTGAAAAGTTATGTCTTAACATGATTGCATTTATTCGATGTACTTGACACAAGCAAGCATATAGTCTCATGAAGTGACAAGTGGATGCAGGATGACACAGGTCTTCGTGCAAATGTGTTCAATACCTAGGTCACTGCAAGACCATCAACCGCACAAAGAACCGCAACAAAGCCACACTGCCGAACACGGAAAATCACCCTTGCGAGTGCCCACATCGCATGAACCAAAGCATAGTCATGGGCTATACGCTCTTCTTTACGTCAAGCTCCATAGTGAGCTCATGACTGTTGTTACCTCAATCGTACCAACATCGCAACCACGGCTTCTCTAACAATGGGGCTAGGGCACAATCATCACTGTCATGCCTATTTCCTGAGCCCTCGAAGCTTGACATTTTCCATAGCCTCAACATATTGCAATCGTTGTACTCAGGCAAGGCAAAAAAAAAAAAGAGAGAGAAAAGAAAAGAATGACAAGATAAGAGGTACCCATGATCACAGCACTCCACCTAGGGGTCCTCAAATTAGGTGCATCCAGTGACCTTGGTCGGCTGGCTCCATCCCTAGTCCCCTAGCCCCCTAGCACCCCCCACGATAGTTCAGGGCACATCAAGGGCACAACACACCTAAGGAGCTCGTCTCACCTATGGTTAGACCTGTCACCCTGACCCATTCACACAATTCCTTCTTGCACTCTGCCTTAATACCATTGCAATCAATTGTGGTAAGCACTGCACAAATGGCCATGAACAGTACATTGTCCTCATCGCACAGGCCCAATGTCTACCAGCTACCGATAGTGCAGTATCCCTGCGTTCTATTCTGTTACGTCGTGCAATCACAATGCACGGGATGTCGCATCCACCTTCCCGTGTACTTCTTCCCACCATGGACGACTTTGTTTCATCCACACGACGTTATGAGAAACCAGCCCGCGATCTTCTACCTATGTAATATCTAAGTATGCACGAGCACTCACATAATATTTGCACCAAAGTATATCCACAGTTTGGGTCCTCAAGTTCCGGACAATACTCTCAACTTGCTTAGAGTTCGACCTATCTCCCAAACTAATTGAACTATGTCTTGTGCATGATAAAGAAGACTAGCACTAACCCTAGGGAGAAACCACCTATGAGAGGTTTTCAATTGCAGGTATTGAAGACTCCAACGTGGGTGTCATTTGCTCTTCATCAACACTCAACTCTGAATTCCTATCCTTATCACCCTATAAGCCGGCCACGAATCATCATGTATAGAATCCCCAACAAACCGCCACTTGTACTCCATCAGTGCAACCCCCCCAACGAACAGCCCTACCACCACCTCCCATTGCCCCACCATCTATCGCTTAACCCACCAACGTGCCCCCAACGACCTTCCTCCCCACCACTGCCAACACTCTGCCATGGCAACCACAGACGTCCTTGCCACCCACGTCTTCGGTGCATGCTATCGCCTGCTACCTACGACGGTGAGTGCCATGGGACTAGCACTCATCTAGGAGGGGGGTAATGTTAACCCCAACACGAAGAAAGAAAAATGAAATAAAAAAGACGCAGGGGGAAAAGGTAGAAAAAAGGTAGCCCGATTGAAGAAAGAAGAGGAGAAAGGGCCAAAAGCGTAGGGGCAACCTTAAAAAGTCCAAGGCAAATGCAAAAGGGAAAAGGTGCATTTTAAAATACAAAGGCACACCCTGAAATCTTGTAAAAGAGTGCCAGGCAGTGGAAAATCCAGAAAGCTAAAACAGAAGACAAGGACAAAGGCCAAGCCAAAGAGAAACGTAAGACAAATGCGCACAAGGAAAAGCGCAAGTCAACTTTTGTAAAAGAGCGCAAGCGCATCATGGTTTAAGTCAAGGAGCGCCGGGCTCTCACCCGTGCAATTTGTAAATGTAGACGGGCGGTGGAAAGGAAGCTAGGAAGATAGAAGGACAATGGGAAAAAGGGCCTAGGCTATGGCCGGCCATGTAAAAAAGGAGAAAAGGGGATGACCACCCAAAAGGGATTTAGGGTTTTGTATATAAAGTTGAA
Source organism: Lygodium microphyllum (assembly GCF_053477565.2). Lineage (NCBI taxonomy): Eukaryota > Viridiplantae > Streptophyta > Polypodiopsida > Schizaeales > Lygodiaceae > Lygodium > Lygodium microphyllum. The sequence goes on along the minus strand of NC_141152.1, from coordinate 106,188,521 downwards.
AAGTGAATGAGAAGCTCATTCTTGTGTGTGGCAAAAAGTGGCTCTCCTCTTCTTCTTCTTCTTCTTCTTCTTGCTTGCTTGAGCTTGTGCTTGAGAGAGGGAGTGTGAGAGTGTGAGGGAGTGAGTGTGTGAGGGTGAGGGACGATGGGGTGGAGAAGCTCTCCATCTTCTCCTCTCTTCTTCTCTTCTCTTCTCTTCTCTTCTCTTCTCTTGCTCGCGGTGATGGAGCTTGGAGCATGGAGCTTGAGGATGGAGCTTGCTTGAAGCTTGCACTTGGATAGTGGAGCTACCGGAGTGTGTGGGAGAGGAGGTAACTCGAACGGCATGGAGGTAAGCTCACTACACCCATAGATATGGATGGCGCGTCGGCTAAGTGAGAGGTAGCCATTAGTGCTCGGCTTGGAACGCTTGAAACAATAAGCGGTCCGTGGGTCTTGGTGGTTGAGCGAAGGCTTCCACACATGAGAATTAATTCTTTCATTAAATATGACTATGGGCAAGGGCAGCTTATAGCCATACATAGCCTCAAAGGGTAAAACTCCAATGCTAGCATGGGTAGAGTTGTTGTAGGAAAACTCAGCCAAGTGTAACCAAGAATCCCCTGAATTTTGGACATCATAGCAGAAATAGTGAAGATAAGTCTCCAATGATTTATTAACCCTTTCTGCCTGTCCATCAATTTGTGGATGATAGGCCGTAGATGGAGCCAATATAGTGCCCACAGATGTGAATACAGCTTGCCAAAAGTTACTCATGAAATTTGAGTCTCTATCATGAACAATCACTTGCAGTAATCCATGTAGTCTAAAAATCTGCTCCATGAACTAACTGGCCACTTGAGAGGTAGTAAACTGGGCCTTGGTTGGAATTAAATGTGCTACCTTGGTGAGTCTATCCATCACCACATATATACTATTCCATCCCTTCTTGGTAGTAGGCAAGCCAGTAATAAAGTCCATGATGTTAATGTGCGTCCATTTGCTTGTAGGTATAATGGGTAATGACTCCAACAAACCATTTGGCTTATGGGTGCTATTCTTATTTTGTTGACAAGGCATACAGTTCATGACAAAGTTCTTGACATCGTTCCACAACCCTTTCCAATAGAAACTTTTCTTGATCCTATCATAGGTCTTGAAAAATCCAAGATGTAGAACTAAAGGCAAAGAATGTAGTTCCTCCATTATTTTCTATGTAAAAGAAGAGGTAGAATGAATGAAAATCTTGCCATTTAATCAAATAAGGCCATTTTTAAGTTGATAATGCGAGTTTCCTTCCATAAGACCTTGTTGTAATTTCTAAAAATTATGGCTAAGTTCTTCATCCAAAAGATAAGCCTCATGTAGTTCTTCAATCCAATCACTATGTAGTTCAGTCATTGCTGAAACTTTGCAAGCCCACATACGAGAAAGAGAATTAACCATTTTATCGTCTTTACCTCTCATATGAGTGATGTCAAAGTCATAATTTTGAAGTGTGGCTACCCACCTATGCTGCTTAGGAGTAAGATTGGACTCGGTAAGGAAATACTTAAAAACCATGTGATCACTCTGGACCTTGAATCCGCTACCATACAAATAATGGTGCCATTTCTTTATTGCATGCAAGATAGCCAACGTCTCTTGGTCATAAATATTCATGGCCATTTCTTTATCTATCAACTTACGACTTTCAAAAGTAATCACTCCATGCTCTTATAACAAAAAAACCCCAATGCCATGACCAGTGGCATCACACTGGATGGTAAACTCTTTGGAGAAGTCTGGGCATACTAAGATAGGTAGAGAAGTAAGGAGTACCTTTAACTAGTTGATGCTACTATCTGAAAGAGTATCACAAAAGAAAGTCTCCTTCTTCAACTTGTCAGTCAAAGGAGTTGCAATAGCTGCATAATTCTTGATCAATCGGTGATAGAATGAAGATAGACCAAGAAATCCTCTAAGAGAAGTAGTAGTAGTGGGTGTTGGCTAATCTTTTATATATTGCACCTTCTTGGGGTCAGCCTGTATCCCTTGTTCACTAATAATGTGTCCCAAGTATTCCACTTCATTCTGCATGAAAGAACATTTCTTCTCCTTAGCAAAAATCTTGTGATGTCTCAATACATCAAAAACCCTCCTCATATGTCTAAGTGATCCTGTAAAGTCTTACTATAAATCAAAATATCATCAAAGAACACCAAGACAAACTGAAAGAGGAAAGACTATAAAATATTATTCATCAAGATCTGGAAGGTAGCTAGAGCATTTGTAATTCCAAATGGCATCACTAAGAAATGATAGAGCCCACAATCTGCCCTCAAAGCAATCTTAACTTCATCACCCTCTCACATGCAGATCTGATGATACCCTGACCTCAAATCAATTTTTGTAAATAATTGAGCCCCCTTGAGCTCACGAAGAAAATCATCAATCCTGGGTCTTCAGTGTGATCTTATTAAGATCACTATAGTCAGTGTATATTCTAAAATATCCATCTTTCTTTTTGACTAACAAAACTGGAGATGCATAGGGTGAAGAACTTGGTTCAATGAATCCCATCTCAAGAAGCTCCTTGATTTTCTTGGCTACTTCGTTCCGCTCATATTTGGATAGTCTGTAAGGTGGCTTATTGATTGGCTTTGAGTTGGACTCCAAATCAGTAGGGTGATCTACTGCTCTCTTGGGAGGCAATGAAGTAGGTACTTCAAACAAATCCCTTTACTCCTTAAGAAGAGCTATCAAGCCTAGATGACTTGTTGAATTATTGGGCTGATCTTCCATCTCTTTATTTAAATGCAAAACAAATTTTTGTGAACGCCTAAATGTCACCCCACCTCTCTTTATCTCTCTCTCCCCCCTCTCCCTTTACTTTTCTTTCTTAACCTTCTCTCTCATTCTCTCATTGTTTTCCTATTTCCCTCTCCCTCTCTCTCGCTCTCTATTTTTTCTCTCTATCTCTCTTTCTCCCTCTCTCTCTCTTCTTTTCACTCTCCTTCCTCTCTTTACCGCACCCTTCTTTTCTACCTCCTTGTCCACTCTTCCTTCCCTCTCCCTCTCTCTATTTCTCTCCCCCTCTCTTTCTCTCTCTATTTCCCTTTCTTTGCTTGCTCTCTCTTTGTTTCTCCCCCCTCTCTCTCGTTGTTTCTCTCACTCATCCTCCTCTCGCCCTCTCTTCATCTCTCATTTCTCTCTTCCTATTTCTCTTTGTTTTCTTTCTCTCCCTCTTTCTCTCTTCCTCTCCCTTCATTCTTCTCCCTCCTTTCCTCCCTCCCTCTCTATCCATGTATCTCTTTGCAAAGAAAAACAAAAAAATAAAACAAGAGAACACAAAAATAAAGCAAGAAGAGGCAATGTACCTACCTCAAAGGCCTGAAGATGAAACCATTTGCACCTTCTCTTTGCACCTTCTCTCCCTTCTCCCTTGCACACTTCTCTTTCTTCTTTGTGTAATAGTGGCGACGGCGGTGACGATGGTGATGAGCTCCCTCTCTCTCTCTCTCTCTCTCTCTCTCTCTCTCTCTCTCTCTCTCTCTCTCTCTCTCTCTCTCTCTCTCAAAGCTTTAAGCTCTCTCGCTCTCTCTTTCATTCTTTCTCGCAAATGTTTTCTTGAAAAATGTTACGCTCGGGCTTTCGAATCTTTTTCCTCAAACCGGCATCGCTATTAGCATCGCTATATCCGTATCTATTAGCGTTGCTATTTGCATCGCTATTAGCGTCGCTATTTGTGTCTCTATTTGTGTTGCTATTAGCGTTGTTATTTGCGTCGCTAAAATCGTCACTATTAGTATCGCTAATAGAATTAGCGACGCAAATAGCGACACCGCTTTTTTGCATCGCAAATGGCCATCGCTATTGCCCCATTCCCTTGTAGTGTTAGCTTGCAAATGTCCAAGAATCTTCAAATTTAGCTATCCAATGATAATGTCCAACTACTTGATCAAGATTCTTCATGAAGAGTGCTCCCATGAACCATTGGATTCAAAATTTGATGAAGAAAGCTTCAATAGGGATGCCTCTTGAGTTGAGTATGTTGATTAGTCTTAATTGTATTAAATAGTCTCCAAGAAGTCTTCAAAATCTATAGAAGATTCCAGTAATTTCTCTTTTTCAAATGGCAATGGCTGCCCCTTCCATAATGCCTTCAAGAATCCACTCTATTCCTCCAATGTGATGAAGATTCCATGCAATGTCAGTTCTATCCTTTGTGTAAAGGCTTCAGGGAGTGATAATGATGAAAAGCCCCATGATCTTGATAAAAAAATTGCCAAAATTTTATTGTTGTTCATAACAGTCCCTATTAGGGTTTGTTGGAGATAGAAGAAGGCTCCATCCATGAAATTTCTTGAAGAAGATGAAGGAGTTCTATGACTTGACTTTATGGCCTTCAATGGTTGCCTAAGAGCTCAATAAGCTCTTCAAATCCCCATTATACTTTAGCATGTACTACAGGCGTAGATTGCGCTAGTTCATATTGAAGTCCTACTTGGTCAGATGGTGGCCTATGAGCCATAAGAGTACTCTGTAGGGAGCTTGGAGCATGAAGACTTAAGCTCTCAAGTCCATTTTGGCAGTAGAACTCATGGGAGAGAGAGAGGATGGAGGTTTTGGCTATGGAGGTTGAAGGAAGCTTGAAACTAGAGAGAGAAAGACTGTGTCTAAAAACTAAACCCTTCCCTCTCAAAAGTAACCCCCACTATACTCAACCTCAACCCTAGTTACCTACATTTTGTCCATCTCTCTTCATTTTTGGGCCAAAATTGAACCACAACCTCCTAAAATTGACTGGAGTCCACCATCACTCACTAGATATTGCCAAGATCCACCATCTTTAACATGGTTTGGAGCAGTCACCATAGATCTAACCACAATTTTTATTATGCTAGTTATCCCAGCTAACTAGGCACAAACAAACATGGTTCCAAACCCAAACCAAACATGTTATAACCAAATTTTTCACAATTGTGACCTATGTAGTAAGATCTAAATCATGAAAATGATGTTACACAAGGATCAAAGAGGTTTTATGCAATGAGAATCGAAAATTAAAGCAAAATGAACTAAGATGTTGCTAGATTCGTTCCTGCTTCAAGCTCTGATACCACTTGTCAAGAAGTGGACTGGAGAGAGACAAAGAGAGAGTGCAGAAGAGAGAGAAAGAGTGCAAGAAGAGAGAGAAAGAGAGTGATGAGGAGAGAGAAAGATTAGAATTGGAGAGAGAAATATAGGAAAGAGAAAGAAGCCATAGAAGTTGTGAGCAAGATGGGAGAGGACAATAATGTATTAATGTGTCAAAAAGATGAGAAAAATTACATGTCGTCTCCTTTTATACCAATGTCACTGTGACATGGCATAACATTAATATTATTTGCAGATTAAATCCTTATTCTTCCTAGCTTCTTACACAAGAATATGTATGGAGAGATTTAAATTTCAAAGAGACCATGGAAGAAGCAAATTTAGGTGACTATAACAATGTTTCAATAGATGAAAAGGTCATCAATGCCTTGAAAAGGTGATTACAAAGTGCTCACCACATTTGTGAATGTTTACAAATGAAGCCAAAAGGTAAAAAGGATAAGCAATGGTGGTTGGAGCATTGGTTTGAAGGTGTTGTTGATGCCTATGTTGATTCAAACTTGCAAGATTCTGATACAGATGAGGAAGTTTTAGTTCTCACAAATGATGGAGCAAATTTAGAGAAGTATAAATCTATAAGTGAGATAAGATATATGGTAGACTCTGTTGGATGAAAAAGACAAAGGAAGTCGACCAATGGAGCTTGATAATGGCAGGTTTTTTTGGAAGTTCGCATTGGTAAGCCAACTCAATGGGAATCCCACATTGTCCAAAGATAGGCTTACGAGGGTGTAATAAGGAGTATACTATAGTAAGGAGGAGAAACATCATGCTCAAAAAAATGACAATCTATTTGGCTGTGATGTGTTCTTTCAAGAAGAAAATACAACAAAGAAGTTCACAAGGTCATTGAAGACAAGCTCTTCAAAAAGTATCAGAAAAAACAAACGCCAAAGTGTGTGGTACTTGGGACGACTTTAAAAGATGAGAAGAAAAGTTGATGGTGCCCATGTGGAATACAAGAGAGGGTTTAGTCTCTCTGATAGGCCATGAGGAGTGGAGGTTCAACTTGGATGGTATCAAAAATCAAAGGGACCAATGAGTTTTACATATGATTTGATGGACCTTGATATGATAGATATTGAAATTGTCATTGATCTTGCAAATCACCCACGTGCCAACAAAGAGAGAGATAGTGTTTGAGGTAAGAGAGAGCCATTTAGAAGAGAGTGAAAAAGCTCTTCAAGAGAGAGAACATGATTTCCACTAATCAATCATTGCCAATTCTTTGGATTTCTCCAAGCTCATGGAGTACCACCTTGTTTAGAGGTATTTCATAAATTTCCTAAAGTTCTAATACAAAGTTAAGAGTGGTCAAATAAGCAAACCACTCACTATTAAACGTGACTATGTAAACTTGTGTAAGTAAAATTGTACTTAGGAGTGGCTTGACTGTAAACCCAATTGTTTTGTGTTTTTAGGGGCTATCTATTTTTGAAAATCCAACCATGTTTCAAAAGAAAAAAAAATCAAAATGGCATAGTTTTTAAACCCCATTTTTGGGGGCAACCTATAAAGACACCAATCCTTTTTCAAAAGAAAAAAAAATCCAAAAATCACTTGCTTCGGGCCACAACAATCAGGTGGCTTTGGGTGGTAGTAAGTGCCATAGATATTTTCTCCCTCTTCACTAGGTGTACATGTCTTAATAAAACTTACACTAATTCTTAGACCCAAATACAAAATGGCATTCTCAACTTTCCTATGGCTAATCTCACAAGCACCACGAGTGGGTCCTTTCATGACATGACTAAAGGCTCTTTTGTCTTAAAAAATAGTCTTCTTAGAAATTTTCATTTCTAAATAGCATATCCAATAGAAAAAATAAAAAGGATTTTTATTTATCTCATGCCAAATCCTCTTGAAGGTTATGACCTGAACAAGATTCGACAAAGAAGGATGTGCTAAGGCTTTAACAAGGCATATCGATACATGAAGGTTATCTTTAGCTATGAGTAAGGCTTTTCCCATTACATCTAATTCCCACAAGTTCCAAGTTTTTACTTCCAATTTAACTATTTTAAAATAAGTATACATTAAGGCTTAACATTCGGATACTATTTTTGGATTAAATTAACATTAACACAACTTACTCAAGGCATTACGTTCTTATAATCAAGAGATCATTTCAAAGTAATACACTATTGTAATAAATATTAATAATAACAATAAAATGATACTTAATAGTGTCTTTGTCAAGTTTTAAATAGGATAGAATCTTTAGAAGAATTACTCATATAGTAATATTATGGCATATGTATATTTTTAAACAAATAATCATGAGTTCTGAATTTTCCAATGAAGGGATCTGCCCAATTAAGATACAATACCATTCTTTAGATTGTGAGGTGCCTCCTCCAACAGACCCAAAGGAGTCCTCTTAGTAGTCGACCGAAATTCATATCCATGCACATCACCATCCATTCTCCCCATGGGAAACCTAAGACTTAGTTGAACATGGGAATCTCAGTTCTACTTCACACGAGAAGCGTGGAGAAGTCGCGCCTAACAGCAATCTAATGCCCACCTAAGAAAGACCGCTTTGTAATTAATCAAAGGAAAGAGTGAGGCTAACACTACACTTGGTTCAAAGAGAGTGAGAGATGGGGGAGAGTGTAACTCAATCCCCCCGCCCCCATAAGGCAAAATCTCAACTCTAGCCTCCTAAAATGGTGTTAAACCTAGTAACTAATCCTATTGATATTGGGAGAATCACAATTTAATTAGCTCTATCTAGTGTTTGAAAGTTACTCGACTTATTGGGTCCACCTAGCTATAGGTGTCTGATTGTCAGGATTGAAGCCTCCCACTTTCCTTGATTGAGTTTGCTTTAGTTTTCTAATTAGCAAAGCATATTGCCACACTATTTGGAAATATTTGAAAAAACTTCATTTTATTTCTCAGTTAAACAGAATTCGTTAAACTCAATTTTTAGCACATAACAAAAATTTTGGAAATGAAATACTTTATTTCATAATAACAAGCAGAACCATCGCTCCGTAGAGTGGTAAAAAACCATCTTTTCAAAAAAAGACACTATCCAGCCTAGGATATGACCTTCCAATCCCTCGGGATTGGGTTGTATGTGATCGTACTCCGTTTGCGGATAGGGAATTTACTCACTGAGAGTCCCTCTAAGCTTCCCTGAGCCTCAGGAGCCATCCTACATAGTAGGGTCACTTATCACTTGGCCCTTTGCCCTCTCACGTACTCGAGTGATCAAAAACCAAAAACACCTACCTCCCTCGGGAGCATAGGATCCCCACATGCAGGTGAGTTTTTCCACACTATGTAGAGTGTTAGGGAGCATTGGCTTGGGGACCTCAACATCCCGAACCACCACAATCCACACCGACTAATACAAGCAAGGAATCATAAGAGACATAATTCATCATTCGTAAATTCAAAAGCTGACATAATCATAAAACATTTTTAACACACTTGTCAATGTATGCGATGCATAGAATCTATCCCCCTCATCAATTCCCGTGTTCTTTCTCCTAAAAAGAAATTGATAATACTAACATGTTTTTGTAAGTTTAAGTACGTTCTAACTAATCGTAATCTATGTAACAGACTTATCCTATGGGATTTTCGGACATCACCAACTTATCCCTCATTTTATTATAAGATGCAAAAAAGCAATAATAGAAAAATTAGGAAGTTGTAGAGTTAATAGCTTAAAAGTAATCATTTTCTTATGTCTTAAACCTGATTAACTCCGTTTGGCCATCCATCATGATTATGAGGTATGACTACAACCTTGGTTTGTTGTGGAATAACCGGTCCTTTGGGTTGATTGGATTTGGGGGTAACTTTCACTTGTGCTTCAGCTTCATGTTGAGTTTTCTCATCAGCAGTTACTTCCTCGCATTAGGGAGCTCTCTGAGCATGATCTCCCTCAGCATCTTGATGTCTCTTGGGAGCTATGGAAGAAGCTTGATGGATTTGAGTAGTGCTTCCACGTAGGTGTGGAGAGAGAAAGGCTCGGCTAATTGCACTAGAGCTTCGTCGCGTCAACAGTAGAGAGACTTCTTCATGGGTTATCATTCTAATGTGACACTCTATCCGTGTTTATATAGTTATCAAGGGGGGTAAAGAGAGAAGGCTTGCTTTTAGCATTTTTTGATGACATCATTGATGATGTCAAAGAGGGGCTCCGTTTTTGGAATGTAGTGTGGAGATAAAGATTTGGCAAGCACCGCGCATAGCATCATCAGGTGAGCGTTACTCTAAGGTGGGGAGGGGGAGATAAAGAGAGAACGCTTGCTTTTAATGTTTTCGATGACATCATCAATGATGTCGAAGAGGGGCTCCAATTTTGGAATGTAGCATGGAGATAAAGATACGGGGAGCATGCCACGTTGCGTCATCATGGGCAAGTGTCACTCCAAGGTGGTGACCAAGGCATAGACCTTGGCATCTTGGCCTTGGTATACTTGGAAATGGGATACGAAGGCTTTGTTGGCACTACTAGCTACGCGTAAGAAGCTTCCACTAGCTTGTAGAAAAAGCTTCTTGAGAGGTCATTCATCCTGGCAATGTCATCACCCAAGTGCACTTAATTGCCAAGTGACTATCCACTAGGCTAGTTTTTTTTGTTGTTCTATACTACAAACATAGTTTTAATAGGCTTGTCTTGGGAGGGTTTCCAAATCCTTCCTTCCATGAAGTGGCATATGATACCTCATTAATAATAACAATTATCTTCATAGTTAGAGCTAGGTTTAAAAATATGCAATCTTTACCATTTTTCTTTCAACATAAATCTATTTTTGGAATGTATACGCACATTGTTCATTAAAATAAATTAAGTAATGTGAACATTACATAGATGCTTTGTAATGGATGTCAATCTAACATGAAGCCCTACCAAATCATTTTGTTTGAAATCTACTGGCTTGACATATATGGATTGCTATCTTTAGCAATTATATCATGAATTTTAGCTAAAATAGGTGGATGATCTTGGCCAATGAGATCTTGCAATAAGAACTTTAATGGAATGGGCTTAATAGCCTAGGAAGATATAGGTTAATAGGTAAAGAGCATTAGAAGATTTTCTTCTCAGTGGGTGATGCTACATTAAAACCTATATTCATGAAAACAAATAAGACATATCTAGCATAAATATATACGCTTAATATTCTCTTGAAAGGTAGAACATATATTAGTAAAATTTATATTTTAAGATTATTTTATTTTCAATTTCCCCCCTTTAAAATTAGGCTCTAGAATCTAGTATAAATTACTCAATTTAACCTGACATTATCCTTTATCAATTTTCATTCTTGTGTTTACTTGATTCATTCATAACTCCAACCAAAATAAAATTTCGAGGATATCTATTGAGAGAAGTGATTATGTTATTTTTTTGAGTAGGAAGATATTGAAACACTAGTGCCCAAAGTTATCATTGACCACGACCAAACCACTACTAGAACAAGTACTCTATATTATATATATTTATTCAAATATAAAAACCATTATGTTGAAGAGTCACAATCAATTCAAAAATCATCGCTAAATTTGCCTTATGACTATTTAATGTCTACATACAACTCAAATCATGTTAATGTCTGGTTGGCATCTCATGAGGCAATGTTTTGAGATAATCCATGGCTATCTTATTTTCATAGAGGATATGGATGGGTTCACCGCATCAGGCAATACATAAGCATGTTAGATTGTCTCATTGATTTAGTGTAGATACATTGCATAAGGTAGCACTAACATGTGGCTAGCCACCCATACTATTTATTTGTTTAATCAGTAAGGATAATTGATTTCTAAACCCCAAGCAATGGTATAATGGTTGTTATGAAAATAATATATTATTTACATATTTTTCTTTATGGATTTCATTTGTCGATGTTTTAAAAAAATCAAGAAAATCATGCATAGTTTTCTCTTGATCATTTCCTATATTTAGGGAGTTTTCAAGCAATTCACACATGAATGTTTAAATGTTAGCTTTACATGCTTTAATCTCTCTAGAAAGTCTAAGAAGAAAAGGAGGAGGCATAAAATATGTTTTGAGTCTTAGCCTAATGCAAAAGATTGTTCTTATCTACATGACCATTATGAAAGAGACAAACCATTCAAGCATTATTGCATGCTAGATTTATGCAAAGAGCTGTGTGACATTAGAAAGAAGATCCACATAGCAACAAAGAATGGATTGGATTCAAAATTGCAAAGAGTATAGAGATAATTGGAATCTTTTTGAAGGCTACCTTGAAAATGCATATGAATGTAATGATGATCATGATGGTCAAAAATCAAGTTTAAAGTATATCAAAAGGCTTGAAAGAGTAGTTACAAACCTTAAAGAGAAGTATGGAGATGTTTTAGCTTCACATTTTAGTCCAAGTTCAAGTGAGGATAGTGAGGATGATGATTGATGTCATGCCAATTTTTTCCAAAGATTGAGGCTATGAGAGTTAGAAAAAAAAGAGCAAAGAATTAGGCTATGGGAGTTAGAGAAAAAAGAGCAAAGAAGGCCAATAATCTTAAAGTGTTCCAAACTGAACAAAGAAGCTTGTTGATGGTAGATTTGAGCATCATGATGCGTGAATACATTTGAGGTATTTCCTATTTTCTTGGGGATATTTTAAGCAACCATAAACAATATGAAGACAATCATAATCAAAGTCAAAATATTCAAGAAGACACATTGAGTATCCAATAAGTATTAGGTGATGATAAGTTTGGGGATCAATCTTTGAATAACAATGCAATTGTTACTTGATTTTTATATTCCCTTATGACCTATTAGCAAGAAAAAGTAGTCATTATTTTGGATTTTGATAATAAAGCTATGTAAGATAATAAGATACTAGCGTTCTGTGCACGTTTCACACGCACAAAACGCTAGGCCGCCTCAAAGCGACAAGCGAAGTTGCCGTGCTACTTCTCTCAACAGTCCATTTCTCATCTTTCTCTCTCCTCTTTTTCCTCTCTCTCTCTCTCCCCCAAATTCCCTATGTCTAATTTTCTCTCTCTCTCTCTCTCTCTCTCTCTCTTTCCCTTCTATTTTAGTTTATTTTTTTCCTCTCCTGGTTCTCTCTCTCTCTCATTTTTTCTCTCCCCGCTTTTCTTCTCTCTCTCTCTCTCCTTTTATTCTCCCCCCTCTCTCCTCTCTTTTCCTTCTCTCTCCCTCTCCTCTTTTTTCCTTTTTTCTTCTTCTCTCTCTCTTCATTCTCTTTTTAAAAATTTCATTTTTCTCTCTCTCTCTCTCTCCTTTTCTTCTCTATGCACTTTTCTTCTCTCTCTCTCTCTCTCTCTCCTCTCTTTTTCTTCTCTCTTTCTCCTCTATTTTTTATTCTCTCTTTTTAAATTTTATCTTTTCTTTTAAAATGTTTAATTAAAAAAGTTTAAATTAAAAATTTTAATCTAATAGAGAGAGAGAGAGAGAGAGAGAGAGAAAAACTTTTGATTTAAAAAGAAGTTTGAACCTAGGCCCTACACATGAGAGAGAGGGGGGGAGGGGGAGAATAAAAATTTTTAATTAAAAAAAGACTATTCTCTTTCCTCTTTCTCCCCTTCTCTCTACGTCTTCTTCTTTTTATCATTCTTCTTCTTCTTCTTCTCTCTCTCTATCTCTCTTTTATTCTATCTCCTTCTCAAAGTGTGTGAAAAACTATGTTCGAAAAATTTTAAATTAAAAAAATCTTTTAAAATTTTTAATTAAAAAAATCTAAATTAAAAAGTTTAATCTAACAGAGAGAGAGAGAGAGAGAGAAAATTTTGATTTAAAAAGAAGTTTGATTTAATTGAGAGAGAGAGAGAGAGAGAGAGAGAGAGAGAGAACCTAGGCCCTACACATGAGAGAGAGGGGGGAGAGGAATTTAATTAAAAAGTGAAGGGGGTTTTAATTTAAAAAAGAGAGGTGAGGAAAGGAGGCTTTAATGAAAAAAGGGAGGAGGAAGAGAAAAAGGGAAGAGGAAGAAGAAGAAAAATGTTTAATTAAAAAAAGACTCGTCTTTCCTCTTTTTCCCCCTTCTCTCTCCATCTTCTTCTTTTTATCCTTATTCTTCTTCTCTCTCTCTCTCTTTTATTCTATCTCCTTCTCAAAGTGTGTGAAAAACTATGTTCGAAAAATTTTAAATTAAAAAAGCTTTTAAAATATTTAATTAAAAAAATTTAAATTAAAAAGTTTAATCTAAGAGAGAGAGAGAGAGAAGAGAGAGAGAGAGAGAGAGAGAGAGAGAGAGAGAGAGAAACTTTTGATTTAAAAAGAAGTTTGAACCTAGGCCCTACGCATGAGAGAGAGGGGGGAGGGGGAGAAGAAAAACGTTTAATTAAAAAAAGACTATTCTCTTTCCTCTTTCTCCCCTTCTCTCTCCATCTTCTTCGTTTTATCATTCTTCTTCTTCTTCTTCTTCTTCTTCTTCTTCTTCTCTCTCCATCTTCTTCGTTTTATCATTCTTCTTCTTCTTCTTCTTCTTCTTCTTCTTCTTCTCTCTCTCTCTCTCTCTCTTTTATTCTATCTCCTTCTCAAAGTGTGTGAAAAACTATGTTCGAAAAATTTTAAATTAAAAAAAGCTTTTAAAATATTTAATTAAAAAGTATAAATTAAAAAGTCTAATCTAAGAGAGAGAGAGAGAGAGAGAGAGAGAGAGAGAGAGAGAGAAACTTTTGATTTAAAAAGAAGATTGATTTAATTAAAGGGGAGAGAGAGAGAGAGAGAGAGAAAGAGAGAGAGAGAGAGAGAGAACCTAGGCCCTACACATGAGAGAGAGGGGGGAGGGGGGAGGAATTTAATTAAAAAGGGAACCTAGGCCCTACACATGAGAGAGAGGGGGGGAGGGGGGAGGAATTTAATTAAAAAGGGAAGGGGGTTTTAATTCAAAAAAGAGAGGTGAGGAAAGGAAGCTTTAATGGAAAAAGGGAAGAGGAAGAGAAAATGAGATATTACACGTGAGAAAGAGAAGAGGGGAGGGGGTTTTGATTAAAGAAAAGAGGTTTGGAAAAGGGGGTAGGTTCGGGAAGCCCTCTGGAGGTTCGAGGCTTTCCGAACCTATAGCTAAAATAATATAGTAGTAAGATATATCCTAAAGTGCAAATTGTAGCTCTGTTTACTATAAGTTCTTAGGATAGCAATAATTTCAATATGTTAGATGTAGTCTTGCTTGGACAACAATGTGTAGGATAGCAAAAAATAGACTTTAAACAAGTTTTAAATTAACTAATGAGATTTCTTTAGACCATGAAAATGAGAGATATGCAATAGAAGTTGTAGAAAAATTGAAGCTATGCTAGTGATCAATTGACTTTAAGAGGAGAACATATTTTTGGAAAGGAAAGTTTCTAACGCTAGAGATGAAGCTAAGCTACAAGTTTCTCATTGTTGTGATATTATCAATGCCCTTGAGGAGGTTATTTCATAAAACATAATGAGATCATGTATGTATTAACTAGTTAAAGTCTTCTAAGGAATCAAATCTTCAATATGAATTTGGTTACTCTAGAGTTTTTCTATATGCCATCTCAAGATGCTATTCTTGTAAATTTGTGGGTTGCAAAGAATCAAGTTATTGAATTTTCAATTTAGCATGATGTTTATGAAGTGTTAGTGCATGCATATAGTTGAAGCAAATGGAATGGTCAAAATGTCCATAATGCATATTTCTAATGTTCTTCTTGTAAGAGACTGTTAAGAACACAAATCTAGAGCATGGTAGGAGCTATGGAGGAGGATGTAAGATGAATATACAACTCATGATGACATAGACTTAGATAGACTAACAGTTACATAAGTGAATTAGGTTCCAAGATAGATTAGGTTAGACTCATAAACACATTCTTGTGTAAAATGGACAATGACACTGACAATGACTCAAACCAATAGTTCCATTATCTTGTAATGAGTGTCAACCGAGTACATGTCTTTATAGCTTTTTGAATAGTATCACTCTTGTAACTATGCATATGGGATTCTGAACATCTCTTCCTAGAGCATACATCATTTGTCTATCTTCTAGCCTCTTCAGGGCATACATCTAGTCTCTATGGGCAAGCATCATTTGCTATTATCAACACCCCCTCCCGAATGATGAGTCTCTAACCTTGCTGGCTTTCTCCCCCCCTCCCCCCCCTACATGGTGACATGTCTCGAGAGACTAGCTCTTTGGTAGCCTAGTCAAGTTAAGGGTTGAAACTTTACATATTTGGTAAGGGCTTTTACATCCACTATGGGAAATAAGATCTAGTACGGGAAATAAAGATCCACTATGGGAAAACAAGATCCACTATGGGAAAAAATCTTTGTTCTCAGTAGCGGAAATTTCTTTATATTCTTCATGCTTCTTTGGCATCCTTTGCTTTTTGCGATCTTCTGGGTGTCCTTCATCTTCTTGGACTCCTTCTTGGTCTTCATGCTCTCCATCTTTTACTTTTTCTTCATTATCTTGTGCTCTAGTCTTCTTTATGAGGTCCTTTTGGTCTTCTTTCTCAGTGAGTTTGAGATGGGTACATTGTTGTGACTTGACATGACTTGTTGAACTATTTCACAAATCTTGGGATACATAGCTTGTGGGATTTCATATGGATTTGACTCATGGCTTGACATTACATTGGATTTTCTTCTAAGATCATACAACATATTGTCCTTCATTTTTCTCGCTTTGTCACTCTTTACTTTGCTTGCAGCTTATTGGACTTTGACTTTGCTCTTCTTGTCCCCCTCAAATAAAGGTACTACCAACTTTGAGTCTTGTATGATGACCAAGGCAGCTAGAATTTCTTCAAAAACTTCAAATGAAATCATTGATTTCTCTTTCATATAGATAGCTCCATGTCTTCTTGCAAGGGGTCAAACAAGTTTTCCATGTAGTTGAAGTGAGCAACAATGATTATGACACTCTTCATGAGAAACATCCTTATAAAATACTTGAGTTTGGTCATTCCCATGATGGAAATCAGCTAAAAATATATGAAGATATCTAGCAAAGAAATTTATATTTCAATGTGTTAAGAGACAAAAGCAAAACAATATTAAGAGATACTAGCTTGATATCAGGCTTGATGTTGCCTCATTTTAGGAGGTCTTCTTCATCTTCAGGTGGACTGCTTAAATTCAGGTGGGTTGCTCCAAATCTTGTTCAGATGGTTTGAGTTGCTGGAAACTTCATATCTCAGTGGTAAAGAACTTGGTTAAAGTGGCAAGAGTGAGAAAATTTAGTGTTTTATGAGCTTCAAACCAAATGGCTATGGAGAACTGAGAGTTAGGATTTCTGGTTGACTAGTTTTTTTAAGATTACAATAGCTAAAATAGAGAATCTGGTATCAAAACTTGTTAGGAGGAAGCTCATGTGATGGGCTTCAAATGCCCTATAGGCACAGTGTGAATCCCAAAACATAAGCGTGGATCTAGTCGTACATAAGCACGTAGGCACAAACAGGGTAGTTAGTCCCAATTTATGCAATGTTGGAGTTGTAGACCACCAACATTTGTGTTTGAAGTGCCAGGAGGAAGTGCTTGAGTAGTGCAAGATATCTCTAGAAGGAATAATTGGAAGATATGGCCTCTAGAGAGAGATCTAGAAGCTCCAAGGTGGGTAGACGCAATCTAGCTATGGCTGCCACAAGGTGACTGTGAGATTCAAGTGAAGAATGGGGGTCATACACTCAAACTAAGTTGGACTAAGATGAAGAGGAAGTGAGAGGAGTGAAAAGAGAGCCGGTCCATGCTCAATTGAGCTTTGATACCATGTTATAAACATAGATCTAGAGCATGGCAGAAGCTATGGAGGATGTAAGATGAATATACAACTCATGGTGACATAGACTTAGATAGACTAACTGTTACACAAGTGAATTAGGTTCCAAGATAGATTAGCTTGGACTCATAAATACATTCTTGTGTAAGATGGACAATGACATTGACAATGACTCAAACTGATAGTTCCATTACCTTCTTATAATGAGTGTCAACCAAGTACATGCCTTTATAGCTTTTTGGATAGTATTACTCTCGTTACTGTGCATATGAGATTCTGAACATCTCTTCCTAGAGCATACATCATTTGTTTATCTTCTAGCCTCTTCAAGGCATACATCTAGCCTCTATGGGCAAGCATCATTTGCTATTCTCAACACAGACATGGCTCAAAAAATGTTCATGATAATCAAAATTTCGGCATCCCACATGCCACACTTGATTGTGTATGCCAATTCTAAAAATAGTTTTCAATTTTAAAATTTAGTGATTCAAGTTGTAGAAAATTTTAGGATTGCACAATTTCCAAGAAATTTTAGAAAATGGGATTCAAGAGTGTATAATTCAACATTGTGAGAATCTAAACCAATCCTAGACTATTTCAATTGTAAAAATATGAAAGATTTCAAGTGTTTCAAGACAATCAATTCATAGAGAAGGAGGACCATATATGCATGGTTATATTTTGTGTGATTCTATAGTGTAGGATCTTATTAAAAGTAATCTTATAGAGAAAATTATTGTTGTTGATGCAAGAATTGTTTTTTTTAATTCCTTCTAAGATGATGGAGGTGCATTACTTCATGGATTTTTAGAATAGTTTTGTCATGCTATCTTACATATTTATTTGGTGATGTAATATATTTTTGGGATTCAAATTGTGTGGTACATTGTAAGAGAGACGTAGAAAGGAGAGAGAAATGATAGAGAAGAGAGAGAAAGAGAATACATAGAAGAAAGAAAGACTAGAATAAGAGAAAGAAAGAGAGAAAGAAGGGAGAGAGGATAGAAGCCATGAAAGGTGCATAAAAGACCTTGAGAAGGTGAAGAATATTGATTTTTATAAATTATAAAAAACTTGCAATTGTACAAATGTCCTTTATACCTTTTATTCCTAGGCCAGTATATATTACCAAGCATTACTAAAATATCCCTAAAATATATACCCCATTTTTACTTCATTATGATCCTTCTCCACCCGAATGTTTTTTTCTCAAAAATAAAAAATCTTGAAACTATTTAAACATTAGTAACAACTAACGAATCATCAACCAAGATTTTGATCATGAAAGAGAAGGCAAGGTGTCTGCCTATAAGTTGCTTTTATCTAATGGTTGGAACTTATTACAAGGGATTACTTATGGCAGAGTGGGGACAAAGTACTCTATTTAAACAAAATAAAAGATTCCCTAATCTTCAAGAATGTACAATGAAATAAAAAGTCACAAGTTGAGAAGCAAATGCCATGTACAAACATCCACACTTAACCATAAATATGTGATCTTGGTCACAAATCATTTAGTTACCAGCTTTTTTTATTGACAATGAATATGTTGTCCACTATAGATCCTATTGTACTTTACCAAAACAATTTATGGGTTGATCCAATCAGTACATGTTATGGCTCCAAAGAAAACTCATTCCTTTGAGCCTATGTAGGTCATACTTCTTTGCATCTAATTTAGAATTTAAATTAATGCAAAATAGAGAGTTGTTAGTAAAAAAATTGCAATGAGAGAAAGCTTATTAATTGACATAATCTGATATAATCTTCCTTGAAATGATCTCTTGAATATGTGGATGATTCCAAAATAAGTGCTAGTATAGATAGAGCTTTTCTTTTTCAAAAGTAATCCTTTATCCTCCCAAATTAAAAGGGTGTTATCAATGCCATCCGTTAGGTCATCATCTAAGAAAACATAGTTAAGTAGATCTAAAATAATCAATGTCTCATATGCTAAATCTGCAATGATCTACATGTTAACATTTAGTGCCTTTTACCTTGAACCATCAAATACCATAATGATATATGAAGCTAAGGTATATGGGGCTAAAATCATCACTGCATTCTGTGCATCATCCCCTATGTCCTCCATGTCCATGATCAACATGCTCTTGATTATTGTTCTCACATTGGTACATTTAAAATAAGTCTTAAAATAATGACATTTGGAATTGTATCCTTTCATATGCTTCAGTGTACAATTGAAATGAAAGTCTTTCTCTTTACAAAGCTCCATTGAGGTATGTTAGTCATTTCTTAGACTAGAATAAGTCAATGTTGATTTGTGTTCAACTTGTGTACTTACTGCTTAAGCACTATTAAGAGGCTTGGGAATAACCTCTTGTTACAAGTATGGTTGAATGCTATCTATAGGTATATGACTACCTTTTGTACATGAGTACTTCCAACAAATTTTACATTGAGGAAACTCTTCAATCTTACGTGCATCCATGCTAACATGTATTGGATGGGTTGAGCACTCTTTGAGTAGTTGAAATGGTTATTGAAGTATTAATTGCCCTTTGAATAGCTAAAATGGTTTTTGAAGCACTTCATTATAGTTAATGCTTATATCCATGCTACTCATACCCATACAAATGGTCATGTTGCTCAAATGCTCATACCATTGTTTATGCTACCCATGGTACTCATGTTGACTATCCTATTTAGAATAGAGTGTCTGCTCCTTATAATGCTCATATTCATTATTACAATCCATACCTGCTTCAATGTATTGCCCTATTCTCCTAAAGAATTGCCTTATTCTCTTGTTCAACCCTTTGAAGTGATTCTAATGAGCAATTTGGGATATCAAATGATCATTAAAATCTAACAATTTGTCAATAACATTCTTTGTTTATGCACTTACTTTGGAGTACCAAGATTGAGAGAAGAAGATGGAGCTATAAGCCATGACTTCTCGAGTGCCTTGGAATCTTAGAAATCTAACAACTCTTTGTTTTGGTTAAGTGAAATAAAACTTGGGCCTCAAAACATCAACACCTTATCATTTGGTTATAGAGACATGATGAAGTTAACTCCGAACCCCCAAAACATATCTGAGAATGGAAGCTAGAGTGATAAAAGTAAGAGATACAGTAATGCAATAGCAAAAGAAAACCTCAAACCATGCAAATAGATTGGATTCTCTTAGATCTAGTCAATAAAGCCATTCCAACTTAACTTGTTGCTTGTCAAAGAATGAACATGAATATTACATGATCCTCATTCCCAATGCAAAATTTTTTGCACAAGTTACAAAAATATTTGATAAAAAATGTAGGTACCGTGCTTAGTGCTATAGCCTCACTATTAGTCTAGCAAGGAAATTTGTTCCTACATGGCAAGATCTATACCATGCTTACTACTGTAGCCTTACTACTATCACTCTAGTAGGGAATTTTTCTCCCACATGGCAAGCTCTACCAAGTCTTCCATCTCAAATTGTCTAGTCTAGCTTGAATCAAATTTTTAGTTTTGTCATTGTGCTAGTACAAAAATTGCTTGTGATGTAATGTAATGAAACTTCATTTCAAACCAATATAGTAGTCTTAGAATTCTAATTCTAGAAATTTCCTTGTCCAAGAGAACTACATATGGCTCAAGGATAGCAAACAAATTTAGGGCTTGCTCAACCTCAAATGTGGCCATATGTTTCTCAATCTACTCAAAGTGGCATGAAAATTGGCGGGGACATGCATACCTATGCTAGATTGGCTCCAAGCATATATATTGCTAGTGCCAGAAATTTTTCCCAATAAACTCCAACTTTGAGTTTAAGATAGGTGTCTGTGTACCTACCATTGGATTCATCAAGGCCTATACCACTTGTATTTCCTTGTATCACTATGTTGTCTACTCATTGTCAAAGGTGAAATTGTCACACTTTCTCTTGATCATGAAATTGTAGGCTCCAAATAGAAGAGAAGGAGGTGCCTCATTCTGATGCATAATTCTACTAGAGGATTTGGTGTTCTTGGAAGGGTGTTTTCTACAAGTCATTTAACAAAGGGGCCAAATGCTACAAGAAAAGCTATAGCAATGGTATACACCTCCACATCTCATGCAAGTGTCTTTAAAAATCAAATTGTGTCTCCTAGAAGTTTGCACACTGCTTCTAGCAATATTATTGCATTGCCTAATGCCACTCTTGACAACATTGCTAATATTGAACTAGATTCTAAGCCTCAATAGAGAAAACATTTAGAACTTACTAAAACAAAGCACCCACAATCTAGTGTTAAATATGAGCTTTTTGACATCAACACAAAAGGGGAAAATGTCCATGAAAGGGATAGGGAAATTTATAGTGTATATCCAATTTAAACTTCACCAAGCTTAAAAAGTATTGTAGTCAATGAAGATGTTCAAGAGTCACCATTAGAACATCATGAATCAATGTAGTGCAAGTTTGGAGAGAATAATAGCATGGGAACTATGGAGCTAGTTGTTAAAAAGGCTTTTGAAATATAAAAGTTGGATTGCAACCGACAAGCAATCCTTCTACCCCTTCAATAATGTTGCAAAAAAGGTTTGTACATCCAAAAACTTGCCAACATTCATGCAGCCATTTAGCAAGTTGTTCACCAAAATTCACTTCTTAGATCTCAAAGCCACTAGATCAAGAAAGGAGAATCCAAAAGAATGAGGATCTCTACCATATGCCTCAATCTATGCCAAATGAGATGCCATTAATGATGCTTACCCTCCTTTCCTTACCAAATTGGCCTCTTCAGAATCATATTTTGTGTGGTCACCACTTGTTTCTATTTTATTGTTGTTCACAACATAGAGGATTGCCAAATTCCATAGGTAATATCATTAGCAAAGGTGCAATCCCTTAAATTTGTTGCCTTCTCACCATATCACCTTACAAACTTTAGATGTGCTTCAAAAAGTTCGACCCCTCCCTTTTCACATTTTGAGAGTCCAAGATTGCACCCATCACCTTTAGCTATGGCGCCACCATGTGAGTAGCAACACTAGCTTATTCAGTGATCAAATCAATGCCCTAGAATTTCATGCCCACAAGTTGACTATCCTTGCTCCTAGAGTCAGTTCCCTTTAAGTTTGCATGTTTTAAGATATTTGCAATCATGCTCCAATTCTTTATCCCTTATAGGTGTTATGGTTTCTTTATAAAAACCTCATGATATAATTATTTTATACCCTATGTAGCACAATTCTTTGAACATATATATTTCCATCCCTCTAGTTTCTGAATAAGCATGTTGCAACTCTTGATATTACTCCTAAAAGAGCCAAATGTCCCCACATTCAGTTACGATTGCTCCCCATGTCCTTCAAAAATTTTCCATGGGCATACAAATTCTTTTTTTTTTCTTGAAAACAAAAGATGCCCTAATTAAGAAGGATCTTTCCATCCCCATAAGCAAATGCAACCACTTGCTGAAACGGGACCCATGCCACTATTATATCCTCCTCAAAACCTTTTCTTTCCCCCAATCAACTCCCCCAGTTAAGAGCCCCTAGTCCCTCAAAGATTACAGCTCACGACCCCCTCTTCACATGGCCTTCTTGTATTTCTATTTTTAGCCTTTAAGGTAAGGATTTTTGGGATCCTTGTTCATATGGAAATCCACACCCAAGCATAAACACCCACAAACATGATCCTTCACATGAAAAAGACAAATAAATATACACAGATTAACTAAACCCAAACAAATTTCTTATTTTATGCAAAAAAATATTTACTACACCATTTCATATTTATTCATGGGAATTTTCCATTCAAATGCCCTATTCATGTGCACCATGTGCCCAATTACATAATTATGACGTGTCATATGGATATAACTTCAAGCATCTATAAATTACAATCACGCAACATATAGAGATCAAGAATTTACAAACATTATGCCACACTAGGGACACACATAGAGATATGTATAATTACATGATGCCTTAAAAAAAAGTAATATCTCTCTCCTCACCCCTCTTTGTTGAACAAAATACCCTAAACTTATCCCTTGCCCTCTCACTATCTCTCAATGTGATGATAGAGTAGACCTTGCACTAGGGCCTATCATCCTAGACGACTCTTTATGCTCCTAAGAAAAAAGAAAATTTTGTGAAATGGATGTACGACGTGCTCAAACATTTAATATTTTGGTGAAGAGATGCAAAAGAAATTATGTTGTGCATATAAGGCACCCAATGCTTAGACATGGAATATGTATGCATTGAAAATATTGTGTCTACATTCTGCTCACTACTTAATGCAAACACAGGCTCTCCGATTATGTTTTAGGGCCTTTACTCTTAAAATCCTCACCTCTCATTGATAGATAGAAGTACGCTCCACCATGCACACTCATGAAAACCCTAAATAAATATAATGCAAACCTTCATGACCCTCAACTCATCAACCTCTTTCTCTATCTTTCCAAATTCCTAACTAGTGGTAGATATCCCAATGCAATGTGCCAATAAGGTGTGTGCTCAACAAAGGTGCAAGCTCTCAGATGTGCCAAGAAGGTGTAGGCTCAATAAAGGTGCAATCTCTCGGGTATGCACATGCAACTAAGGTTGCTATGTATAGCCTTAGTAGGCCTCATATTGTGTGGTGTATTGAAAGTGTGAAGTTAAGTGCATTATTCCAATGGCATGGAAGTAGTTGACAAGTTGGGGTATAAGAAGCCCCAATGTAGTGCCCAAAAAAATGTGCAGTGTAGTACTCGTGACCCTCTTTTCCTTGTGATGTGCATAAGTTCAAGGTCTTAGAAAGCTAGTCTCCTCCTTGTGTTGCCTTGCTCTTTGCATCCATCTTTATTAGTTCTCATGTATAAAGGTTCAATCTAGGAAAAAAATATGATAGGAATTAGGAAAAACCGATCACAAAGCATGTTTCAAACTCTTAACTTGACAAGAATTCAAAGTTTATGGCTTTTCAAGGTAAGAAAACAACAACCACACTTATCAACATGTTCCAAAACCTACTTATCCATTGCCAACTTAGGGGTTTTTAGGGATTTTCAAAAGTGCACCACAATATCTTTGAGTTATTTTAAGAGATTCAATAGATTGGTCTTCTCATTCTTTGATAGTTCATTAGCTATGAATAAGGTCGAGGCTTTTCCCCCTCGCTAACTAGGTTAAGCTCCTTTACATTGGCAAGTCCCTCTATTGGTTCACTGGCTATTTTTTATGACACTTTGATCCTAGCAACACCATGATTCAATCAGTTTTCTTGAATTTCATAAAACATTTGGGGAGATTCTAAAGGTTTCCTCTATCTCTCAACTTCTGAATCCTTGGGTGCTTTCTTCCTTTCCTCCTTCAACTTTTTGTACCACAAGTGGATTTGAAGGGCCCATTTGGTTTGTGAGTTCTAAGTATCGATGGAATTTTGGATCATTATCATATATGATTTTTGAGTCAAAATTGTAGTTGCATCCTTTGTTGGGAGGAGGATGTTTCAATTTGCAATCATAGCTCAAACTTGATCCCACTTCACACCGTGTAACTAGTCCTGTTTGACTAAGTCCTACTTCTTCATCGTCCAACACTTTGAGATAATCACGTCAAGTTCCTTCATAGTCCATCTTGATTACTCTATCAATGAGTAATGTAGTTGTTTCATTAGGTTAAGAGTAGAAAATGATTTGCTCTTCATATGACCATCAATGATGCTGTCATTTATTTCCAGTTCATTGAAAGAAGCTTCTACCTTATATTCACACTCGTTGTATTCACTTTCTATGTCCACTTCATAAAACATCCATAATTGGATAGCACATTTTTGTCTAGAGCATCACTTTTCTTTAGAAGGGCCTAGTTATAGAGAAGGTCTAGGTGGTGAACCTTGTTTCACCTCAATTTTTGAGCTTCCATGAGTTCTTCAAGTCGAGAGGTTTCAAGATCACATGGGGATTACCTCCCAATTATCTCTTCAAAAAATCCAAGATTTGCATCAACTGTAATTTGTCAATAGGCACTTAGTAGGTCATGTGAGGGGTTATGTTTGCACTTCTTGCCATCATCCAGATCAAATATGAGGGAAAGGCATTATTCAAGGTGTTTGTTGCCATTTCTTGCTTTTCTCAATTGCTCAACCTATTAGCTACCCATTTGTAGTCATCTTCATCATGCGAGAAGGAAAGGTTGATTATTACAAAGTTGTGTATTAAATCTCGCTCATCATCCAGATAGGGTATGTACTTTGTAAGCATGCTATGGGCTAGTGAGATTTTAGAATCACCTTTTAGCATGGTCAAGATGGCATCTAGATTTATGGACAAGTTCTTCCATGTGTTCACCTTGATTTTAACTACCTCCATCTAATTTCCAAAGAACATCAAGCCATTGCCCTCAATTGTCAATAGCATGTGCAGCCCTCATCCACAGTCTACTTAGGAGGATATCGTGATCAACTCTCTTCATGAAAACACAGTTTACTGAGAATTGGATATGAGTTATCTTAATTGTTAGTTATTCAATACCCCAAAAGTTCTAACCTTTGTTCCATTGGCCAATGTGGCATTAAAGTGATTAGTTTCAACATGTGGGCTACCCCAAGTCTATAGAACCACATGGCTAAAGGTGCTTCTACCCTAGTGTCAACAACTCCTTTCATGAGTGTGTCACCCACTACTATGATTGGGAGGACTGCATGCATTTTTGTCCCTTCCTAGAAGCATTAACTTGTAGGGTTTCTAACATGGGGTTAAGAGTTAGGCTCAATATATGATTTTATCTTTATATACTTGCATGACTCCTACATTTGGTTACATTCGCCCTCCCATCAAATCCTTTAGTTCTTCCAAATACACAAACCTTTGTTTTAGCAACTGTTTGAGTGACAAAGAGACTGGTGTTGAGTTTAGAGTGGTAAGAAAATTATTATCTAGCCTTTCATACTTATATCTTTCTTATAGTATGGGTTAAAGCAAGGTTAGGTGGTACCAAAAAGCATTGTCATTGACACTGCTTTTAGTAGTTGATATTATTAGTTATATGTGTATTGGAGGCCTGGCTCATAAATATACTTAGTACTTTTCAAGAATTTTATCTTATTCAAGTACTTTTTTAAATGTTTTTTTTTGTTTCTTGGACTTTCCTTTACAAATTTTGAGCATCAAAAGAAGTTTATGTGAACCACCAAAATAGTAGAAATTTGGTACCACCTAACCATGCTTTCACCCATCTATCTCCATCTCTCAAGCTTGCTACATTTCTACTTGCATCCTAGTCATGCACATTGGGTACTCAATTCTCCTTGATCCAATGTAAGTGGGAGATGAAGGAGGGTTCACGTTTGCATAGAGATCATAGAGTTCAATTTCCATTATTGGTTCATCATCTTAGAGATGCGCTTCCACTTATCTCACCTAGCTTTTGACTTTAGGAGCTCTAATTTGACTTCAGGAGCTCTAGTTTCTATCAGTAGTAGTCATGTGTATCTTGTGTGATCATCTCCTACCTATGAGCCTTAATTTGAGTCAAATGAGGACATTAGGAGCTCTAACATTGTATTTGTATGTTATTTTATGTGTTTTAGATACTTTAGATGGAGGGGCATGTTAATGCATTTTTTTTGTGCACTTTTGGCTATTTTTTAAGGGTTTGACCACATTTAAGGTTTTTTCTCTTTTTCACCTATATATAGGCAGCCTTCCCTCCCACTTCCATTATCCATTATCCATCATTGATTCTTCATGATTGGCCAACCCTCCTCATTCGCTCATCCCCTTGCTACCATTTGGCACCCACACTGATGTGTAGAGTTGTGCATTGGGGCTAATTGTTATATAGCCTTGTACCTTCAGCCACATTATTCCATTGCAATCACATGATTCCTTTTCTCTCTCATGCATTCTCTCTTTGTCTCCTTCTTCTCTATGTGTTCACTTTTCTCTTTCCATTGTGCATTGTCACATGGTATCAAAGCCATGCATGGGAGATGGAGATCTTGAAGAGGAGTGTATTATTTAAAACAAAACTTGCCATGTGTCATTTCCATGTGCTGAAACCTTGTGCTTAGTGTCAAATAGGGCAAGAAGGCCTATTTCCAACCCATTTTAAGATGTGTTTACTAGAGTAGATTTGCATTTTGTTCTTGAATGGCTTCTTCTACGCTAGGCAGTGTCGCACAGGATTCGCATGGTGGTTTATGAGGTCGCTCATCGTAGGGACGCTCAGAAAAGATGGGAATAATAGACTAAGATTTACTCAAATCAAGATAAAAATATGGAGTGGAAGAGTGATTAGGAATCTCATTCAAACAAATTCATATGTCGGCATAATACATAGATCCAAAGATTTCTTGGTTGCAACTCACAAGAAATAGAATAGAATTGAAGGAAGTTTGCTAGAGGAGCACAGGAACTGAGTCTTTCAATATTGCATGTAAGTGGCTAAGTGGAAGGGGTTTTTTAAGATAGAGTTTACAAACCTCGGGGCATAATAGAGGAAAGGTATTACTTGTGGGCTTGGTAGGTAGATAGTAAGGTTGTCTTCAATATTTGGTGGTAAACAAGAGATAAAAGGCCTAGCTTCATGGAAAATCTAACGGCCACAATCGTTTGTCAAAGAAATTCCATAATGGAGAGAGGAAGTCTTTCGGTCATAAAACTCGCAGGGATCTCCTTTGCAGCAGTAACTGCAGGTCCTCCTCCATCGCATCTAGGTTGTGGATACATGGAGGAGGAAGTGAAGAGGGCCTTAAAAACACAACGCTCCATGGTAGGCTTCAATTTGGGAACGAGCTTTAGAGAGAGAAAGAGAGAGAGTTAGAACTTTGAGAGTCGCAAGGCAAGCTCTCCTGGTCAGTTCCCAGAAGAAACAGGTGTCTAGTCACGTCGAAGGCTTTCTACTCTGGTCTTTGAAGTCCGAGGACTGATCAGCTATAACTTCCTCGTCTTCCCTCATTCATTTATCATCTTCCTCATTTGTAAATCCAAACATAGCAAATTTCACCAACTTACTCCCTTCCCTTTGTTCCAGCTCAGACCACCGATAGCACAATACTACTCCTCCTTCGTCTTTTCAGTCGTACCTGCATCAACGTCTCCGAGCTCTTCAAAATCACAGAGTTTGTCGATGCTTCATTCCGTCAGTTGCCGTCTCTCACCACCCTGCGTCGTACTTCATGCGAAATTTGGAGATAATCTCACAGCGACATCTGCGTTCTTCGTTCCACATCAACACCATGCATTCTTTAGCAGAGCTTACAGTCGTGGTCATGTTCTTGTCTTCGGCTTCACTACAGCAGCGTCCATCCTTTCGAGCTCTCTCTATGCTTTGCAACGTTGATTCCTTACTTCGTCCCAAGCTTGCCAAATTGTTGTCTCGTCTGCTGTCGCAGTATCCTCCGATTATCGTAGAGTCTTTGTCATTGACTCAGGCTCCTTTGCAATGTACTACGCCCCATTTGTCCGCAATTGACTATCGTGTTTGATGCTTTTTCTCAGCACTTTGTATGCTTCGTCCATTCTTCGTCTGCATGACAATAGGCTTTTCGGTCTTCTGCTTCCATCCTCGTGCTATCGTCTTCTCTTCCCTTCGACTCGACACCCTGCGTAGCCTTTGTGGAGCTTAATCAGCGACCTCCTTCTTTAGCTTTCGTCCTCGCGCTCAGCTTTCCCTTTCCGTCTTCGGCATGATGATCAACAGGTCTTCAATCGAGCACCATTGATGGATTCTAATCCCCTCGTTGCAGTTTTCTGCGGAGCTCACCTTCGACGGGTCTTTTCTTTTTTCTTCTTCATCATTCTAGGATTTCTTCCTTCCTCTATCCTTGCTTTTATAACGATCCACCACCTCAAAAATTTTTGAAAAGCCATTAACGAAAGAGCCGTTGATAAAACTGGCACCAAGCTTTTTTTTCAAGTCTTTGGATGTCATCAGCACTAACGTTGCTGAGCTTTTCCTCCTTTTTACGAGTTCTTAGATGTATCTTTGTATGGTCTCTGTTTAGGATTAAAGTGTTGCGCCCATGCCTCCACTTAATGAAAAAGGATTTTGGACATCCCATGTTCACATCAATCATGTCACATAATTTGAGAGGCAAATAAAGCTCTTATTGCGTCTGTTGTTCCAATCTGATACTCAGCTCAATGTTTTCCACTTCAAAAGTTTTGAAAACATCTTTTTTTGTTTTACAAAATCTACAATTCCAAGCACACTATTTTCTTAATTGTTATTTTGAACAATTTATGGCCCATGATCTCTTCACCATATGCTATACTAGCACCAAAATCAGTTGGCCAACAATCGAAATGGAATGTTTGAGTAACAGTGAATCCACTTGGCTAGAAGAGCTGACAAGAACTCGGTTTGCTTATTCTCTGGTAAATCCTCCATTTCAAGGAGTAAACAAATTGCCTCAAATGCATGACTTCCATTTTCAAAGCTTGTTGTTTGTTTTCTTCTAGAAAGTATTTCCTTGTTGGTGAAGCTAGACAAAGTATCTTATAAGCTTTTTGAATACCAAGAGTTCAGCCTCTCCAAAGCACTGACACACAAAAGAAATCCAAGATAGTTTTTTCCTTGGATCCTTGAGCCTTCGAAAGAGTTACATGTTTTTCCATGAAATGTGCCCTATCAGGAATATGTTTTGAAAAAGAACTTTGTGCCCAATCACTCGTGCACTTTGCAAATTAGGTTCCATGCAATGCAATCAATCGAGCAATGCTCCATAGAAAATTATGAATGCTTTGAGGAATTTGTTCCTATCCTATCTATATGTGCTCATGTTAGATATGCTCGATGCCCCACCCTCATAAGGTGCCACCAATGATCCATGGTGCTCAAAGTTGTATGGCCCCTATTATGAGGAGAAGACATATGTGAACCCAAACATTGGTTGAGACTTGACTTGTATGTCAGATGAGGTCAATGTGACCAGATGGCAAAAAGGTGATCGTTGTGGGTCTAATCTTTGGGTTAGACAGAGTACTTAAGTTGGTAGCAACTTGAGGCCCATTGCATCGAGTTGCGGGGTAAGAGAGTTATTAGGGGCCCTAGCCAATGGTAAAGAGAATATTCCCTAAAATATTCCATGGCCAACTAGTGGAGGTGCACAAGGAAGGTCAACAAACACATGGGCACATGGAAGGTCAATAGACACATGTGCATATGGAAGGTCAATAGACACATGGGCACATGGAAGGTCAACAGACACAGGTGCATATGGAAGGTCATCCATCATGACCCCCTTCACAAGCTATAAAAGCTAAACCCCTTCACAGCCATCAATTATCCATCTTTCACCCAGTCAGGGTTATTCCAGCTAGGCTTAAGCTCTTCACCTATCTTCTGTCTAGATCACCATCTAAGCTTCACAGTGGAAGCGCACGGGTGGATAGAGCCATCTTTGTATAAGTTGTTTGGAGATAAAGAAATTTTGTTATTCTCCTATTATCTATTGTGTACTCTCTATCTCTTTCTCAGATTCTGTTTGCTACACCGTGTAATTTTTTACATGGTATCAAAGCCCAAGGGGCTCTAGGGATCGAAGAGTGCGCAAGAGGCAAAGGCTTCAACGGCAAAGAGGAACGATGTTGTCTTTCGGAAGCAGTTCTGGCGCATCAGAAAGTGGTGCAAGAGGTGGTGTTGCTATACTAGCTATTCAAACATTGAGGATTCGTCCACCAACCTTCAACGAAGGCAAGTTAGATGGTATAAACTACACCTTGTGGAAGTTCAAAATTACAACTATCCTTGATTCTTATGAGCTTTTGGAGACTGTGCTGGGGACTAACGCAAAACCACAGCCTACCCCCGACCCATCAAATTCTAGTGTGATGATTCCTCTGAATGCAGATCTTCTACGAGCTTGGAAATGAAGGAATGCATATGCATTGTGTGCCTTAGTTACAAGCTATTTTGACAGTGTTCAGCATACAACCAAAGCATCAGAGGCTTGGAATGTATTGAGGAGTCAGTATGAAACACGAAACGAAAGAAGGATTCAAAACTTGGAGAATCAACTAGCAGTAGAGAAGTTTGCTGAAGGAGAGATGGTTGAGGCATTCATTACTCAGATTAAGAATCTGCGCGACCAGATGGTTGGCGCTGGGATACAAAAGACTAGCGAAGAGCTAGCTCGGAGGTGTCTTCGGATTTGCCCACAAAATTTTGATTGACTAGTAAACTACCCTTTGTACTTAGGTGAGAGGTTGAAAGCCCGAGAAGGAAGCAACAATGGAGATGTTGCATTCTCTGCCAATGCAAAAGGCAAAGGTGGTTCCTCCACCAAAAATGATGGGGATAAAAAGAAGAAGGGCGGTAAGAAGAAGTTTCAAGCAGAGTGCTTCTACTACAAGAAGAAAGGACATGCAATTGCAGATTGTCGTGTCAAGAAGGTAGATGAAAAGAATGGTACCCTTAAAAGTAAAGGGAAAGAGACAGCCAATACGGTTGAAGCAGAGTTGGAGTTATTCATGGCAACCATTGAGGAAGTGTGCTCCTGGACGTAAGAAGAATATACCACTGACTCATGGGTGCTCGATAGTGGGGCTTCCCATCATATGACCAACAAGAAAGGTCTATATAGTTCTATGCAGCCTCTATAAGAATCCATCACTGTGACAGTTGGAAATGATGCAAAATGCCCTGCTACGGGCACAAGTACTATTTCTTTTGTTGCTGCAAATGGTGAAGTCAAAAAGCTTTCAGATGTGTTGTATGTTCCTCAAATTAGGAGAAATCTATTATCAGTGCTGCCATAATTGATCTTGGTCATGAAGTGAGGTTCAAGGAGACAGGTGCAGAAATTCTTGACAGTGCTGGAAAAATTGTTGGCAAAGGAGAAAGAAAGAACAACCTGTATGAGCTAAGTGCTCTTACAACCACCGCTGGAGTGAGCACAAGTAAGCTATGGCATGAAATGTTTGGACACATCGGATTTGTAGTGTTGAAGGAGATGCAAAAGCAAGGTATGGTTGCTCACCTACCTACAGTGAATGAATTGAAGGAACCATGTGAAGCTTGTATGATGAGCAAGCAATAGAGAAAGGCATTTCCACATGAAAGAAAGAATAGAGCACAAGCTCCTCTAGAGTTGGTGCATGCTGACTTGTGTGGTAAGGTGCCTACACAGGCCTTGGGGGGATCTTCTTATTTTATGTCGATTATCGACGACTACAGTAGGAATATGTGGGTGTACTTCCTTCGTGTGATAAGACTCAAAATTTTGGTAAGTTTAAAGAATGACAAAAACTTGTTGAGAATGAAACAGAGAAAAGTGTGAAGAAATTTAGAATAGATGGTGGTGGTGAGTTCAACTCAAAGGAGTTTGAAGACTTTTGCAAGAGAAAAGGGATCAAGCGTCAATTAAAAACATCTCACACACCTCAGCAAAACGGTGTTGTGGAATGCAAGAATCACACCATTGTGGAGATGGCAAGATGCATGCTAAAGGGCAAGGGATTGCCTAACCATTTTTTGGCTGAAGCTATTAATACTGCAGTCTACATTCTAAATCGGAGCTACACAAAGGCTCTCAAGGAAAAAACACCTCATGAGGCTTACACAGGTAAGAAACCATCTGTCTCACATTTCAAAATTTTTGGATGTGAATGTTATGCACATGTTCCAGATGAGAAGAGAAACAAGTTAAAACCAAAAACCAGAAAATGTATCTTCTTGGGTTATAGTGATGAGTAGAAGGCTTAAAAATTATATGACCAAGAGGCAAAGAAGATCATCGTGAGCCGTGATGTGGTGTTCAAGGAAGAGCCGCATACAGTGGAGGAGGAGAAGGCAAGTTCTTCCTCTTTATCATCAAGCGAAGAAGTAGTCCATTATGAACTTGTCCCGAGAGCTATCCCTATCCTTAAGGAGGAGGAAGCATCATCTTCAGATGATGAGGAAAAAGTTCATCAACCTGACATCACCCCATTGGAAAAGCCATTGCCGCGTTAGGTGAAGCAGCTCTAAGCCTGCATCTATTCAGGAGAAGGCAGACGGACCAAAGAGGTCTCAGAGAATAGAGGAGCAAAGGAGGGCTTCTGCTTACATAGTCAATATGGCCTTGATGGCTGAGATTATGAGAGAAGTAAAGGAGCCAACTAACTTGGAAGAAACACTTGTAGATCCAATATGGAAGGTAGCTATGCAAGCCCAGTATGATAGCATAATGAAGAATGACACTTGGGAGCTAGTGGATTGGCCAGCAAAGTAGAAGGTTATTGGCACCAAGTGGATCTGGAAGGTAAAGTACAAGGCTGATGGTACCTTAGAAAAGTACAAGGCTAGACTGGTTGCCCATGGATTTTCACAGGTTGAAGGGTTTGATTTTCAAGAGTCATTTTTTCCAATTGCCAGAATGACCACTATTTGCACAGTACTTGCAATGGCCAGTTTACCAAATGGATATTAAATCAACATTCTTAAATGGTGACCTCAACAAGGAGGTGTACATGGCTTAGCCACCAGGGTTTGAGGCCCCCCATCTTGAGAATAAAGTGTGTAAGCTGAAGAAGGCATTGTATGGGCTAAAATAAGCCCCCAAAGCATGGTACCAATGGATAGATAAGTTCTTTTTAAGCTTAAACTTCAAGATATGTGCCTCAGATGCTAACTTGTATGTCTACAGGGATGGTAAAAAGTCTGTAGTGATTGTCCTATATGTGGATGACCTTCTTATTACAGGTGACTATGAAGATATGATCAACCAAACTCAAAAGGTTTTGAGTTTTGAGTTTGAAATGAAAGACTTAGGCTTGCTGCACTATTGTTTGGGTATTGAAGTTTGGCAAGAGCCAGGAAGAATCTTCATCTCTCAGAAGAAGTATGCATGGGAGATCTTGAAGGCGTTTGGCATGACTGAGTGCAAAGAGATAGTTACACCTATGGAGGTGAATGGAAAGTTATCTATTGAGGATACATCAGTACTAGTAGACATTGGGAGGTATAGGAGCTTGGTCAGCAGTCTGATCTACTTATGTAAGACCAAACCAAATATCAGTTTTGTTGTTGGTGTTTTGAGTAGGTTCTCAAAAAAACCTCATGAGAGTCATTGGAAAGCTAGGATGCGGGTGCTCAGATACTTGAAGGAAACTCTTGACTATGGTATCACATACAGTTCCAGAACTTCTCTTATGGGAAATTGTGACTCAGATTGGGCAGGAGATAGTGATTCCAAGATGTCTATTTTTGGTTATTATTTCTCTTTAGGTTCAGGAATTTTCTCTTAGATTAGTAAGAAGCATCCAATAGTGGCATTGTCTTCTATCGAAGCAGAGTAAAAAGGCAGCTTGTTTTACTGCATGTGAAGTAGTATGGTTGAGAAGGATCCTATGGCATATGGGAGTGCAGGATGAAGAACCAACTATGCTGAGATGTGACAATCAGAGTTGCATCGCCATTGCTGAATATCCAGTGTCATGCGCACACCAAACATATAGAGATCGAGTATCACTATGTGTGTGATTCGATCAAGGATGGGATAGTGGAACTGGTCTAATGTCCAACAGAGGAGAATTGAGTGGATATCTTCACCAAAGCACTTACAAAGGATCTGCTTCAAGTTCATCTTTAGAGACTTGGCATTGGGCCGAGGATATAGTTCACCTGTGGATGGACATTGAGGGGGGTGTTAGATATGCTCAATGTCCCACCCTCATAAGGTGACATCAATGATCCATGGTGCTCAAAGTTGTAAGGTCCCCATTATGAGGAGAAGCCATATGTGAGCCCGGACATTGGTTGAGTCCTAACTTGTATGTCAGATAAGGTCTATGTGACTAGATGGAAAAAAGGTGACCATTGTGGGTCTAATCTTTGGGTTAGACAGAATAGTTAAGCTGGTAGCAACTCGAGGCACATTGCATTGAGTTACGGGATAAGAGCATTATTAGAGGCCCTAGCCAATGGTAAAGGGAATATTCCCTAAAATATTCCCTGGTCAACTAGTGGAGGTGCACATGGAAGGTCATCAGACACATGGGCACATGGAAGGTCAACAGACACATGTGCATATGGAAGGTCAACAGACACATGGGCACATGGAAGGTCAACAGACACATGGGCACATGGAAGGTCAACAGACATAGGTGCATATGGAAGGTCATCCATCATGACCCCCTTCACAAGCTATAAAAGTTAAAACCCTTCATAGCCATCAATTATCCATCTTTCACCTAGTCAGGGTTGTTCCAGCTAGGCTTAAGCTCTTCACCTGTCTTCTGTTTAGATCACCATCTAAGCTTCACACTTGAACTGCACGGGTGGACAGAGCCATCTTTGTATCAGTTGTTTGGAGATAAAGAAATTTTGTTATTCTCCTCTTATCTGTTGTGTACTCTCTATCTCTTTCTCAAATTCTGTTTGCTTTGTGCCGTGTAATTTTTTATAGCTCGTGCGTCATGCAAATGTAAACAAAAAAGATACACACAACAGAAAATAAATCCCCAATGACGCTAACTTAAGAGTCCAAAATCTTGGCAGAAATTTCTACCCTTAAGTTTGCAGTGGTAGACGTGTAGTGTCACGATATCCACCCCCTCTAAACCTGCACTTCTTGCGAATGGGCCACAGCTATCCATCCTCATCACCGCCAAGCTCGATGATCAATGTAATATCACATCTTCTGTAAAAGCATCTTCAATGTCCACATCTTCATCTTCATCATCTCTTGGCTCAAGTTCATCATAGATTGCATTATCCAACTCCTCAAATGCATAGGCTGCATCATCTCTTCTCTTGAATAGTTTAATACTTATCCCTGCAATCGGAATCCGCAAGGCCGTACCATCAAGCTCTGCTAAAGAATATGTAGCATTGTCATGGACATGCTGCACTAAGAAGGGCCCAAACCATCGTCTGGAAACCTTGCACATAGCACTATACTGATTGTCTAGATTGCTGTCATAGACTAACACCCAATCTCCTTCTTTAATCTATTTAGGCCTCAATCTGTGTCTACTATTAAAGTGGTCTTTGTTGTGAGCTCTGGACTCTTTGAGATTTTGAATTGCTTTCTCAATATCTTCAGATCTTCTTTTCAACTGATGAATACGAAGAGCCAAAAGATCTTCCCTAGTCATCTCTTCTTGTTGCCATGGTAAAGCACTCCAAGTAAGTGTGCAAGTCTCTGTAGGCATGACTAGCTTCTGTCCATACATTAGCTTAGCTGGCATATAACTTGTAGTCACACTGTGAGTAGTGCGATCAGCCCATAAGGCATAAGGCAACAACCTAGGCCACTCTCGAACTTGTCCACTGTATGCTTTGGCCAAAGGCTTTCACAATTGGAGGATGGTCTCTTTCGCTCTTCCCATTGCCTTTTGGATTATATGCCAAAGTCAAAGCAAGTTTAATGCCAAGGCGGGAGAAAAATTCTCTAGCCTCATCAGCATCCAACTCACCTCTGTCTATAGTAACTTTCCCAATACATCCATACTTGCAAAAAACATCTTCCAATAGGAACTTACAAACTATTGAACTAGACTTTGTTTGTAATGCTCTTTCTTCCACTTGATTTGTGAGATCTTCTCATGCCAAAAAAATATAGCGCATCTGCCATAAACCAATAGGCATAGTAATCAAATCAAGAACCCACTTGTAATGAATACATAGCGGGTAGGTAGGATGAAGCTCATCTCTATGCCTCATTCAAGAGAACAATTGACAATCGGGGCATGTCTCAACAAACTGTGAGATATCTTTATACATTCCATTCCACCAATAACGCTCTTTGATCTTCTCATAGGCCTAAATAGCTCAATGCCAAGCCCAAAGACTTTCATGGAATTCTTTCATGATACGCACCTGTGAAGCTCTATCACAAACAACTCTCAATGGCTATCCTCCTTGCTTTTGTGGATGCTTCCAAAGTAGCCCACTTTGTAAGAAGAAATCATAATCTTTTCTTTGAATTTTCTTGAAATCTGCATGAGTCCATCCATCCTGTTTAGACATTGTGCTCAAATAACAACCAATTGGCAAATGCTCTCTTGTATACAAAGACTCATCAAAGCTTTCCAAAGAAGACACATGACAAATATGATCAGCATGTATGGCTAAAAGATCAACCCCATCATCAACGCAAGAAAAATCCATATCTTCATACCTCGCTCATGAAAGCATATCAGCTACTGGGTTGTCTTTACCTACTATGTGCTTGAGCTCAAGATTCATGGATTTTATGTACCCAATCCACCTAAGCATGGCAATATCTGGAGTAGAACAACTCATGATCATACCTAGAAGAGGCAAACAATCAGTCTCAACCACCACAGCATCTCCAATGAAATACTCTCTGTCATTCTTGAGAGTCGTGACAACTCCCAAGAGCTCCCTCTTAATTTGTGGATACCTTCATTGTCGCTCATTTAGGACTTTCACCCTAAACCGAATAGCATACATATTCGCATTTGCATCACCTTGGCCAACAACCCATCCAATTCCAATACTACTAGTATCAATAGTAAGCACAATAGGTCTTCCACACTCATAATCCACCTTTCGAAGAGTTGGAGCGGCTCTCAATAATTTCTTTAATTTTTGTATGGCTTTAGTATGTTTCATCTCCCAAGAAAAACGTTGCCCTTTTCTCAAGAGCTGATAAAGATCATCTGCAATATGAGCAAAGTGAGGAATCCAAATAAGATAAACACACAATCTCCAAGAAATCTGCAAACCTCTTCTACCATAATATCCACACATATGACCAACAATCAAAATTTTTCTGGCACCAAAAATAAACTTCAACCCTAACAAGGTCAAATTCACTTCTTCCAGTCTGGAAAGAATCTTTTCAACATCTCTAATATGTGAACTCGCAAAGAATCTATATCCATGATCATCTAAAGAATCATCTTTACCTTCTTCAAAACAACCCTTGATAGGTAAGTCATCAATGAAAGGCATAGTAAGCTCAGGGATAAAATCTTGTAGAACCTTGTTCATCCCATTGATCATATGAGCAACCGAATTAGTAGCTCCTTGTGGAAGCGTACACATTCGAACAAGGCCTATAGGTGTCTTCATTGTAGTCAAATCTTTGCTTTCAAGGGCAAGCTGGAATTGATCATATCCCGAATAAAGATCACCAAGGGAATAGATAGCACGTCTAGCAAAATCCTCAACAAACTCATCCACAATAGGTCCAGCACCAACATTTCGAATAGTAACCTTGTTTACTAGTTGTAGGTCCTGAATGAATCTGAGTGTCCCATTTTTTTTAGGAACTATGAACCACCTCTTGGAATATGGAGCTAAAGATGGCTCTAGAATTCCCACCCTGATCGGCTCATTCAAGAGCTCTACCACTTTGGGCAAATGAGCCCTCGACACAGGAATAGGCCATAGATTCCAAGAGACATGCAAAATGGTAAAAATAACCATAGGCGTCACAACCCTAGGATCAACACATCCAATCTCATGTGGAAAGAAAGCAAAAGATTTTTCATGTCTACATAGCATCTCTTCAAAACATCTTACCTCTTTAGGAAGTCGAAAATCTTCAGTCCCAATCTTCATCTCTTTCAATGTCTCGGTTGAAAACTTTTGTCTAATACCTCCAAGATCTCACAAAGGAGGTTGCTTAGCAGCTCTTCGAATCATCTCATCACTGTCCAAAGGTAGTGGTCCTGCAACTTGTCGAACCTTCCTGTCAAATGTCTTATATTTTTTCTGAACTCTGGCTTCATTGCTACAACCTGTAGATTTCACCTCATGATGAGAAAACCCTGAAAAGCACAAATTTTGATGTGTACAAATAGCTACACCCGAATCTTTTTGTTGAAATATGTCAGCAAGGAATACTTTTTGCTGAGAAACCTC
The DNA here is from genome assembly GCF_053477565.2 of Lygodium microphyllum. Taxonomy (NCBI): domain Eukaryota; kingdom Viridiplantae; phylum Streptophyta; class Polypodiopsida; order Schizaeales; family Lygodiaceae; genus Lygodium; species Lygodium microphyllum. The sequence goes on along the minus strand of NC_141152.1, from coordinate 106,149,925 downwards.
AACACCCAAATTCTTTTGAAACATGAAATCAGCAATCTCACAATACATCACCAGAGAATGAACCTGTAAGACATATGACATCTCTTGATTGTTAGCATTTAGCAAAACCAAAAGTTCTTCCATGGTATCTGAGCATGAAAGGCCATCATAAAGACCATCTATCCGATCTTCTTCCTGCAAAAAACCTACAATCATTAATTCTTTTTCTTTTCTTTTTACATACTGCCTAGCAGCTCTAGGCATATCAAAAATATGCTGAAAACACAAAGTACTTTCAATGGATACACCATAAACACATGAGGAAAAACTGTTGTTACTAGGAGGCAAGAGCTTTCCCTAACTCGTACCACCATCATCTCGCAAGACACTGGTACCTAGCGAAAATCCGGCTCTCCTGCTGGAAGAGGGGAACCTTAAGGAATCTTTATTCCACTAATGATTAATACAAGTAGTCATGAACTGAATAGCTCTCTTCTCATCCTTGCTTTGGATGCGTGCATAGGTAGATCCATCATTCAGAACCTTAGTCTCCATCCGAGACTCAGAAATAAATGGTTGCCCCAAAATAATAGGATAAGAACAAGATTTTTGTACAAAGAAATGATAGGAATTACCCACATCTCCAATGGAAATCTTTTGATTTGGGCAAGAAGTATATAAATCCCCTGCAATATTGTTGGCCGCATGCATACGCCAACCATGATCAACATCAACTGGCCATCTACCAGTCTCATATAAACCTTGCACAATTACATTAATCTCGGAACCATGATCCAAAAGTGCAATGCAAGGAGTTTCAGTCTCACCAAGCTTGAGGATAGTTTCCATAGTCGCAGAGCCCAGTGACTTCGAGAAAAATGGCTACGAGGCACCAATCTAGGTGCATCTTCGCTTTCATCATACTGCATGGGCTGAAGTAAAGGATGAAGAGACTTCTGGGACTGCAAACATAGAGATCCTTCTATAGATTCCTCATTGATCTCTTCTTCAGAATCAACCTCCTTAATCTATAATCCATAGAGAATAGCCTTTGCAACAGCTAAAACCTCTCAACGGATCATATATTGCGATGGTTCTTCAATAATTTGGCGCTTTCTTTTTATGATGTCTATAATAACATCATGGAACTCTCTCTTGGAAATCCCCAAAACTTCTCCAAGTGTAAATTCAATCTTGCAGTTAAGAATTGGATCTTTAAGTACCATTTTCAAAGCTATGGAAGACTCGATGTCGGATAGAAGCTTGAATCCAGGTTGCTTCTTCGGCTTCAAATCCTTTAACTTTGGGGCCTTTTTGGCTTCTTGCATCTTTGGCTTTTTCATATCAGCCATGCTCTGCTCTGGTCGTGAAGAAGAAGGCTAAAGAACTGGCTCACTCCTCCTAGTTGCTTTCTTTGATCCTTCAGGTTGATCATTATCTCTTTTGTGATTTTCTTCAACAAGTGCTTCAAATCCTTGAGATTTTGCAATATAAGCATAGATAGAGAAGGCATCTATGCAATCATTCCATCCGGTTCCTTTTATAATTTCATCTCCTATGAATGAAAGTTCAGATGAAGAATATTTACCTTTCTTTTTTGCATGCACTCCATAGGACCATAAAGGAGACTTATCTTTCGATAACAGCTCTAATTGAAGACCATCAGCTGTGCAGCTTCTCTTGCCGCCTCTTGCTTTACATAAGAGGAATGTAAAAGAGTTTCTTCCAATAAATTCTTTATACCTCCTTTGCCAAAATTTGTTTTGAGAGGTTGCTTTGAGTCTCCGAAACATATCATCCTATCCTTCCATACCACCAACTTCAATCTTTTCGCCTCTTCAAAGTCTTGACAGTCCTTACACTCGTGGTCTGGACTATCGCACCATATGCATCGGCGAACATGATCATTTCTAGAAGAGTTCATAGGAGTAGAAGAAGTGGGAGCAGAAATTGGAGCTAGGTTAAGTGGATGTTGATCTCTTCTCACCATCTTTATCTTAAGATCCTTTAGGTTCTTTGAAATTTCCTCCACCATGTCTTCGACAGTTGGTTTGGTAGATGGCTTGACAACTGCCGTAGGAATAGGAATAGGCATAGGCATAGAAGTAGGCATAGAAATGGGGTGGGAGGTAGTAGAAGTGGAAGGAGCAGCATGAGAAGTGGGAGAAGTAGAGATAGGAGAAGACATCATTAGAGGTGTTTGCATACCATTTTGTAAGCATGCCTTTCATCTCCGCCTCTTCGTCAATGTGGAAACAACATCAACAGCATCTTGCCAATCCGTCTTCAATCCCATAGGTTGTGTTCGGTCTTCAAGAAGCTCTTCCAACTCGTCTTGAAGTGCAGGATCAGCCACCTGCAAAAGTAACTCCACTTTCTTCGAGTTTAGGGCTCTTTGTTCAAGTGTATCCAATTGATTGTAGTGTTCTTTAAACTTGCGCAATAACTCGGAAGCAACAAGTCATTTGTTGGGCTGATAGACCCACTCTTTGACGTCTTCCAAATAGCAATACCATAATCCTCTAGGAAATATTCATCATTGAGTGCCTTCTTGAAGGCATTCCAATTTGAATCTTGCACAAATAGATCAATCATTCTTCCCCACAAAGAAGGCGTGACAAGCTGTAAGAAATAATTGCTCCAATTGGTAGGAACTCCAAAAAGTGCATCTGGCTTTCAGAAGTTTTAAGATTAGCTGAGACATCCCAGCCATCAAATAATTTACGTTCACTTATCACAGCCTCGATTCCTTTGGTTGCTCCATGTGTATGCTCTTGTTATTGATGTAGCATCCGATGTTGATCCAATTGTTGTTGATGTAGATGATGTTGTTGCTGCATAGATAACTATATTTGTTGATTCTGCATCATAATAGCCGAAGATAGTGTTTGCAATAAATTCTTCATTTTGTTGATTGAAAAGGAAAAAGCACTCGATGATGAAGTGGGTGGGGTATTTGAAGAATCTCCCATCTCGAAAATCAGAAGTGAGGCTTTCACATTGGGTTCATGAGATGTTGCATGGGATTCGCACGGTGGTTTGTGACGTCGCTCGTCGTAGGGATGCTTGAATGAGATGGGAATAATAGATTAAGATCTGCTCAAATCAAGATAAAAATATGGAGTGGAAGAGTGATTAGGAATCTCATTCAAACAAATTCATATGTCGGCATAATACATAGATCCAAATATGTCTTGATTGCAACTTACAAGAAATAGAATAGAATCAAAGGAAGTTTGCTAGAGGAGCATAAGAACTGAGTCTTTCAGTATTGCATGTAAACGGCTAAGTGGAAGGGGTTTTTAAAGATAGAGTTTACAAACCTCGAGGCATAATAGAGGAAAGGTATTACTTGTGGGTTTGGTAGGTAGATTGTAAGGTTGTCTTCAATATTTGGTGGTAAATAAGAGCTAGAAGGCCTAGCTTCCTGGAAAATCTAATGGCTACAATTGCTTGTCAAAGAAATTCCATAATGGAGAGAGGAAATCTTTCGATCATAAAACTCATAGGGATCTCCTTTGCAGCAGCAACTGCAGATCCTCCTCCATCGCATCTAGGTTGTGGATACATGGAGGAGGAAGTGAAGAGGCCCTTAAAAATACAACGCTCCATGGTAGGCTTCAATTTGGGAAAGAGCTTTAGAGAGATAAAGAGAGAGAGTTAGAACTTTGAGAATCACAAGGCAAGCTCTCCTGGTCAGTTCCTAGAAGAAACAGGTGTCTAGTCACGTTGAAGGATTTCTACTCCGATCTTTGAAGTTTGAGGACTGATTGGCAGTAACTTCCTCGTCCTCCCTCATTCATTTATCATCTTTCTTGTCTGTAAATCCAAACATAGCAACTTTCATCAACTTACTCCATTCCCTTTGTTCAAGCTCAGACCATCGATAACACAATACTCCTCCTTCTTCATCTTTTCAGTCGTACCTGCATCAACGTCTCCAAGCTCTTCAAAATCATAGAGTTTGTCGATGCTTCGTTCCGTCAGTTGCCGCCTCTTGTCTCCCTACGTCATACTGCGTGTGTGGAATTTGGAGATAATGTCACAATGGCATTTGCATTCTTTGTTCCACATCGCCACCATGCATCCTTGAGCAAAGCTTACAGTCATAGTCATGTTCTTGTCTTTGGCTTCATCATAGGAGTGTCCATCCTTTTGAGCTCTCTTTATGCTTTGAAACGTTGATTCCTTACATCATCCCGAGCTCGCCAAAGTCTCGTCTCGTCTGTTGTTGCAGCATCCTTTGATTATCGTAGAGTCTTTGTGATTGACTCTAGCTCCTTTGCAATGTACTGTGCCCCCTTCATCTGCAATTGACTATCATGTTTGATGCTTTTTCTCAGCACGTCGTATGCTTCATCCATTCCTTGTCTGCATGACAATAGGATTTTCAATTGTCTGCTTCCATCCTCGTGCTATCGTCTTCTCTTCCCTTCAACTCGACACCGTGCGTAGCCTTTGTGGAGCTTCGTCAGCGACCTCCTTCTTTATCTTTTGTCCTCATGCTCAGCTTTCCCTTTACATCTTCGACATGATGATCAAAAGGACTTCAATCGAGCACCATTGATGGATTCTAGTCCCCTCATTGCAATTTTATATGGAGCTCACCTTCCACGGGTCTTTTGTTGCTTCTTCTTCTTCATTCCACGATTTCTTCCTTCCTATCCTTGCTTTTATAATGATCCACCATCTCAAAATTTTCAGGAAAGCCATTAAGGAAAGTGCCGTTGATAAAACTGGCACCAAGATTTTGAAAAAAAAACTCTCTTATTGAATTCTCTGGATGTCATCTCTCAGCACTTACATTGCTGAGATTTTCCTCCTTTTTACAAGTTCTTAGATGCATCTTTGTATAGTCTATGTTTAGGATTAAAGTGTTGCGCCCATGACTCCACTTAATGAAAAAGGATTTTGGACATCCCATGTTCACATCAATCATGTCACAAAATTTGAGAGGCAAATAAAGCTCTTATTGCATCTATTGTTTCAATCTGATACACAACTCAATGTTTTCCACTTTCAAAGTTCTGAAAGCAGCCTCTTTTGTTGTTTTACAAAATCTACAATTCCAAGCACACTATTTTCTTAATGGTTATTTTGAACAATTTATGGCCCACGATCTCTTCAGCATATGTTATATTAGCACCAAAATCAATTGCCAACAATCGAAATGGAAGGTTTGAGTAACAGTGAATCCACTTGGCTAGAAGAGCTGACAAGAACTCTGTTTGCTTATTCTTTGGTAAATCCTCCATTTCAAGGAGTAAACCAATTGTCTCAAATGCATGACTTCCATTTTCAAAGCTTGTTGTTTGTTTTCTTCTAGAAAGTATCTCCCTATTGGTGAAGCCAAACAAAGTATCTTATAAGCTTTTTGAATACCAAGAGTTCAACCTCTCCAAAGCACTGATACACAAGCAAAATCCAAGATAGTTCTTTCCTTGGATCCTTGAGCCTTCAAAAGAGTTACATGTTTTTCCATGCAATGTGCTCTATCGGAATATGTTTTGAAAAAGAACTTTGTGCCCAATCATTTGTGCAGTTCGCAAATTAGGTTCCATGCAATGCAATCAATCGAGCAATGCTCCACACAAAATTATGAATGCTTTGAGGAATTTGTGCCTAGCCTATCTATATGTGCTCATGTGTCATGCAGATGCAAACACAAAAGATACACACAACGGAAAATAAATCCCTAATGACACTAACTTAAGAGTCCAAAATCTTGGCAGAAAATTTTGCCCTTAAGTCTGCAGTGGTAGACATGTAGCGTCATGACAATGGCATCATTTCTATAACAAGCAGCATCAAATAGGCTGAGTGACTATTCTATTGGTTGGGTGACACAAAAAAAAAACATAAATTTTCTATAGCTAGCCTTTGGCACACATGCTATAGAACCAAGCCTTGCATTATTTGTGTTTTTGTGTAGGTAGCCCCTATATCTCTACATTTTGTACAAGCAGGTCATTAGTCCTCTTGGGCAGCACATTTGTAGGCTAACTAGCACCTCTTCTCTGCTAGGCAGTTTATTATTTACAGGTGGACACATTTCTTTCTTTGCTATGTTCTCATATTGGCAAGTCTTTTGCTGACTAGGATGGCTTCTTTTTTTATGCTGGGTGGTCTCCATTATAGGCTTACATCAGGGAAGATTTGTGCTTATTATAAGGACTAGATTTTTGGGCACTCCTAGTCCTTTACTAGCACCTCAATTTGTTGTGTTTCCAAGTTGAAGCCCTATTTTCCTCTACATTTATTGTTCCCTCTCTCTACTCGGTATTTTGTGTTTCCTTCAACATTGGATACTTCCCCGTCTACCTAACCCTACTTCTGTATTGTTGCCCAATGGACCCCAATGATCCCAAGGACACCTCTTATTGGTCACCTTTATTCCAATGGCAATATCTTCTTTTTTCTCTTGTAGGTACTTTATTGAAGGACATCTATGGCCGATATGTATGCTATGGGTGATCGTGTGGTTCAAGGGTCAACCACCATCTTGTTACTCTTTCTTGTTATATTCCTCCGAGGCTTATAATCCCCAATTGGCATTGATGACATCTCCTATGATGAGGGATCACATCGGTAGGATGGATGCGATTTGGAATGAGATTTCATTCCTTAGTATAAACATTTCTTTGAAGGACCTAGTTGTGAAACTTCTCTCAATCTTCTGATACCAACCTATGATGTGTTCTACGTGAGTCTTCTCACTTCTCATAGTTGAGAGACTCTCACTTGGGAGGAGCTTGTTCCATTGGTTCTTGAGTAGGATGCACATCAGAGTGAGATAGATTCTTGTGAAGTCCATGCATATGGCCATGCTTATGTGGCTTTATGTGTAGGTATAGGACAAGTTAAAGCAAAAAGGGAAGAGGAAGAAGTTGGAGTTATCTTTTGTCTTGATATAGCTTTTTTGGGGAAGCTTAGAGGATGTCCCACGTGTCCTCCTTTTGGGAAGACCTCGCCCCCCTAGGGAGAAGTGGTAGAGGATGTACCCTCAACTTCGTTTGGGATAGAAGGGTGGATCTACATTGGGGCCTTTTTCTACCTCTACTTTGTCACCTGTTATTACCACCAAGTCCATGTTTCTACACATTTATCAAGTGGAGGGGCCTTCTTTGACTATCTTGTCCTCTAAGCAACCTTGGCTCTTTAACAGTGGTATATCAAGTCATATGTGTCCCTGAGGTGATTTGTCACAAGATATCCATCCATGAGAGGGTATCATCACTACTGGTGACATTTCTTTGGTGCCTATTAGTGGTATTGGCACCTTGCCTCTATTGTTTGGCAATCCATCAAGCTCTATTACTAAGGCCCTATATGTTAAGGACTTAGGCCTCCCTCCCCTCTTAGTCCATGGTCATGGCCTTTCTCATCTTGGCACTCATGTTGTCTTCATCGAGCCAATCATCTTTGTTGAGGATTCTTCTACTAGAGCAACATTTATGACAGGTTGGTAGGAGATAAGACTATATATGCTCCATTCCCCTTGCTTTGTGTAGGGCCCTCTGATGCATATTTCTACAATAGCACCCATTCCTTATTGTGCACCATCTCTTCCACACGTTCCATCCCATCCCCCACCATCTCCTCTAGTTGTTCCCTTGTACCTCCCATCCCTTTCAAAGGGGGATGATATTGGTGATGTGGTTGTGGATTTCCTAGCCCTTTGTGTTTCAAAGGGGGATTTCTAGGATTATGAGGAGTTGCTTTAAGATTTCCAGTCTACTTTGGGACTTTCTTTTATGTAGCTACCCCTTTTCTTTGTCATTGAGCCACCATTCCCTACCGCTTGGCCCTTAATCCCTAGTGTTTTTATGTAGCTTCTGGTGCCTTCAATAGTTCCTCACTATTGTCTGATAGTTGGGTTAGAGGCTTGGCTCACCCATCCTCGACTAAATTTTTGTGCAGTGATCCATTCGAGGCCTCTCCATTTCCATTGCCCTTTCATGGCCTTCCATTTGATCAATTGTTTTTATAGAGATGGGCTCTTGCTTCTTGGATAGCTTTCTTCATCAACAAACTACATTAGCATTGGCACTCTTCTTACCACCCTCTGAGCTGTATTTCCTTTGGCCTTCCACCACATCTAGGATCTGAGAGGGGATGTTAGCAATCATGTGTGTCTTGTGTGGTCATCTCCTTCCCATGAGCCTTAGTCTGAGTAAAATGAGGACATTAGGAGCTCTAACATTGTCTTTCAAGTATGTAGTTTTATGTGTTTTAGACACTTTAGATGGAGGGCTCACTAGTGGATTTCTTTTTGTGCACTTTTGGCTATTTTTTAGGGGTTTGACAACATTCACGGTTTTCCCTCTTTTTTGACTATATATTGGTAGCCTCCCCTTCCACTTTTATTATCAAGTACCCATCATTGATCCTTCATGATTAGCCAACCCTCCTCATTCTCTCATCCCCTTGCTACCATATGGCACCCACACTAACACATAGAGCTACATGTTGGGGCTAATTGTTGCAGCCTTGTACCTTCAGGAATCATTATTTCTGAGTCTCTCTCTTTGTCTCCTCTCCGTGTTCACTTTCCCCTTTCTGTTGTGCACTCTCACAATTTCAAGATAGCTGAAATCAACATCTTCTTTGTTAACATGTTCTTTCTCTAAACATATTGATGAAATATACATCTTGAAATTGTGCACTCTCACAATTTCAAGATAGCTTAAATCAACATCTTCTTTGTTAACATGTTCTTTCTCTAAACATATTGATGAAATATACATCGAATGGCTACGAATCCAACAAGTGAGAGATTCCTAAGACTATGCTCCTCCCATACATTGACCTCTTCCTCTTCCCAAAGGCATCACTAGAACTAGTCTAAAATTCACGATGATTGGATATCCTTCCTTGTCATATATGATGTAAGGTTTAATATAAGTTTCTTCTTCTAGTAATTCTTCCACAAAGTTCACAGGTGCATCACTTGGCAAGGATCCATGTGGTCCTGGTATTCTTATCATATTCATGTCTATCCTAGGTACTACATGTCAGTGCTCATTGGGTGCTAGAAGTATCAATAGAGCTCCCCACTTGTATAATTAAGCTATCTACTCATCTAATAGAATTGTTGTGGGTAGGGTTGAGGGTATGAGAACCTCCTAGGCCACCAATAATGTATGGCCTCATTTCCAAAGTATTCCCAATTCGCACAATTGCATGGTCAAGGATTGAAGCATTCCACTAGAAGGTAGTTGCAACCACAATGAATGCATTGCACATGTGGTCTTATGGATTATTTCAATGAATCCTAAAGCGTCACAAGCTCTAGCTTAAGGCCAACCATTTCTTGGTTGAGGTCCATTTCCTTCCCATTATTTTGAATTTAAGAGATCATGAATGGTGGATCTCTCATTGTGTATGATGATGATGTTGGGGTAAAAGGCCTCTGGGCCTGCCTGTGTACACTGTGGCCACCCATTCTTTATTCATATATAATATGATAGTGCAATAAGGCTATGAGTTCAGTTGTACACCATCTACATTGTGTGTGCTCTTCTCTCCCGCATCTTCCTCTTCTCCTTCTCCACTGCCATTGCATCTCCTTCAACTAGTATCAGAGCTTTGAATGAGAGCTTGATCATGGAGCTTGGTCCGGCATTACTTCAGCACAGATTGAAGACCTAGAGCTTGGAGCTTCAATGCCAACCATGGCTTCTTCCCCCCGAGGTAAGATTTCATCTCCTACCTCACCCCAGCCCTCATAGGCTCTTTACAAGTGTTGCTTGGCTTCATTGGACACCTTGTATGCCCCCATTTTCCCCCTTATCCTCAGCATAACCAACAGTCCCCACAGCAGCTCACGTTTCTTTTGCGCTTATTTCAAAATCTGGCTCAAAAATCCCATTTTTTCTCATATCTCGGGCATCCGGAACCCGATTTAGACAAGGTAAAAGTCTAACTTGGGGTTTTGGCATGCTCCATACGCAATGGTGATGTCAAATCTACCAAATTTAGATCAAAGAATTTTTCGTAACAAATTTGAGCTAATTTACAGTAAGAGAATGTCTTGCTCTTAGTTTATGTGATGTTCTGAGGCTTGGTATTTGATGCCCAAATGCTTTGGGGATGTTTGTCCAATGTTTTGAGATGCTTTGGGACTTTTTTTAAGCTTCCATAGCTCAATTTATGCAGGGATTTACTATTATACATTGTTTGGGTAGCAAGGTTTTATCAAGGATGGCTTATACATAATGCTCTTTGTTGACATTCGGGTGTCTTGTTGGATGTATTGATCCTTGGTCATCATGGTTTATGCTCGAATATGCTATTTGAGAGCTATTGAGCCTTGATTTGAATGCAGACACTTCATTGTTGTTTGGGATTTATGCTACCTTGGTTGACAGGTTATTTTACCTCCAGTTTGGTTATGCCTATGGTCTACCGGTGCTTCTGACTACTCGGGATGATATGCTAAAGTATTTGGATGATGCCACTTTGATGTTTATGCTCCCGGATGCTTTTTGAGAAAAAAAGTAGAGCTCAATTCTGGGTTCACTCTAATTTTCTTTGTAGTTGGCATTTCACTTGACAAGGTTTATGCCCCGTTCTATCCATTGTGGGACTGATGTCTAATATGGATGCTTTTGGGTTCGGCTGCAGTATGGTAGATATTTGGGCTTGAATAAACTTGCATTTGTGAATTTTGTGGAGCAGTTTGCATTTGGTTGGCTTATCACTTATGCAGCTTGGATGCTATTTTGCCCTTAATGCCCCAATTATGAATCTTGGATTTAGTTGGATACAGATACATGTTTGAGTAGTGCTTGATTCATTGTCTTGGTAGTTAGTTATTGAGCTTTCATTGCTCATTGATGCTTGGTTCTTTGCGGGTTACTCTTTGATCATTGGATTTCTTGACAGTGCTTGGGTTTAGCAGTTATGGCTTTATTGCTTCTCTGTTGCCTAGCTTCTATGCTAGTTGGTCCTTCATGCGCAGATCCATAAGCTGCCTCAACCAGTACATCTGACTCGTCGGACTTTTCTTATCATAAAGATTCTTGAACTTATTCCATACATCCCATGCACTCTTTGCTTCCTCAAATACATTATATTGTACCTGTTCAGTGAGAGACAATACAATCGTGGACTTGCGTAGCTCATCAAGTTCAAGCTAGTCGTCATTGTCCATAGTTTCAGGCTGCTCCCTGCTCAACCGAAGTGGCTTAATCTGAGATTTCTGCACCAAGACCTGCCAAATTTGACTCTTCCAATAAGAGTAGTTGGTACCATCCAACTTGGTGATGTTAAATATGGCATTATCAGTCGAAGAGGATGCCATAATGCAGGCTGGAAATGCACAGATAATGTAAAATTGCTGGCTGTTTTACTGCAGAAAATGCTCAAAATCCGTTGAAATGAGCTCCAAATGGTGAGAAAAGTGTGCCAAAAGATGCTGCCCACTTAGTACTAGGTGCGGTACACCAAATCAGGATATTTCAGCATAAAAAATATTGCTCAGTCCACTAATAAATGCTTGCTGTAATAAATTTTAGAATTGCAATAATGAGAGCAAACTATCCCAAAACTGGATCTAATGTCAACTAAACAATGCTAGGTCCAAAGCCGGCATAAAGAGGACAAAGCAAAGCCAAATGACAGTGAAAATACATGACCATAACACCGAGAGATGTCAAATAGCATCTGCCAGTAAGAGGCACACCCCTAGACAATCCAGGCAAAATGTACCTGCAACTACCAAAACCTGACACAAATAGGTGTCAGCTCAAAGGAAAGCGGATCCAAAACTGAGACTCAGCTCATAAGCATCCTGTGAACCAAGACATATACTCAATGCAACATCCAATTGTCAGAGTATAATCCCAAAGTCTCAATACATCTGTAACTGCTCAATGACATAGACTGCTCCAATACATGTAACTGCTCCAATAGCATGTAATCCCTGCTCAAGGTCAAGTAAGCATGCAAGATGCTCCCACTGGCACAAAAGGCATACAAACGAGCACAAGAGCTCAAGCAACCCAAGATAAAGTACAAGTGACAAGTGACCAAGTCAATGCGTCATACGCATCCCAAGAGCATGACATACATGAAGCAACTGATGGAAGCAACCAAGTAAATGATCAAATTGAGTCGGAAATGCTCAAATACATCCAAGGCAAATCTCCCAATGTCGGTAAAGCATAGACGAACCAAGCGGCATATATCACGAACCAAAGCATATAATGTATAAAGCCTAACTGTCAAGCATAGACATGAGGCATAAGCGGTCCAAGAGCATGCCAAGTCGGTCCAAATGCCAGTGAATACCAACCAAGATGGAGCTTATGCGTAGCTCAAATACATTCCATAGATTCAAACATGAGCTCAAAGTCGTTCCCAAATGTCAGATACATGATGGCAAATCCCAAACCATACATCCGGTACCAATAGGTAAGTGACAAAGCATCCAAAGTACCTTCAGCCCACTGTTATTACAGCCAAGTTTGACTGTCAAAACAGAGAAATTTTCAAAATCATGGCATAATCATGTGCATACATTCCCAAGGCACTAGGCATCATGTAGGCCGCATACGGGCATCAAATAGCACAACCGGAATGGAGTGTAAGCAACAAATGCTAATGCCAATGGTGCTGCCCTATTTTCAGCCTGTTATGACAGTTTATGACAGTCCCAAATCTGAAGAAATCAGCCCCGAATGATCAAGACCAATGCCCAAAGCTTGAATGACATCAAACATGAAGTCTAATAGCCCTCTTAATCAAGGTAGAGAGCAAGAAGCAATGGCCAAGTGTGGAGCTGAAGTAGACGAGTGCTAACAGCCTGGAAAAAATGGCGCAATCTGCCCTGTTGGTGCTGAACTTGCTACTGCTCCACATGGGCTGAAAGGGGGTAATGGGGGGCTCAAGAAGGGCCTATCAAAGGTCTACGACAAGCCTCTTTGAGCCTTGATAAGTGTAAGGTACAATATGAGGGAAATAAGCTTCAAGGGTTTGAAGCCATGGCTGCCCTTGCTGTTTGCAACCTGTACATTGAAATAAAACCCTGAAAGAATGATCAAATATCTCAGTACCAATGCCTTGAAGGTGCCTCAATAGGCCGGGAAGGTGCTCGGGAAGCCGGGGAGTGACAGGAGCTCGGGGAGATCGGATATGGCTGCCGGGATGGAGATCTAATGCGTGAAGGGAGTCGATGCGAAGGTAGAGAAGCACCGAGTCGAGCTCGAGCAAGAGGAAGCCAAGCTCTGATACCAGTTGAAAGGTGAGAAGGATCGAAGCTTGCACGCAAGCTATGGCGGGAGAGCAAGAGCAAGAAAGAGAGAGACAAGAAATGGGAACTCCAACAGTCACAATGTGTGACCGGGCCTTCCTTTATTTACTAGTCACTAAAATGAATGTAAAGAATAAAGTGACGTGACAGGCGCCTGCCACCTGCAGTGTGCAGTGGCGGGTATTGTCAGTGTAGTAATACACGGGGCGGCACGGCGGAGGCGCCTTTACCCCAACAACGATGTGATAAGAAGGCACCCACGGAAGGGTGGGATAAAACTTGCAATTGTGGTGCCCATGGTATAGTCAACCCATAATCTTTTGTCTCCTTCAAAAAACTTTCAGATAGGCTTTTCAAGTAAGAGTTCTCTCTAATCACCCAAAGAAATGGTCGTTTGCATGCCATTATCCCAGAAGCTAGGATTTTCCATTCTTCTATAGAAGGTTGTGCCATATTACCAAATGAGATATATAATACAGATGCTACCTTTTGAGTGTCTAGCCACTTTATACAATCAACCTTGTCTTCATAAACTCTTGATTCAAAACTCTGTTTGTTGGTTTTTGGAAATCCTTGAATATTTTAGATGGAAGGAGAGGCCCCACCTTATAGAAATGTAAATTGCTTCTTAGTCCTTGAAGAGCATCAAAAGCTTCTCTCTCTAGTTCATAAAATGAGTTTATTATTACAAAGCTACATGTCTTAACTGTTTCTAATTGTTCTTGAATCGATTGCAAGGATATTGCATTGGTATTATCGATGCGCAACAATGTAGGAAAGTCTGTATGTTCAAGTGGAGGAATCCCAGGTATGTAGTCCACTATCTTCTTATTCCCATTTGCATCACCCTCATTATTACATCCTGCAAAAAATAGATCGTCACTTTGTAATAACTCATGAAGTTTTCAAATGAAAAATTAAATGTGATGTCATCCAACTAGAGAAGACTATGATGACCTTTAATGATCACTAGATCCACCCTTTTTTGCCAAAGCTTTAAACCTCAATTCTTATGTGATCAAAGCTTTTATATATGTCTTCAAAATGGTGCTTCACTTTGATAAATATCTCCAAAATAATGCTTTCCTTTAGAGGGTTTACTATAGTGAGGAAATATGCACACATAAGGTAGGCCCTTAAAATGCATCTAGAGAGAGAAATAAGGGCCATGTCATGCCCAATGCAAAGAGGGTTAATGGGGCACTAATGAAACGTGCTACCTTTGCTATCACACCCAGTGCTTATAGGGCAAGGGGAAAGAGTCAATGTGGCAGAGGGAAGGTTTTGACTGTCAGACAAAAGCTCTTCATTGGCCTGAGCAAGAAGATTCACTGGACGTGTCTCCATTCAGCTAATTATTTGCAAGAAGATTTAGGCGATGCGTCTCCATTCAACCAATCATTTGCAATAGGATTGCTAAAACTATGTTTACATAGCAATTTGGAGGGGGTGATAGCGGGGCTTGTGATAGGTAATCTTAACCCCACTCACCCTCACCCCATCTAGTGTGACTCAGTTATAGTGGGGAGAGTGGGGTCTCCCTCCTTGCACTGTAACTAGGCGCGATCTAGCTCTAAAGGCTTGTGAATATCATGTAAACATATGATATGTGCCTTTAAACGTGTGGAAGTAATAAGTAGGAAAGATAATGTTTAGTCAAGGAGCAAGCTTAGGCAAAGCATTGAGTGACAAAAGTGGCAGACAAAAGAGTACCCAAAGACCTTGTAAACGTGGATACCGGACGTGACAATGAACGCAATAATGTCGTGTAAGCTTTTGAAGAGTTTTTATAAACTCAACGATCCTGAAATTTAGGCCTTGTTGGGACCGGGGCCCGGGGGGCATTATTGAGCCCACGTCTATGTCTTGAATCACCAAATTTGAGAGGAAGTAACTTACTGTAGGGAAAGAAATCATCGGACTCGACTGCATCAAGGATGACACTACCATGGTGACCTGTCGTGACACCAGCATCGTGAGCTAGTCGATGACTCAATCTTTTAAAGTACCTCTTTGCTTTCCTTGTCTTCTGCACAAGACGTATCTGCTGCTTTGAATGAGTGAATGGAGGCCACCGGCCTGGGGGGTCGGAGGGCCTATCAGAACGGCTAAAGAGAAAGGTAATGCAGCTAAATACACGTACGGAAGTCCTTTTACCGGTGGTAGACACTTCACAGGCTTAGCGTGTTCACATTAGGGTGGGCCACCACCATCGGTTGGAACTTGGACCCAACGAGACCGCAACCGATAGGAAATTAAGCGTGTGTCAAATCCTAGCACGTAAAGTTAGCCACTTTTCACTAACTACGTGAAATTAGCCACATTTTGTTAAGTGAAGAGGCAAAAGCGCATGCCATACTACCTTCAGTGTCCTTACAGGGCTTCTACAAAGTCTAGTAAGTGTTGGGTGTCGTTGTACCCTACTTCTTACCTCCACCTATTCAAAGGATTTTAGCTTACCTTCACGTTACAGTATTTACTCTTTATTTCCCTCTCCCTCGAAAGAACGTTTTCGTATCCCTAACTTGTGCTGGTCTCTAGACCACATGCCTCGAAGTGAGGCAAAGTCATATTTAGCACTTTAATAATAATGTAGTATTTACTCTTTATTTCCCTCTCCCTCGAAAGAACATTTTCCTAGCCTTAACTTGTATTGGTCTCCGGACCACATGCCTCTAAGTGAGGCAAAGTCATATTTAGCACGTTAATATTGATGTAGTATTGACAAGATCAAATTGAAATAAAGTGCAAGGATTTTTAAAGTATGTGATGTCTTCTTGCCATCTCCATGTAGACTATTCAAACTAGTATATGAATACTTCGTCTCATTATTTCATTTCACTAATTGGTTGTGGATTGTCTTTACATGGTGACCTTCATTAATAGGATGTGTGTAATTATTACCCTTACATGGCATCTATAATTATCTTATATTGTGTTCTATTTTACCTTGCCTACTCAATATATTTTATCCCTACACTTTTTTTTCTTATACTTTTAAACATTTCTTATTAACTCTTTATTTCTCTCTCTTTGAATGATGGTACCATAGCCAAAGACACTATTCACTTCTTTAGCTAGAAACAAGAGTATATAAATTTATGTTCTAATGTTGAAGGCCAAGTAATGTAGCCTCGAAATCACTATACCACTATAGCCATATTGAATTAATCTTATAGATGATTTTGGTTAAGATAATGTTGGAAGACTTGGAAAGTGTTGGTATAAAGCACTAGATATGCACCATTGTTGGAACTTGTGGTGCCCCATAATATCGATATCACTTACACTAAATTTCTAACTATTGTAGAGTTTTTAGAACATTAAAATTTAGGAATTTTAAAGAGCTCCTAAATGATTATAATTTTGGTGATTGATCTTTAAAAGGATAATACTTCTTCCTTTCATTTAGTAGCATTTACACCATCATTGTGCACATGATTCGTAGATATTTGGCATTTCCTTTCAATGACTTCACTAAAACATTTGTCTAGTAGCTTTATGATTAAGTGCTTATAAGAAAATTACTTTTTGAGGTTTATTAGATTATGGAGAAGAAATAGCTAATCTCAAGAAAATGAGCGAATGCACCTATGGTGTTCTTGTAGATATTTAGCTCATCAATATTTCTAAACCTTAGCAAATTTGTGACAACATCCTCAAAGCGAACCTCAACTAGAACCTTAGTGTATGTAAGGACATTAGCCAATAAGTCAATTTATACATTAGGGATGGGATCTTTTTGCTACCACAAGAAAGGCTCTCATAAAATGATGTACATTATGGTTTTCACTAGTATTAGTTGCACACATAGCAAGCAGGAGACAACTAGGTATGGTTCCCTAAATGTTTTGCTACTTGTGCTCCTGATAGTCAATCATGAAGAACCTTTGCTAACTCTCTTTTTAATTCAAGAAGAAAGAAGAAAAGGAAGTCAAACTTACCCTTGATTAGCAGTTTTTTGAGAAGGTGGGTTGTTTTACTTGAAAAGAGTGTGAAAGGCTACTTGTTTAAAAGCAATGTATTGTTGGGAGAAGGGTCCCCTTGATCTTGCAAGTGAGAAAATTGAAATTCAATCCTTGAAATCTTGAAATTAAGCATCTTTCTTTGCATTAATCTCGTGGACTTGTTCTCGTGAGTCTATCTATCAAGAAAAGGTGTAAATGTTTGCCAATAACCTATGTATTTGATCATACCTTGTGACTCTTTGATTTAAACTATTTGTATCGAGGGTTTTCCATTTGAATTGTATATGAAATATACTCTTTATATAGGAGTTTTGTCACAATAAAGACAATGCAATCATATATGCATATTGTGATTCCTAAGATCCCTCGAAGAGGGATGATTGATTTAATACCTTATTATGGAGAGATGTATGTGTGATGAATTTAGCATAGCATTTTCTTATGGAGTTTCTAACCAAATATTTTGAAAAGATGGTTGTTCACTTTGTCGAGATGGCAAGCTCAACACGTGTAGACATTGATGATGGACTGTCTGGCTAGATGGGTCTACACGTCTACACTTAGCATGTTGGTGGTCATTATGATACTCACATGGCCACTGACTTATCACTTATTATATTTAGTTTGTTACACCTATCTACAGCTGGCAAAGATATAGCGCCACTCGATTAATGTAGTATGTTATGCACTGTTTGACTTAGTAAGCCATTTTTCTTTATATTGTATCTTATCTATACTTTGTGTACATTGTATAGTGTGTGAAAGAACAAAAAATCAGCAAGAAAACGTTTTAGTCTCCATCTCTCTTGTTGTGTTATTGAGTGAGCTTCCTCTTGTGCATACAGTGTGTGTTTGGCATAGCAGCTCAAGTAAGTCTCACCACCACGCGATTCTTGATATGGTATCAGAGCCATATCATTGAGAGAGGCTGATTTTGAAGGTTGAAGTGAAGGAAAAGAAGCAAGGTTCGAGCAAGCAAGCAACGTGTAAGAAGCTCTCTCATTCTTCCACTCTTTCTCTTGGATAGTGTCTATGGAGGCACCGAAAGTAGGGTAGAGTAAAAATCCTAGATTGCTGTGATTTTTTTTGGGCATCTAAGGCCGTTTCGAGCCCGGTTTTAGAGCCGTAAGGTTGCGGATAGCAGTTTCAGTGTACACTCTGATTTTGGTTGTATTGACTGAAAGTAGGTGCATAGGTTACAAATTTCGAATCTGTAATTTTTGAGGTGTTTGTCAGTAAGCAAACATAAGGTTTATCTACAAACAGGTTGCATATTACATGTACTATTGAGCAATCAGTGAAAAAGATTGCTTGGTGTATTGTTGTGTACTTGTTGTGAAAGGTTGCAGAAGACTAGCTTGATGTATTGTATCATTCATTGTGATAATGGTAGAGAACAGTGGAAATCCCATTATTGAGAAGCTCAATAAGAACAACTACCCTTCATGGAAGTTCCGCGTGACGAATTTCCTCATTGGGAAGGGCCTTTATTAGTTTGTTTCAGGTGAAGAAAAGGAGCCAGAGCTGGGTATCCTTCATTGGAAATGACCTTTATTAGTTTGTTTCAAGTGAAGAAAAGGAGCCAGAGCTGGGTATCCCTTCATGGAAGTTCCGCGTGACGAACTAGAAAGAGTTGAATACCTTGAAGAAAGGAAAAATGTCTGCCAATGAGTATGTTTTGAAAGTGAGGAGTATTGCAGATGCTTTAGTAGCGATTGATGCAATGCCTGATGATGATGATTTGGTTTCATCCATGATGAGTTGGTCTCTCTCATGATTACCAAACAGATCAATATGCAAGGTGACTCGTTTGAAAGAAATGGTGAACAGATCGAAGCATTTTACTCAAGTTCAGGAAGGGGACATGGTAGATCCTCTTCGAGAGGCCTGGTATGGGACCTGCTCTAGCGATAACTAGCAAAACAGGTTCAATCAACAATTTGGTGAAATGCAAGTTTCAGGAGGCCAAGGAAAGTTTTGAGGCAGAGGGAGTTCTAGAGAAAGAGGTGGATGGCAAAACAGAGGTTCTGGAAATTCTGCTATTGTTTGCCATTATTGTGGCAAAACCGGTCATATTTCAGCCCATTGTTATGTTAAGAAGGATGATATCCGTAGTGGTAAATTGTAGCAAGGAAACTATGCATCGTATTCACAACAGAATGAAGATAAAAATGAGTGTATGTTTGTTATGCAGCACATAATGAATGCAGTTACAAGAAAGGGGACACATGATGATGTATGGTATGTGGATTCAAGTACATCTAATTATATGACTAGTCATGTTGAATGGTTTGGAGAGATCTATGACTTACAAAATTCACGTTAATTGCAGACGGGTGATGATTTATGCCACCTAAATTCACATATTGGAAAGGTTCCCTTGTCCTTGCATGATGGCCAGACAAAGATTCTGATAAATGTATTACATGTGCCTTCAATTACGAAGAATCTAGTGTTTGTTGGCCAAATGGTAGAGCAAGGGTTGCAGGTCTGATTCAATGTAAAAGGTTGTTTTGTAGAAGATTTTAATGATAAGTGTAGGTTGGTCGCAAAAGGAAGTAGAGTTGGTCGCATCCTCACTTTAGATGCTAGAATTCTTGCAATGGATGCTACTATGTATGCGAAAGAAAAAGGAGTGGTTACAGACATTGATATATGGCATAAATGTATTGGACATGCAAATGTGCAAAGGCTAAAAGTAATGCAATTGAGAGAATTGGTTACAGGGTTGCCTTCCTTTAAAGTTGTAGAATTTCATGAATTCTGTGAGGCATGCCAGTTTGGTAAGCTGGCAAGACAACACTTCTCGCATGATAGAGAAGTGAGCAGAAAAATACTTGATGTAGTGCATACAGATGTTTGGGGGCCTACACAGAATGTGTCTCTTGGTGGCAGCAAATACTTTGTCACATTTATTGATGACTGTTCAAGGAATCTATGGGTATATTTCATTAAGAAAAAGAGTGATGTATTTGAGCACTTCAAATCTTTCAAGACAGCTATTGAAATAGAAACAGGCTTGAAAGTGAAGTACTTGAGATCAGATGGAGGGGGAGAGTATCTCTCTAATGATTTTAATGGTTTCTTAAGGACTCATGGGATAAAGAGGCAATTTACTTGCAGGTATACCGCACAACAAAATGGAGTTGCAGAAAGAAAAAACAAGTATTACAGATGATGCACGGGCATTAATGGCTAAAAAGAATATGCCAAAAAAAAAACGTTCTGAAGCTATTCATACAACTTTCTATATTATGAACATAACCCCCACAAGTACAGTTCATAGGATACTCTTGAAGAATGCTTATTGATAAGAAGCTCGACGTATCACACTTGAAGGTATTTGGATGTGTTGCATATGTTCATGTGCCAAATGAGCTACAGAAGAAGCTTGATCCAAAGGCTAAAAAATGTATTTTTATTGGATACTCTTTAGAGTAGAAAGAGTATCGTTGTTATAACCCTATCATAAGTGAGTTCAGAGTGAGCAGGGATGTTATTTTTTATGAGATGAGCAGTTGGAATACACCTGTTGGTGCTGTATTAGATGATGATAATGATTATGATAGCTATATGCAAAAAAAAAGCAAGAATCAGGGATTCTTAGTGAACCAGAAATATCATTTGGTATTACACCTACAGTGAGCCCTTGGTCTGGGAGACTAAGGGGTAGCCTCACAGCTTTAGGTGGATCTATAAGTGTTGTAGGCAAAGACAAAGAAAATAAGAAAGTGCTATATGATAACGATGCATCTACTAGTCATTTGGGATTTGATGAAGATTCTAGTGGTTCAGAGAGTTTGGATGATGAGCTTGGTATTCCTTCATTCAGGACACCAGGTGTATAGAGAGCTCATAGTAATGTAAAGGCTCCATTGAGTGATCTAGTGGTACGCAAGTCTAGCAAGGTCAGATACCCTATTAAAATATTTGGTTTTGAAGGTTATACAGCTCACCATTATGCTTATATGGTGAAACTAGTTGAGGATGTTGAGCCCACTTGTTTTGAGGATGGTGTTGGTCATGCTCATTAGGATACAGCAATGGATGAGGAGATGGCTGTATTAGACGCCAATAAGACATGTGATTTGGTACCCTTGCCAAAGGGTAAGAAAGCTATTAGCTGTAAGTGGGTTTACAAAGACAAGCATAACATAGATAGTTCTGTTAGTAGGTATAAGGATAGGTTGGTTGCAAAAGGCTATGCTCAAACATATGGCATAGATTATGAAGAGACATTCACTCCAGTTACTAGGATGGAAACTGTTAGATGTGTGATTACCTTGGCAGTAGCCGAAGGTTGGAGTTTTCAGCAAATGGATGTTAAGAATGCCTTCTTGCATGGTGAATTGCAAGAAGAAGTGTATATGGAGCAGCCAGCAGGTTATGAGGATTTAGAGCATCCCACATATGTGTGCAGGTTAAAGAAAGTGCTCTATGGACTAAAGCAAGCACCTAGAGCATGATCTGACAATATTAGAGAGTATCTTGTTAATATTGGATTTTATATTTCTGATGATGATCTCTCACTTTATGAGAGAAAGGAAGATATAGCTGAAGTTAAGGAATTCTTAAAGAAGAAGTTTGAGATGAAGGATTTGGGTGAGCTGAGATACTTTCTTGTTATTGAGGTGATCAGATGTGATGATGATATATGTCTATCCCAAAGGCAGTATGGCTTGGATATGTTATCCAAGCATGGTATGATAGCATGTAAGCCTCTTTCAGTACCACTGTAACAAAATGTGAAGTTGAGTGCCGACATTGGGGATGAGATAGAAGACCCTACTATGTTTAGGAGGATAGTAGGGAGTTTGATTTACATGACTATCACAAGGCTAGACTTGAGCTATGTTATTGGCCTTGTTAGTTAGTTTATGCAGATGCCTAGAAAGCCTCATTTGGATGTAGTTAGATGTATATTGAGATATGTGAAGTCCACTTTACATTATGGACTTTATTATGAGGCACATAAGGATATACAAGTCTTTGGATACAGAGATGCAAATTGGGCTAGTAGCATGTCAGACAGAAGATCTACTAATGGATTCATGTTTTCCCTTGGTAGTGCAACAGTTACATGGAGCATCAAAAAGCAACCTACATTTGCTTTATCGAGTATGGAGGCTAAGTATAGAGGTATTGCTATGGCAACATGTGAGGTGGTATGGCTGTAAAAGTTATAAGGTGATTTGGATATGCAAGGAGATGGTCTGGTTGTTGTTCATTGTGACAACATGAGCAGCATACAGTTAGCTAGGAATCCAGTGTCCCATGCTAGGACAAAACACATTGAGGTGCACTATCACTTTGTGAGAGAGAAGGTACTTGCAGGAGAGATTGACTTGGTATATGTCAGCACATAGGATTAGATAACTAACATTTTCACAAATGCATTTTGTGTAGAGAATCTTTAAAAGTTCCGAAGCTTACTTGGAGTTGCAGAGATAGAGTTGAGCTTGAGAGGGAGTCTTGAGGTGGCAAGCTCAACACGTGCAAACATTGATGATGGACCACCTGGCTAGATGGATCCACATATCTACACTTAGCACATTGGTGGTCATTATGATACTCACATGGTCACTAACTTATCACTTATTATATTTAATTTGTTACACCTACCTACAACTAGCAAAGATATAACGCCAATCGATTAGTGTAGCCTGTTATACAATGTTTGACTCAGTAGGCCATTTTCCTTTATATTGTATCTTATCTATACTTTGTGTACATTGTATAGTGTGTGGAAGAAGAAGAAGAAATCAGTAAGAAAACGTTTTTGCCTCTATCTCTCTTCTTGTGCTCTTGAGTGAGCTTCCTCTTGTGCATACAGTGTGTGTTTGGCACAATAGCTCAAGCAAGTATCCCCACCACATGATTCTTGACACACTTAATCTAGCTTTGTATTCTACTTTCTCCATTTTGACACTATGGATGCATATGTGTCAAAGCCATTTCATGGAAATTCTCCAATGAGTGGAAACTTATTTTAAAGTTACCATCTAGTATGTCTAAAATGTCATTCTACTTGAAGTCTTGCTCAATCATTTCTATTTTTCTGTGTAGAGTTCCAATGATGTATGTGCCCCCTTCTTGTAAAGAACTCCTATAAATGCAACCTTCAGAGATACTTGTGACTTGCAATGTACATGCTAGAAAATACAAGTGATTGAATATTTTAAACGCAAGTTCTTGGATACTACTAATAAACTATATGATTTGGATTGAAATTTTGTGTCTCCATTTTTGTGGAAAGCATGGATATACAACAAGGAATGTATCTATAGATGATAAGCTTGTGTTGCTCTATCAACTTCCACCATAGTTTGGTGCATCTAGGAAGAACCTCACTCAATACTTCAGTCAAAGTAATTTATAAGTTGTGTGTGATAGAACTAACAAAATGGCTCAAGAGTTCATTGTGCTTCATGGAACCTTGATGAGGATGTTTATAAGTTTATTGACCAACTAGATATTACTTGTCTCATAAAGTATAGGTAGCATCTTGCGTTTATACTTAGGATCTTCTCATACTGTGTAGAGGGAGCTAGAACATGGTTTAAGGCCATTTGATTTCCCAATAGGGATAGGAGGAATCTTAAAAGGTAACATATGAAGGTACAAAATGAAGTTAAGTTTACATTTATATTTTTAATCAAACTTAAGATCATTGGTATGAATCTTTAGTTAGGGTGTGTTGCAAACTGCGAGGAAGACGAGAGATGAAAGGAAGAGAGGAGAGAAGAGAGGTATAAGACACCAGAAGTGGAACCCCAGAAGTGTGTCAATTGAGCACACATGATAGGAATATATAGAGGGAACCTGGGGCGCTATATATAGACAGACTATATGTAGCTAACACCCCCGCTCAAATAAAGGTCCCTTACTATGGATGAAAAAACCCTTGGGGGCTCAAGGGAAAAATCCACAGCTCTATATAGGCTTACCATTATATTAATATTCAAAATATCAAATTACAAAGTTGAACTTACAAGAGCTTATTCATAGGCATCAAAGGAGCTACATCACTTGTGAATCATAGAGCCTATTCATAGGCATCAAAGGAGCTATATCACTCATGAATTACATCAACGGAGATTGGAACTACATCACTCAGGAGCGACATCACTCCTGAATTATAACAGCCTATTCAGAGGCATCAAAAGAGCTTTATCACTCCTTAATATACAATATGTAAAATAAGGAGAAGCGACATCACTGCAAAAGATAAAATCTCCAAGAAATTTCTGCAACTGAACTTGGGATGTAAGCAGTATATCTGTCACATCAAAACTTAAAGAAAAACGTTACAGTGACATTAGAACAACACAAGGTCTATAGAGACGGTTCGTGATGCCGCTCTATAGACAACATAACACATGTGGGGCCCCATGAACAGAATATAAATAAAACAATTTGTCATCAGCTTGAATATAGAAGCTCATCAGCTGGAAAGAATATAAACGAAATAATGTGTCATCAGCTGGAATATAGACCCTCATCAACTGGAAAGAATATAAGCCTTGAGTGGCAATGCCATACAAGCAACCTAGCAAGTGCTTCCGACTATATATGTTGTTGACGACAACGTGGAAGCTTTTCTCAGAACTGAAATAAAATGGAAGAACCTCACAAGCTACTTTGGTAACCAGTTTTCCCAATACTTTGAGTGCTTCTGCACTTGAGTCCTACGCATTGTTGTCCTTTGTCATGCTTATTCTAATGACCTCCAAAAGCAAGAACATTCCAACAGGACAAAGTCCTGGAGGATGGATTTTCGCAAAGGGCAAGGGTAACACCAACAGCTTCATAGTGAATGCCAACATCTTCCGAACGCAGCATGAATATTAGAGTTGGTAATGCATTGTACTCAACAATCTGCATTTTATTTTCCTCATTCATCAAAGCTAGGGTACGCAAAGCACCAGCAGCTGCTCGTTGCACCTTGCTGTCAGTAGATTCTAGCAATTCCACTAGAGGTGGGATACCTCCTTCAGTTCTTACACGAGTTTTTATATTGCTGTTCTCGTGAGCAAGATTTGTAATGGCATTAGCAGCTGCCCTGCGGATAACACCATTAACTATTCGAGCATTTGAAACACTTGCTTTCCTCTGCAACAAAGCCACAAGATATGGCAAGGCACCAGCATCTGCAATCAGCCGCTGATGTTATGGCTTAACAGCAAGCAGCCCTAATGCAAAGGCAGCATCTTTCTCAACAGATCCACAATAGAGCGGACACTCTGAGAAGGAGAAATACAAACAAGCAGTCAAAAATCTCTCTCTGGTCTGCCACATGAGAAGAAGAAATACAGACAAGCAGTCAAAAATCTCTCTCTGGTCTGCCACAAGGTTTGTGAACTCTGATAAACGCGTGAGAAATATGCAAGAAATACTTCCAAAGATTTTTCTCTCTCTGCCTTGGATGAAGATGCTTTGTAGCCCTCCCATAACACATGCAGCACTTTCTCATCCCCATCATCATTGAACTGAATTTCTGGCCAAGAAGTTGCAGGTGTTGTTGATGAAGACCCCCTGTTCTGTCTCTGTGGAGCATCTCCTTCCTGACTAACTGAACTTCTTCGAAGAAGTCCTACAACTCCTCTAACAAGATTCATGGTTTTTATACAGGGTGACAATTTGCAGCAATAGGAATCGAATCAATCATTGATGATTCATTGAGGATGGTAATCCAAAGCCAGAATGTGAGGGCTGCTCGTTCTCTGATCACTAAAAGGGCACGTAGCATCGTAGTGCAAAGCAAGACTAGCTGTGTGCTTGTAAATAAGGTTCTAAGGAAGGACGCAACTACTGAAAGAGATCTGTAGTCGCCCTGCTACAGATGTGCACTGCAGGACTCGAATAACGCTTAAAAAGCGCCCTTCAGGAAGCTGTAAGAGAAGGTGATAAGGCGCCTGGGGAAGCCGTTCTGAGGCAGAGGCAAAGGGAGGCCTGAAAAGCAGTCCCCCATCCAGACCTGGCCCCAGACACCCGCACCATCCAGGCCCGGCCCCAGACACCCGCACGCACGCTCTTGCTGCCGCAAACCAACAACAGGAAAGGAGCTGAGACAGAGAAGCGCGAAAAGGAGAAATAATCCAAATTTTCTTGCCCCTTCCTTCTTCCTGCCCACCTCATTTATTCAAAGATCCAGATGCAGAGGTAGTAGCACTGTCGCCAAAGGCATTGATGGAATCCAATAGATATGTATGCGAAATCTGTAGACAGGGATTCCAGCGAGAGCAGAACTTGGTAGAGATAGTAGCACTGTCGCCAAAGGCATTGATGGAATCCGATAGATATGTGTGTGAAATCTGTAGACAGGGATTCCAGCGAGAGCAGAACTTGCAGATGCACAAGAGGAGGCATAAGGTCCCATGGAAGCTTCTGAAGCGGGAGGGTGCAACCGATGTACGCAAGCGTGTGTATGTGTGCCCTGAGCCATCTTGCTTGCACCACAGCTCCTCTCATGCCCTTGGTGACCTTGCTCCAAGGCTTATGCAGTCCAATCCGACTACAAAGCTCATTTGAAAACCTGTGGAACAAGAGGCCATTGCTGTGACTGCGGTCGAGTCTTCTCCACAGTGGAGAGCACCCATTCCTTCTCCTCCAGCTCGGGCGTATATTTGTGCGCTCTCATACCATGTTGGAAACTGCGTGGAAGACGAGAGATGAAAGGAAGAGAGGAGAGAAGAGAGGTATGAGACACTAGAAGTGAAACCCTAGAAGTGTGTCAACTGAACACACATGATAGGAATATATAGAGAGGACTTGGGGCGCTATATATAGACAGACTACATATAGCTAACAGGGGCGCTATATATAGACAAACTATATATAGCTAACAGGGTGTAACTACTTGATGTCATGTGGTTATACGTTCAATGAAGAAAAGTAAGGAAAAGACATCTATATAAGTATTCCCCATATATTCTTATGGAATACATAATCATGATACTAACATGCTTTTCTAGGATCAAAATTGATTCATGAAAATGGTGAAGTTTTCATTATTAAGTTACTTAATGCAAAGTTTGGGTGGATC
Organism: Lygodium microphyllum; assembly: GCF_053477565.2. Taxonomy (NCBI): domain Eukaryota; kingdom Viridiplantae; phylum Streptophyta; class Polypodiopsida; order Schizaeales; family Lygodiaceae; genus Lygodium; species Lygodium microphyllum. Next base: position 106,122,678 of record NC_141152.1, on the reverse strand, counting down.
AAAACACACACAAGGAGTTATCTTAGGTGCTACAAGGTGTACATATAGCTAAAGGGGCGCTATATATAGACATACTATATATAGCTAATAGGGTGTAACTACTTGATGTCATGTGGTTATACGTTCAATGAAGAAAAGTAAGGAAAAGACATCTATATAAGTATTCCCCATATATTCTTATGGAATACATAATCATGATACTAACACGCTTTTCTAGGATCAAAATTGATTCATGAAAATGGTGAAGTTTTCATTATTAAGTTACTTAATGCGAAGTTTGGGTGGATCAAAACACACACAAGGAGTTATCTTAGGTGCTACAAGGTGTCCATGTCTAAAAATATAAAATGAAAACATGTTTTTCAAAAAGTGGAATTTTAAACTATTCTAGGACGATTTTGTGAATTGACTATGATGGCTTGTTAGATAAGGTCTGTTTTGTTAGATTTCAGTACCTGGACAACTATATTTAGAGTTTTGATTTGAAAGTTGGAGAGAAAATAAGTTACAACCAAGCTTAGGACTATACTACTATCTTAAAGGTTTTAATCATGTTCCATTGCTTATAAGGTTTCTTGCTTAAGGCATCTAGTTGCCTACTATTGGTGGGTGCTTTGGTATATCAAAGGCCATTATGATAAATATGGAATGTCTACATTTTGCTATTATATCCTAGGCCTCCATTTTAGAGAGATACACCTATTATCTAGAAATCAAATTTTTTTCTAATAGCCTATTGAGGGCTACAAAATTTCTTAGGTACGTTGCTCTGTCTATAGTGATTAAATGTTTTTTTAAAAAATTGTAAGTATTTTTTATGAATTATTATTGTTGATATCTAGTTAGGATCGATGGAAATAAAGATCTAGTATAAATTTGAACATTAAGTTTGTAACGTTAATAAATTCTTGTATTTAGAAATTTACAGTTAAAATTCTATGAATAAAAAAGGATTTTGTAAGTTTTTGATCTCGTTAGGATAATTTTATTTAGATTCTAAAACCATAGAATAGCATGAGATAGCATCAGTGTTACAGTCTCATACCACTACATAATTTTAGAATTACATATGTGAAATGACAAAGGGATGCTTGTGCATAAAAATATTGTTATACTAATGATTCTATATATAGACAAATTCACATATATATAATAATAAAGGTACATAAAAACTTGCTAATAGGTAATTATTTTATTTGATTAGTATTGATGTTTTCACGAAGAAAAAACATTAGTAACATACTTGTAATGGAGATCTTCAATAGGAAATATAGTAGTGGTAATTGGATTTGTGATAAATACTATAAGTTGGATTGGATTTTGATGTATCCAAGTACTTGAGGGAGTTCAAAGGTGAAGTGTAAGGATGTTGTAGTCCTCAACAAACATTGGGTATAATTTTAGAGTTCAGAAAGTGTTTAATGGGACAAGTACAATAATAGAATTATTGATCCAGCATATTTATACGCATAAATAAATTTGTGTACATGACGAGAACTACATTGTAAAGTACAAAAAAAAAATAAGTTTCTAAATTTTATCCTTTTTATTTTTTTGCATCAGAGTTCTTTTTATAATGTTTGCAGTATTCTAATTCAAGTTTGTTTTACTGATAACTCTATATCCATCGACTCTACATGCATAGCACTATGTGGAATGGTTGAGTGACAAGATACATGTTTGGTATGAAGTATAGGTTCTTTGATTCATGATAATAACTTTGCAAGTCAACTTGAAACTCAAAATATCTTTTGTTATAATTCATTGTATGTAGTAGAAAGTCAGAGATTGCAGTATGTCCCATTTTTGCCACTATCTAGTTGTGAATGGATGATTGGTAGCTTGGAGTTGTCATGCTCATATAAGTTCAATATAAATATAACATCAATAGTGCTATGATATCTACCCCAAGCTCCAAAGATATGCATCTTAGTTGGTTTATTACATTTTCACTATTTCCACATTTATTTAGTTCATGTGAGGTTCTAAAGAAAACGAAGATTACTTATCAATGCAAGTGTCTATCTAAGGAATGAATGAGTTAGCTCTATTGGGAAAGTCATTGTGGGAGTTCACGCTCGACCACCAAGAACCATAGACGGCTTATTACTTCAAGTGTTTCAAGCCAAGTGCAATGGCTACCTCTCACATAGCCGTATGTGCTCTCACACCTACGAGTGTAGTGAGCTTACCTCCATGCTCGATCGAGTTGCCTCCTTCCTCAAGCACTCCCGTAGCTCCACGATCCAAGGTGCAAGCTCAAGCAAGCTTGATCCTCAAGCTCCAAGCTTCACGCTCCATTGTAATGCATAAGACAAGAGAAGAGAAAATAAGAAGAAGAGAGAGAAGATGGAGAGCTTCTCCACCACGGTCCCTCGCCCTCACATACTCACTCCCTCACTCTCTTAGACTTCTCTCAAGCACAAGCTCAAGCAAGCAAGAAGAAGAAGAAGAAAAGAAGAGGAGAGCTAGTTTTGCCACACACAAGAATGAGCTTCTCTATTTATTTTTTGGCTTTTATACATACCCTAATCCTTTTTGGCCACCCACTCCTTTTTTTACATGATCGGCCATTTTAGTCTAGGTCCTCTTTTCCTATTCCCTTCTATTTACATTGTGGCTTCACCCATATCTGTCTACTCTTTACAAATTGCACAAGAGGGATGCTGGCACTCTTTTACAAAGATTTAGGGGCACCTTTGCATTTTAAAATGGACCTCTTTCATTTTTTCACTCGCCTTGGATTTTTAAGGTGTCTTTGCACTTTTGGTCATTTTTCTCTTATTTTTGCTGTCGAGCCGCATTTTTCAGCTTTGCCTTGTATCTTAAATTTATTTTGCCTCTTTCTTGTTATTTTTTTCCTTTCTTGCACTAGGGTTAACATTGCCCCCATTACCCCCCTCCTAGTCGAGTGCCAATCCCATGGCACTTGTGGGCTTTGTTGATGAGGGCTTGAGTGGTTGAAAGGTTATCATGGAGGTTGACGATGGGGCCTTGCGAGGATTCGACATAGAGAATAAGCATATTACAGTGGTTGAGGTTGTGGAGGCGGAGAGTGAATTGAGTGGGTGACACGCCCTTCGAGGTCAATGGGTTGTCGTGGTTGGTCGAATTCACTTGAAAAGGAAAGGAAGATGCATTGCCCATGATTCGTGTAAAGGGAAGGTGTGGTGAGTGTAGCTTAGGGAGACATGTCTAAACATTGGCGAGTGTGACCTCCGTAGGTATGTTGTACCCTTCATGAGCTCTAAGTGTGCAGTGGGAGAATAAAAGAGCTAGGGGGTTAGGCATGTAGCTGGCCGACTAAGGCTACTGAACACACCTAAGTTCAGAGCCCCAAAGTGCAATGGTTGTGACACTCTTAATATTATAGTGGACTTTATATTCTCTTCAATTTGTCTTTTCTTTTCTTTTCTTTTCTTTTTTTTCTTCTTTCCTTCCTGTTTTCTCTATTTCTTTTTAGTACAAGTAGGAGGAGATAAGCTAGATGTCATCCTCATGCTCTTTAGGAGCTTCACGAGGGGGCCTAAGGGATTTGCTAAGGGAATGTGAGGCTTAACATGTAGCCTTTCTAATTAATCCTTACATTGAGTGGGGTATTAGAGAGGAAATGATGGTTACATTTCAAGAACCTACTATCACTCATATATTCTAAGAGGATCATGCAAAATGTTGGCAAGAGAGTGGCCCTTAGCATGAGACACATGATTGAAAAATTGTCTATCCCTACATTGATGTCAAAATAGAGCAGTGGCAAGCGCTCTTCTTATGGTACTATCTTCTATTTTAATAGGAGTCATAAGAGATGAAGGTAATTATAGGTTGTAAGGAAGACCGGGTTTGGGCATGCTATGAACTCATCTAGGAATTGAGCAATGGAAGGCCAGAGGTGTTCAGCTCCAAAAATGAGGCACTCTTCGGGATTGGAGGTGTTGACATTATATATCAAGGGAAAGTCGTACCTACTATGCTTCCCTTGGTCAAAATCCACAATGTGGTGTCTCGGGTAATCCATGTAGGTGGGGTCATTCCTTTTGTATAGGAGAGTATTACAAAAGGCCATCCATGCTTGAAAATTATTGTCCTAGATCTTCGAGCACCATTTAGGCTGCGACTGGTAGCCTTTGACTTTCCTTGGCTCCTCCATCACCTTATCCTCCTAGTATCGGGTAGATTTTCTTCTCCACCTGGGATTTTTGACTCTCTCATCTTGCCACCACTTTCCTAGCCCCTTGGAGATTTGTATGGTCCCTTCAATCTCTTGTGGAGGTAGCATCTTATTCACAGCATCAAGGTAAAAGAATTCGAACTCAAATGGAGTGCATATGTTCTCTCACTACTTCTAGTGATTCAACTCACGTGCCTAGTTGATTAGCAGTTGTTCTTCAATTTGCAGCATTTGGACATTGGGTGTTGCATGTGGCCTGACACTAAATTTTCTCATTGTGAGATCAGCCAATTTCCTGCGTTTCTTTTTGCCTTATTATTCTTTCCAAGGTCATCGGGTCTTCCTCTTGGCCTTCTGCTTCTTTTGATGGAGGTGGTGGTGGGCTCTGTTTAGCAAATTGACTTTTGGGATCATCCTAGTAGCTCCAAATTTGGACCTTCCTCCATTGATGGTCTTGCTGGGTGGTTGTGGTTGACTATTTTGCTATCCTTGGTATCTAATTTTGAGCTACTCTAAGTCTTCATTGTAGTGAATGAAGCTGAGAGGAGAGAGGAGGAGCTAAAGAGAGAGAAAAAGAGCAAGGAAAAGAGAAAGGAAAACTAGAAGAGGAGAGAGAAAGATAGAAAAGATAGGAGAAAGAAGGAGGAATCCATGGAAGCTGAAGATGAAGGTGAAGAGTATGTTCTTGATAATAATTGGTTGCCTTAATCCGAGACTCTTACACCTTATATACCTCGATTAGTGTGATTAGGTGTCTAACCCTTGGTTTCTATGTTTCCTGCTCTTTTACAATCCATCACTACCTTGAAGGTTTTTTCCCTAAACAATGAAGAGAAGTGGAGGGGAGTGATGGGTGGGCTTAGGAAGTGGGGTGCATAGTACTAGTCTGAGCCACATTACAATGAAGATGGGTGGGTAAAGACTAGGGACAACATGTTGTCCATGACAAGTATGCTGAGGTAAAAATTGTCATAACTTTTGATAGGTTTCTCCAAATGGGGTGTGCCACATATTGAAATAACCGAGCTTATGATGGTGAGTACTTTTAGCCCAGGTATGATGCATATTCCTAAGATCTGGGCAAGTACAAAACTATTCTAAAATAGTGTGCAAGCAGGGGTGGTCAAATGGGTGCATAATTGGCTAGTCTTCAATCCATTGGGCCTCTTAGAGGTGAGAAAATTCATTGATAATGGTGGCTGGGAAGCGCGAGGGGGCTTCTTCTAGGGGTAGGCCTTGAAATTTGATGAGGTACTCCTTGAAGGGTGGAGATCTTAAGTGCTTATCTCATTGCCCAATGATTGCCTCAGGGGTATATTGAATGATACCTTCTTCATCTATGGGGGGAGTTCTTCCATAGAGTCCATTGAGGTGCCCATGAAGGGTTTTAGCTCACTGACATGAAACACATTGTGGATTTTGGTGGGAGGAGGAAGCTCTAATTGGTAGGCCAATTCCCCAACTCTCTTCAAGATCTGGTAGGGGCCATAGAAGCGGTGGGCCAGCTTGTTACGATGATCTTATCATTGAATAAGACTGTAGGGAGGGGGACCTTATACCCATATAGGGCCTCAAAACATGAAACTCCAATGCTAGAGTGGGTGGAGTTATTATAGGAAAACTCATCCAAGTGAAGCCACGTACCCCAATTGTGGTGTACATCATGGAAAAAGTGCTGCAAATATGTCTCAAGCCATTTTTTACTCTTCTAGTCTGGCCATCAGTTTGAGGATGGTATGTACTAGATGGGGTGAGCTTGGTACCCATTGATGTGAAAACTATCTGTCAAAAGTTTCTCATAAACTTAGCATACCGATCATGTACTATGACTTGTGGTAAGTCATGTAGCTTGAAGACATATTCCATAAATTGAGTGGCCACCTGATAGGTAGTGTATTGGGTCTTAGTGGAGATAAAGCGGGCACCTTTGATGGGGCGATCAACTACCACATATATATTGTTCAAAAATTTTTTGGTCATGGGGAGTCCATTGATGAAGTCCTCGACATCCCTCCATAGGCCTTCCCAATGAAATCTCTTGGAAATCCTATCATGTTTTGAAAACATCCAAATGAACAATAGTGGGACACGAATGCATCTCTTCCATGATCTTCTGTGTGAAGGGGGAAGTGTGTGGGATGAAGATCTTGCCATGGGATCAAATAAGGTAATGCTCGAGCTGATATTGGGAGTTTTCAGTCATGACCCCATGCTATAATCTTGGAAGACGTGGCTGAAGTTATTATCTAACAAATAAGCTTCTTGAATCTCTTCAATCCCATCACTATGCAATTGTGAGATAGAGGATACTCTGCATGCCCACATCCAAGAGAGTGAATCAACCACTACATTATCTTTGCCCTGAGTGTGAGAAATATCAAAGTCATAGTTTTGTAATGTTCCCACCCATTTCCTTTGCTTAGGAGTCAAAGTGGACCGAGTCAAGAAGTACTGGAGGACTGGTTGGTCACTTTTTATTTTAAAGCAGATACCATACAAATAGTAGTGCCATTTCTTGATAGAATGGACGATGGCCAACATCTCCTAGTCATACACATTCATCAGCATCTCCTTATCAACAAGCTTGCAGCTCTCAAATGCAATCACACCATGCTCTTGTAGTAATACTACACCAATATCCCTGTTTCTAGCATCACAATGAATGGTAAACACCTTAGAGAAGTCAGGGCGGCAAACAAGGATGGGGAAGGAAGTAAGCATTTGCTTCAACTTCTTGAAGCTTTGATTAGTAGTGGCATCCCAAAAGAATGACTCCTTTTTTAATAAATCAGTCAAAGGTACTACAATGGTGGCATATTTCTTAATGAAGCGTCTATAGAATGAAGACAGATCAAGGAAGCCATGCAATGAAGTGGTGGTGAATGGAATGGGTCAGTCCCTAACACATTGCAGCTTCTTTGGGTCAGCCTGTATACCATTTTTACTCACAATGTGTCCCAAGTACTCCATAGATGTCTGCATGAAGATACATTTTCTCTCCTTAGGAAAAAGAGTTGATTCTCTCTCAATATGTCAAACACCCTTTTGACATGTGCAAAGTGTGCCTCTTGTGACTTGTTGTAAATGAGGATGTCATCAAAGAAGACCAACACAAACTTGGATAGAAAGGGTTGAATAATTTTATTCATGAGGCTCTGAAATGTGGCGGGGGCATTAGTCAATCCAAAAGGCATCAATAGAAAATGACAAAGCCCACGATCAATCCGGAATGTAGTTTTGATATCATCTCCCTCCCTCATACTAATTTGATGGTAGCCAGAGTGTAAATCAATCTTAGTGAAAAATCATACCCCTTTCAACTCATCTAGTAGCAAGTCATCAATCCATAGGATGGGGTAGCAGTTCTTCACTGTGATTTTGCTCAAGTCTTTGTAGTTGATGCACATGTAGAAAGAGCTATCTCTCTTCTTGACTAATAGGAAAAGGGATGCACAAGGGGAAGAACTTGATTCAATAAAACCCATCTCCAATAGATCCTTGACTTGCTTTGCCATCTCTTCACGTTCACACTTGGAGAGTCTATAAGGTGGCTTGTTTACTAGCTTGGAATGCGGCTCTAAATCAAGTGGGTGGTCCACTTGCCTCTTAGGGGGGGAGGGCTGTAGGCATCCAAAAAAGATCACCATACTCCTCAAGTAGGGCTTGCAAGGCTGAATCCTTAGATACTTCAGAGGGATGACCTGAATTGTCCTTATTCAATTGCAAGACAGAGATCTACGACCATTACTTAAACTCCCGTTTGAGTTTCTTTGTTGTAATGAGCTGAAAATCGACATGATCTTCAATTCCCTCTAAGTAGATGAGTTGTCCATGCATCACAAACTCCATGTAGAGTTGAGAGAATTCCATAGCAATTTTCCCCAATTGTTTCATCCAATCAAAACACAAGACGACATCAATGGGGACCATATCTAAGGCAATTAGGTCAACCAATGCCAGATAATTTTCAGTCAAGCATAAGGGAATTGCGGGGCATACATGTGTGTTGATTTCTTCTCAATTTGCTACTTGGACTTTCAAGGGGTGGTGTAATCCAGTGGGTGTGCATTTCAATCAGTCTGGCTGATTTATTAACAAAATTATGAGTGCTACCACTGTCCACAAGGATGAAGGCATGCTTCCAATGGATACTACCTTGAATGCATACGGTACTAGGGCTCCGAGAACCTGTACAAGCATCTAGGGAGATGGAGCAAAGGGAGGTGGTAGTCCAGTGGGATGTCAAATTAGATATCTGGGATGGACAACCACCTGGGTCAAAAGGAAACCCATCCTCCAGGTCATAGAACTACTCATGATCCATATCCTCAACATGCTCCACATGGTCATCCTCATCTTTATGCCAATCTTCCAAGACATACATGCTATGAACCTTAACTTTAGCTATCTTGTAAGGGCACTTAGAGGCATGGTTGGCAGTGTACTTATTCCCACGTTCAAAGAATAGCCCTTTTTCCTTTTGTTTCTTCACAACATTCGATGAAATGAAACATTGGCCATTGGAGCCATGGGAAGATGATGTAGTGGACTATTTATTTTTAGCATACTTACTCTCAGCATTAGAGCCAAATGGAGTCCCAAAAGTGCCCAATTTTCTTTTAGCATGGAAGGTGGGGTAAGAGGATATTTTGGGGCTGTTATTAGACATAGAAGTGCCGCAGAAACCACCTTTGTATGGGGCTGATCTTGCACGGGTACGGGATTGTCTAGAACCTTGCTGAAAATGTTCATTCTTATGGTACTTCCTTGCATGTCTCTTAGCCAATTCAATCGCATTAAATAGCGTGGTGGGATTTTGGGCCATGACATTATTTGGTGGTAGGCTCGGTTCCAACCCATATATATACTTATGAAATTTAGCATTATCGCTAATATTCTCCACATACATGGTCAGGTTCATACATTGATTTGTGTGCTCATGTACATTGAGATTACGTTGGTCAAGAGTGTACCATCATCTTGTCAACCACTCTTTTTCCACAGGGAACACAAATACTTGAACCATATTCATTTTAAAGTCTTCCCGATCAATGAATTGATGATTCTGTCAATTCATATAGAGCCACCATGTGTGGGTAAATCCTTCCAAGTGGTGAGAAGTAAAAATAAAGTTTTTGATCATCAGTGCAAGGATAAATATTGAAGTAGGACTCCAACTTGGATGTCCATTCCTCCAAGTTTGATAGGGAGGGAGATCTCCCATTGTACTTAGTGAGGATAATCTTGTCATGTAGATCATGAGGGCGTTGCTACCCATGAAACCCTTGCTATTGTCAATACATCCCATGATGTCCACACATACCTTGCTGCCCATACATACCATGTGGTACATTTATCCCATTCTACCTATGATTTCCATGCTAGCCATTAGAACCATATTCTCCATGATGGGGCTGATTCATATAGGTTGCATGGGGGCTCCTAGGGAGAGTGGGAGAGCTTCTACCCAAGGTGGGAGAGGGCATCAGTGGGTGCTACATCGTTGATGGGGGAGATCAATAGAGGTTCCTCATGCACATGAGAGGGTTCACCAACATCATAGCTAGAAGGGGGAATTCCCTAAGCTCCAAGGATGCCCTGTGGACCATGCAATGGCTCCTGTGGTGGTGAGCATCTAGATACACGCTTAGAGTCATTTGCCTTCTCTTGGGATGAAGTGTAGCTAGTTGAGCAATAAGAGTGGTTAGGTGCTCCAAGGTTTTTTGAGTTCTCGAGTTTGAGAGGGCCACTTGTTCAATTGCTTCATCAAACTTGGACATCATTTGGCAGTGGTTGGTGACAATTTGATTATGTCGGTCCATGTGACGAAGCTCATGCTGACATAAGGTGTGGTTGAGCAGGTTGTAAGGATCCGTATTGGGCATTTCCCCTTGCATATCACCATGGTAATGTTGTGCAAGCTCAATTCATCATTCATGGAAGTCATGGAGTCCGTAACTCCTTCTCCAGTTCTTCATGGGTCTTACTTTTGCCTTTCTAGACAACCATGTGGATGTAGTCCACATGACCTGCTATTCGTAAATGGGGTGTAACTTTTGGTAGGAAGCTCCGATTGGTGAGATTTTTTTTCAAATCGGAGGGGACAAAGCTCTCTTCGATAAGATATTAAGCTTTGTGACATAAAATGATAATAATATTTTGCAATGGGATTTTTGTGTCTATCCTAGAATGGTTTGCACCCTATCAATAGTGACCCTAGTGCAAAAAAATGGGCATAACTTTGAGACCCTAGCTTCGATTGGGGAGATTTTTTATTCAAACTGGAGGGGACTAAACCCTCTTAGAGATGAGATATAGGGTTTACTCCAAGATGCAATACACAATTATATGTAATTGGATCTTTATGATTGTCTTTCTTGACTTTGACCAGAAACATTGTCTGTCCCTTAATGCAAAAGTACTATATGAATGATTCATATACTGAGAGGCCTGTCTGACAACATGAATAAAATTGTGAGCATATTGATCACTATCCCGAGCATAATTTCATGTCCATCTGCTTTGTCATCATTGCATAAATGAAGTTTATTCCCATACATCTCTTCTGACTACATGCAGCTCAAGTGTCATACATGGGTACCATTAGCACTGAAAGGGTGTCCAAGGGGGATCATTGCATCAAGAGAGGTGGTGTCCAAGGGGGATCATTACATCAGGAGAGGTGGTGATCATGGGAGAGTACCTACACCTGCATACAAGTATTAGGCTTCGGATCACTGAGAGGTGGGAAAAGTTTCCCCCAGGCCAGGTTGTGCACCCCTTTAGGGTCTTAAGTGGTAAGGAGGGTCACCTCTCTTTTGACTTACCACCTCGCTTGGCATTGGCCTTTTTCCTCAATTGAAGTATACATGGTAGATATTTTTACTAAGCAATCAACATGAGATGCATTGGAATCGAAACATTGGGTCATTTCATGAGATGCAAGGATGAATAAAAATCTTGGATGGGGATTACCTTGGCAGTCCACTCACGTAAGCTACTCATGAATATATGTGTGCATCACTTGGGTTCAAAATAAGGTATACTTAAAATACCATTTTTATACATTTTTTAAATACAAAAGGGTGTAATATAAAGGGGTTATTTATAGATTGAATGGAAAAGGCCTATATTTTATTCAAGAAAAATTCACAGATAAGGATATTTATAAATAGGCCTTCAATGTACGTGATGTAGAGGATATACATATAGCAACTTCCCCGAGGTAGTCAAGTGACTCACTGGCTGTGCTACTTATCTATTTACAAAGTTTTATGACTCACTTGAGATTTATCAAAGGCACACAAGATAAAGAGGGGTCAACACTTACAATCGATTTTGGACTAGTTATGATGAATTAAGAGGCAAATAGGGTATTGACTTTCAATAGACACATGCATACAAAGAGGGATTTTCTTTGAGATCCTTAACCTTCCATCAAAATTGTCCAGGAGAGCAAAAGGGGCAATGATTGAGGAGGTGACACATTTATACCCAACAAAGACCACATCCCAGCAAGTGTTTGTCCAATAAGAAAAACCACAAAAGGTTATAGAGTCTGAGGATGAAATTTGCAAGAGGAAATCACTATCCTTGGCCCTGTCAATCTGAAGAGAATGGGGGAGGTATATGGGAAAATGGTTGTCAATGTTTCGTGCACTTTTGCGGAAGAGTACTATCTTAGTACATCTCACGAGAACAAGTCCATGCTTGTTGAAAAAGACATTCAATTGTGTGATTCTGTAGTCTTTTTTTGCATGAGGTAAGGCTTTTTGACTCTCAAAATTTTTAGTATATGGAATGATGGTGTTGTTCATTGTTGCAATAGTGCTCCTTTGTTTTTGCTACCAATTTTAGGGCATTGATTGATTCTCTCAACCAAGAAATCTCTAAAAGTATATTTATTGTTGATCCACTATTATCACTGTAATTGTTTTCAAGATGTGGTTTCAAACATAGAAATATTTTTCAAAACATTTGATTCAATCACAAACTACTTTTTTATTTCTTACGTTGAAAGCTATGCAATTTTACAAATGAGTTAATGTATATTTCTTTGTTGTATTCATTTATTACTAACATTTCACTTTGTAGAGGACATTGGAGCCTCATATATATCCATATAGTCACCAGAGAAATTATCCTCACGAACTCTCTTAGTGGTATCCATGGCCAAGCAAAAATGCGCATTGAATATAACAGTGCTTGCTTTTTGGTCTATTGTTTATTTTATTTGATTGTCTATTTTAGTAACATGTTCCATTTGTAGTGCTAGTAGGGTTGTGGCTACCTTTTGGGACACCACCTATGAGGATATTGCTGATCCTAAAAAACCATATAGCTTTCTCCAACAAGAAGTACCCTTGCAAAGTGATGTGCATTCTTGGGATGGAGAGTGATTTCAAATGTTTGCAGGACAATAGATTCAAAGACACTCAAGATAGATGGAGTTAATATAAAAATTTTCACATTGTTTGTTTTTTGAGGAACCTGTCTTTGAGTTTTCCACTTATTATAATTTTTCTCACAGTGCCAAGATTACCCCAATTCATATATGTAGTGGATAAGGGAGCGATGTATTAAGTTGATTTTGGATGGCGCAATCATACCAATCGACCCCGACTCCCCTCCACAAAAATCCTCACGTAAGAGTAAGGGTGAGGGCAAGGGAAAGTCATCTCGAAAGACTAGTAAGGTGAAATCCAAAAAGAAAGAATGCCAACACTTTCACCTATGGAGTCTCATCCATCTCCTCGTTAGCTTGAAGAGAAGAGGCCCCTTGTCCAAGTCAAATTCTTCCAAAAACCAAAGAGAAAAGCCATTGTAAGGAGAGTAGATATCTTTGCAAAAAAAGTGACGAAGAAGTTACAAGGGCAAAATAAGATAAATAGATGCAAATGGAAACTAGAAGGAATCCCCATTGTTATTTTGCACCCTTGTATCACTTCAATTTTGTAACTCTTTATTCAATGAAATTTTTTTAATCCTATGTAAATGTAATTGATTTTTTCATATTCATGACTCAAAACTTACAATTGTGGGAGGAAAGCAACTCATACAAGAGAGAGTGTGTTCAAGAGAGAAGCAACTCATACAAGAGAGAGAGTGTGTTCAACTCTTTTTCCAAATTTTTTACCATTGACTTTGAACTTATATCTAGGGGATGTACTATATAGCAACTCCAAGATATTGCTTACATATTTAAGACTCCAATTGGAAGTAACATTTACCTCCTTTTATTCTTCATATACTATAACTTGCACCTTAAGTTTGAAGGGCATACAATATATATCAGAATCCAAGGGAATCCAAATGCCTAGTTTAAGTTTGTATCTCCTATATTCAAAGCCCAAAGCAAGAGTTTGTTGTGCGATGTTATAACACAATGACAAGGATTGGGGACATACAACACACCTAATCATATTGCCCTTACGATCATACTCTCTAGATTTTCAAAGCCTTCCTATAATACTATCTAGTTCTTCTTTTGCAAAATTTCTACTTAGCCAAGATACCTTTGTCCTTTGTAAATGTGCTATTTTGAAGCATGCCACAAAGATATGCAAGGGTATAAACCATGATAGGTGTATTCTTCTTGAGATCCTTTCAGCTATCATGGACTTTTGAATATCTTGACATATTTTGAATTTAACATTGTGCATCGTTACCTTATGAAGAATCTCCCGATTTAGAGATGAAAGACTTGGCAATGGCAAATCCTTCATATATCCATATGTATCTTCTCTAGAGGAAATCAAATACTATGTATAATATATAAAAACCCTTCTCTCACTAAAAGAACTAACGATGTCATCAGCATAGATAATGTTTGCAAACATGTTATGAATCACATGGAAGGTTTCTTAAGCTCTCCATAGGTTTCCATTTAGTACTTGTTGATGAAAATATATCTACAACCAGGAATTCAATGTTACTACTTACTTAAATGAAAAAACTATCACATATGTTATCAACTGAAGACTTAGAATGTGTTTGTTGGCAAATACGTTCATTTTTGGAGGCAAGTGCATACCCTTGGCCATGTCAACATGTTACACTTTGACAAACCACCTTCATGAGTAATTTTGAAAGCAATGATACGTCTCTTCCAAGGATATTTTATATCCTCTTGTTTTTTTCTTTTCACCTTGTAAGAGCCCTTGGGAGAGGGCCTGCATCATGATAACCTAATCATTTATGCAAAATGTTTTGGGCTCTCAATTCTATCAGCTTTTTAGCTATAGACAATGCAAAAGTTTACTAAACAAGAAGGGGACCTTCTAAATGCATACTTAGATTGAATTCATAGAGAAAAAAGCTCACTGAGAAAGGCAAATGAGCAGAGAAAGAAGCTCATCGAGAAAGGCGAATGAACTAAAAATGAATATTAAGAAGTCTAATGAAAATATATTGAGTGTCAAAAGCTCTCGATTTTCAAAAAAGTCATTATTAACTTCACAACATCTTTATCATGTCTTTTGTCAAATTTTGTAAGTAAATAAGGATTTCAGAAAGGACCACCAAACCATGTCAGACTTTAGAGATTTTGGCTAAAAAGGAGTAGAGAATCATGAAGTGGATTCTACTATTTTCGAAAAACGAGGAAATTAGAATACTATATTCTTTCACACGTAGAAAAATCTCTTTGGTCCTTTCCTTAATCTCATGATTAATGAAAGTGCATTTTTTGAAGCGTTTTTGGCCCTAACGGGAAGGTATGTTGTTGGACTTCTAGCCCCGCCTCTATTGCTTTGGCCCTTGCCTCTCTACCAAGATCTATCCACTTTCAGCTAGAGCTAGGCGTTTGGCCATGTCTCTAACCCTTTCAATATTTTTGTCTTCCTAGGCTTTGGCCTTCTCCTCCATCCTTTCTTGACTATTGCCCTTCTCTCTTGATAACATTGCCATCGCTTGTTCTTTTTCTTTCTAGGTGTTAAGCATTTTTTCTTTGTATTAATTATGGCGGGCCAATTCTTTTTGTAGTTTTTTTTTCTCTTGGAGAGTCTCTAGAAGTTGGTTCTCTATATGTAGCAACTTTTTGGTCGACTCCTCCTTTTGGGCCTTAACCTCCTACAACTCCTTGTGAGTAGTAGTTCTTTTTGGCTTCTCTATCCATGGTTTTGTGAAAATGAGATTGATTCTTCACTCTTTTTAGCTCCTTCGTGAGCTCATTTGCGATCCTCTTTAGTTGCTAAAGGACCTCTTTCATGTCCTTTTGTCCTTTCATGAGGCTTGAAAAGTCTATACCCATCCTCTACCTTCTCCAATGGGACTAGAGTTCTTGTATGGCTTCTTCTTGTTTTCTCAACTCCACCTCCTTCTTTGGTTCTAACTCCTTCTTCAAGTCATTTAGCTGCCTTTGATACATAATCACTTATTTCATCTTCTCGAGTTGATATGCAGCAAATGACTCTTTTGCAATCTCGAGCTCAGCCATGGCATCCTTTCTTTTCTCTTTAATATTCTCTAACTCTCCTTAGAGCTCCTATATATATTTATCATAATAAGTCACTGGGGGCAAGGCCTCATGGCTAGGGTCAACTGTTTATCATCTTCTTTTTTCAACCTCTCCTCCTCCTCTAGCTGCTTCCTCTCTCTTTCCTCCTCTACTTTTCACAATTCTTCTTCAATCTTCTTTAGCTGCTCGCTCTATTCCTCCTACATCTTCCTTCGCTCATCCTCTAGCTTCTTTAACTCTTTTAGCTGCTTCCTCTTCCTTGTATCTTGCACAGCTTTTTCTCTTTGCACCCTTGCTGCTTACTCATATACTAGGTTTGTTGTGGGGAGAAAGATAGTGGAGTCTACACCTCTAGTGGTGAATGAGCTAGTGATTCATGTGCAGGGGAGTGCTCTCGAGTCTCTTCCACTACTTTGGGGTTTTGTAGGTTTCCAATGGCCTCCTAAATGATCATAGTGAGTACACCTCCAAATCCTATGTTGGAGGCCATGACTAATGGTTTCTTCCATGCTTTCCCTATTGTGGAAGTTGGGGACTCCCCAACTGTTGGTCTTGCATATGTGGCTAGTGCCTTTGTTGATGCTTTAATGATTTTTTGCAAATAGCCATTCCAATTTACTTCATCTAAGGACGTGGCTGCGAGGCTGGCTGTGAGGCTCTCCAACAATGGTACTCCAATCCGGCTCATTAAAGCATTATACCTTTGATTGGAGAATAGAGCATGGATCATCTTCACCTGCAGCCTCCTCTGACCTTAGGGTCTGGGATGTCCGCTATGTTGACCTTGTTCTTGGTGCAGCGGACTAGGACCTTGTCCATTCCCAGTACATTGTAGACATCCCTTTTGGGTCGCCTGTCAATTTTGTTGACCAAGACCAATGCTCTTTCCACCAGTTTTCAGGGCTCAATTCAACTTCAACCATGTGGGTTTCTTCTCCTTGTCTCACCATTAGAGTGCTAGAGTTCCTGTTAGCATCAAATGTTTGTAGGATTATTGTCTACTTGCTGTAATCCACTGCTTGTCTAACCTTCTCTATGTACTTACTCAAGTTGCATTGGTTGACAATCTGCTTCACTACCTATTCTTCCATGATCACGTCTTCCAAGTTCATGATGTTTCTAAACTTGAATTGGTTGAAGGCCCTTATTTCAACCATCAGGTCGTACTTTACCTACTCTTCTTCCATGAACAGAAGCTTGCTACCTTTGTCTTGACCTATCATATCATATTATTGTTATGAAAATACAACTCATCATTAGTTTTCTTGAGACAAATCTTAACAAGATAAGTAGATAATGAATGCAAGAGATGGAAAGGTAAAATGCTTAAGTTTAGCATGAAAACTTTTGCTTCAAGCAGTCCACACATTCCAAAAATTCTTAAATTTTTCCTTGAAGCCATCACCCTCCTCCCCTCATCATTCATGATGACGGCTCCTGTCTTATCATCTACAAGGTATCCATACCCCTCTAGGATATGAGTCCTCTCCCACCTGCGACCACACTCTTGGGCATATCTAGGAGACCCCCGTACATTTGGTGTACCCACAGGAATGGCATCTCTCAGAGTAGCACCCATAGGAGTATCACCTGTGGATGGCTAAGCAAAAGCTGGAGTGACTAGAGTAGACCTACCCATAGGTGTGACAAATCTCACAAGTGATGCAACTCCAGCTGAATGACGAGATGGAGACACCGTGTCGGTACCTCCACAATAACAACATGAGCCACCCTCTCTCAAACCTGCACGAGAGTGAGGAGTAGCACCTGTATCTTGAGCTGTGATCGCGGGCTCACCGCATCCACGTCTCCGTAGCATCCCCCAAAGCCACTCCTCCGTCTGGCCCAAGTCTAGAGCATCGATCTCGTCTATTGGAAATTGAAGTATCAAAGCGTGCCGAAGTAGATCTAGCGGAATGGCTTGATGGTGTCCAAGACAGCTCCTAGTCCACCATATCTTTGAATTGAGTCATCTGATCTAGAGACATATGCGTGAAGATCTCATGTAGCTCCTCGTCCCTCATCCCTTGACTCATCGTGTCGTTCAAATATCCACAAAGGTCACATGTACAAACAAAAATTGATGTTAGTATAATCAATATAAAGATTCAAGCAAAGCACGGTAATATAACTCTTAAAAAAATGATCTTACTTAAAATGCATATTCTAGAGTACCCTTATAAGTGATTCATCAATGAATTGAGTAGGTGGATGCTCGAAGTATGATGTACCCTATGGTCCCATGTCAATCTCTTGACACAACTCCGCATACACTGGAAGGTCAATAGAAAGGTCACCACAAAAGGATGAGTCCACCTCGTTCTCAAAGAATTCTTGGCCTCTTATCTTTCCATCATTGTTACCTAATTCTGTCTTCTCTATATGTTCCAAGATTTGGGCAGTCTCCACTCCTTACAATATCGACCCCTCTGTCTGCATACTGTCCTCATCTATGCTGGAAACATTGCTTTCATCATATACTCTTGCACTTCGGGGAGTTGAAGATACAACATACCACCATCGAGGTTGTCGGGGGTTTGGATAGAAAATTACCTATTCAAAATCACATACAGGAGAGATTTAACATTTGTGACATATACCATGTCCTAATAAAATTAAAAAAAACATGAGTTCATGCACCGGTTCACAATGGTCCGGCAACACAAATGTGTCACGCAAGTATGTCCATATTTTTTCGGAATCTATTTCGAGAAATCCAAATGGACCTCGTAGAACAATTGCCCCAGCTCCTTCTAGTACCACTTTGAACCACTGCTCATCAAATAGGATCATGGAGAAGCTATGGTAATGCACTGTGATAATACTTTGTAAGTTCCGAAAATACTCCATCTCTTCTATAATGGTGTTTGGATCCATGCTATCATCGACAGCTCTCTTGCTGGAACTTTGCCATGATACCACAATCCGTTGTGGAGTGCATTTTGTCGATACGCTCCACGCAGAAATATCGTTCCCGCGACCACACAGCATTGTATATTTTGTATTGTACATTAAAACGGTTAATTGGTTGTCACATATAAAATCTAGATATGGCAACTTATAAAACATATGGTCACCTTTGGACTACATCCCCTCGAGAATTCTCACTGCTCAATAGAGACTATCAACACTCTTCCTTAGTGGACGAAAACCCAAGGAGCATGAGGTAGTTACAAGTGAGCATCAGTACTTGGCTGCGACCAAAAACTAAGAACCATCACATTCGGTTTGGATGCGATTCCGTGTGGACCATTTTTAGCTCGTACAAGCTTTGGGTGTTCATTCGTGCCGGAGGTCATCCAAGAAAACCTTACCTCAATTCATGACCTCAGTTCATGACCTTCCAGCAAGAAAGTGGTGTATCCTTGATATACCAAATTTTTCATGGTTCGTGACCATCGGGAGTCGTGGCCTACACAATGGACATGCATGATAACCTGAGGAAACTAGACATGTCCCAACCCTTTATCCTGTCAATAAAAAATTGAACGAGCTATGATAGATATTACCAACAACAAGAACAGAAGCCTATTTATTTGAGCACTCCTTGAATCCCAGAAAGTCATGCATGGTCCACATGAGAATGACTCATATATTGACAGACCTTGACCATCGTGCTTGCTCATATCTTCCATGGTGACCCCCTCCTCCCACAAGATCTTAACCTCATTGACTAATGGACGGAGATAGACATTCATATTCTTAACTTTATAGCGGTCAGGAACGAGCAAGCTAAGGATCAGGTGTCCTTTCTTCGTAGAAATCCATGGTGGGATGTTGTAGTTAACAAGTACTATAGGCCACACATTGTAAGAAGTTGAGTGGAGACCGAATGGGTTCAAGCCATCCATAGCTAGATCGAACCGCAAATTCCTTGGCTCTCATGCAAAGCTTGGAAAGGTAGAGGCAATGTGGCTCCATGCATGGTGTGAATTCATTGATATTCCTTGAACTCCATTTGTGGATCTATTCTGTGGATGCCACATTGTCAAGCTCACCAAGCCCGACGTACAAAACATGTGATGTATATGGGGGATAAGGGAAAGTGTCTAAGGACTTTCTGAGGGATGGTTTGCCCTTGCAAGTCCTATCGATACCTGTGACCACCACACTTTGGACATGTCTCCATAGTCTCGTACTCTCCTCAAAATAGCATGCAATCATTGACATGTGCATGGATGCTATTGTAGTCCATGCCAATGTCGAGCATCATCACGAGACTCAAGCATGGTATTTCCAAGTTGTAATGTATGATACTTTAGCAACCTGAAAAGAAATCATAAAACCCCTTGAAAGAGCACGATTTTTTACATAATGGTGCCGAAAAGAAATCAAGGAAGCGTATGTAGAACGTACTTGAACAACTCAATCATACTCTTATCGCTCCACCCATATTTAGCTTGCACACTTAGGAATGCAAGCAGCACTTCACGCGAGATACTTGCAACCCATCATATAATGGTATAGATGCTTCCTCTTTAAGCGGATCAGATGTCTGGGCATCCATGGGCATCAATGTATCGATCATTGCCTCCATCTTAGACTCCAAGATTGCAGGAAAGTCTAAAAGGCTTCCTGTCTCCTCTGGTATTGATGGTATAGATTGGGTAGTGCCTTCCAAGTGGTGGATTGGCTCAGGCACTCCATCTATTAGATGCCCACGACTCTTCTAACTGGCTACAATAGGTGCACTCCTCCTTGGGATGAGACGTCACCTCGCTATAATAAATTTTACAACCACATCCAATGTTTTTGTATACGATATTCGATTAGTTTGTGTATACAATGCATGATTGGTATACACTTTTCTTGAAATTTACTCAAAGTTTGAGATTGCCTCATTAATTATCTCCGATTGAAACTCACAGAAGCATCGTGCATGTTCTATAGACAATCGACATTTTTGTCGATTGTCTATAGAACATGGGATAACTATTAACGTTTTCGTCTAATTGCTAGCTTGCATTGAGAGCAAGGACACAGGACACGTTGATTAAGATAAACCTCCCAATCTTGAACATCACAACTTTCATCATTTTTCATTTGGTCTACGTCACGATAAACAATTTGTTTTTGTTCTCATTCTCTTTTTCTTTCTTAAATTGTTTGAGAAGGGATTTCTTCTCATGTAACTCAACAAAATTAACGTCAATTAAAGTCTTGGTTTTCTTCCCCTTTCTTTGTTTCTCCCCCTCTCTTTGCACTTTTCTTTGCGCTCTTCATTTTATGTTCTCTCCCCTTTCTCTTTCATGTTTTCTTTGTCTTTCATGTTTATTATCTCTTTCTCATTCTCTCTTCCTCTTCCTTTCTTCTTCTCCCTCTCTTATTTTCTTTCTCTCTCTCTCTCTCTCTCTCTCTCTCTCTCTCTCTCTCTCTTGCTCTTTCTCTTTCTTTATTGCCCCTCTCTTTGTTTCTCTCCACACCCTTACGGGCAAGCCTATAGTATGTGAAGTGTAATATGCTATGCATGGGGGCGAGGGACTAGCTACTCTATGTCGCAGTGTTCCCGGTCCTATGGTATTATACCAAACCTCGCCACCTTTTTTCCTTTGTGTGTGACTCGATATGCAGAGCGTAGAAGAAGGTAGCACAAAGCATATCAACAAAACCATTCATTCACCTCCAAGTCCAATCTCTCTTTCACTTTACAGGGCCTAGAGACACAGGCCTTCCACGCCTTCCCGAAGCGTCAAACACACCCAAGGTGTACCTTTAATAAAACCTCTCTCTCTCTGTGTCTCTACTACTACTACTACTACTACTACTACTACTACTACTACTACTACTACTACTACTACTACTACTACTACTACTACTACTACTACTACTACTACTACTACTACTACTACTACTACTACTACTACTACTACTACTACTACTACTACTACTACTACTACTACTACTACTACTACTACTACTACTACTACTACTACTACTACTACTACTACTACTACTACTACTACTACTACTACTACTACTACTACTACTACTACTACTACTACTACTACTACTACTACTACTACTACTACTACTACTACTACTACTACTACTGCCACCATCCAGCCTTTCATATATTACTTAACACTTTTAGAACAACAGACGCGACAACCATTTCTCTCTTCCTCTTCCTTCTTCTCCCTCTCTTATTTCCTATCTCTCTCTCTCTCTCTCTCTCTCTCTCTCTCTCTCTCTCTGTTATCTCTCTCTTTGTTTCTCTCCACCCCTTGATGTTTTCTCACTCATTCTCCTCTCTCCCTCCCTTCCTCTCTCTCTCTTTTCCCATCTCTTTGTTATCTTTCATGTTTATTCTCTCTCTCTCTCTCTCTCTCTCTCTCTCTCTCTTCATTTTCCTTTCTTCTTCTCCCTCTCTCGTTTCCTATCGTTCTCCCTCAATGCACCACATTCTCTGCCCTCTCTCATTTATTATCTCATTTCCTCTCTTTCTCCCTCAATGCACATCATTGAAGAAAAAACAAACAAGAAAAGAAGAAATTAAAGAACAAGAACAAACCCTCTCTTTTTTTCACCACTCCTTCGTGTTTTCTCATTCATTCTTCTCTCTCCCTCCCTCTCTCTCTCTATTTCTCTATTTCGTTATTATGTTTCATGTTTATTTCCTCTCACTCTCGTTCTTTCTTCATTTTTCTTTCTTCTTCTCCCTCTCTCATTTCCTCTCTTTCTCCCTCAATGCACATCATTGTAAAAAAAACAAATAAAAAAGAAAACATTAAAGAACAAGAACAAACCCTCTCTTTATTTTTCATTGCCTCTCGTGTTGTCTTATTCATTCTCCTCTCTGCCTCCCTCTCTCTCTATTTGATATCTATTTCTTTATTTATGTTTCATGTTTATTCTCTCTCTCTCTCTCTCTCTCTCTCTCTCTCTCTCTCTTTCTCTCTCTCTCGTTCTTTCTTTCTTTTTCTTTCTTCTTTTCCCTCTCTCATTTCCTCTCTTTTTTCCTCAATGCACCTCATTCTCAACAAAAACAAACAAAGAAAATGAGAAAGAACAAGAATAAACTAAGAGGGAGCAATGCACTCAGCGCAAAGACTTGAGGATGGATCCTTCGTCTTCTCTTCTCGCGACGGCGGCTCCTTTTTGCTCTTCGTGAACTTCCTCCTCTTCTTCACGAATGGCAGCGGCAACGATAGTAAGAAGCTCTTCTTTTCTCTCTTTCTCTCTTTCCCTCCCTCTTCCTCCAAAACGCATGATCTATTTCAATCTCTTTCACTTTTGCGGCACGGAAAATTTTCGTGCTCGAGTTTCGGCTCTTTTTTTTGTTTGAGTATTGTCACTATTTCTATCGCTAATGACACCACTAATTTGCGTCGAAACTGCCTGTCACTATTGGTGAATATCCTTGTAGTGTTAGATATCATCTCCACTTCATCACTGTCTAGCTTTCCAATTGTCAATCCGAAAAATCCTACGCATCTAGCTTGAGGTCCCGAACAACCCAGAAGTCCTCTTCTTCAATCCGGCAATCAGAAAAATTATGAGAAATTTCCAAGCACTATAACGGTCAAAATTTATATTCCTGTCTTCCATGGTCTCTTAAATTTGTCGAATCCGCGTGTTTCGCTTCCGTCAGCTTTGAATTCCCACATAAAATTTGCATCATTCCGCTCCTTTTTGGCACTTCTTGGGTGTTTAAATTCTGCTCTCAAGTACCTCAGACCTTAGCAAAAATTCTAGATGGTGAGATCACATCGATGGAATTATCGGACACCATAGATTCTCTAGCCACAAGGAAGAGCCCAGGGCTGGATAGTCTTTCAAACAAAATTTACAAGGAATTTAAAGAAGTTCTAATTCAACCTTTATTGGAAAATTGGGAAGATTCTACGAAATATTGGCCTTTCCTTGACAACTAATCCACAAAAGAGATAACAAAGACTACTTCAATAACTAAAGTCCCATAACATGCATGACCTCAGCATACAAGGTCTTTGCAAAAGCTCTACGTAGATGACTATGAAATCACTTAAACGAATGGATAAAAATGGACCAAAAGGGTTTCATCAAAGGTAGATATATTCTAGATTCGATAATAAACTTATGGGAAGAATTTAAACATGCCCAAAGAACAAACCAATACTTTTTCTTCTTTAAAATTGACATCCATAAATCTTAGTATAGATTAGAATGGACTTTTATTTTACAATCTCTTGTTGACACATGGCATTAGGTAAGAAGTTTATCAAATAGCATACAATTTGGAAATGGCACTACTAGCTAGGGTTGTGATTCATGAAGACCTATCAAACTCCTTTCCATTAAGGAGATCTATCAAAGAAGGCTACCCTCTAGCCACTCTTCTGTTTGCCACTACTACAGATACACTAGGATGGCTGATGGACACTAAGATGAACAAAATTATTATTCATAGAATCCAATTACTAGGTAATAAGAAAATGATTCTTAATTAGTTTGTGGATGATACAAATGGAAGAGTAAAAAATGAACTAGTCTCAATACAAACTTTTTGGAATTGTCTTAAAATCTTATTCCTTGCTTCTGATTTTGTTATTAAGCCAACTAAGACACATATCAAAACTTAGTTAAAGGACCCTCCTGAATTGGCTACTTAGGGAAGGGTGTAAAATTCTTGAAGAAGGTAATGTATTTACATTACTGGGTATGACTATGGAATTTGGACTCACATTGAAACAAATGTGGAAATGGGTCCTAGAAAAACAAAAGAAAAAATTGGATAGATAGAAAGGACTAAAATTCAACATGGCATAGAGGGTGATAGTATCCTGAGGGGTCCGCTTGTAAGAAATCATGTATACAATGTACATTCAAAAGATATTAAGAAATACCATTTCTTTACCTACTATAAGGCCTTAAAATGACCCCTTTTTCCTTATTAAGCTTATACATCTTTTTCAAATTGTAATTAAAAAACCTCTTTTGTAAATATAATCCTATAAATTTTACTAAACATAATATCCTTTCTTTTGAACTCACGTGGTATCTTACATGTTCTATAAGGTGGACCCCCCTCCCCCCCAAGGGTAGTATTAATATAGATAACTATTCCTACCACCTTGTACTTCCTCTCTTGCTGCAAACCCTCTATAACTAGACTTAAGCAATTAGATAGTCTATCTGGGAACTTTCTATGATCAGGAGAAAGTATAAAATTTAGGATTAACCCGAAGGTTGCATGGAGTGTTTGCACTCTGAATAAACAAAAAGGTAGATTAGGCCTATCCAATTTAGATTCGATAGCAACTAGAATAACTACAAAATGGATTGTAAGAGGCTTTCAGATTCTAGAAGAGAGCTGGACTCTCTTAATTCATAGTAGTGTGAACCATTTCA
Source organism: Lygodium microphyllum (assembly GCF_053477565.2). Taxonomy (NCBI): domain Eukaryota; kingdom Viridiplantae; phylum Streptophyta; class Polypodiopsida; order Schizaeales; family Lygodiaceae; genus Lygodium; species Lygodium microphyllum. The sequence goes on along the minus strand of NC_141152.1, from coordinate 106,097,722 downwards.
AAGTTGAAGGGACCACTAGGTGGAAAGGATTGAGCCCCTTGGTTGTAGCCTTTAGCAAAGCCAATGTAAGAATAAAGGACTACTCCTAGCTTGTCAAACCTTTGGCATTCATGGTTTAGGTTCACTCAACTACTCACTCTCTCACCTCATCTAAACTTCACTCTTCACTGGAACCGGAAAGACTCAATATGATTCAATTACTTTGTATCACATGTGGAGCTTGCACAACACAAAATTTCCCATATGATGTTTGAAAAGGGTATTGAAAACTCAAAAAACATATGAAATAATATTCATGAAAGATTGGATGGACAACACTAGTCTTAAAGAAATATTTAATCTAAAAGACCATGAGATTGAGGTCCTAAAAGGAAGGATGGACAAGTGGAATCAACATATGAAACTAGCAATAAATCTCTAGCTAAGCTTTAGCCTCAGAGGCTTTTGTTGGTATCCAAACAAACCACTACTGCCCATACCCAACCTAGAGTTACCTAGTGGTATACTCTACCAGAAGCTCAATAAAGGATGGCACCTTGATTGGTCTAGTAAACAATGGGACTATGGATTCAAAAACCTATGGCTTAAATCTAATCAAGGAAAAGTTCATTGTGTAGAATGGTTAATAATCCATAAAGTGTTATGGACTTATGACAGAGCACATTAAATAGGTTTTGGGAATGGATTGTGTTCTAGATATGGATGAGATACTAAAAATATTCCCCATCTGTTTATATTTGCATGGCTAATAATAGGATATTGGATTTTTTGCAAGTAACTTTTCATAAAGTTCACCCCACTAGATTTAATTGGAAAGAAGTATTGGTAAAAATCTATGGGATACCATTAGTAATTTGGAACTAGTTCAAGGATTATATCTATGAAGCATTTGAAATGCTAGGAAGACTCAATTTGAGAATATATAAAAAGAACCTCTAAGTTCTTTCCAGTTTGAATTGTGGATGCAAATTAAGGAAGAGAAAGACTCCCTACTACATCAACATGAAAATTGACTTAAGAAGCGCAAGCTAAAATGAAAAGAAAAAAGTGATGTAGCTGATTAATAAAGCCATGATTCCTAATGGAAGAGCTCAAAGTGAAGCTGGTGGTAGTGGATCCCACACTTCCTCCATGTCCTAGATCGTTCAAAGAATGAAAGAAAATGCTTATCACTTGGGTTGAATTGTGAATAGAGCTTACCTACCAAGGGACTCATTTTGTAACTAGATAGCACAAGCATGTCCTCAGCAATGTCCTCTTAGATCTCCCCAACACTAAACAGTATGTATTGGGAGACCTTGTAAATTCTAAGCTTCAACTTTGTACCTCATACTTTTTTTTGTTATTCTTATCGATATATTTTAACATTTCTACCAACAAAGAAGAGAAAGAAAGAAGCCTCTTCCAATGAAAGGGTGTTGCTACTATGAAGCCCTTGTTGAATATGTTGAGAGAAACCAACAACTGAACTAATTTTCCATATGAATCTAGCCCATGAAAAAGGAGAATACAGTAGAAGTGCTCAAATGTGCCTAGTGTTCTTGAATCATTGCAGGTAGAAGGCAACAACGACATTAAGGACTTTCTTTTAATCTTGAATCAGACTCTTGTTCCTCTCTGATAATGCCTTGAGCTCTCCACACACCTCCTTTTGAACGTCCTTCCTATTGATCAATTTTTTTGTTAGCCCATTGACATCTAATCAAGCTCTATAGTCTCTCCATTCCTCCCAAGCCTCACAACTATACCCTAAGCATTGTCATCCTCAAGTGGTTGTGTGGACCTTGAGGCTGGCATGGGAGGAGATTAGCCAAGTGGCCTTTCTAGTGTGATACTAATCCTTTTAATGGGATTAAAGAGCCTTAAAGGTTCAATGCCTTTAATGTGAGTAAAAAGCCTTAAAGGCAAAGACATACCATGTGTAGATGGCTTCTCTAGTCCTTCATTGCATAAAATTTCTCCTTGTTTGTAAGAGTTGGGTCGCCCCAGGGCAGTGTTCATGAAAAACCAAGGTTTAATGTAAATTGAATTACAAATTTTTTTTAAAACCTTAAAAATTTAAAGAAGGTTTAAAACCTCAAATTTTTGAAAATTTTTAGTTATAAAAATGGCAAATATATGTAATTTGACTCAGAAATCCCTGCAAAATTTTGAGTTAAAGGTTTTTGTATCTGCTACAAAAAATGTTTTTCGTGAACATTGCCCCAGGGTCAATGGGGCGACCGAGTTAACTATCATACATGCTATTTTGAAGGTCGCACCTCAGTTTGGAGGGGCCGTTTTGTTGGACGACAAAATTAATAATAGCTCTGCTAAGGATCATTCAGGGTGCGATTCTATTTTTTCATAATTTCTGATTGGTTCTGCTAATTCGGTTGCTAGAAAGGTGGGTCAAGGTGCTGCACGAAATCCAATCGCTAAACATGAATAGCCTTCACCCAGCTAGTATCATCTTAGGGACCCTATTCCTTGAAGGTCCCGGCAGGGTAAGTGTGGAGTGATATACACCCCACTCACCCTGCATCTCCCCAGCACGACCAAGGGGTAGCAGAGGAAATAGTGTCCCACTCCCCCTGCTTGACCTTCGTGCGACCCAGCCCTAAGTTGGAAATATTAACCTTGAAAATTTAGGCTTGGATCGAAGTTGGACGTACATGGATCGACGGCCTTTGTATTTGTCTTGAGTGTCAAATTTTCTCGCACCAAGACACGAGTCACCAGTTACGACTTTGGTATCTACTATCACCCGGGCCCTGGCGAATGGCTTGAGGACAGTTGCAGAACCTGGATATTGTATAAAAGTCAGAACCGTAGGAAAATTGCTGGCAAGTTGTTCCATCGCCCGTGCTCTACCTACAAGACAACAAAACATCACATCACATCACATAGTAATAATCGAAATATTATTTAGCTCAGATGGACTCGTGTGTGCCACCGGACAGATGATTTCAGTCGTATGTTTAGAACACACGATAAAGTATCCATAGCCACGCATTTATGCTTGATACAGGAAACACTCCAGCTCCGATCTGATATTATTCTTGTACGAACCACATTCCACGCTCCTTCTGCTGTAAGCATCGACCACTGTTATCTACATGACGATTAGCAAGCTGCGCGAGCTGCCTGAAGATACAGCAGATGATGAGGGTAGGACAGATAGTGGCTTTCCAGTACTAGGATGTGGAGGCGACAATGTAATGAATGGGCAAGAAGATATTCCCACAAGTCTGTCGAGGCCACATGCGGTGCTGGTGCCTTACCCTCTGTGGGGGAATATCAACCCTATGGTCCAATTCGGGAAGGACCTGGCTATCCAACACGGCTTCAGGGTCACTTTCGTTACCAACCGGCACAATCATGAGCGCATCAGCAGGAACAATACGAGTAATTCTACTAAGGCCGATTCCGAATCGCCTGTCGAATTCGTCTGGGTAGACAATGGGCTTCCAGAGGACTTCGACTACTCGGACATTGTGCCACGCATCAGGGAATTCCACCAGGGTGTCTTCAATATGAGAGAGCCCTTCAAAGACCTTCTCATTAGCCTCAACAAAGGCAGGGATCAGCACAGGACGAGCGTCAGCTGCGTGGTGTTCGGTTCCTTCTGTCCGTGGGCCCACGAGGTGGCGAGAGAAGTGGGCTTGCCCAGCGTGTTGTTCTGGACGCAGTCGGCGTCGGTGCTGGACATCTACTACCATGCCCACCTTCTCGAACTGCACGGCTTCTTCCCTTACCGCAAGCCAGGCACGTTCTATTCAATATTTTACTTACGCCGCTGAATCCTTTATGGCTTGCAATAGTGTTAAGAAAATTTTGCCGATTTGCAGATAGCACTAACCCTGATGATGAAGGCGGACGACTTGTGGACTACTTACCTGGCATCCCTCCCCTGCGGCCATCAGATATCCCGAGCTTGTTCCACGTGGAGAGCATCGACGATCCGGTATACAGATACACGAAGCAGCAGATGGAAGTGCTGACAGAATGCAAGTGCGCTGTCATCAACTCCTTCCACGAATTGGAGGTCGAGGCGTGCGAGGCGCTGGACGCAGCCAACGGCGGATCTCTCTCCATCCACGTGGTAGGGCCTCTCCTCCCCACACCATTCCTGCACGAGGCCAGTCGTGATACAGTAGGAAGCGATGCACGCGTGGACACAAGCCTGCTGGAGGAGATGACGGACTGCATCAAGTGGCTGGACCACCAGAAGGAGGCCTCGGTGCTGTATATCTCCTTCGGAAGCATGTTCACGCCATCAACTGAGGAATGGCGGACCATCGCGGCTGGCGTGCAGGCGAGCAAGCAGCCTTTCCTGTGTGTGATAAGGCCGACCTCGTCCATGAAGAGCCTGTCGGATGTCCTTCCTGACGGCTTTCTAGAAGAGACGAAGGACCGAGGCATGATAATACCGTGGGCGCCGCAGCTGAAAGTACTGTCGCACAGGGCCGTGGGGGCCTTCCTGTCCCACTGCGGCTGGAACTCCACCCTGGAGAGCATCAGCCTCGGGGTGCCCATCCTGGCCTTTCCCCTCTTCTCTGACCAGCTCACCGACTGCAAGTACGTTGTCGACGTCTGGAAGATCGGGCTACAGCTCAAGAGATCACCGCTCGACAGTTACGAGGTGTCTCGCGTTGTCACCATGGCTCTCCAAGATGATGAAGGTCATCGACTGCGAAAGAATGCTCGGAGGCTTCGAGATGCAGCTAAACAGGCTACTCTACCTCAGGGCTCCTCTAGCTTGGACTTCCAACAGTTGGTTCGGACAATCGTTGATAAGGAAAATCCTCAACCAACCCACCCTTAGAACATCTCGCTCTACCTCAGGGCTCCTCTATAAGCTTGGACTTCCAACAGTTGGTTCGGACAATCGTTGATAAGGAAAATCCTCAACCGACCCACCCTTAGAACATCTCGCTCTCCCATGTTTTTAGACGCCAAATGATAGTATTAGTATCAAAATAACATCTTTGAATTATAAAAGTGAGAAAGTGCTACGATCATTTTCGCGGTAGCTTCCCAAATGTTGTTAAGGTCATAGTTTTGGTCTTGAAGATCGCTCCCTTAACTTATTCCAACTTCCAAGCGCTAGATACAACGAAGGCAAAAAGCACCTTGAAGCCATCATTCAACCTTGAATAATCTAGCTTGGATCTCCTTTCACAAATTCCTTGCTAAGCATGTATCCGAAAAGAAGTGCGTCAAAGCCTCTTTACTTCCACATATGCATTTCCCATAAAAATTTCCTCTTCTTTCCAACTTCTCTCATTGAAACAATGTCTCAACAAGCATTCTCCATATGAAGAGCCTTTCCTTCAGAGTTAACTTGGGAGACTAAATTTTCTTGATGATTTCTAAAAATAGAGACTTGGAGAGTTGCATTTTCCACACAGTTTTGAGTAGTCTTTGTTAGCTAGTACCCTGCTAAATAACCCTACATTTAGAGCAGACAATACTTTTCCCTTCAAGTTTGAGCCATAGGATCCTTGTTGAGCTCCAACGATCTTGGTTGATGTAGTAGCAATTAGCTCCAGTTAAAGTTTGTTTCTCAAAAACGTTCCACTCTACACTATCCTCTTCAAAAGAGCATATGCCGCCTTCCCACTATAATCAACATTCAACCTTGTTCATCCCCTCCTTCATCATTATCGCACTTCTTTAAGAACTATAGCTAATGATGCTAAATGGCCTAATACCATGTTATCTTCTGCTTCAACTATTGTAACAAGACACTACAAGAACACATGAGCATATTAATGGCCAATTATTAATGTTACGCTTATATCAATGCATAAAAAATCATCACTATTTAGCGACACTAATAGTGATGACATATTGGGGGGGAAAACATGAAATCATCACAATAATTGAGAGAGACAGAGAGAGAGAGACAAAGAGAGGGAGCGAGGGAGGGTGATCCACCAAGATGGAGAACAACACAAAGGAAGGAGAACAAGACCATGGATTTAGTACATCTAGCAACAAGCCTTGATGTGAGTCCATTTCTCATTCACCCCTTCTTTCTCTCTATGTTTTATGTGTGGTGTGTGTGTGTGTGGGGAGAGAGAGAGAGAGAGAGAGAGAGAGAGAGAAAGAGAGAGAATGTGTGTGTGTGTGTGTGTGGAAGAGTGAGAGAATAGGAGATGGAGAAGGAGTCTAGAAAGGGACAAGGAAAGAGAGAGATGGAGGGAGATGGAAATAGGGGAAGAAAGAAGGGCAAGAGTGGAGAAGATGAAGATAGGGAAAGAATAAGAGAAAGACAAAGAGGGGGGGAGTATGAGAGATAGAGATGAAGAGGAGAGAGACAGGGAAGGAGAGATAAAACTTAAAAAAGTGAGAAAAAATGATGAGATTTTTGAAGAGAGAGAGGGGCAAGGAGATGGAGAATAGGTAAGAGAGAAAGAAAATTGTGAAATTTTTTAATATGAAAGTATGTCAATTTATAGATTTCAAGCTTGTACAAGAGAGAGAATTGTAAAAAATATATTTAATTATAAATTTATTCAAAAATTATTAAATTAAATAATATTATTTTGATTATAAAAGAGAGATTAGCTGAGAGAGAGAGAGAAGAGAGAGAAAAAGAAAGAAAGAGTTTAAAAGTATTAGTTTTATTTAAAAATAAAATTATTTAAAATAGTATTTTTATTATAAAAATAAGGACAAGAGAATAAGAGATGAAGAAGACCATTTAGAGAGTGTGTGTGCATGTGTATGTGAGAGAGAGAGAGAGAGAGAGAGAGAGAGAGAGAGAGAGAGAGAGAGAGAGAGAGAGAGAGAGAGAGAGAGAGAGAGAGAGAGAGTGTGTGTGTGTGTGTGTGTGTGTGTATGAGGATAGGACATGGAGAGGATAGAAAAAATAGTCTGCCCATCTTACCTATGATCAAGCATAGTTGAGGTTAAAAGTCTTGTAATAGAAAATGTGATAGATATCAAAAACCCAAGGCAAATGGGTTAGTTTCTCTACACACATGTGTTAAGGAGTACCAGGAAAAAATTAGATACTAAAGTACATTGCTAACTTTTTGTAATTGTACAAGTTTTCCGAAAATTGATATCTTTTTGAGAATTAGTAGGTCAATTTAAGATTTTCATTAATAACAAATATATCCACTTTGAAGCCCAAAACATTCAATCAAATAGAGAATTTACGTGACGAAACAATTCTCACAACAACACCTAGCAAATCTTGACTATTTCAAGCTATGGCTATTATTTTTCATGTTTCTCATGGTCAAATTCCCTCTAAGAAGGAGGTTCCAGAATGGGTCAAATACAAATCTATTGGAAAGGGCATTCTTCATGCTTAATTGGGTTTAGAGAGAGCTACTCCACTATCTTCCTTCGTTAATAAGGTCTTCTCTTGAGGAAGATAGTTTGTGCTTAAAATATCACAAGATCATGCACTTAGTTGGTATCAACACAAGGTAAAGTATAAATAATATAAATGAGGACCTAATGATCAAAACTACAATACACTTTATAGAGTGGCATTGACATTTCTAGCACCCCCTCTTGATACTTAATAAATGCTATAGTAAGAAGCAATTGATGCTACGACCATGAATACTCAAGTCTCACACATAGACTAGATGTGCCTCAAAGACAACACAAAGAAGATTCAATAATTATGAAGTGTGGGATAAGAAAACAACTTTCCACATGTGGTAGCTCAATAATGTCCAACACTTTCTGAAATCTCCAAGAAGACCATTCAATAGTTGTAGCATTTGGAAGGCCACATAATATCAAAGAAGATCTAAGCCTCATACTATTGATCATAGCAACGACTAGACTCACAAATCATCCCTAAGAACATGAAGACTATTGAATAGTTATAGCATTTGGAAGGCCACATAATGTCAAAGAAGATTCAAGCCTCAAGCTATTGATCATAGCAATGACTAGACTCATAAAACATCCCTAAGAACATGCACTTAACTTCATGAAATTAATAGTTGTAGCATTTGGAAGGCCACATAATGTCAAAGAATATTCAAGCTTCAAGCTATTGATCGTAGCACAACTAGAATCATAAATCATCCCTAAGAACAAATTTATTAGAAAGGGCATTGTTAATGGTTAGTTGGGCTTAGAGAGAGCTACTCCACTATCTTCCTTAGTTAATATACTATTCTCTTGAGGAAGATAGTGTGTGCTTAGAATATCACAAGATCATGCACTTAGTTGGTACCAACACAAGGTAAAGTATCAATAATATAAATGAGGACCCTAATGAGAAAAACCACAATACACTGTATAGAGTGGCATGGACATTTCTAGCACCCCCTCTTGATACTTAATAAATGCTACAATAACAATGGATTGATGCTAGAACCATGAATACTCAAGTCCCACACATAGACTAGATGTGACTCAAAGACAACACAAAGAAGATTCAACAATCATGAAGTGTGGGATACAAAAACAACCCATGTGTGGTAGCTCATCAATGTCCAATAGTTTCTCAAAGCTCCAAGAAGACCATTCAATAGTTGTAGCATTCCGAAGGCCACATGATGTTAAAGAAGATTCAAGCCTCAAGTTTTTGATCATAGCAATGACTAGACTCACAAATCATCCCTAAGAACATACACTTGACTTCATGAAATCAACTACAACCAATATATACTTGAGAAGCACCAATCAACCAATAACATGAAGTGGGAAATTAAGTTCACTATATAAAATTAAGTGAAACAAATATACACTTGAGAAGCACCAATCAAAAAGCATTCCTCAAGATGAATGTGAAATATTTCATGGAAAGGCACTAATTGCCCCCCTCAATTACTAGTTTCCATGTCAAATGGCATATCTTCTTGATACATATTTGATCAATTTATTTGACATTTTTGGCATTTCATCATATAGAGATATCATGTGGATTCTTTTCACAACTGCACCACATAGGGTATACATTAAATAAATTTATTTTATCATATCTCCTTCTTCAAATTCTCTCCTATATCTGATTTACACTTTCTATTCAATAGTGGCTTGCATGCAATGATTCTTGGTATGATATAATGCAACAATCCTTTATTTCAACCCTTTTGTAGCCAAAGAAAGTAGCTTGCAACAACCTTTGCTAACCTTTCAATAGGGTATCACCACATAGGTTTCTTACATGATAAAAGCTTGAGAATTTATGTGAGTATCTTGCATTTTATGTATCACACTTGATGTTAACATAGGACAATATTTCAATGTTAATGAAGGCAATCTAGCAAGATTCTCTCTCTTTCTCTCTCTCTCTCTCTCTCTCTCTATATATATATATATATATATATATATATATATAAGGGTCAAGTGATCAACACAAAAGGGTAAGGCCTTTGATTCCTTGCAAGTTGCTACAATAGAATAGGAGCTACCTACGAAACTTTGGGGGGAGCCCCTAATGGAGGAGTTTCCATAGCCATGGTTGCATGCACTCCTCAAGCATTCTAGGCTAGATAGGAATAGTGAATGGGTGCAGTGGAGCAAAACATTTCATCGGCATAGATATACTCTAGTGTGAAAAGAAACACTAGAGCTTGTTGCCTCTAGGTCCATGATGGGATATTTTTTATAATGAGTGGTGTTCCTCCAATTTAATCTCGCATGGTGGCACACCTTGGTAGGTGGCTAAAGGCAGGAAAACCATGGCATGGTGTGCTTCAGTTGGAGTAGGTTGCATGTGAGATAGAGATGGTGTTATGTTCCTTTTCTATGATCTAGGTATGCCTATGAGCTACATTTACATTGTTGGTTCTTTGGAGATGGTGTCTAGCATGGGAGTACCTATTCCAACAAGCTTTCTAGAGGCTATTTTACGATGTTTCCTGTATGGTGATGATGAAACTTCTTTGGTGAGTGTGGTGGTGAGGGCACATTGTCATCATCTTGAGGTTACTCTAGGGGTGCTAGCGGATGGTGGACCTCTAAGGATATTTCCCATATTATTGCATCATTGTATAAATTTGTGTATTGTCCACGCATGATCTAAGAGAGGGTGTTAACATTACGCAGCTCATTGTGGTCCACACATACTCATGGTCTTGCTATTTTGACTCAATTTGTTCTCAAGCAAGCATGTTTCCTCTCTAGAAACTCTCATTTTTTCATATTGGATCATATTGGAGGTTTTGTGCTTGTGCTCACTTAAATGCAAGTCATATTAGGGTTTCTCTAGAGAGAAGGTTACTTTCTCTCATGAGGCCTCTATTTATAGCTCTATTTATAGTCCCCTATCATGAGTTTTCCCCATCCTTTTATAGGTGTGGTTGTTCTTTTAAATGCCCCTTTTCTTAAATGCCCTTTTTACATATGTGGGTTGTTCTTTTGAATGCCCCATTTCATAGTATTGGCTTAAGATGGTTCAACTGGAACTTGATATGGAAGCGATATTTGTAGGTGATTCTAATATGGTAACTTTGCTTGATGTTTTGATCTAACATATGAGATGTTGACACAAGTAGTATTCTTTGGAAACTGATCCGAGAAAATCACAAAAAAATATTTGTCTAACACTTTGTTGATTTTTTGTACATTTGGAGCTTTGAAATAAAGAAGAGGGTGGGAACAACCTCTTGGGAAATCCAAGAAATCATTGGATGAAAATATTTCATGGACCGGTTTACCAAGGGGGGGTGAAGAGTAAAGATCAATGGAAGAAGGTGAAGGGAAAATGTATAATGTGAAAAGAAAAGATATGAAATGGATTTGGAGCCATCCAAAGGGCATGTGAGGCTCATAATGTCATGACTTTGGAGCCTTATGACATTTCAACCAAATGGGACCCTTCTTGGAAGCATTAGTGGAAGAAAAATCAGGCACATGATTTTATAAGATTTTTTGAAAATACTTCCACTCCGATCCAAAAAAACTTTTCAACATGAAAGTTGTAGTGCGTGAGCTGAAGTTTTGGCCAGTATTTTTTTATAATTTTTTAGAGCTACGAGTCGGGAGATATGGCCAAAATGGTGGATGCCAACTTTTTCCAACTGCAGTGGAGACCACCTCCCAATTTTATACATATCCATACTTTCTTCCCCACACTTAACACTTCCATAAAACATCATTCATTAGACTCCCAACCCTTTCCCCTCTCTTCTCCTCTCTCTCAAGCTAATAAACCATTAGAATTCATCTCCTAAATCACCCTCAAATCATCCTTAATTGTAGTAGTAATGTATGAACTCTTATTACTCTCTCTCTATTATTGCTAGATATGATCTTATTTTATGAAGATTCTCTATATTTTTTTATAGGAGAGATCTTGGACTCAAGCTATGGGGGGGGAGAATGGAGACAACTCACCTATGATGGAGCTTGATTAAGTAAAAATTGGTCAACAAAACATCTAGATGGAGCTTCCACATTGGTGGAACCGCCTTAATACAGCTTTGGTGGTGTTAATTCCTATTATATCTTAACGTCCTTCTTAAACACCCTCAAGGCCTATATAAAGAGGCCTTCTCCTTTGTAATTTGCAAGAAGAGAGAGAGCCAAGAGGCCTTCTTCAGCCCTATTGAGCCTTCCCCGTTCTCCCTCATGAGTTTATGCCATTCCTTCCCTTACTATAGCTTATGTATGCTCTATAATGTAATAAGACCATGATATTGGTGTCCATATTGTGTATATTGGTTATGTTCCGAGGGTTCTCCATCTCTTAAGTTTATTGATTCATCTATTTTTTTCATAGTTCTCTCTCTCTCACTTTCTCTCTCTCTCCCTCTCTTAGTTTTCCTCTCTTCTCCCTCACAATCTCCTCTCCCTCTTGCATAGCGTCCTAGTCCGCTCTTCCATGACTAGGTGGTGCCCTTATCTCATTCACTTTGTGGCAGAAGGGAGTTTGGCATAGTATAGAGGCTGCCATACCAAATTTCCTTTGTCATAAATTGGTGCCCCCGCTAAGGACATTCTCATCCATGCGGGACGATACAACACATGGTGGTGCATCCTCTACAACAAGTACTCCAAGTGGCTCTTCTCCAACACCTTCACAAACTCTTTTTGAATCTGGTCGAAGTCCACAACTCCCACAATGGTCTCCCAAGGAAGCCTAAGAAAGGAAGTATGCCTATCGGATGACGGCACGTATGCGGGTAAAAGGTGTTCACCCTAGAAATTCCATTCTCTCATAATGGAAAAAATCATGTTGCCATCAATTGCTAGGTTCTCATAATTGTGGTGAGTGTTTTGCAAACAAAGTAAAGGCTCTTCCGGGAGGTCCTCGTCTCCAAATCATCAAATCCCTCTCTCTCTGTGGCCTAATCCATATCAAAGGAGGACAACTATGCATGAACGGTGTGGAGTTTTGTAGAAGTGCAAAGTATGAAGACTATCTTCAACTGTTGTTAGCTCGAAGGTTGGGTGTGGTTGAAAAGGTGGCCATCACACCTTATGAAATATATGTCGCCGAGGATGGAGACACTAAGGCAAGGACAATCATTGGTGAGCAAATTCTCCGTATAGCAAAGTTGGTGGGTTCCAGAATGAAACACTCTAGGAAAAATCCTTCATAATTCAAGAAAGTGCATTCCCTCTACTCCCTTAAGTAGTTTCCACTCATGAATAATAATAATGGCCCGAATTTTTACACCTTCCACTCTGTACAAAACATCCAAGTTAATGTATGCATTAGTAGGAAGATTTTCTTCCAACAACGTCTTGTCATGTACTTTGGGGCTGAAAGATTAAGGGAGATTCTTGTATCACCAGAACCTATAATCTTCCCAATGCTAGACTACAATGCATAATATGACCTAAATACTCAATTTCTGTTTTAAAGAATTCACTCTTTTCAGGATTTGCATACAATTAATTATCTTTTAATAACTGAAATACCAATGACAAATGCTCATAATGTTCTTTCTCATTTTGACTAAACACCAAAATATCATCAAAGAAGACAATTACACAATACTGATATTTCAGAAATATACGATTCATCATTCTACTAAACGTAGCAAGTGCATTAGTTAATCCAAATGGCATCACTAAAAATTCGTAATGACCAAACTGTGTTCGAAATGCAGTCTTGAATATGTCTGACGTATCTAGTCTCACCTGATGATAACCAGACTTAAGGTCTATTTTACTAAATATAGCAGATCCTTGTAGTTTGTCCATAAGGTCATCAACTCTAGGAATAGGATACCTATTCTTTACAGTGATCTTATTTAAAGCTCGATAGTCAATGCACATACGATAGGTATTATTTTTTTTCTTGACTAACAGAATAGGTGCACCAAATGGAGAACTACTAGGTCTAATCAATCCTCTATTTAGTAATTTCTCAACTTGACTCTGAATTTCTTTTTGCTCTATCTGGTTATGCCTATATGGTGCTTTGCAAGGTGGTTGTGTGCCAGGAATCAAATCTATTTTATGGTCTTCTAGACGTGAAGGAGGTAAACCAGGTGGTAGCTCTTCGGCAAAACAGTCTTTAAAATATGCAAGAAATTCTTTATGCCTAGGGTGCATATGATTATCGTTTACTTGTAATTCATTCACCCAAATGAGATAAGATTTACTACTCTTGCGTAATGCACGTTTAGCTTGAGTATGCGAAAGCAGTGGAAAAACATTAGATGCATGCATACCATATAATGTAATAGGTTTTCCTTGGAAATTAATATTCATTGAGTGTGTGGAATAGTCTATATCTGGATTATGCTGATGACGCCAAGGCATACCTAAAATAATGTCACTCGACTGTAATGGAACAACTAGAAAATTTTTTCTTTCAGTGTATTGACCAATTTGAATCTCTAAGTCATGCACTTCCTGTGTTCCATTATACCTAGTGCCTAAGAATGATGCTTTGATGCGATAATGCATAGGTACAGTCTGTAACTTCAATTCTTTTACTAATTTTGCTGAAATAAAATCATGAGTGCTACCATCATCATGCAAAATAATCTTTTCCTTTCCATGCACCAAACATTTCATAGTCAATAAAGAATGTGGAGTTGGCATACCTGGCAAAGTATTCGAAGGAGTAGTAGTGTCATCCTCATCTTCTGTGAAATCAGGCATATCTTCATGTTCGTCTTCGTCCATTGCTCCAAGGTAGTTGATATGGGCAGGTGGCTTCTTTGAATGACAATTTGCTGCTAGATGTCCAGGCTGGTGGCATTTATAGCATACTATTGGCTTGGCTTTGGTTACATTGTTTGCAATGGCAGGAAGTCTAGATACATTAGGATTTGGCTGTGGAATAGGCTTAGGGTTTTGATTGACATTGGATGGTAATGCAGGTGGTTTTGCCCAATTTTTACAGAAAGATGATGAAGAGAAACGACCTGGATTAAATATTCTAAAGTTGGAATTGAATTGCTTAGATCCATAGTTACCATTGGCTTGGAATTGCTGTGGACGTCTGTCTCTACCTCACAACTTATCTTCAGTGTCGTGAGCTAGTGAAATGGCATCTTCAAGAGTAACAGGCTTGAACATGTTAACTTCAGCGTAGTAATGCCCAAGGAGTCCAGACATATACTTGCGCTTGTGTGTCACTTCAGGTACGTCTTCAAGCATACGTAGCTGGAGTAGTGCATTCCAAAAATGCTCTGTATACTGAGGAATAGGCTCACGATCCCGTTGCTGAAGAAGATCCCATTGCTTAATAGCTTTCTCATGAAATTGTGGAGGAAGGCAATTCTGCATGAACTTCTTCTTGAAATTCTCCCAGGTAGTGGGACAATCTATACTCTTGCGTACAACAGTCCACCAAAGAGATGCTCTGTCCACTAAATGATTAGTGAACACTTGATTTTATCTTTTTCTGCATAAGTTTCCTCATGGAAATAGTCGTCAAACTGACTAATGAATGCTAGAACAGTTTTTCCTTCTCGTATACCATTGAAAGTACGGAATTTGAAACTTCTTTTACTTATCTTTGATTCCTTGCGGATGGTTTGAGCTTTGAGAGTTGAGTGGATGGTACGTCGGATAAGATCTTTAGCTTGAGGTGCTTCTTTGTCGGTAGACGCTCTTTGTAAATTTGCCAGTTGAACTTGCAATGCTTGCCTAGCCCTTGTTCTTCTTCCAATTGCATCATGATTAAGTCCAGCTTTTGCTCCATCGTAGGTTCAGGTAGGTCGCCTTCAGCCATAAGATCATCCATATGTGGTTCCGTCATCCTGTAAAACTCAAAAGACCTTTCTCACTCAAAATCAAGTTAGCGGAATGAGCGTAGCTCAAGTTCGGGAATACAAGGCTTACGTATTTTTGGGTATAGCTTTCACAATCTTCGAAAAATCTGCGTTTTATCCTTCTTCGTATACTGAAAATGCTTCAGCAAACCTGCGTACGGGTAGAGTACCTTCCAATGAACAACTTTGCAGTTCGGAGTTTCTGCGCAGGATCAGCCCTTCTAGGAGTTTTGAGCACAAGTCAGTTCTGACTCCAGTTGACTTGTCTGACTTGCAGAGTTGCAGACTTGCAGAACTTAGTCGATTTACAGAACTTGTAGAACTTGACCTGCTTTAGGTGACTTGCAGGATTTCAGCTTGAGAGACTTGCTGAATCTGTTTATGTGACCTGACTTACTGAAGCTTAGGTAACTTTGTTGCTTTGGTAAGTAAGCTCAAAGAGCTTACTGTGCAAAACGTAAATTCGTGGGGGGGGCGTTTTTCTGACGCCGCCGAAATTCACGCTGACATACCGAGTTACCAGACGTCGATTTTTTTTTGTGGCTTATGGCTTAATTATTAAGCTTAATACTCATAAAAGCTTTTAAGCTTTTGAAAATATGGAGCTTATCTCTGTGTAACCACGACTTGATGAAGGAGATGTAGGAGTGGTCCTCCGCCTCTGTAGACCGGTCCTTCGCGATCCGGTAATGGAAACAGGGGTTCTTGATCGCCAGAAGTCTGCCTGTATCGACGGTTCGCGACGAGATTGACCGTAGAGCCCGATCGTTCCAAAAGCTCCGCCTTCGTACGAGATGGATAGCGATTGGAAGCTCTTGATCTCAGCTAAGCTCTGATACCACTGGTGCGTAGATCGGATGCTGTACGCTCGCGTAGTGAATGCCGGAAGGTCCCCAAGAACAATAGAACTCTACTTTTTGCACAAATTACAAGGTAAAAAGCATGAACGACAAAAGCAAGAGACCAATTGGGTGCAATCTCCCCCCATGCCTTGTATGAGCGCTCCACAAAGCATGTATTTTATGTATATTTCATCTTCAAGCTCAAATAATAGCCCAATTTACAAAATAGCAAGCTTTTAGCTTTTGAGTTTGCTTTAACACAAAAATAGGAATAAAGCTAATGGACGGTGCCCAAAGAGTCTGGCATGCCCAATACAATGTCCAAATAAAAATAACATAACCGTGTACCCATGCGCATACAAAATAATAATAAATAATCGATGCCTCAATAAATAGGCATGACAAAATATAGGCGTGGCGCCTATCAAAATATAATCCATAAATCAAATACTCGCTATCCTCCAATGCTTTCCTCCGCCACTGCTGCTATCTCTACACATCAACTGAAGCATTCACAATCGTTAGTAAAATAATACAATTAAACCGACAAAAGTGAATACCTAGCAGTCTTCAGCTACATAAATAAATCAACTGGTTAGAAATAAATCCTAACCTTAATTTATTACGAGTGCGCACTCTAAACTCATAAACGTTTATTAATTTAATATGCATTTTGCGGAATCACCCGCTATGGAATCACCCATGTACACACTAAATTAACGAAACACCCGAAAAGGACAGGCGTCCCCATCAACTTCTCGCACAAAGAATCCACTTTGTGTATGAGCCCCGGTCATCAAAGTTTACGGAATCCACCGTAAAACCTCACGGAATCCACCGTGGCACGGAATCCACCATGAAATATGCCTCCTGGCATCATTGACAAATCAAACATTCAGAAACAAAGTTAGATACATCAGTGTCCATATGCGGCCAATAAAAATCTTCAGTTAATATACGTAAAGTAGATATGATACCTCTATGACCTTGATATGGAGGACAATGAATCTCATTCAAAACAAAAGATAGGAATGGAACTGTAACACATAATCTCTTTTCATAAAACATAAATCCATCATTATATGATAATGAATCAATAGGAATCAAGTTATTTTGAACTAATTTATTCCAATCAGCATGAAAAGTAATATCCTGATGATAAGTATCTTTCATAGCAATCAAAGAATCAAAAGATATAACAGAAATATTATGAATGGCAGGTCTTTTACTTAATGCATCAGCCACTACATTTTCTTTACCGGGTTGATATTGAATGATAGGATGAAAACTCTGGATAAAAGATGCCCATTTGATATGTCGGTCAGATATTTGGGGTTGACTAAGTAAATGTCTAATACTTTGCTGATCGGTCTTAATCATAAATTCTGAACCCATTAAGTAGTGTTTCCACTGTCTTAATGCTTGTACAACAGCTAATAGTTCTTTGTCATATGTGGAATATTTCAATTCAGAGGGTTTCAGCTTACAACTAGAATAGGCTATAGGATGATTATCCTGCATAAGTACAGCTCCTATTCCTGATCCACTAGCATCGGTCACTACTAAAAAGAATGGTCTATTAAAATCAGGCAACTGTAGGACAGGGGCATGGGTTAATGCATGTTTCAATAAGTCAAAGGATTTCTGTTGATTATCGGACCAATGATAGACAATACCTTTCTTCAGAAGTTTGGTTAATGGTAAAGCAAGTAATGAAAAATTACGTACAAACATCCTATAGAAACTAGCAAGACCAAGGAAAGATCGTAACTCATGCACATTTTTAGGTACATGCCAATTCAATATTGCATCTATTTTCTTAGGGTCAACTTTAATTCCATTAGATGATACAATATGACCTAAATACTCAATTTCTGTTTTAAAAAATTCACTCTTTTCAGGATTTGCATATAGTTGATTATCTTTTAATAACTGGAAAACCAATGACAAATGCTCATAATGTTCCTTCTCATTTTGACTAAACATCAAAATATCATCAAAGAAGACAATTACACAATACTGATATTTAAAAAATATACAGTTCATCATTCTACTAAATGTAGCAGGTGCATTAGTCAATCCAAATGGCATCACTAAAAATTCATAATGACCAAATTGTATCCTAAATGCAGTCTTGAATATGTTTGACTTATCTAGTCTCACCTGATGATAACCAGACTTAAGGTCTATTTTACTAAATATAGCAGATCCTTGTAGTTTATCCATAAGGTCATCAACTCTAGGAATTGGATACCTATTCTTTACAGTGATCTTATTTAAAGCTCGATAGTCAATGCACATACGATAGGTATTATTCTTTTTCTTGACTAACAGAACAGGTGCACCGAATGGAGAACTACTAGGTCTAATCAATCCTCTATTTAGTAATTCCTCAACTTGACTCTGAATTTATTTTTGCTCTATCTGGTTATGCCTATATGGTGCTTTACAAGGTGGTTGGGTACCAGGAATCAAATCTATTTTATGGTCTTCTGGACGTGAAGGAGGTAAACCAGGTGGTAGGTCTTCGGCAAAACAATCCTTAAAGTGTGCAAGAAATTCTTTATGCCTAGGATGCATATGATTTTCTTTTACTTGCAATTCATTCACCAAAATGAGATAAGATTTACTACTCTTGCATAATGCACGTTTAGCTTGAGTATGCGAAAGCAGTGGAACAGCATTAGATGCATGCACACGATACAATGTAATAGGTTTTCCTTGAAATTTAATATTAATTGAATGTGTGGAATAATCTATATCTGGGTTATGCTGATGACGCCAAGGCATACCTAAAATAATGTCACTCGACTGTAATGGAACAACTAGAAAATTTCTTCTTTCAGTGTATTGACCAATTTGAATCTCTAAGTCATGCACTTCCTGTGTACCATTATACCTAGTGCCTAAGAATGCTGCTTTAATGCGATAATGCGTAGGTACAGTCTGTAACTTCAATTCTTTTACTAGCTTTGCTGAAATAAAATCATGAGTACTACCGTCATCATGCAAAATAATCTTTTCCTTTCCATGCACTAAACATTTCATAGTCAATAAAGAATGTGGAGTTGGCATACCTGGTAAAGTATCCGAAGGAGTAGTAGTGTCGTCCTCATCTTCTGTGAAATCAGGCATATCTTCATGTTCTTCATCTTCCATTGCTCCAAGGTAGTTGATATAGGCAGGTGGCTTCTTCGAATGGCAATTTGCTGCTAAATGTCCAGGCTGGTGGCATTTATAGCAAACACCATATTAGGGAATATGGGAATTTTCCATAAGTTTGGGACACGTGGTCAAATCTTTGTATTTGTCATAACTTGAACACTATGACTCCAAATCGAGCGCTCTATAGCTCAATAGATTCCATTTTTCAAGCGCTTTCCAATGATAGGTCATATCATATGGTTTTGAGAAACTTATGAGCATGTTATCCGGGTGCCACCTTTTTAGTATTCAAAAAATGGGAATTAGGAGATTCCCAAACTCCCTAATATTGTGTTAGCATACTATTGGCTTGGCTTTGGTTATATTGTTTGCAATGGCAGGAAGTCTAGGGATATTGGGATTTGGCTGTGGAATAAGCTTGGGGTTTTGATTAACATTGGATGGTAAAGCAGGTGGTTTTGCCCAATTCTTACGGAAAGATGATGAAGAGAAACGACCTTGATTAAATCTTCTAAAGTTTGAGTTGAATTGCTTAGATCCATAGTTACCATTGGCTTGGAATTACTGTGAACGTTTATCTCTACCTCGTAGCTTGTCTTCAGTGTCGTGAGCTAGTGAAATTGCATCTTCAAGAGTAGCAAGCTTAAACATGTTAACTTCAGCGTAGTAATGCCAAAGGAGTCCAGACATATACTTGCGCTTGTGAGTCACTTCAGGTACGTCTTCAAGCATGCATAACTGGAGTAATGCATTCCAAAAATGCTTTGTGTACTGAGGAATAGGCTCACGATCCCGTTGCTGAAGAAGATCCCATTGCTTTATAGCTTTCTCATGAAATTATGGAGGAAGGAAATTTTGCATAAACTTCTTCTTGAAATTCTCCCAGGTAGCGGGACAATCTAACTCTTGCGTACTACAGTCCACCAAAGAGATGCTCTATCCACTAAATGATTAGTGACACACTTGATTTTATCTTTTTCTGCATAGGTTTCCTCATGAAAGTAGTCATCAAACTGACTAATGAATGCAAGAACAGTTTTTCCCTCTCGAGTGCCATTGAAAGTACGGAATTTGAAATTTCTTTTACTTATCTTTGATTCCTTGCGGATGGTTTGAGCTTCGAGAGTCGCGTGGATGGTACGTCGGATAAGATCTTTAGATTGAGGTTCTTCTTTGTCGGTAGACGATCTTTGTAAATTTGCCAATTGAACTTGCAATGCTTGCCTAGCCCGTCGTTCTTCATCCAATTGCATCATAATTAAGTCCAGCTTTTGCTCCATAGTAGGTTCAGCTAGGTCGCCTTCAGCCATTAAATCATCCATATGTGGTTTCGTCATCCTGCAAAACTCAAAAAACCTTTCTCACTCAAAATCAAGTTAGCGGGATGAGCGTAGCTCAAGTTCAGGAATACAAGGCTTATGTATTTTTGGGTGTGGCTTTCACAATCTTCAAAAAATCTGCGTTTTATCCTTCTTCGTATGCTGAAAATGCTTCAGCAAACTTGCGTATGCATAGAGTACCTTCCAATGAACAACTTTGCAATTCGGAGTTTCTGCGCAGGAACAACCCTTCTATGAGTTTTGAACAGAAGTCAGTTTTGACTCCAGTTGACTTGTCTGACTTACAGAGTATCAGACTAATGTGACTTGCAGAGTTTGTAGACTTGCAGAACTTGGTTGCTTTATGGAACTTGCAGAACTTTGACTTGATAGACTTGCTGAATCTGATTGATTGTGTGTGACCTGTGTGGCTTATGACTTAGCTTAGTAATGTAACTTATGGCTTACTAAGCCCAATCTGATTTTGAGGTATCGCCGCATGCTATCGTCGCATTTGAAGACGACGAGTTCATACTGACGCTGCCCCAATTGAAATTTTGGTTATTAAGCTTCTTAAAGCTTAATACTAAGGTTTATAATTTTTGAGTTTTAAGCTTTTTAAGCTTATAGTCATGAAACTTATCTCTGGTTCTTGACGACTTGTATGTGAGGATGTAGGAGTGGTCCTCCGCCTCTGTAGACGGGTCCCTCATAGTTTGATGATGGAAACAGGGGTTCTTGATCGCCAGGAATCTGCCTGTATCGACCGTTCGCAACGAGATTGACCGTAGAGCCCGATTGTTTTCCAGGAGCTCCGCCTTCGCACAAGATGGGTAGCGATTGGAAACTCTTGATCTCAGCTTTTGTCTGATACCACTGGTGCGCAGATCGGATGCTGTACACTTACGTAGTGAATGCCGAAAGGTCCCCAAGGACAATAGAACTCTACTTTTTGCACAAATTACAAGGTAAAAAGCATGAACAACAAGAGCAAGAGACCAATTGGGTGCAATCTCCCCCCATGCCTTGTGTGAGCACTCCACAAAGCATGTATTTTATGTATTATTCATCTTCAAGCTCAAATAATAGCCCAAATTACAAAATAGCAAGCTTTTAGCTGTTGAGTTTGCTTTAACACAAAATAGGAATAAAGCTAATGGGCGATGCCCAAAAAGTCTGGCATGCCCAATACAATGTCCAAGTAGAAATAACATAATCGTGCGCCCATGCGCATACAAAATAAATATCCAACGTCTCAGTAAATAGGCGTGACAAAATATAGGCGTCATGCCTAAGGTATGCGCCCATCAAAATATAATCAATAAATCGAATACTCGCTATCCTCCAATGCTTTACTCCGCCACTGCTCCTATCTCTACACATCAACTGAAGCATTCACAATCGTTAGTAAAATAATACAATTAAACCAACAAAAGTGAATACCTAGCAGTCTTCAACTACATAAATAAATCAACTGGTTAGAAATAAATCCTAACCTTAATATATTATGAGTGCGCACTCTAAACTCATAAACGTTTATTAATTTAATATGCATTTTGCGGAATCACCCGCTATGGAATCACCCATGTACACACTAAATTAATGAAACACCCGAAAATGACAGGCGTCCCCATCAACTTCTCGCACAAAGAATCCACTTTGTGTATGAGCCCCGGTCATCAAAGTTTACGGAATCCACCGTAAAACCTCACGGAATCCACCGTGGCACGGAATCCACCGTGAAATATGCCTCCTGGCATCAAGCTCTTAAGGGCCAAAAATTACTTGGCCACAACTACTTCATGTCTCTCCAAAGCTACGGCGACAATGGTAAAAAATGGTAAGCACAAGGGCAAGGCAAGGTAAAATGGTTAGTGCAATCAAGGCATATGGACTCAAAGATATAGTGCCTATAGTGGAGGCTCAAATTAAAGGTCAACGGATTTGAAAAACATACATCGATAGTGGAGCAGAGGTTTGTGTCATGACAGAAAAACTTATGCATCAATTAGGTTTAGAAGTAATGGAATCCTCAACGTTCAAGGCAAAGATGGCCAACAATGATGCGGTCACATGTGTGGATGTAGTGAAAACTTTGAGAGTTTCTGCTTTTGGAATCACTGCAGCAGTGGATGTTTATGTGATGGCAGTAAACGGGGAAGGATATCCCCTCATCCTAGGGAGACCTTGGCTTATGAGCATCGGAGCTAGGCAAGATTGGGCAACAGGAGATCTGGAGTTGAGGCCACGTAAGGTGGGTGGCCACGATCAAAAGGTGGTTTACAACTTGAAGAGTGGGCGTCAAGAGAACCTTGAACTAGAAACGTCTGCCGATGAGTGGAGCTCAAGTGGATGTTCCTCATTGGTAGAAGAGGAAGAGAGTTCAAGTGGAGAGAGTGATAGCACTCTCAAAGTTATGGGCATCACCTTAAAGGAACCTACCTCATCAGAAGACAACCCAAGAATCCAAGGAGAAGATGTGTGGGATGCTAGCCTAGAGAAGATGATATCCAAGGATATAAAGGATGAAGAAAGGGAGGGTTATGTGAATGTTCTCAAGAAGCATGCATCATTGTTTATTTTTGATTATACTCACATTATAGGTGTCACTGCAGTGAAGCATCACATCCAACTCAAAGAAGGAAGCAAACCTGTAGTACAAAGATTGAGAAGACTGGGAGTTGTGCAACATGATGCACTGTTGATGGAGGTGAAGAGACTCTTGAATGAAGGATTCATATACCCAGTGGAAGATTCAGAATGGGTCTCCCTAGTAGTAGTGAGGCCAAAAATGGCAAGTGGCGAGTATGCATAGATTACAAGCCACTAAATGCTGCAACAAAGAGGGACCACTTCCCTCTCCCATTTCAGGATGAAATCTTGAATGAAGTAGCGGGACATGAGCGGTATACGCTGTGTGATGGCTAATCTGGCTACTTCCAGATTCGCATTGCAGAGGAGGATCAAAAGAAGACTACTTTCATCACACCATGGGGATGTTTTGCCTTTCGAGTCATGCCCTTTGGTCTCACAAATGCCCCAACAACCTTTCAACGATTCATGAATTTGGTTTTCCAACCTTACTTTGGTAAGCCCATAAGGGTTTTCATAGATGACTTTTGTATTTACAACTCAAGGAACATACATCTATGCAAGATTGATGAAGGATTTACTCGCTTAGCTAGGTTGGGTGGACAACTAAATAAGGATAAATGTCACATTGGGGAAAGCAAGGTTACACTACTAGGCCATGTAGTGTCAATTGAAGGAATTGAGGTAGATACAAATAAGGTAGAAACATTGCTAGCTCTACCTTCCCCAACCTCCATCAAACAATTGGTCTCCTTCTTACAAAAGCTAAGATATTTGGGTAGATTTATACACTTACTCTCTCAGGCCATATATCCCCTGCAGCAACTAACACGCCAAGAAACACTTGTATGGAGTGAACAAAGTGAAGGACATTTTAAGGAGATAAAGAAAATGTTGGGGTCACTTCCTATAATCCTCCAGCCTTGTTGGGAAGAAACATTCTTTGTAAACCCTAGTGTGGGAGAAGAGGCCATTGGTGCTACTCTCCTACAAAAAGATCCAAAAACATCCTTCATGAGGCCTGTGTATTTCGCCAGCCGCCTCATGAAAGCCTCAGAGAAGGCTTACACCTCCATGGAACAACTAGTGTTGGCCCTCATGTTTGCAATAACCAAATTTCGGCCATATTTACTTCCAAAGAGATTTGTGATCATCACTGTGGAGGACATGTTTTCCTATGCACTACAACATATGGAAATCTCTGACAAAATAGCAAAGTGGGTGCTCCAACTTCAAGAGTTTGACTATACAGTGTAGGTTGAAAAAACAACTCGGGCATGCTTGGCTGATATTTTGACAAATAGGTGCTATGAGAAAAATCTCATGGTGAAAAGAAAGAACCTTCCACCACCCCCATCCATAAAAACTCTTGTAGATGCTTAAAGCCTCTACTTTGATGGTGCATACAAGAGAACTAAGGATAAGGCAGCCGCAAGCATCGTTGTTTTCTCTCCTTTAGGAGAGAAAATCTATTGTGAAGGAACCATCTTGGAAGGTGTCCACTCTAACAATGAGGCAAAATATCAAGCTTTAATTCATGGTCTTTGTTGGTGTCTTAGTAATTCAATCGAGAGATTGAATGATTTTGGAGACTCCATGCTATTGGTAAGGTAGATGCAAGGTACATGGGCATGCAAAAATGCAAACCTCTCTAGTAAAATGAGAGAGGCCAAATCTCTTATGAGAAGATTTAGGGAGGCACAAGTACATCATGTGCCAAGAGACCAGAACAAAGATGCCGACCATCTAGCATCATCAAAGCTGAATGAGTCAATGATGGGAGCAGTGGCTATCAAACCCCCACTTCGATAAGGCAAGGAAGACTTAGAAGATATTCTATATCTCTTAGAATAAGGAGAAGCTCCCAAACACCTGACTAAGGGAGAAAGACAGTGGCTAGCTCGGAAGGCTACAAGATATCGCATGGTAAATGATAGTTTGTATTGTCTTGGTAAGGATGGTGTGCTTAGGAAAGTGCCTTCAAAATGGAAAATTGAAGAAATCTTAAAAATCTTGCCATGATGATGTGTGTGGAGGCCACTTTGCACACGACATCACAAGTAGAAAGGTTCTACAAGCCGGCTTTACTTGGCCTAGTCTACACCGAGATGTCAAATATTGGTGTCAAACATGTGAAGAATGTCAGAAATCAGGACCACGACGGCTCATAGCAGAACCCCAAACCCCAATCAAGGTCTATGGACACTTTGAGAAGTGGGGAATTGATGCCATAGGGCCTCTACCATACACTCCATAAGGAAAAGAGTATATTATCATGGGGGTAGATTACATGACTAGATGGGCCGAGGCTATGCCAACTAGAAGAATCACTGCTAAGGAAGTGAGTAAATTCATCTTTGACCACATTTGTTGTAGGTTTGGTACCCCTCTTGAAATACTATCAGATAGAGGACCAGGGTTTAGAGCTAATGTGGTGGGTGAACTCATGAAAAAGCTAAATATTAATCGACGACACTCTACCCCTTACTACCCTCAATGCAATGGATTGGTGGAAAAGAAAATGGAATGATTTGTAAAATCATCAGCAAACAGGTACATTCAAGGCCCCGGGATTGGAACAAGCACCTTAGTGGAGCTCTATGGGCTTACAAAACCTCCTTCAAAACCATGTTAGGGTTCACACCTTTTCATCTAGTTTATGGACAAGAGGCTCTTTTGCCTATTGAGGTGAAATTAGCTAGCCTTCGAGTATTAGGTGGCACAGTAGGCTCTCAAAAGGAGAAGTTACATCAAAGATTACTGGACCTAGAGAGGCTACAATTGGATCGTGAAGAAGCCATCAACCACTACTCCCAGGAAGCTGAGAAGTGTAGAGAAAATTTCAACAAGAAGCTGACAAATAAAAACATCAAGGAGGGATCTTTAATGCTTCGATATGACAATCGCTTTGATAAAAGAAAGGATGGCAAGTTTCTCTACCGATGGGAGGAACCGTTTTGGGTCACAAAAAAATTCAACAATGGCTCCTACAAACTTCAAAACATTGAGGGAAAAGTTCACAAGACCAGGGTAAATGGATGGCGCTTAAAACCCTATCACATCAGGGTGGGGTTAGCTCAAGATACCAAAGAGTGTCTAGAGGCATAAATACCTCTAGCCAGGTTGGGGGGGGCTATATGATCCGAGAAAATCACCAAAAAATAGTTGTCTATCACTTTGTTGATTTTTTGTACATTTGGAGCTTTGAAATAAAGAAGAGGGTGGGAACAACCTCTTGGGAAATCCAAGAAATCATTGGATGAAAATATTTCATGGACCGGTTTACCATGGGGGGGTGAAGAGTAAAGATCAATGGAGGAAGGTGAAGGAAAAATGTGTAACGTGAAAAGAAAAGATATGAAATGGATTTGGAGCCATCCAAAGGGCATGTAAGGCTCATAATATCATGACTTTGGAGCCTTATGACAATTCAACCAAATGGGACCCTTCTTGGAAGCATTAGTGGAAAAAAAATCAGGCACATGATTTTTTAAGATTTTTTGAAAATAATTTCACTCCGATCCAAAAAAACTTTTCAACATGAAAGTTGTAGCGTGTGAGCTGAAGTTTTGGCTGGTATTTTTTTATAATTTTTTAGAGCTACAAGTCGGGAGATATGGCCAAAATGGTGGATGCCAACTTTTTTCAACTGCAGTGGAGACCACCTCTCAATTTTATACACATCCATACTTTCTTCCCCACACTTAACACTTCCATAAAACATCATTCATTAGACTCCCAACCCTTTCCCCTCTCTTCTCCTCTCTCTCAAGCTAATAAACCATTAGAATTCCTCTCCTAAATCACTCTCAAATCATCCTTAATTGTAGTAGTAATGTATGAACTCTCATTACTCTCTCTCTATTATTGCTAGATATGATCTTATTTTATGAATATTCTCTATATTTTTTTATAGGAGAGATCTCGGACTCAAGCTATGGGGGGGAGAATGGAGACAACTCACCTATGATGGGGCTTGATTAAGTAAAAATTGGTCAAAAAAACATCTAGATGGAGCTTCCACATTGGTGGAACCACCGTAATGTAGCTTTGGTGGTGTTAATTCCTATTATATCTTAACCTCCTCCCTAAACACCCTCAAGGCCTATATAAAGAGGCCTTCTCCTTTGTAATTTGCAAGAAGAGAGAGAGCCAAGAGGCCTTCTTCAGCCCTATTGAGCCTTCCCCATTCTCCCTCATGAGTTTATGCAATTCCTTCCCTTACTATAGCTTATGTATGCTCTATAATGTAATAAGCCCATGATATTGGTGTCCATATTGTGTATATTGGTTATGTTTCGATGGTTCTCCATCTCTTAAGTTTATTGATTCATCTATTTTTTTCGTAGTTCTCTCTCTCTCACTTTCTCTCTCTCTCCCTCTCTTAGTTTCCCTCTCTTCTCCCTCACAATCTCCTCTCCCTCTTGCATAGCGTCCTAGTCCGCTCTTCCATGACTAGGTGGTGCCCTTACCTCATTCACTTTGTGGTAGAAGGGAGTTTGGCATAGTATAGAGGCTGCCATACCGAATTTCCTTCGTCAGAAACTAACATGGAAAAATCTACACTCTAATCAGTCATGAAGGGAAAACTAGGTCTGATCACCTCTATTTCAATGATAGGGTGTTTTGGTGTTTGCAATTGTTCTATATCAAGATTGAAGGTGCAATCAACCCTTGTAAGAAATATGAAGGAGTACAATGAGAGCATTGGAAGCTAGTTCTTGTCCTACATCAATAATTCCTTACAAAAGCAAAAGGAGAATAGAAATTTACCTAGTAGAGTTCAATATCTTATAGATAGGTTGCAACACAATAAGGAAGAAATAATAGCTAAGATGTTACATGGCTTTCTTAAGCCAATGACTTCCTTAACAGGCCACTGTTTGAGGGGGAGATAAAGGTGGTGGTATTCCTCATGAAGATAAAATAAGATACTTGGTGCATAAATCCATGAAACTAACGTCCTAGCTGCATGAAGAGAGCTATCCCATGTTGTTCTTTTTTTGTATTTCTAAACAAAATCCAAAAATAGCCTAAATAATCTCAAACCCCACTATTCGTGTTTATGATAATGAGAATGAGAATATAGGTAAGTAGGCTATACATTGCTTCTCTTAGAGTGTGTGTGCTCATATGTTTGTTGTGCATTAGAGGCTGCTTGATGAATAAATTGTCAGAGAAAGTGAGATTAGACAAGTCACTAATCTATCTCCTTTAACCTACTCATCAATCATGATTTAGATGAAGTTAAGATCATACGATGTCTTCATAGCTATGTTTATTCATGAAAGCATCATTTACCTACATGTGACCTGTCTCAAAAAGAATTTCAACAAAAGGTTCACATTGGCCTTGGAATATTTCCTTCTTGAATAGATTAACTTAGCAAAGTTTTACACAATTTTCATATAGGGCATGTAGTTGACTTGTCATATGGAGGTTTTTCTAAGAATGTGTATGTGGGTGGGAAAACTGACCATCTTAATTTGTGCACCCAAAAATCTTTTGTCTCCTACTTTCAAGCACAAGGGCTTTGAAAACTTGACATGGCCCATCCTAAGGGATGCCCAAAGCGAATGCACGATTGGGCTTTCCCTCACAATCTAGTCCCGTTTTGAAAAATATTTCACAAAGACTGCACTACATCATGTCCAGGACTAGGGTATATACAGTACTACCTAGGCACATGAGTTGCAACAACATCAAAAAATGAGCAAAGGCTGAAAGAAGAAGGCCCGGAGCAGGATGATGCCCTTGACGACCATCAAGTAGTAAACTTTCTTTCTTTTCCTATACAGGAAACGATGAAAAATTCCTTGTGTTTTGTCTTCTCAAGATTTTTTGTAGCTTTCATGGCTTCTTGCCATTTCTCACTCTTCTTCTAGTCTTCTCTCCTATTTCTCGCTCTTCAACATATTTTCTCTCTCCTCTCCATATCCCCTCCTTACAGTAAGGATCACACACACACACACACACACACACACACACACACACACACACACACACACACACACACACACACACACACACACACACACACACACACACACACACACACACACACACACACACACACACACACACACACACACACACACACACACACACACACACACACACACACACACACACACACACACACACACACACACACAAACAATAAGAGCAGGAGCAAGTAAAAGAGAGAAAGCATAAGAGAAAGTAATATATAGATAAAGAAAAAATGAGAATGAGAATATGAGAGAGTGAGAGAGAGAGAGCAAAAGAGAGATTAGATAAGAGTGAAAGAGATTGTGAGTAAGGTTGATAGACATAGAGAAATAGATATTAAAGGGGGGCTGTGTGTGTGCATGTGTGTGTGTGTGTGTGTGTGTGTGTGTGTGTGTGTGTGTGTGTGTGTGTGTGTGTGTGTGTGTGTGTGTGTAGATAAAAGAGAAATTTAGGGAGAGAGTAGGAGATAAAGTAAGAGAGTACTAGAGGAATGGAAATTTTGACCTTACCTAAACTATAGCAAAAGTGAGTAGTGTTGAGAACCAAGATATCGGTGATTAGGAGATATATCTTAATCAAGATGTCCCATCCATGCAATCAATGTAAGTGGGAAATTCATATGAAGAGTCATTTTCTTAGAGATCATGTGCAATGCCACATTGAGTTTCAATAAAAAAATCATTAATCAATTGTATGCTACAAGGTAGTGGTAGTAAAATTTATGCGTTTTAGATGGATTTCACATTGAATACAATCATTATTTGCAATATACATAATAAATTTAGTCTACCAATGCATTGTCTTTCTTTACAAATTTGTGAAGGGCAATGACAATACATTGTAACTAGTACATGTATTGTCTCGAATGAGAAAAGCTAGTGGATGTACGATACAAGGATCCCCTAAGTAGATAACCTCATGAGATTTTCTTTCCCAGCTAGTATACCGATAGGAGATGAAATTGGGGATTGGCTAGATAGGTCTTGCATATACTAGAGCCTAATATGGAGGTGGAAATTGAGGAATAGATTCCCATGGATTATTTGTCTTTAGATCCATTGAAAAACAAGGCCTCCATAGTATTGTATAAT
Source organism: Lygodium microphyllum (assembly GCF_053477565.2). NCBI lineage: Eukaryota > Viridiplantae > Streptophyta > Polypodiopsida > Schizaeales > Lygodiaceae > Lygodium > Lygodium microphyllum. Next base: position 106,067,576 of record NC_141152.1, on the reverse strand, counting down.
GAATGCTTGATTTTTGTTTAAAGATACTTCTTGCTCTCTTGAGTATACAAGTATGGATGGAGTGATGCAAATGTAAAAAAGTTTTTTAGGCACACAATGAATTTACCTTACCATTGTTGAGAATATTACTAGATCATGTGTATTAAGATTTACTAACACTTTTGGAGTTCTAGGAACATTGAGATGCCACATCTTGCTTGCCAAAATCATGAAACTTTGGTCTCATGATGATGTAGTTTTGAAAACATTGTAGTGGAAAAGATGGAGTACTTTAACACCTTGTCAAGTATGATTTTAATGGACTATCATAGCTTTTCCATAATTATATTTATTATGTGGTGGTTCAAAGTTTTCTTGGAAGGAGTGGTAGCCACTATTCAGCAAGGGCCCTTTAGATTCTTGGAGATAGATTCTAAGAAGAAGTGGAATGATTTATGGTACACATTCATCGTGTTGAAACACTAGGAGCAAGTGAGAGTTCATTTTCTTACATAGCTTCAAAGGTCAAGAACCATTTAGTGATGATTGGTTCTTGATTGTCCAACACAAATGATCTTCTATTCTAACACACAACAACCTTGCTAGTTATATGTTGTCAATGTAGCACCCTCGGATAGCTTGAATGTACGAGGGATTTCTCTTTCTAAGGAGATGACTACATAGATCTTTTGGTGCATGTTCATCTATGCTAATAAGAAGTTATGAAGATTTAGAGGAGACTGTGTTTGTGAGAGCTTGTTGTTATAATTCTTTTTTACCACATACTTTTTATTCTAATTGTATTTCCTCCACACGTTGGAATAACTAATTTTCATTTTCTTTGTATAGGTCATCACCCTTGATTGCAAGGGCATCGTGAGTGAATAATATGTAGATGAGGAGCTCAAGGCCATATTCCCACATATATCTCCTGATTAGATAATCCATTCCAAAGAGGGAGTGTATGCATGTTTATTTAGTTTATCCTCCTCATATTTTCCTTGATATGCTTAGATGTGGCAATCTCTAACATCTGCAACTAACCCTCTAGCTATGGGTATAGAGGTGTTTGGTATGCCTTGCTTTGGTGGTGGAGCTAGTAGTTGGACATGACTCACTTTGGTGGAGGAGCTAATGGGTTATTAGTCATACCTCACTCTAGTGGTACAAAGTTGGTGGATATAATGAATATGGTAGAGACAAAAATTCTATAATTCCTCATCGTAATGTAACTCCTCACTCTAGTAGTAAGGTTGGCTCCAAGGGTGTTGCGGAGATGTGGATGCTACGATCCCTTAACTTGTTGGTGCTCGTCACTTTGGTTGGGATTATAAAGTATAGTGGCTCTAGTGTATATTGGAGGGATGCTGATGTTATGACTCCTTCTCATCATTGATCAAGTATGATAGGGTCTTTTATATTGGTAAGGCCCATAGCCACTACTTCCCCTGAGTCTCCCACATTTTCTCAACTATCTGTAGCTGCAACTCTTGGGGATATACCTTCTAGAGGGTATTCCTACATGTGCTTCATGGTATACTCCTAGGCTCAATGGAGCCCATACTAGAGTGCTTCCACCATGCTACTCCTACTTATTGGATGAGGATACTAGTGTTGTTCTTATGTTGAATAAGAAGAAGAGGCTTATATCACATATGCATGAGTGATATTAGCATGCATTTCAACCAAACATCTTATATAACTAGAAGTAGTTTCTTGAGAACTCCAAGTAATACATACTTAACTCTCTATGTATGAAGTTTGCATAACCATTTCCTTCCAATCAATTCTTCACTAGGTCAAAGGTCAAGCACATATAGTCATATATATTTGGTTGTTGATTTGATGCACATAAGGCACTAAAAAAGAATACATGAGAATCCCTATGGAAGCGTGAGTAGTTGGATAAGGAGTATTAGGGCTCAAGGGATCACTCATAAATATACGTGATAATCATTTGGGTTCAACATAAGGGATATTTCAAATATCATTCTTATAGTTTTTTACATACAAAAGAATGCCATATAAAGGGGTTACTTATACATTGAATAGGAAACAAGTATATCTTATTTTGGGAAAATTCATACAATAGTATTTATAATTAAGCCTTGAATGCATGTGATATCGAGGATATACATATAGTGAACACCTTGAGGTAGGAGGCCATTTTATCTCTAGAGAGATGTAAGTATTAGAAGATTTTAAAGAGAAATTTTGAGGTACTCTATGAGTTAATGTGCATCTGAAGTTTGGAAACTCATTAGGAGTGTAAAATGAAGAAAGAAGACTAAAAAAGGAAGCCCATTTTACAAGGTCTTCAAGGTGTAAGGCATGAAGCATTTTAAAGCATGATGTGGTTCCACGCATAAAGTCAACCTTGACAATAGTGGAGGAGTATCCAACCATGATATTTTCATGAGATTTCACATTTGGAACAAAAACTCATGATAAAGCACGTTTTTAAATGGGGATAGAGATGGGACATCCTTTAGGACATTCAAATAGGCTAATTTTGGCCAACCTTCAAAAGATATGACTATAAGACTAAAGAAAATATCCCAAAAAAAGGGAGATGGCATGAGAAAGAAGAGGAATTGAGGGATGAACAACATGAAAGAAAAAAATTGAGATGATATTTCCTTATTCTCCTCTTATGCTACACTAAATCAAACATGTGAATATGGAAATATAGCCTACTCTTTACCCTCTGTACGATAATACCACTCTTGCATGATGATATAAAGTATATAAAATTTGGATTTTTCAGTGTGTCTCTCTCTAAAATGCAATCTTTCTCTCTCCTACCTATAGAGCCATAAAAATCAATTCATATGAGAGAAGGGGTGGGTAAGATGGAAGCATGAGAATCATGTCTATGCATGAACCATGAATGCTAGAGTATTTAGGAGACCAAAGAGCTTGCATTAGTAGTAGTCTAATACCTTGTAGAAACCTTGTAATAGCCAAAGCACACAAAAAATAGTGAAAATAACAAATTATTAATATATAGAAAATATTTTCTAATAGATAGATAACATATAAAAATATATAAAAATTTGCATAATGATACTCAAAAGAATTCATGGAAACCTTTATACTGGTTAGTAGCAAAGGTTGGCCTTGGTGCCCCCATAGTTGTGTCATAGTGAGGGACAAAGATATACAGTAATGATAATATCTTAAAATAAAATATTTTCAGTTCTTTTTTGGTTAGTCAAGCACGATTAGGCTCACCTTTGTGACTATATGTCTATTGGGGTAGGATGAAGTGAGTGGGCTCTATACCATGGCTTTGCAATGCCACATTATTATGTGGACTTGCATTCATGTGAAAAGAGAAATATATGGTTTTGCACATACACGTTGATCACTTAAGGTTTTCTTGAGCATGAATCCTCTACATATGTATTAAAGTGCCATCCTTGCACATATAATGTCACAACCTTTTTTTGTTTATACACTATGTTTGTGGGAGGTGTTCTAGGCTATAGGTAGAAAACCATGGTTCTGAACACACAACATAGAACATAAGCTTATTTTTACAAATGGGAAAGTTGTCCTTCCATAGGATCACATGTTATAGACATCTTAAACTTCATTTTCTTAGATCACCATCATAAGTTGCAAGTTGAGGTTAAAGCACTCATCTCCTCCTTTACTCACAAAATATGATTAAGTGGACCCATAAAAAACAATGAACAAAGAAATAAACATCCTTTGATTAAGCCCCAAAGTATAGTCTTATGAAGCACAACCTTTAAACCATACTTGCAAACCTTCATAGGATTGACATCTCCTCCTTTGAGTATGTATTTCTTTGAGAGAATGCTTCTAAATGATTTCATTTGACTATGGTTTGAAATGAAGATAATAAATGAAGAGAAAGAAGGCTCTTTTTATCGTTGTACTTGAAAAGGGAAAGGTAGAGATGACCATTCATTATGGCAACCCATCCTTATGACCCAAACTAAGTTTTTGAGGCATGTTGTATAGATTCATTATGGCAGCCCATCCTTATGACCCAAACCAAGTTGCTAACACATATTATATAGATTTTTGAGATAATTTGTGGGATTCAACTACTTAAAAGGCCATTGGCATTTATCATACATACAAAGCATCAACTCATCATTCCACTCGGTGAGGCTTCTCCATACCTTCCAATTCGGTATTGACTCCAATACATCAAGATGATAGATAATTTTGCTTATTTTTATCGTGGGGGTTGAATCGATGCTCAATCAGTCTATAGCCATGGCCATAGTCATCTCTCCCCATTTGCCCGATGATCCTTGGTATAGCTTTGGTAAGGTATATTACAAACTAATCTCTAATATACTAAGCTCATGAGATCATATGGTAAATCAACTATATGCTTTACAAGCTCCACAAAAGATGCATATACATAACCCAATGTCCTAGCTTGTATTGTAACTATCATTGTTGTAAAAGTTTTACCACCATAACTCATGCACATAGATCCGTACCTTATTTTGCAAGTCTTCTCTTTTCAATGCTTCCAAGCATTGAAAATTTTGTTGTTTCACTTGAGGTAAATCAATTTCTTTAGCACTTGAGGCTAGGGTTTCGATGGAGAAACACCTTGACAAAAAATGGATACCACATCTAAATAATTCCTTTAATTTTTTTAAATTTCCTTATCCAAAATACATTTTCTATTTCTAGAAACCTTGAGTGTACAATGTTTATTACAAAAATCTTTTCTTTGGCTAGCAAAAAGGATACAACATGTTTTCCCCTTCCTGCCTTGGGGGGTCACTGATAAATATATTTGTGTACCACATGGGGTGCAACATAAGGGGCTTTTAAAATATCACTTTTACACATTTTTATATACAAAAAGGATGCTATATAAAATAATTATTTACAAACTAAATAGAAAAGGGTTATGTTTGGTTGGAGGAGAATTTAGAAATATAAATAGGCCTGAATGCACATGATAAAAGGAATGTACATATAGTTAACCCCACATGCTCCCCACTAACTACTATAGCATAATTATGGTTACTAGCATTAAAAAAATTGTGAATACTATAATCCCCACTAACTCCTAGAGTATAATTGTGCTTAGTAGCATAATTATGCTTAGTAGCATCAAACAAATTGAAAATATTGTAATCCCCCTAAGTCCTTGCAAACACCACTTGTGCCTTCGTTTTCCATGTTATCTTGCACTAGGGCCATGAATTAGGGAAAATAATTATTAAGTCTATGGCCATTTACCCTTACCTTTGTGGAGTGTTCAATCAAGACATTTCAATTTATAAGTATCATTCAAGAATTCTTAATGAAAGCTGAATGGTACTTTGCATGAATTTCAAATGGATTTTGTTTTGAAAAGTATTATCTAAATCATTGTTATATCTCAATAGAAGATCATATCGTAAAATTTTCTTATTTCTTAGCTTTCTCATTGGCAACCTTTTGATCATTCTCTAGCATGTTGTTGGAGTATATTTATATTTGCAAGTGATCAAATCACATATTTTATAGGTTGTTTAGCCTTTCTTGCCACTTGTTCCCTCCTTAAAGTGCTTCATTAGCACTTTGAGTACATGTATTCCCACTTCAATATCCTTATGATAGAGTAAGTAATACGGAGAGAATTGAGTCCCTTGCTCTATATAAACCTTGTAAACTCACAAAACCCCTAGGAGCTATAGGTCCCAAGTAGCCTCATATGCTTTCATGTTTGTTGTGATCATCAAGATAAACTTATTGTTGATCCACTTATTTGTATCATTAGATTGGGATACTAGGAGGTGGTATGTCTATGGTTTATACCAGTTTTTTCATAGACATAGTCAATGGGCTTCCTCCAAATCATAATCTATTGTTAGATACAATTTCCAATATATATACAACAATCCTAGGGGGAATATGGACTTAAAAAGGGCCTCCTAAGAAATTGATTAAGAATCCTCAACCTTGGATTGACCTTGGATTCCCGGGGAGTCCACCTTATAGAATATGTAAGACGTGAGTTCAAAAGAAAGGTTATTATATTTAGTAAAACTTACATAATTATATTTGCAAAAGGGGTTTTTTAATTACAATTTGAAAAAAAATCATAAGTTTAGTAACGTAAAAGGGGTCATTTTAAGGCCTTATAGCATGCAAAGAAAGGGTATTTTTAAACATCCTTTGAACGCATGTTATATAGATGATTTCTTATATGTGGACTCCTCGGGCCTGGATTAGTCTCTCTTCAATGGTCCTCATTGCATGTGCTTTTGTCCCCTGTCTCTCCTACATTCCTAGACTCCACCCATTTTTTGGTAGATCCTACCTAGAAAGGAGGGGGGACTCTCTTTCTTTTCACTTTGGTAACTAGCTCTTTTCATCCTCCAAGTTGGGACCACCACTCTTCAAAAATTGCCACATTAGTGACTCCGATTTATGTTTTCCCCTAAGAATGACTTTCAAAAAATATTAATAAAAATTAGGTTTTTTTTTCTTAAAAGATACCCAATCATATTGAAACTAAAATACTCCTTTTCTACATTAAAGGCCCTCTAAATCATTTCATTCTCTAAGAAGGGACCACCACTCTTCCAAAAGTGCCACATTAATAACTTAGATTTATTTTTATCCCAAATGTAATGAATGAGGCTGAGAGGAGAGAGGAGAAAGAGAAAGAGAGAGAGAAATAGAGGAATAAGAGAGAGAAAGATTAGAAGAGGAGAGAGAAAGACATGAAAGAGAGGAGAAGTAAAGAAGCCATGGAAGCTGAAGGAGAAGGTGAATAGTGAGTTCTTGATTATGTTTGGATGCCCTAAACTTGGTATCTTATACCTTTTATATCCTAGTTAGTGCGAGTGGGTATGTAACCCCTAGTTCTCGTATATCCCACTTATTACATTCCATCCTAACCCTAAACGTTATTTCCCTAAAAAATAGAAGATAACTAAAGGGACTTGCCAAGGTGGCCAAGGAGTGGGAGTGAAGAGTACTACTTTGATTTGCATTACAATGAGAAGATTTGGTGAAGACTATGGATAGCATGCTATCCACCACAAGCCTAACGAAGTAAATATATCATTACTTTTGATGGGTTGCTCCAAATGGGGTGTTGCACATGTTGAAATGGAGCTTATGAAGAGCACTTTTAGTGTATGTAGGAAGCACATGGCTATAATTAATATAGATACATAATTGTTCTAAAACAATGTGTAGTTTGCATGTACGGTGGGTTCAAAATAGGGCATATCTAGCTAGTCTTTAACCCATTGGGCCTCTTGGACATAAATAAACTCTTCCACGATGGTGATTGGGTGCCAAGAAGCTTCTTCTTAGGGTATTTATGTCCATTTGATGAGGTGACTTTTGATGGATTGAGATCTCAAGTGTTTATCTGCCTGCCTAATGATTGCCTCAAGGATATACTGAATGATGCCTTCTTCATCTATGGGAGGTAGCTCTTCCATATAGTCCACTAAGGTGCTAATGAAGGGCTTTAGTTAGTTGACATGAAACACATTGTGAATCTTGATTATAGGGGGATCTCTAATTGGTAATCCAAGTCACCAACTCTCTTGAGGATCTACTAGGGGCTATAGAAATGGTGGGTCAATGTGTTATTGCTGCTACCCTCCTTAAGAGTGGAGTAACAAGACTTAGGCACTTTCAAGGGGACCAGCTCTCCCTCTTGGAATTCAAAATGCCTTCTTTTTTCCTCAACATAAATCTTCATGTGGTATTGTGCCTTTTAAAGATTCACTTTGTATTGCTGAAGTAGGGCTTGCATGCACTCTAACTCCTCTTTACTTTGGGGGTTAAACTTATCATTGAACAAGACCGTAGGGAGTGGAACCTCATACTTGTATAATGCCATGAAAGAAGAAACCCAAATACTAGATGCAACTTAAATACATGCTTCTTAAACTGAGTGGCAATGTGAGAGGCAATGTACTAGGTCTTAGCTAGGATAAAGTACTAGTAAGGCAATCAACTACCACATAGATACTATTTCATCCTTTCTTGTTGACAAATACATCATTAAATGAAATCCATAGTGATGTGTTTCCATTTTCCTTTAGGAATAGGTAGGGGTTGCAAGAGATCAACGGGTCTAAGCATACTCTTCTTGTTTTGTGACACAGAACACAATTGGCTACAAAGTCCTTGATATCCCTCCATAGGCCCTTCTAGTGAAAGCTCTTGGTAATCATATCATATGTTTGGAAAACACCCAAATGACCAGTAGTGGGGTAAGGAAGCATCTCTTTCATGATCTTTCGTATGAAGGGAGAAGTGTGGGGGATGATAGTCTTGCTATGGGACTACATAAGTCCATTTCTGAGCTCATATTGGGAGTTTTCATCCATTAGCCCATACTATAATTTCTAAAATATTTGGCTAAAGTCCTCATCCAACAAATAATTTCCCTGAAGCTCCTTAATCCAATCTCTATGCAACTCTGAAATGAAAGACACTTTGCATGTCGACACCCATGGTGGTGAATTGGTTGCTATATTATCTTTATCCCTAGTGTGAGAGATGCCAGAATCATAATTTTGCAAATTTTCCACCCATCTCCTTTGTTTAGGAGTCAAAGTATATTGAGTCAAGAAGTAGTGGAGGAATCCATGGTTGTTCTTCACTCTAAATCATCTATCATATAAGTAATGGTGCCATTTCATAACAACATAGAGGATGGCCAACATCTCTTAGTCATAAACATTCATTTGTATCTCATTTTCATGAGGCTTACAGCTCACAAAAGCAATCATACCATGCTCTTGCAACAATACAACACCAATACATCAACCATAAGTGTCACACTTAATCGTGAACTCTTTTGAGAAGTCAAGGTATATGAGGATGGGGGTTGAAGTAAGCATTTCCTTCAACTAGTTAAAGTTGTGATCAACAATTGCTTCCCAAAAGAATAATTCCTTCTTTAACTGATCAATCAAAGAGACTGCAATGATGTCATAATTATTAATGAAGTATTTATAAAATGAAGAGAGACCAAGGAAACTACCTAATGAGGTAGTGTTAGATGGTATGGGCTAGCTCTTCACACATTGCACCCCTTTAGGGCCAACCTATATACCATTCTCACTAATAATGTGTCCTAAGTACTCCACTGATGTCTACATAAAGATGCACTTACTTTCCTTAGCAAATGTTCTATATTCTCCTAAGCCATCAAATACCCTTCTAACATATGCGAAGTGCTCCTCTTATGATTTATTGTAAAAATGAGAATGTCATCAAAGAAAATGAGCATACAGTTGAACAAGAAGGGATATAAGATTCTATTCATAAGGCTTTGAAATGTGATGTGGGCTTTATTCAATTGAAAAGCTATTAGTAGAAAATGATAAAGCCCACGAGCAGTCTTGGAAGCTGTTTTGATCTCATCACCATCTCTCATGTGTATTGATGATAGCTAAATTGTGGATCAATCTTAGTAAATACCATGCCCATTTCAACTCATCCAATGAGTCATCAATCGTCGAGACAAGATACTAGTTTTTGAATGTGCGAAAAGAATAATCTTTTTTATTTACTAACAGGGATAGAGATGCATAAGATGAGGAACTCGATTTATTAAACTCTATCTCAAGTAAATCTTTGACTTGTTTTGCAACTTCACATTGAGACTTGGAGATTCTATAAGGTGGCTTGTTCACTGGCTTGAAATGGAGCTCTTGATTAAGTGGGTGGTTCACTTTCCTCTTAGGGGGGAGGGATACATGCATCTAAAATAAATCATCATACTCCTCTAGTAGGGTTTTCAAGGTTGAATTTCTAGATACTTTGGAGGATTGATCTAAATTTTTCATATTCAAGTGTAAGACAGATATCTGTGAGCATTTCTTAAACTCCCTTTTGAGTTTCTCTACAATAATTAGCTAAAAATTAGCTTTATTTTGAACTTCCTCTAAACGAATGAGTGGTCCGTGCATCATGAACTCCATGTGGAATTGAGAAAAGTCCATAGCAAATTTACCCAAATGTTTTATCGAGTCACAACCCAAGACAACATCAATAGGATCCATGTCTAATGGAGTTAGATCAACTAATGCCACATATTTTTAGCCACATATAGGAGAACTTTGGAGCACACATGTGTTCTTCTTCAACATTTGCTACCTGAAATTTCAAGGGGATACTATAATTCGATAGTGGTGCATTTCAACCAATCAATGCCTAATGTATTGATAAAAATCTGTGTACTAGCACTATCTAGAATGATAAATATACACTTTCCATTAATACTGCCTCGAAAGGATATATTGGAATAGAAACGGGTAGTTCTGATACAAATTAGCAGCGTCAATATTTATGTCACAAATAGCAACACTACTTAGACAAAAAAAACGGGCGGAAACTCGAGAGCAGCATTTTGCTGCAAAGAGTGAAAGAGAGACCAAAATAGATTGTGCATTTGGGAGGGGCAGGGGGAGAAAGAGAGAGAAGGAGAGCTTATCACCACCGTTATTGACGTTTGCAAAGAAGAGGAGGAAGTGCACGAAGGGTGAAGAGAAGCCGCCATTGTGAAGAGGAGATGAAGAATCCATCCTTGGGCCTTTGCGGTGAGTGCATTGCTTCCTCTTGGTTTGTTCTTGTTCTTTCTCATTTTCTTTTGTTTTTTTTTGTTGAGAATGAGGTGCATTGAGAGGGAAAAAGAGAGGAAATGAGAGAGGGAGAAGAAGAAAGAAAAAGGAAGAAAGAACGAGAGAGAGAGGGAATAAACATGAAACATAACAAAGAAAGAGAGAAATAGAGAGGGAGGGAGGGAAAAGGGAGAATGAATGAGAAATCACAAGGGGATAGAGAAAAACAAAGAGAGGGTTTGTTCTTGTTCTTTAATTTTTTCTTTTTTTGTTTGCTTTTTTTACAATGATGTGCATTGAGGGAAAGAAAGAGAGAAAATAAGATAAGAAATGGGAGAGGGCAGAGATTGTGGTGCATTGAGGGAGAAGGATAGGAAATGAGAGAGGGAGAAGAAGAAAGGAAAAGAAAGAGTGAACGAGAGAGAGAGAGAGAGAGAAGAAATATGAAAGATAACAAAGTAATGGGGAAAGAGAGAGAGAGAGAGAGAGGGAGGGAGAGAGGAGAATGAGTGAGAAAACATAAGGAGGTGGAGAGAAACAAAGAGAGGGGCAACAAAGAAAGAGAGAGAGAGAGAAATAAAGATAGGAAATGGGCTCAGGAGAAGAAAAAAGGAAGAGGAAGAGAGAAATGGCCGTCGCATCTGCTATACTCTCATATTCTAAATAAATGAAAGATAGGATAATGGATGATGTAGTGGTAGTGGTAGAGAGAGAGAGGTTTTGTTAAAGATGCACCATGGGTGTGTTTGATGCTTTTTGGGAAGGTGCAGAAGCCCTGTGTCTCCAGGCCTGGTAAAGCAAAAAAGAGATTGAACTTGAAGGTGAATGGATGGTTTTCTTGACATGCTTTGGGCTACCTCCTCCTATGCTCTGTATATCGAGTCACACACAAAGGAAAAAAGGTAGCTAGGTCTGGTGCAATACCACAGGACGGGGAACTCTCCGATGTAGGGTAGCTAGTCCCTCATCCCCATGCATAACATATTAGACTTTACATATTGTAGGCCCACCCATAAGGGGGTGGAGAGAATAAAGAGGGGCAATAAATAAAGAGAGGAAGAGAAAGAAAGATAGAAAATAAAAGAGGAAGAAGAGATCCCTTCTCAAACAATTTAAGAAAGAAAATGAGAATGAGAACAAAAACAAATTGTTTGTCGTAACGTAGACCAAATGAAAAATGATGAAGGTTGTGATGTTCAAGATCACGAAACTTATCTTAATTAACATCTCTCATATCCTTGCTCTCAATATAAGCCAAAAATTATGCGAAAACATTGATTGTTAATAGAACACATATGACACTTCAGTGAGTTTCAGTTAGAAATAATTGATTAGGTAATCTCAATCTTTGAGCAAATGGTAAAAAAAAGTGTATATCAATTATGAATTGTATTCGCAAACTAATTGAATATCATGTACAAAAACATTGAATGTGATCGTAAAATTTATTACAAGGAGATGACGTCTCATCCCAAGGAGGAGTACACCTATTGTGGATGGAGTGCCTGAGCCAATCCACCACTTGGAAGGAACTACCTAGTCTATACTATCAATACCTAAGGAGGCAAGCATCCTTTCAGACTTTTCTACAATCTTGGAGCCTAAGATGGAGGCAATGATCAATGCATTGATGCCCATGGATGCCAAGATATCTGATCTACTAAGAGAAGGAAGCATCTATACCATTATATGATGGATGCCAAGTATCTCGCATGAAGACGTTGCTTGCACTACTAAGTATGCAAGAAAAATACATGTGGAGCAATGTGAATGTGACCGAGTTGTTTAGGTACCTTCTACATACACTTTGTTGATTTCTTTTTGACACTAGTATAAAAAATAATTGTGTTTTAAAAAGGTTTTTTATGATGCTAAAGTATCATATATTACCACTTGCAAATACTATGCCTAAGACTTGTGATGATACGCAATATGTTTCACAAAATCTTGGCATGGACTACAAAAATATCCATGCATATATCAACGATTGTGTGCTATTTCGAGGAGAGTAGAAGACTTTGGAGACATGTCCAAAGTGTGGTGCTCACAGGTATCAACTAGACTTACAAGGGTAAACCATCCCTCAGAAAGTTCTTAGAAACTTTTCACTTATCCCCCGTATACATTACATGTTTTGTACGTCAAGCTTGGTGAGCTTGACAACGTGGCATGCGTAGAATAGATCCATAGATGGTGTCCAACAAATATCAATGGATTCACGCGCATGGAGCCACATTGACTTTATCTTTCCAAGCTTTGCACAAGAGCCAAGGAATCTTCATCTCAGTCTTACTATGGATGGCATGAACCCATTCGATCTCCGCTCAACTTCTTACACTGTGTGGCCTATAGTTTGTGTTAACTATAATATCCCACCATGGATTTCTATGAAGAAAGGACACCTGATCCTTAGCTTGCTCAATTGTGGCCGCTACAAAGTCAAGAATATGGAGGTGCTTCTCCTCGCTCTTGTGCGCATTTGAGAGAGGGTGGCTCAGGTGGTTGTTGTGGAGATACCGACGAAGTGTCTCAGTCTCGTTGTTCTCTAGAGTTACATCACCTGTGGGATTTGTCACACTTGTGGAGACATCTACTCTAGTCAATCCAGTTTTTGCTCATAGCCGTCGGTAGCAAGTGGCACCCCTATGGATGCTACTCTGAGAGATACCACCCTCGTGGGTACACCATATGTATAAGGGTCTCCTGGATATGCCCAAGAGTGTTGTTGTAGGTGGGAGAGGACACATCTTCGATATACCTTTGAGGGGTATGGATACCTTGTAGATGATACGACATGAGCTGTCATCATGAATGATGAGGGGAGAAGGGTGATGTCTCATATCAGAGAGTTGTGCCAACAAGTTTTTCAGCACAACATCTTGGATCATTGGAAGAACATACCAAAGGGGAGCAAGGAGTACATAATAGCATCCTTGCATGAGGAGTTTTCGATACCAACTGTAGTAGATAGGCTTTCGACAGGCTAGATGATGAAGTGTATGCATGTGTACATGTCACATAGAGCATCAAATACATGCAAGGCACTTGAGAGTGGGGTCTCAAAGCCTGAGTAGCTAGATGCAGATGATTGATGTTGACTGAGAGAGGAGGCTATAGATTCTCAAGGATGTTGGAGATAGTAGCACAAGGCAACAAGGGCACGATTAGAGACACGAGTGGTCCATCATCTTGGGAGTGTCGTCCAACCACAAGATTTATCTAGAGGACTTTGTAAGTTTTTCTTTTGTTCTTCTCGCTTATTTTTTTCCAATATTGCTTGTATTGATAATCGTATTTCTAACAGTTGTATTTTGATTTCTTTGCAGCACTCCATTACAAACTGCGATCCCACCGGCCTAGAGACTTAATATGCAAAGAGACACGGTCTCACTTCATTGATTGATAGATTGTATGCATGCGACGGCCCAGTAAGTCACTTATCTTTCTTATCCGTAGTTACTAATTTTAATTACAATGCATTATTATATGGTGGATTGATGTGTAGTTGTCTCTTTTTTTGTAGGGTTTGTTTGATGCTGCTTTGTAGAGTAGGACGAGCTTCTGGATGGCAAGGATCTATAGCTTGCACTTGGATCCATGGAGGTGCACATCCTCTTCTTTTTTGGTCATGTGATTTATGTAGATATTTTCTATGCACTATGTTATTATCATCCTTTGTATCCATGAGCGCTTTCATAAAGCAATCTTGTATTTATTTTATGTATAAGTCATGTGCATTCAAGTACACTTTGCCTTCATTTTGATGACCATTGTACACTTTACTATAAACCCTTTTTTTTCTTTGTAACCGTCGGTATTAGTGTCACAAATTTACTATAGATGTTGTTATTATCGTTGCAGTTTGCATTACAAACTCGTCGCAAAGTGTCATTATTTGCACTGTTATTGCATCATATGCAACACAAATAGCGATACAAATAGTGACACAAATAGCGACATCGATAGTGATAGTTCTATGGCGTCACTAATACCGACGTGTTTAGCGATGACAGGGGTAATTTTTTTGGTGAATATTTTTGTCTCTTTGAATGTCGGTATGAGGCCTGTATCTTGTAGTATACTGAGGCTCCTAGTGCTACTCCATGCATCCATGGAGATGGAGCAAAGGGAAGTGATAGCCATCTAGGGTGTACTCGAGGTAATTAAATAAAAACCATAAGATGAATAACCACATTGGTCAATGGAAAACCCATCCCTCTGGACCATAGAACTACTCCTAGTCTAAATCCTTTGTATACTCCTTATTTTCAACATATAAATTCTCCTAATCATTGTTTCAATTTTCCATTACATACATGCTATGTGCTTTGACCTTTATTATCTTGTAGGGGCATTTTGAAGCATGATCTGTTGTGTGCTTATCACCATGTTTAAAACATATGTCTTTTTTCTTTCCACTCCTTCATAACATCTGGGGAGTTGAACTTTTGATCACTTAGACAATTCGAGGTGAAACAATTCAAGGTCTATTTTCAACACATTTACTCTCACCATGGGATCCAAGTGCTATCCCAAAAGTACTATGTTTTCTTTCAACGTGGAATGGGGATTGAGTAGGTATTTTGGGGTTGCCACTTGATTCCAGGAGGTATATTTCATAGTGGATGCGATGACAACGGTGGATTTCATAAAACTATTTATTGTCGGGGCTCGCACACAAGGTGGATTCCTTGTGCGAGAAGCTGATAGGGACTCTTGGGCATCAGATTAATTTAATGTGCACATGGGTAATTCCACAATGGGTGATTCCATAAAATACAAATTAAATTAATGGACGTGTATGAGTTTAGAGTGCGTACTCGAGTTAAATTAAGGTTAGGATAGAGTTCCAACCTATTTAATTATTTTGTGGTTGAAGACTGCTAGCTATTCACTTTTGTTGGGTTTTATTTAATTATTTTCTAACAATTGTGAATTCTTCAGTTGTGTGTAGAGCAGGTGGAGATGGTGTTGGGTAGCACCGGGCGATGGCGTGAATCCAAATGCCTACAAGAATTACTATTTTTTATGGGTGCGCACCTTATCACCAAAGGCATGGCGCTAATATTTATTTAAGAGCACTTTTTATTAAAGTGCTTAACAAAATATTTATTATCTTGTATGCGCATAGATACTCAATTAAATACTTTACTATTTGATATTTATATTTGGGTACAACCCAGACTTTTGGACATCCAAATGCTTTACTTTATATTTGGGCAAATGTAAACACAAAAGCAAAAGCATGCTTTTTGTATAGTAGGCTATTTTTTAGCTTGAAGATAAATAAATCTATAAATACATGCCTTGTGAAGCACTCACAGAAGGCATAGGGGGAGATTGAACCCAATTTGTCTCTTTTGTCTCATGTCATGCAAATCTGCTTTTGCTTTGTACTTGAAATTATGAAGGTTTATAGAGTTCTTTGTTCTTGGGTACCTTCCGGTATTCTTTATGCACGTGTATAACATCCGATATGTGCACCAATGATAGTACATAGTGATTGCCAGAAGGGCTCCAAGAATAAAAAACTCTACAAAAAACCTTCATAATCTCAAGGACAAAGCAAAGGTAGATTTGCACAACATGAGACAAAAGAGACAAATTGGGTGCAATCTCCCCCTATGTCGTGTGTGAGCGCTTTACAAGGTATGTATTTATAGATTTGTTTATCTTCAAGCTTAAAAATAGCCCACTATACAAATAGCATGCTTTTGCTTTTGCATTTCGTTTGCCCAAATGTAAAGTAAGGCGTTTGGATGGGCTATGCCCAAATACAAATATCAAATAGTGAAATATTTAATTGAGCACCTATAAGCATACAAGATAATAAATGTTTTGTTAAGAACTTTAATAAATAAAGCGCACTTAAATAAATATTGGTGCCATGCACTTTAGTAATAAGATGTGCACCCATAAAAAATAGTAATTCTTCTAGGCATTTAGATTTATGCCGTCGCTAGCTGCTCTACACATCAACTGAAGCATTCACAATTGTTAGAAAATAATTAAATAAAACCCAACAAAAGTGAATACCTAACAGTCATCATCTACAAGATAATTAAATAGGTTGGAACTCTTTCGTCCTAACTTTAATTTAATTCAAGTGCACACTCTAATCTCATAAACATCCATTAATTTAATTTGTATTTTACGGAATCACCCATGTGCACATTAAATTAATCTAACACCCAAAAAGGACAAGCATCCCCGTTAACTTCTCACACAAGGAATCCATCTTCTGTACGAGCCCTGGAAATAAATAGTTTTATAAAATCCACTGTGGTCATGGAATCCATCAGGAAATATGCCTTCCAGATCATACCTCTGATGGTCACGGAATCCACTGTGAAATACGTCTCCTGGCATCATACCCTCGTAATCCATCGTGAAATATGTCTCATGGCATCTGGTGGTCACAAAATCCACCATGAAATATATCTCTTGGCATCATACCCCCGGGGGTATGATGCGAGGAGGCATATTTCACGGTGGATTCTATGACCACGGTGGATTCTGTAAAACTATTTATTGTCGGGGCTCATGCATAAGGTGGATTCCTTGTGTGAGAAGCTAATGGGGATGCATGTCCTTTTCACACGTCAAATTAATTTAATGTACACCTGGGTGATTCCGTAAAATACAAATTAAATTAGTGGATGTTTACGAGTTTAGAGTGTGCACTCGAATTAAATTAAGGTTAGGATAGAGTTCCAACCTATTTAATTATTTTTTAGATGAAAAAGACTACTAGGTATTCACTTTTGTTGGGTTTTATTTAATTATTTTCTAATAATTGTGAATGCTTCAGTTGATGTGGATAGTAGGCGGCGGTGGCGTTGGGTAGCCCTGGGTGATGGCAGGAATCCAAAGAGTGCTTATTTATTAAAGTGCTTAACAAAACATTTATTATCTTGTATGCACATAGACGCTCGATTAAATACTTCACTATTTGATATTTGTATTTAGGCACAGCCTGACTTTTGGATGCCGAAAGGCCTTACTTTATAATTGGGCAAATGTAAATGCAAAAGCAAAAGCAAAAGCATGCTATTTGTATAGTGGGCTATTTTGAGCTTGAAGATAAAAAATCTATAAATACAAGCCTTATGAAGCAATCACACAAGCCATGGGGGGAGATTGCATCCAATTTGTCTCTTTTGTCTTATGTCATGCAAATCTACTTTTTCTTTGTAGTTGAAATTATGAAGGTTTTTAGAGTTCTTTGTTCTTGGGGACCTTGTGGCATTCTCTACGCACACGTACAACATCCGATCTGCGCACCACTACTAGGCATGGGGTTGCCTCTAAAAACACCCCCATATGGGACTGACCTCAATGGGATGCATGGCTATCCATAACCTTGCTAAAATTCTCATTTTATAGTATTTTCTTATGTATATTGTATCCAATTCAATTGCATTTGTTACAGCCTCTAATCTATGAAAAATGCATAATAGGACTGTAGAGCCTCATATGAAAATATATCTCACTACGATAGGTAGTGTAGAAAATATATAATAGTACATGAGGCAACTCATAAACTAGTAATATTGAGACATATGAATACATACAACGCTAATAATCAAGAAATCAGAAACACAGATTAGAGAATATATTGAAAATAGATAGAGACATAGAGAAACATGGCACCAATTGTGAAATCTCATACATCATCATGAAAATCCATCATACAACAAGTCATGAGTATCACAACTGATTAAAAATGAGATATAATAACATAGATACCTGTACAAGTCATGTTGAAAACTACCTACATAACTATACTTCATGAGACACACAACTTTGTGAGGCATCTAAAGAATAATTCACACATAGAACTACTATGTCGACTAAGGTTCTAACCATGCTAAGGGTAAGCATAATGCATCAAACCATGGCGAATGCTTGGCACAACCTAGCGGATGGATGGTACAACCATGATTCAAACCCTTGCATGTCATGGTGTCAAATGTCTTATCCAGAACTAACATACCTAATGAAAAAAATTATGCCTTACTCATAGTCATTAACTCATAGTCGTACACCATGAAGTAAGCTACAATGAATAACGATAAGTAGAGCCTCTCTAGTATGATACTTAGAGCCCTCTATAATGGTTGCATAATCCCCTCAAAATACAATTACAAAATAGAGGTATACATTATTAGCAAAAGAATGATGCAAAAAAGAAAGTCTAATAGTAGTACAAGAGACTCCATGGGGTGCGAGGCTCATGCGCATAATGAGAATTAGTGATAGACTACTCTTTGTACATGCTGCTCGTGATATAAAATGTAGAACATCAACATTATGAATCCTATTAGATGTAAGCTCACATATCTTAACTTATTTAAAATGATATGATGCAAAACTTCGGTGACAATAGCCTTCACAATATTAAAAATAATTTGAGGACAGAATTTCAACTTGTAATGCTGCTCGACACTTTGCAACTAGGTAATCATGCCCAAAAGTCTATCATACTCAACCTAAATTCCTTCAAGATTCTCTTGAGAACATCCTTCCCATGAATCAATGCTTCCAAGTTTTCATAAATAAATGACCATTGCACAAGTGCATATGGCTGAGATATTATTTGAGACATTCTCCCAGCAATGGAAATCTATTGATCATGCATAATTCTAACCAATGTATTCTTCATAGTAGCCATATATGTCTACATAAAAATAGAACCTTCTAAGTCAAACTCTAAATCATTCAAAAGGTTCTTCTCAACCTTAAAAAAAGGTTTCAACCGTGCATCTAAGATAATCCTCCTGGTTTTTAGTATTCTCTTGTGCTAAAAAATCAATATCATTATGAAACTTATCTTGCATAGTGTCTGTACACTCCCTAAATTTAGCCAAGGATATCTTACACTTTGACAACATGTCACCATAATCATCAATCTATCATCTCAAAGAATCTACTTTACTATCATGCAATAGCTTCATTTTGTCCATCTCAATGAGTAGAGTATTGTTCTTGGTCTTTATACAAGACAATTGCTACTATAATGATTGAAGCACATCCATTTTGATAGCACCATATGCAATCATCTCAAAGAATCTACTTTACTAGCCTGCAATAGCTTCATTTTGTCCATCTCAATGAGTAGAGTATTCTTCTTGGTCTTTATACAAGACAATTGCTGCTATAATGATTGAACCGCATCCATTTTGATAGCACCATATGCAATCATACCAACCATAAATGTATAAAAACTAGATATAAGAGAACATGCTTCCCCAAGGCTATGTGGAACATACCCTACAATCAATGGTTTCCTCTCATGAGACATAGCATCTCCATGCTTCATACAATCCAATTTTTGAGACATGGTCTCCATCTTCACTTTAGAAAATCAAACCTTCTTTCGCATGCCTCTTATTACAACATCCTCATGAACCACATCATGTTAAGCATCACCATTTAACCATTTAGAAAAATCCAAAGGCATAGTACTACTAGTAGCATCACCATGTGGTACATCATGTAAGGGGAAT
Source organism: Lygodium microphyllum (assembly GCF_053477565.2). Classification (NCBI taxonomy): domain Eukaryota; kingdom Viridiplantae; phylum Streptophyta; class Polypodiopsida; order Schizaeales; family Lygodiaceae; genus Lygodium; species Lygodium microphyllum. The sequence goes on along the minus strand of NC_141152.1, from coordinate 106,047,499 downwards.
CCCATATTCAATGGAGCAACTGACTTGTTTCCATGATCATTTTCACTATCTATTAAAGCATTAGAGTGACCTAGATCTCTCTCATATATATCCACAAGGATACCATCCACTAGTTTCTTTCTCTATAAGGCATTAGGCTTCTCACCTTTTTGTGTGTCCCATAGAGATGAATGAATGGTCTTGGACATACAACCTCCAATGTGCATGCAAAGCCACCAACATCAATCCAATCCGACTCTTTTGCTATTGTTTCTTGATAGTAGGCACATGCATCTCCTACATAAGCTTGTCATGAAAGTTCCTAGCCAATTAGAAATAGCTACATTTTTAGATAGCCTTGTTATCTATGCATACCTTATTGCCCATACATACCATGCTATCCATACATGCCATGTTGTGAATTGAATCCATGCTACCCATCGTTCCCATACTAGCCATTAATACCATGATATCCATGATGGGGCTGAGTTAGATAAGTCCCATTGGGGCTCTTAGGGAGAGTGGGTGAGGTTTGCGGCCAGTGTGGGGTGGGGGTCTCAAAGGGAGATTGGTTGCATGGATGATGGGAGAGCTCAAGAGAGGACTCATCCTAACTTTGGGAGGCTCAGAAATCTCAAATGTGAAAGGAGAGGGAATACCCTTACCATGAAGAATACTATATGGACCATGAAGTTGGTGCAATGGAGAGGATGTTGTGATTCATGCTTAGACTCATTGACCTAATCTTGTGCCAAGGTCATGGCTAAGTGGACTACAATAGTGGTCAAGTGTTCCAAGGTATGTTGATTTTGAGAGTTGAAAAGGGCCATTTATTCAATTGTAAGATCTCCTCTACAAAGTAAGGCCCATGGATATGTAGGATATGCTACAAATACAAGAGAGTAACAATCATTTTTACACCATTGAAAATTTGATTTACAAAAACTTGGATTAAATATTCTCTCTTACAAAATAAAATGTGATATCCTTTTCCCCCCATGCCTCATTTATTGCTTGAACAAGATTTATAATTTGACATTTAAACTCTTCTAGATATGTGTATATGGTCTTTTATTGCTTGAGGATCTTTAGAAATACATTGACCTATCTCCAAATCTCCATCCTTAGAAATGCAAGTTCTAGTGTGCTTATAACGTTTGTCATTATCCCACACAGCTCTCTCCAATGCTTCCAAGTAATGCTCACCTATTTTTATATATGGTTTCCTAAAATGTGTTTGGCTTTTGAGACTCCCATTAAAACATTAAGTAAGACATCTTTTATTTTCCTTGAATG